>NW_028126584.1:0-659601 GCF_965194825.1 Balaenoptera physalus | reverse complement strand
TTTTTTCCCGAGGCTACTATTCCATTTGGTACGTATACCACTTCATCTTTGTCCATTCATTTGTTTATGGACCTTTTTTTTGCTTCCATGTCTTGGCTATTTCAATATTGTTGCAGTGCATATTTGCCTGCATCTGTCTTTCCGATTTTGGTGGTTTTATATTATAGGCCCAAAAGGTGCCCTGCCGCATCATATGTTAACTCAATTTTTACCTTTTCAAGCAGCTCCATTCAGTTTTCGTTAGTGCTCTTACCACTTTACATCCCACCGGCACCAAGAAGGTACACAGTTCTCTAAAACCCCTTCAGCATTTATAGTTTGTAGACTTTTTGCTGCTGGTCATGACTGGTGTGAGCTGAAACCTTATTGAATTTGAATTTGCATATGGCTAATAATTTCCTTTACTGAGCTTTAGGCATGCCCTTTTTTTCTTTTCCTTTTTTTTTAAAGAGTGAGTACAACCTCCCTCCTCTTATTGACTTCTTGAAAAATTTCTCATGTGTTGAATTTTCTTGCCTATTCCCTACCCCAGGGCATTTTTTGAGGGCCTGTGTCATTTACAGCCCTGCAGTCCTTGTGAGTCTATAAGCAACCATTGGCACTGGGTTTAAAGCTGCTGTTGTGGGAAATAGCCACAAGGCAGCAGCATTATTACGTTCTCAACACTTGTTACTAGGGCAGCAGAGTCTTCCTGGAGGTAGTGTTCCGAGGTTGTAAACTAGAGTGGAATGTGCTGGGACAAGCCCCCAGAAGTTTATATCTCCTTACTTATGTTTGTTTTTTAAATTTATTTTCTACTTCTTATCGGAGTAAATTTGATTAGAGTGTTTTGATTGTCTGGCTGTACAGAATCTGCTCAATGATTCATACATATGTCTGTTCATCTTCGGAACCTGTTACCATGTATGTGATTACAGAATGTATATTTTGAAGGGATTGGTGATTATATAATTCATATCATTTATATGTTATATGTTTATGTACATTTAACTTACATTAGTATATTCATATTAACCCCATAGTCCTAATTTACCCATCCCCCCACCTTTCATTTTGGCTAACCATTAGTTTATTTGATAAGTCTGTGAGTGTCTTTTTCTGTGGAAATATGTTCATTGGTAGCAATCTTAGGATAACATGTATAAATGATATCATAGGACATTTGTCATACCCTTTTGACTTACTTATCGTTATATGATTATTTCTAGGCTCAACTGTAGTCCTGAAAACGGCATTGTTCATCTTTTTCCCGAGGCCACTATTCCATTCTGTCCATATACCACTTCTTCTTTTTCCCGTCATCTGTTTATGGACCTTTTTTTGCTTCCATGTCTTGGCTCTTTCAATATTGCTGCAGCGCACATTTGCCTGCCTCTGTCTTTCCGATTCTGGTGGTCTTAGGTTATAGGCCCAAAAGGTGCCCTGCCGCATCATATGGTAGCTCAATTTTTACCTTTTCAAGCACAGCTCCATTCAGTTTGCGTTAGTGCTGTTGCCACTTTACATCCCACCAGCAGCCAGAAGGTACACAGTTCTCTAAAACCCCCTCAGCATTTATCGTTTGTAGACTTTTTGCTGATGGTTATGACTGGTGTGAACTGAAACCTTTTTGAATTTGAATTTGCTTGTGGCTTATAATTCCTTATACTGAGCTTTAGGCATGTCCTTTTTTTTCTTTTCCTTTTTTTTTAAAGAGTGAGTACAACTTCCCTCCTCTTATTGACTTCTTGAAAAATTTCTCATATGTTGAATTTTCTTGCCTATTGCCTACGCCAGGGCATGTTTTGAGGGCCTGTGTCATTTAGAGCCCTGCAGTCCTTGTGACTATATAAGCAACCATTGGCACTGGGTTTAAAGCTGCTGTTGTGGGAAACAGCCACAAGGCGGCAGCATTATTACGTTCTCAACTCTTGTTACTAGGGCAACTGAGTCTTCCTGGAGGCAGTTTTCCAAGGTTGTAAATTAGAGTGGAATGTGCTGGGACAAGCCCCAGAAGTTTATGTCTCCTTACTTATGTTTGTTTTTTAAACTTAATTTATACTTCTTGTCGGAGTAAATTTGATTAGAGTGTTTTGATTGTCTGGCTGTACAGAATCTGCTCAATGATTCATACATACGTCTGTTCATCTTCGGATACTGTTACCATGTATGTGATCACAAAATATATATTTTCAAGGTATTGGTGATTATATAATTCATATAGTTTATCTGTTATATGTTTATATACATTTAACATACATTAGTATATGTATGTTAACCCCATAGTCCTAATTTACCCATCCTCCCACCTTTCATTTTGGCTAACCATTAGTTTCTTTGGTAAGTCTGTGAGTGTGTTTTTCTGTGGAAATATGTTCATTGGTAGCAATCTTAGGATAACATGTATAAATGATATCATAGGATGTTTGTCATACCCTTTTCACTTACTTAACCTTATATGATTATTTCTAGGCTCAACTGTAGTCCTGAAAACGGCATTGTTCATTTTTTTCGCGAGGCTACTATTACATTTGGTACGTATACCACTTCGTCTTTGTCCATTCATCTGTTTATGAACCTATTTTCTGCTTCCATGTCTTGGCTATTTCAATATTGCTGCAGTGCACATTGGCCTGCCTGTGTTTTTCAGATTCTGGTGGTCTTAGGTTATAGGCCCAAAAGGTGCCATGCCGCATCATATGGTAGCTCAATTTTTACCTTTTCAAGCATCTCCATTCAGTTTGCATTAGTGTTGTTACCACGTTACATCCCAGCAGCAGCTTGAAGGTACACAGTTCTCTAAAACCCCTTCAGCATTTATCGTTTGTAGACTTTTTGCTGATGGTCATGAGTCTTGTGAGCTTAAACCTTTTTGAATTTGAATTTGCATGTGGCTAATAATTCCTTATACTGAGCTTTAGGCATGTCCTTTTTTTGTTTTCCTTTTTTTTAAAGAGTGAGTACAACTTGCCTCCTCTTATTGACTTCTTGAAAAATTTCTCATGTGTTGAATTTTCTTGCCTATTCCCTACCCCAGGGCATTTCTTGAGGGCCTGTGTCATTTACAGCCCTGCAGTCCTTGTGACTATGTAGGCAACCATTGGCACTGGGTTTAAAGCTGCTGCTGTGGGAAACAGCCACATGGCGGCAGCATTATTACGTCCTCAACTCTTGTTAATGGGGCAAAAGACTCTTCCTGGAGGTAGTGTTCCAAGGTTGGAAATTAGAGTGGAATGTGCTGGGACAAGCCCCCAGAAGTTTATCTCTCCTTACTTATGTTTGTTTTTTAAATTTAATTTCTATTTCTTATCGGAGTAAATCTGATTAGAGTGTTTTGATTTTCTGGCTGTACAGAATCTGCTCATTGATTCATATTTATGTTTCTTCATCTTCGGATCCTGTTACCATGTATGTGATTACAGAATATATATTTTAAAGGTATTCGTGATTATATAATTCATATACTTTATATGTTATATGTTTATATACATTTAACATACATTAGTATATGTATGTTAACCCCATAGTCCTAATTTACCCATCCTCCCACCTTTCATTTTGGCTAACCATTAGTTTATTTGATAAGTCTGTGAGTGTCTTTTTCTGTGGAAATATGTTCATTGGTAGCAATTTTACGATAACATATATAAATGATATCATAGGATATTTGTCATACCCTTTTCACTTACTTAACGTTATATGATTATTTCTAGGCTCAACTGTAGTCCTGAAAATGGCATTGTTCATTTTTTTCACGAGCCTACTATTCCATTCTGTCCATATACCACTTCGTCTTTGTCCATACATCTGTTTATGGACCTTTTTTTTTCCTTCCATGTCTTGGCTATTTCAATGTTGCTGCAGTGCACATTTGCCTGCCTCTGTCTTTCCGATTCTGGTGGTCTTAGGTTATAGGCCCAAAAGGTGCCCTGCCGCATCATATGGTAGCTCAATTTTTACCTTTTCAAGCAGCTCCATTCAGTTTGTGTTAGTGCTGTTGCCACTTTACATCCCACCAGCAACTAGAAGGTACACAGTTCTCTAAAACCCCTTCAGCATTTATAGTTTGTAGACTTTTTGCTGATGGTCATGACTCTTGTGAGCTTAAACCTTTTTGAATTTGAATATGTATGTGGCTAATAATTCCTTATACTGAGCTTTAGGCATGTCCTTTTTTTTGTTTTCCTTTTTTTTAAAGAGTGAGTACAACTTCCCTCCTCTTATTGACTTCTTGAAAAATTTCTCATGTGTTGAATTTTCTTGCCTATTCCCTACCCCAGGGCATGTTTTGTGGGCCTGTGTCATTTACAGCCCTGCAGTCCTTGTGACTATATAACCAACCATTGGCACTGGGTTTAAAGCTGCTGTTGTGGGAAAGAGCCACAAGACGGCAGCATTATTACATTCTCAACTCTTGTTATTAGGGCAACAGAGTCTTCCTGGAGGTAGTGTTCCCAGGTTGTAAATTAGAGAGGAATGTCCTGGGACAAGCCCCCAGAAGTTTATGTCTCCTTACTTATGTTTGTTTTTTAAATTTAATTTCTATTTCTTATCGGAGTAAATTTGATTAGAGTGTTTTGATTGTCTGGCTGTACAGAATCTGCTCAATGATTCATACATACGTCTGTTCATCTTCGGATACTGTTACCATGTATGTGATCACAAAATGTATATTTTGAAGGTATTGGTGATGATATAATTCATGTAATTTATATGTTATATGTTTATATACATTTAACATACATTAGTATATGTATGTTAACCCCATAGTCCTAATTTACCCATCCTCCCACCTTTCATTTTGGCTAACCATTAGTTTATTTGATAAGTCTGTGAGTGTCTTTTTCTGTGGAAATATGTTCATTGGTAGCAATCTTAGGATAACATGTATAAATGATATCATAGGCTGTTTGTCATACCCTTTTCACTTACTTAACCTTATATGATTATTTCAAGGCTCAACTGTAGTCCAGAAAACGGCATTGTTCATTTTTTTCCCGAGCTTACTATTCCATTCTGTCCATATACCACTTCTTCTTTTTCCATTCATATGTTTATGGACCTTTTTTTTTGCTTTCATGTCTTGGCTATTTCAATATTACTGCAGTGCACATTTGCCTGCCTCTGTCTTTCCGATCCTGGTGGTCTTCGTTTATAGGCTCAAAGGTGCCCTGCCGCATCATATGGTAGCTCAATTTTTACCTTGTAAAGCAGCTCCATTCAGTTCTTGTTAGTGCTTTTACCACTTTACATCGCACCAGCAGCTAGTAGGTATGAGTTGTCTAAAACCCATTCAGCATTTATAGTTTGTAGACTTTTTGCTAATGGCCATTTGACTGGTGTGAGCTGAAACCTTTTTGGAGGTTGGAAACGCATGTGGCTAATAATTCCTTATACTGAGCTTTAACCATATCCTTTTTCTTCGTTTCCTTTTTTTGTTAAAGAGTAGGTACAACTTCCCTCCTCTCTTGACTTCTTGAAAAATTTCTCATGTGTTGAATTTTCCTGCCTATTCCCTACCCCAGGGCATTTTTTGAGGGCAGGTGTCATTTAGAGCCCTGCATTCCTTGGGACTATTAAGCAACCATTAGCAGTGGGTTTAAAGCTGCTCTTGTGCGAAACAGCCACAAGGCGGCAGCATTATTACATTCTCAACTCTTGTTACTTGGGCAAAAGAGTCTTCCTGGAGGTAGGGTTCCGAGGTTGTAAATTAGAGTGGAATGTGCAGGGACAAGCCCCCAGAAGTTTATGTCTCCTTACTTATGTTTGTTTTTTAAATTTAGTTTCTATTTCTTATCGGAGTAAATTTGATTAGAGTGTGTTGATTGTCTGGCTGTACAGAATCTGCTCAATGATTCATACTTATGTCTGTTCACCTTTGGACCCTGTTACCATGTATGTGATTACAGAATGTATATTTTAAAGGTATTGGTGATTATATAATTCATATAATTTATCTGTTATATGTTTATATACATTTAACATACATTAGTATATGTATATTAACCCCATAGTCCTAATTTACCCATCCTCCCACCTTTCCTTTTGGCTAACCATTAGTTTACTTGATAAGTCTGTGAGTGTCTTTTTCTGTGGAAATATGTTCATTGGTAGCAATCTTAGGATAACATGTATAAATGATATCATAGGATATTTGTCATACCCTTTTGACTTACTTAACCTTATATGATTATTTGTAGGCTCAACTGTAGTCGTGAAAACGGCATTGTTCCTTTTTTTCCCGAGGCTCCTATTCCATTTGGTACGTATACCACTTCATCTTTGTCCATTCATTTGTTTATGGACCTTTTTCTTGCTTCCATGTCTTGGCTATTTCAATATTGCTGCAGTGCATATTTGCCTGCATCTGTCTTTCCGATTTTGGTGGTTTTATATTATAGGCCCAAAAGGTGCCCTGCCGCATCATATGTTAACTCAATTTTTACCTTTTCAAGCAGCTCCATTCAGTTTTCGTTAGTGCTCTTACCACTTTACATCCCACCGGCACCAAGAAGGTACACAGTTCTCTAAAACCCCTTCAGCATTTATAGTTTGTAGACTTTTTGCTGCTGGTCATGACTGGTGTGAGCTGAAACCTTATTGAATTTGAATTTGCATATGGCTAATAATTTCCTTTACTGAGCTTTAGGCATGCCCTTTTTTTCTTTTCCTTTTTTTTTAAAGAGTGAGTACAACCTCCCTCCTCTTATTGACTTCTTGAAAAATTTCTCATGTGTTGAATTTTCTTGCCTATTCCTTACCCCAGGGCATTTTTTGAGGGCCTGTGTCATTTACAGCCCTGCAGTTCTTGTGAGTCTATAAGCAACCATTGGCCCTGGGTTTAAAGCTGCTGTTGTGGGAAATAGCCACAAGGCAGCAGCATTATTACGTTCTCAACACTTGTTACTAGGGCAGCAGAGTCTTCCTGGAGGTAGTGTTCCGAGGTTGTAAACTAGAGTGGAATGTGCTGGGACAAGCCCCCAGAAGTTTATATCTCCTTACTTATGTTTGTTTTTTAAATTTATTTTCTACTTCTTATCGGAGTAAATTTGATTAGAGTGTTTTGATTGTCTGGCTGTACAGAATCTGCTCAATGATTCATACATATGTCTGTTCATCTTCGGAACCTGTTACCATGTATGTGATTACAGAATGTATATTTTGAAGGGATTGGTGATTATATAATTCATATCATTTATATGTTATATGTTTATGTACATTTAACTTACATTAGTATATTCATGTTAACCCCATAGTCCTAATTTACCCATCCCCCCACCTTTCATTTTGGCTAACCATTAGTTTATTTGATAAGTCTGTGAGTGTCTTTTTCTGTGGAAATATGTTCATTGGTAGCAATCTTAGGATAACATGTATAAATGATATCATAGGACATTTGTCATACCCTTTTGACTTACTTATCGTTATATGATTATTTCTAGGCTCAACTGTAGTCCTGAAAACGGCATTGTTCATTTTTTTCCCGAGGCTACTATTCCATTCTGTCCATATACCACTTCTTCTTTTTCCCGTCATCTGTTTATGGACCTTTTTTTGCTTCCATGTCTTGGCTCTTTCAATATTGCTGCAGTGCACATTTGCCTGCCTCTGTCTTTCCGATTCTGGTGGTCTTAGGTTATAGGCCCAAAAGGTGCCCTGCCGCATCATATGGTAGCTCAATTTTTACCTTTTCAAGCACAGCTCCATTCAGTTTGCGTTAGTGCTGTTGCCACTTTACATCCCACCAGCAGCCAGAAGGTACACAGTTCTCTAAAACCCCCTCAGCATTTATCGTTTGTAGACTTTTTGCTGATGGTTATGACTGGTGTGAACTGAAACCTTTTTGAATTTGAATTTGCTTGTGGCTTATAATTCCTTATACTGAGCTTTAGGCATGTCCTTTTTTTTCTTTTCCTTTTTTTTTAAAGAGTGAGTACAACTTCCCTCCTCTTATTGACTTCTTGAAAAATTTCTCATATGTTGAATTTTCTTGCCTATTGCCTACGCCAGGGCATGTTTTGAGGGCCTGTGTCATTTAGAGCCCTGCAGTCCTTGTGACTATATAAGCAACCATTGGCACTGGGTTTAAAGCTGCTGTTGTGGGAAACAGCCACAAGGCGGCAGCATTATTACGTTCTCAACTCTTGTTACTAGGTCAACTGAGTCTTCCTGGAGGCAGTTTTCCAAGGTTGTAAATTAGAGTGGAATGTGCTGGGACAAGCCCCAGAAGTTTATGTCTCCTTACTTATGTTTGTGTTTTAAACTTAATTTATACTTCTTGTCGGAGTAAATTTGATTAGAGTGTGT
Organism: Balaenoptera physalus; assembly: GCF_965194825.1. Taxonomy (NCBI): domain Eukaryota; kingdom Metazoa; phylum Chordata; class Mammalia; order Artiodactyla; family Balaenopteridae; genus Balaenoptera; species Balaenoptera physalus. The sequence continues at coordinate 651,315 of NW_028126584.1, read as the reverse complement.
TGATTGTCTGGCTGTACAGAATCTGCTCAATGATTCATACTTATGTCTGTTCACCTTCGGACCCTGTTACCATGTATGTGATCACAGAATGTATATTTTAAAGGTATTGGTGATTATATAATTCATATAGTTTATCTGTTATATGTTTATATACATTTAACATACATTAGTATATGTATGTTAACCCCATAGTCCTAATTTACCCATCCTCCCACCTTTCATTTTGGCTAACCATTAGTTTCTTTGGTAAGTCTGTGAGTGTGTTTTTCTGTGGAAATATGTTCATTGGTAGCAATCTTAGGATAACATGTATAAATGATATCATAGGATGTTTGTCATACCCTTTTCACTTACTTAACCTTATATGATTATTTCTCGGCTCAACTGTAGTCCTGAAAACGGCATTGTTCATTTTTTTCGCGAGGCTACTATTACATTTGGTACGTATACCACTTCGTCTTTGTCCATTCATCTGTTTATGGACCTATTTTCTGCTTCCATGTCTTGGCTATTTCAATATTGCTGCAGTGCACATTGGCCTGCCTGTGTTTTTCAGATTCTGGTGGTCTTAGGTTATAGGCCCAAAAGGTGCCATGCCGCATCATATGGTAGCTCAATTTTTACCTTTTCAAGCATCTCCATTCAGTTTGCATTAGTGTTGTTACCACGTTACATCCCAGCAGCAGCTTGAAGGTACACAGTTCTCTAAAACCCCTTCAGCATTTATCGTTTGTAGACTTTTTGCTGATGGTTATGACTGGTGTGAGCTGAAACCTTTTTGAATTTGAATTTGCATGTGGCTAATAATTCCTTATACTGAGCTTTAGGCATGTCCTTTTTTTGTTTTCCTTTTTTTTAAAGAGTGAGTACAACTTGCCTCCTCTTATTGACTTCTTGAAAAATTTCTCATGTGTTGAATTTTCTTGCCTATTCCCTACCCCAGGGCATTTCTTGAGGGCCTGTGTCATTTACAGCCCTGCAGTCCTTGTGACTATGTAGGCAACCATTGGCACTGGGTTTAAAGCTGCTGCTGTGGGAAACAGCCACATGGCGGCAGCATTATTACGTCCTCAACTCTTGTTAATGGGGCAAAAGACTCTTCCTGGAGGTAGTGTTCCAAGGTTGGAAATTAGAGTGGAATGTGCTGGGACAAGCCCCCAGAAGTTTATCTCTCCTTACTTATGTTTGTTTTTTAAATTTAATTTCTATTTCTTATCGGAGTAAATCTGATTGGAGTGTTTTGATTTTCTGGCTGTACAGAATCTGCTCATTGATTCATATTTATGTTTCTTCATCTTCGGATCCTGTTACCATGTATGTGATTACAGAATATATATTTTAAAGGTATTCGTGATTATATAATTCATATACTTTATATGTTATATGTTTATATACATTTAACATACATTAGTATATGTATGTTAACCCCATAGTCCTAATTTACCCATCCTCCCACCTTTCATTTTGGCTAACCATTAGTTTATTTGATAAGTCTGTGAGTGTCTTTTTCTGTGGAAATATGTTCATTGGTAGCAATTTTACGATAACATATATAAATGATATCATAGGATATTTGTCATATACCCTTTTCACTTACTTAACGTTATATGATTATTTCTAGGCTCAACTGTAGTCCTGAAAACGGCATTGTTCATTTTTTTCACGAGCCTACTATTCCATTCTGTCCATATACCCACTTCGTCTTTGTCCATACATCTGTTTATGGACCTTTTTTTTTCCTTCCATGTCTTGGCTATTTCCATATTGCTGCAGTGCACATTTCCCTGCCTCTGTCTTTCCGATTCTGGTGGTCTTAGGTTATAGGCCCAAAAGGTGCCCTGCCGCATCATATGGTAGCTCAATTTTTACCTTTTCAAGCAGCTCCATTCAGTTTGCGTTAGTGCTGTTGCCATTTTACATCCCACCAGCAACTAGAAGGTACACAGTTCTCTAAAACCCCTTCAGCATTTATAATTTGTAGACTTTTTGCTGATGGTCATGAGTCTTGTGAGCTTAAACCTTTTTGAATTTGAATATGTATGTGGCTAATAATTCCTTATACTGAGCTTTAGGCATGTCCTTTTTTTTGTTTTCCTTTTTTTTAAAGAGTGAGTACAACTTCCCTCCTCTTATTGACTTCTTGAAAAATTTCTCATGTGTTGAATTTTCTTGCCTATTCCCTACCCCAGGGCATGTTTTGTGGGCCTGTGTCATTTACAGCCCTGCAGTCCTTGTGACTATATAACCAACCATTGGCACTGGGTTTAAAGCTGCTGTTGTGGGAAAGAGCCACAAGACGGCAGCATTATTACATTCTCAACTCTTGTTATTAGGGCAACAGAGTCTTCCTGGAGGTAGTGTTCCCAGGTTGTAAATTAGAGAGGAATGTCCTGGGACAAGCCCCCAGAAGTTTATGTCTCCTTACTTATGTTTGTTTTTTAAATTTAATTTCTATTTCTTATCGGAGTAAATTTGATTAGAGTGTTTTGATTGTCTGGCTGTACAGAATCTGCTCAATGATTCATACATACGTCTGTTCATCTTCGGATACTGTTACCATGTATGTGATCACAAAATGTATATTTTGAAGGTATTGGTGATGATATAATTCATGTAATTTATATGTTATATGTTTATATACATTTAACATACATTAGTATATGTATGTTAACCCCATAGTCCTAATTTACCCATCCTCCCACCTTTCATTTTGGCTAACCATTAGTTTATTTGATAAGTCTGTGAGTGTCTTTTTCTGTGGAAATATGTTCATTGGTAGCAATCTTAGGATAACATGTATAAATGATATCATAGGCTGTTTGTCATACCCTTTTCACTTACTTAACCTTATATGATTATTTCAAGGCTCAACTGTAGTCCAGAAAACGGCATTGTTCATTTTTTTCCCGAGCTTACTATTCCATTCTGTCCATATACCACTTCTTCTTTTTCCATTCATATGTTTATGGACCTTTTTTTTTGCTTTCATGTCTTGGCTATTTCAATATTACTGCAGTGCACATTTGCCTGCCTCTGTCTTTCCGATCCTGGTGGTCTTCGTTTATAGGCTCAAAGGTGCCCTGCCGCATCATATGGTAGCTCAATTTTTACCTTGTAAAGCAGCTCCATTCAGTTCTTGTTAGTGCTTTTACCACTTTACATCCCACCAGCAGCTAGTAGGTATGAGTTGTCTAAAACCCATTCAGCATTTATAGTTTGTAGACTTTTTGCTAATGGCCATTTGACTGGTGTGAGCTGAAACCTTTTTGGAGGTTGGAAACGCATGTGGCTAATAATTCCTTATACTGAGCTTTAACCATATCCTTTTTCTTCGTTTCCTTTTTTTGTTAAAGAGTAGGTACAACTTCCCTCCTCTCTTGACTTCTTGAAAAATTTCTCATGTGTTGAATTTTCCTGCCTATTCCCTACCCCAGGGCATTTTTTGAGGGCAGGTGTCATTTAGAGCCCTGCATTCCTTGGGACTATTAAGCAACCATTAGCAGTGGGTTTAAAGCTGCTCTTGTGCGAAACAGCCACAAGGCGGCAGCATTATTACGTTCTCAACTCTTGTTACTTGGGCAAAAGAGTCTTCCTGGAGGTAGGGTTCCGAGGTTGTAAATTAGAGTGGAATGTGCAGGGACAAGCCCCCAGAAGTTTATGTCTCCTTACTTATGTTTGTTTTTTAAATTTAGTTTCTATTTCTTATCGGAGTAAATTTGATTAGAGTGTGTTGATTGTCTGGCTGTACAGAATCTGCTCAATGATTCATACTTATGTCTGTTCACCTTTGGACCCTGTTACCATGTATGTGATTACAGAATGTATATTTTAAAGGTATTGGTGATTATATAATTCATATAATTTATCTGTTATATGTTTATATACATTTAACATACATTAGTATATGTATATTAACCCCATAGTCCTAATTTACCCATCCTCCCACCTTTCCTTTTGGCTAACCATTAGTTTACTTGATAAGTCTGTGAGTGTCTTTTTCTGTGGAAATATGTTCATTGGTAGCAATCTTAGGATAACATGTATAAATGATATCATAGGATATTTGTCATACCCTTTTGACTTACTTAACCTTATATGATTATTTGTAGGCTCAACTGTAGTCGTGAAAACGGCATTGTTCCTTTTTTTCCCGAGGCTCCTATTCCATTTGGTACGTATACCACTTCATCTTTGTCCATTCATTTGTTTATGGACCTTTTTTTTGCTTCCATGTCTTGGCTATTTCAATATTGCTGCAGTGCATATTTGCCTGCATCTGTCTTTCCGATTTTGGTGGTTTTATATTATAGGCCCAAAAGGTGCCCTGCCGCATCATATGTTAACTCAATTTTTACCTTTTCAAGCAGCTCCATTCAGTTTTCGTTAGTGCTCTTACCACTTTACATCCCACCGGCACCAAGAAGGTACACAGTTCTCTAAAACCCCTTCAGCATTTATAGTTTGTAGACTTTTTGCTGCTGGTCATGACTGGTGTGAGCTGAAACCTTATTGAATTTGAATTTGCATATGGCTAATAATTTCCTTTACTGAGCTTTAGGCATGCCCTTTTTTTCTTTTCCTTTTTTTTTAAAGAGTGAGTACAACCTCCCTCCTCTTATTGACTTCTTGAAAAATTTCTCATGTGTTGAATTTTCTTGCCTATTCCTTACCCCAGGGCATTTTTTGAGGGCCTGTGTCATTTACAGCCCTGCAGTTCTTGTGAGTCTATAAGCAACCATTGGCCCTGGGTTTAAAGCTGCTGTTGTGGGAAATAGCCACAAGGCAGCAGCATTATTACGTTCTCAACACTTGTTACTAGGGCAGCAGAGTCTTCCTGGAGGTAGTGTTCCGAGGTTGTAAACTAGAGTGGAATGTGCTGGGACAAGCCCCCAGAAGTTTATATCTCCTTACTTATGTTTGTTTTTTAAATTTATTTTCTACTTCTTATCGGAGTAAATTTGATTAGAGTGTTTTGATTGTCTGGCTGTACAGAATCTGCTCAATGATTCATACATATGTCTGTTCATCTTCGGAACCTGTTACCATGTATGTGATTACAGAATGTATATTTTGAAGGGATTGGTGATTATATAATTCATATCATTTATATGTTATATGTTTATGTACATTTAACTTACATTAGTATATTCATGTTAACCCCATAGTCCTAATTTACCCATCCCCCCACCTTTCATTTTGGCTAACCATTAGTTTATTTGATAAGTCTGTGAGTGTCTTTTTCTGTGGAAATATGTTCATTGGTAGCAATCTTAGGATAACATGTATAAATGATATCATAGGACATTTGTCATACCCTTTTGACTTACTTATCGTTATATGATTATTTCTAGGCTCAACTGTAGTCCTGAAAACGGCATTGTTCATTTTTTTCCCGAGGCTACTATTCCATTCTGTCCATATACCACTTCTTCTTTTTCCCGTCATCTGTTTATGGACCTTTTTTTGCTTCCATGTCTTGGCTCTTTCAATATTGCTGCAGTGCACATTTGCCTGCCTCTGTCTTTCCGATTCTGGTGGTCTTAGGTTATAGGCCCAAAAGGTGCCCTGCCGCATCATATGGTAGCTCAATTTTTACCTTTTCAAGCACAGCTCCATTCAGTTTGCGTTAGTGCTGTTGCCACTTTACATCCCACCAGCAGCCAGAAGGTACACAGTTCTCTAAAACCCCCTCAGCATTTATCGTTTGTAGACTTTTTGCTGATGGTTATGACTGGTGTGAACTGAAACCTTTTTGAATTTGAATTTGCTTGTGGCTTATAATTCCTTATACTGAGCTTTAGGCATGTCCTTTTTTTTCTTTTCCTTTTTTTTTAAAGAGTGAGTACAACTTCCCTCCTCTTATTGACTTCTTGAAAAATTTCTCATATGTTGAATTTTCTTGCCTATTGCCTACGCCAGGGCATGTTTTGAGGGCCTGTGTCATTTAGAGCCCTGCAGTCCTTGTGACTATATAAGCAACCATTGGCACTGGGTTTAAAGCTGCTGTTGTGGGAAACAGCCACAAGGCGGCAGCATTATTACGTTCTCAACTCTTGTTACTAGGGCAACTGAGTCTTCCTGGAGGCAGTTTTCCAAGGTTGTAAATTAGAGTGGAATGTGCTGGGACAAGCCCCAGAAGTTTATGTCTCCTTACTTATGTTTGTGTTTTAAACTTAATTTATACTTCTTGTCGGAGTAAATTTGATTAGAGTGTGTTGATTGTCTGGCTGTACAGAATCTGCTCAATGATTCATACTTATGTCTGTTCACCTTCGGACCCTGTTACCATGTATGTGATCACAGAATGTATATTTTAAAGGTATTGGTGATTATATAATTCATATAGTTTATCTGTTATATGTTTATATACATTTAACATACATTAGTATATGTATGTTAACCCCATAGTCCTAATTTACCCATCCTCCCACCTTTCATTTTGGCTAACCATTAGTTTCTTTGGTAAGTCTGTGAGTGTGTTTTTCTGTGGAAATATGTTCATTGGTAGCAATCTTAGGATAACATGTATAAATGATATCATAGGATGTTTGTCATACCCTTTTCACTTACTTAACCTTATATGATTATTTCTAGGCTCAACTGTAGTCCTGAAAACGGCATTGTTCATTTTTTTCGCGAGGCTACTATTACATTTGGTACGTATACCACTTCGTCTTTGTCCATTCATCTGTTTATGGACCTATTTTCTGCTTCCATGTCTTGGCTATTTCAATATTGCTGCAGTGCACATTGGCCTGCCTGTGTTTTTCAGATTCTGGTGGTCTTAGGTTATAGGCCCAAAAGGTGCCATGCCGCATCATATGGTAGCTCAATTTTTACCTTTTCAAGCATCTCCATTCAGTTTGCATTAGTGTTGTTACCACGTTACATCCCAGCAGCAGCTTGAAGGTACACAGTTCTCTAAAACCCCTTCAGCATTTATCGTTTGTAGACTTTTTGCTGATGGTTATGACTGGTGTGAGCTGAAACCTTTTTGAATTTGAATTTGCATGTGGCTAATAATTCCTTATACTGAGCTTTAGGCATGTCCTTTTTTTGTTTTCCTTTTTTTTAAAGAGTGAGTACAACTTGCCTCCTCTTATTGACTTCTTGAAAAATTTCTCATGTGTTGAATTTTCTTGCCTATTCCCTACCCCAGGGCATTTCTTGAGGGCCTGTGTCATTTACAGCCCTGCAGTCCTTGTGACTATGTAGGCAACCATTGGCACTGGGTTTAAAGCTGCTGCTGTGGGAAACAGCCACATGGCGGCAGCATTATTACGTCCTCAACTCTTGTTAATGGGGCAAAAGACTCTTCCTGGAGGTAGTGTTCCAAGGTTGGAAATTAGAGTGGAATGTGCTGGGACAAGCCCCCAGAAGTTTATCTCTCCTTACTTATGTTTGTTTTTTAAATTTAATTTCTATTTCTTATCGGAGTAAATCTGATTGGAGTGTTTTGATTTTCTGGCTGTACAGAATCTGCTCATTGATTCATATTTATGTTTCTTCATCTTCGGATCCTGTTACCATGTATGTGATTACAGAATATATATTTTAAAGGTATTCGTGATTATATAATTCATATACTTTATATGTTATATGTTTATATACATTTAACATACATTAGTATATGTATGTTAACCCCATAGTCCTAATTTACCCATCCTCCCACCTTTCATTTTGGCTAACCATTAGTTTATTTGATAAGTCTGTGAGTGTCTTTTTCTGTGGAAATATGTTCATTGGTAGCAATTTTACGATAACATATATAAATGATATCATAGGATATTTGTCATATACCCTTTTCACTTACTTAACGTTATATGATTATTTCTAGGCTCAACTGTAGTCCTGAAAACGGCATTGTTCATTTTTTTCACGAGCCTACTATTCCATTCTGTCCATATACCCACTTCGTCTTTGTCCATACATCTGTTTATGGACCTTTTTTTTTCCTTCCATGTCTTGGCTATTTCCATATTGCTGCAGTGCACATTTCCCTGCCTCTGTCTTTCCGATTCTGGTGGTCTTAGGTTATAGGCCCAAAAGGTGCCCTGCCGCATCATATGGTAGCTCAATTTTTACCTTTTCAAGCAGCTCCATTCAGTTTGCGTTAGTGCTGTTGCCATTTTACATCCCACCAGCAACTAGAAGGTACACAGTTCTCTAAAACCCCTTCAGCATTTATAATTTGTAGACTTTTTGCTGATGGTCATGAGTCTTGTGAGCTTAAACCTTTTTGAATTTGAATATGTATGTGGCTAATAATTCCTTATACTGAGCTTTAGGCATGTACTTTTTTTTGTTTTCCTTTTTTTTAAAGAGTGAGTACAACTTCCCTCCTCTTATTGACTTCTTGAAAAATTTCTCATGTGTTGAATTTTCTTGCCTATTCCCTACCCCAGGGCATGTTTTGTGGGCCTGTGTCATTTACAGCCCTGCAGTCCTTGTGACTATATAACCAACCATTGGCACTGGGTTTAAAGCTGCTGTTGTGGGAAAGAGCCACAAGACGGCAGCATTATTACATTCTCAACTCTTGTTATTAGGGCAACAGAGTCTTCCTGGAGGTAGTGTTCCCAGGTTGTAAATTAGAGAGGAATGTCCTGGGACAAGCCCCCAGAAGTTTATGTCTCCTTACTTATGTTTGTTTTTTAAATTTAATTTCTATTTCTTATCGGAGTAAATTTGATTAGAGTGTTTTGATTGTCTGGCTGTACAGAATCTGCTCAATGATTCATACATACGTCTGTTCATCTTCGGATACTGTTACCATGTATGTGATCACAAAATGTATATTTTGAAGGTATTGGTGATGATATAATTCATGTAATTTATATGTTATATGTTTATATACATTTAACATACATTAGTATATGTATGTTAACCCCATAGTCCTAATTTACCCATCCTCCCACCTTTCATTTTGGCTAACCATTAGTTTATTTGATAAGTCTGTGAGTGTCTTTTTCTGTGGAAATATGTTCATTGGTAGCAATCTTAGGATAACATGTATAAATGATATCATAGGCTGTTTGTCATACCCTTTTCACTTACTTAACCTTATATGATTATTTCAAGGCTCAACTGTAGTCCAGAAAACGGCATTGTTCATTTTTTTCCCGAGCTTACTATTCCATTCTGTCCATATACCACTTCTTCTTTTTCCATTCATATGTTTATGGACCTTTTTTTTTGCTTTCATGTCTTGGCTATTTCAATATTACTGCAGTGCACATTTGCCTGCCTCTGTCTTTCCGATCCTGGTGGTCTTCGTTTATAGGCTCAAAGGTGCCCTGCCGCATCATATGGTAGCTCAATTTTTACCTTGTAAAGCAGCTCCATTCAGTTCTTGTTAGTGCTTTTACCACTTTACATCCCACCAGCAGCTAGTAGGTATGAGTTGTCTAAAACCCATTCAGCATTTATAGTTTGTAGACTTTTTGCTAATGGCCATTTGACTGGTGTGAGCTGAAACCTTTTTGGAGGTTGGAAACGCATGTGGCTAATAATTCCTTATACTGAGCTTTAACCATATCCTTTTTCTTCGTTTCCTTTTTTTGTTAAAGAGTAGGTACAACTTCCCTCCTCTCTTGACTTCTTGAAAAATTTCTCATGTGTTGAATTTTCCTGCCTATTCCCTACCCCAGGGCATTTTTTGAGGGCAGGTGTCATTTAGAGCCCTGCATTCCTTGGGACTATTAAGCAACCATTAGCAGTGGGTTTAAAGCTGCTCTTGTGCGAAACAGCCACAAGGCGGCAGCATTATTACGTTCTCAACTCTTGTTACTTGGGCAAAAGAGTCTTCCTGGAGGTAGGGTTCCGAGGTTGTAAATTAGAGTGGAATGTGCAGGGACAAGCCCCCAGAAGTTTATGTCTCCTTACTTATGTTTGTTTTTTAAATTTAGTTTCTATTTCTTATCGGAGTAAATTTGATTAGAGTGTGTTGATTGTCTGGCTGTACAGAATCTGCTCAATGATTCATACTTATGTCTGTTCACCTTTGGACCCTGTTACCATGTATGTGATTACAGAATGTATATTTTAAAGGTATTGGTGATTATATAATTCATATAATTTATCTGTTATATGTTTATATACATTTAACATACATTAGTATATGTATATTAACCCCATAGTCCTAATTTACCCATCCTCCCACCTTTCCTTTTGGCTAACCATTAGTTTACTTGATAAGTCTGTGAGTGTCTTTTTCTGTGGAAATATGTTCATTGGTAGCAATCTTAGGATAACATGTATAAATGATATCATAGGATATTTGTCATACCCTTTTGACTTACTTAACCTTATATGATTATTTGTAGGCTCAACTGTAGTCGTGAAAACGGCATTGTTCCTTTTTTTCCCGAGGCTCCTATTCCATTTGGTACGTATACCACTTCATCTTTGTCCATTCATTTGTTTATGGACCTTTTTTTTGCTTCCATGTCTTGGCTATTTCAATATTGCTGCAGTGCATATTTGCCTGCATCTGTCTTTCCGATTTTGGTGGTTTTATATTATAGGCCCAAAAGGTGCCCTGCCGCATCATATGTTAACTCAATTTTTACCTTTTCAAGCAGCTCCATTCAGTTTTCGTTAGTGCTCTTACCACTTTACATCCCACCGGCACCAAGAAGGTACACAGTTCTCTAAAACCCCTTCAGCATTTATAGTTTGTAGACTTTTTGCTGCTGGTCATGACTGGTGTGAGCTGAAACCTTATTGAATTTGAATTTGCATATGGCTAATAATTTCCTTTACTGAGCTTTAGGCATGCCCTTTTTTTCTTTTCCTTTTTTTTTAAAGAGTGAGTACAACCTCCCTCCTCTTATTGACTTCTTGAAAAATTTCTCATGTGTTGAATTTTCTTGCCTATTCCTTACCCCAGGGCATTTTTTGAGGGCCTGTGTCATTTACAGCCCTGCAGTTCTTGTGAGTCTATAAGCAACCATTGGCCCTGGGTTTAAAGCTGCTGTTGTGGGAAATAGCCACAAGGCAGCAGCATTATTACGTTCTCAACACTTGTTACTAGGGCAGCAGAGTCTTCCTGGAGGTAGTGTTCCGAGGTTGTAAACTAGAGTGGAATGTGCTGGGACAAGCCCCCAGAAGTTTATATCTCCTTACTTATGTTTGTTTTTTAAATTTATTTTCTACTTCTTATCGGAGTAAATTTGATTAGAGTGTTTTGATTGTCTGGCTGTACAGAATCTGCTCAATGATTCATACATATGTCTGTTCATCTTCGGAACCTGTTACCATGTATGTGATTACAGAATGTATATTTTGAAGGGATTGGTGATTATATAATTCATATCATTTATATGTTATATGTTTATGTACATTTAACTTACATTAGTATATTCATGTTAACCCCATAGTCCTAATTTACCCATCCCCCCACCTTTCATTTTGGCTAACCATTAGTTTATTTGATAAGTCTGTGAGTGTCTTTTTCTGTGGAAATATGTTCATTGGTAGCAATCTTAGGATAACATGTATAAATGATATCATAGGACATTTGTCATACCCTTTTGACTTACTTATCGTTATATGATTATTTCTAGGCTCAACTGTAGTCCTGAAAACGGCATTGTTCATTTTTTTCCCGAGGCTACTATTCCATTCTGTCCATATACCACTTCTTCTTTTTCCCGTCATCTGTTTATGGACCTTTTTTTGCTTCCATGTCTTGGCTCTTTCAATATTGCTGCAGTGCACATTTGCCTGCCTCTGTCTTTCCGATTCTGGTGGTCTTAGGTTATAGGCCCAAAAGGTGCCCTGCCGCATCATATGGTAGCTCAATTTTTACCTTTTCAAGCACAGCTCCATTCAGTTTGCGTTAGTGCTGTTGCCACTTTACATCCCACCAGCAGCCAGAAGGTACACAGTTCTCTAAAACCCCCTCAGCATTTATCGTTTGTAGACTTTTTGCTGATGGTTATGACTGGTGTGAACTGAAACCTTTTTGAATTTGAATTTGCTTGTGGCTTATAATTCCTTATACTGAGCTTTAGGCATGTCCTTTTTTTTCTTTTCCTTTTTTTTTAAAGAGTGAGTACAACTTCCCTCCTCTTATTGACTTCTTGAAAAATTTCTCATATGTTGAATTTTCTTGCCTATTGCCTACGCCAGGGCATGTTTTGAGGGCCTGTGTCATTTAGAGCCCTGCAGTCCTTGTGACTATATAAGCAACCATTGGCACTGGGTTTAAAGCTGCTGTTGTGGGAAACAGCCACAAGGCGGCAGCATTATTACGTTCTCAACTCTTGTTACTAGGGCAACTGAGTCTTCCTGGAGGCAGTTTTCCAAGGTTGTAAATTAGAGTGGAATGTGCTGGGACAAGCCCCAGAAGTTTATGTCTCCTTACTTATGTTTGTGTTTTAAACTTAATTTATACTTCTTGTCGGAGTAAATTTGATTAGAGTGTGTTGATTGTCTGGCTGTACAGAATCTGCTCAATGATTCATACTTATGTCTGTTCACCTTCGGACCCTGTTACCATGTATGTGATCACAGAATGTATATTTTAAAGGTATTGGTGATTATATAATTCATATAGTTTATCTGTTATATGTTTATATACATTTAACATACATTAGTATATGTATGTTAACCCCATAGTCCTAATTTACCCATCCTCCCACCTTTCATTTTGGCTAACCATTAGTTTCTTTGGTAAGTCTGTGAGTGTGTTTTTCTGTGGAAATATGTTCATTGGTAGCAATCTTAGGATAACATGTATAAATGATATCATAGGATGTTTGTCATACCCTTTTCACTTACTTAACCTTATATGATTATTTCTAGGCTCAACTGTAGTCCTGAAAACGGCATTGTTCATTTTTTTCGCGAGGCTACTATTACATTTGGTACGTATACCACTTCGTCTTTGTCCATTCATCTGTTTATGGACCTATTTTCTGCTTCCATGTCTTGGCTATTTCAATATTGCTGCAGTGCACATTGGCCTGCCTGTGTTTTTCAGATTCTGGTGGTCTTAGGTTATAGGCCCAAAAGGTGCCATGCCGCATCATATGGTAGCTCAATTTTTACCTTTTCAAGCATCTCCATTCAGTTTGCATTAGTGTTGTTACCACGTTACATCCCAGCAGCAGCTTGAAGGTACACAGTTCTCTAAAACCCCTTCAGCATTTATCGTTTGTAGACTTTTTGCTGATGGTCATGAGTCTTGTGAGCTGAAACCTTTTTGAATTTGAATTTGCATGTGGCTAATAATTCCTTATACTGAGCTTTAGGCATGTCCTTTTTTTGTTTTCCTTTTTTTTAAAGAGTGAGTACAACTTGCCTCCTCTTATTGACTTCTTGAAAAATTTCTCATGTGTTGAATTTTCTTGCCTATTCCCTACCCCAGGGCATTTCTTGAGGGCCTGTGTCATTTACAGCCCTGCAGTCCTTGTGACTATGTAGGCAACCATTGGCACTGGGTTTAAAGCTGCTGCTGTGGGAAACAGCCACATGGCGGCAGCATTATTACGTCCTCAACTCTTGTTAATGGGGCAAAAGACTCTTCCTGGAGGTAGTGTTCCAAGGTTGGAAATTAGAGTGGAATGTGCTGGGACAAGCCCCCAGAAGTTTATCTCTCCTTACTTATGTTTGTTTTTTAAATTTAATTTCTATTTCTTATCGGAGTAAATCTGATTAGAGTGTTTTGATTTTCTGGCTGTACAGAATCTGCTCATTGATTCATATTTATGTTTCTTCATCTTCGGATCCTGTTACCATGTATGTGATTACAGAATATATATTTTAAAGGTATTCGTGATTATATAATTCATATACTTTATATGTTATATGTTTATATACATTTAACATACATTAGTATATGTATGTTAACCCCATAGTCCTAATTTACCCATCCTCCCACCTTTCATTTTGGCTAACCATTAGTTTATTTGATAAGTCTGTGAGTGTCTTTTTCTGTGGAAATATGTTCATTGGTAGCAATTTTACGATAACATATATAAATGATATCATAGGATATTTGTCATACCCTTTTCACTTACTTAACGTTATATGATTATTTCTAGGCTCAACTGTAGTCCTGAAAACGGCATTGTTCATTTTTTTCACGAGCCTACTATTCCATTCTGTCCATATACCACTTCGTCTTTGTCCATACATCTGTTTATGGACCTTTTTTTTTCCTTCCATGTCTTGGCTATTTCAATGTTGCTGCAGTGCACATTTGCCTGCCTCTGTCTTTCCGATTCTGGTGGTCTTAGGTTATAGGCCCAAAAGGTGCCCTGCCGCATCATATGGTAGCTCAATTTTTACCTTTTCAAGCAGCTCCATTCAGTTTGTGTTAGTGCTGTTGCCACTTTACATCCCACCAGCAACTAGAAGGTACACAGTTCTCTAAAACCCCTTCAGCATTTATAGTTTGTAGACTTTTTGCTGATGGTCATGACTCTTGTGAGCTTAAACCTTTTTGAATTTGAATATGTATGTGGCTAATAATTCCTTATACTGAGCTTTAGGCATGTCCTTTTTTTTGTTTTCCTTTTTTTTAAAGAGTGAGTACAACTTCCCTCCTCTTATTGACTTCTTGAAAAATTTCTCATGTGTTGAATTTTCTTGCCTATTCCCTACCCCAGGGCATGTTTTGTGGGCCTGTGTCATTTACAGCCCTGCAGTCCTTGTGACTATATAACCAACCATTGGCACTGGGTTTAAAGCTGCTGTTGTGGGAAAGAGCCACAAGACGGCAGCATTATTACATTCTCAACTCTTGTTATTAGGGCAACAGAGTCTTCCTGGAGGTAGTGTTCCCAGGTTGTAAATTAGAGAGGAATGTCCTGGGACAAGCCCCCAGAAGTTTATGTCTCCTTACTTATGTTTGTTTTTTAAATTTAATTTCTATTTCTTATCGGAGTAAATTTGATTAGAGTGTTTTGATTGTCTGGCTGTACAGAATCTGCTCAATGATTCATACATACGTCTGTTCATCTTCGGATACTGTTACCATGTATGTGATCACAAAATGTATATTTTGAAGGTATTGGTGATGATATAATTCATGTAATTTATATGTTATATGTTTATATACATTTAACATACATTAGTATATGTATGTTAACCCCATAGTCCTAATTTACCCATCCTCCCACCTTTCATTTTGGCTAACCATTAGTTTATTTGATAAGTCTGTGAGTGTCTTTTTCTGTGGAAATATGTTCATTGGTAGCAATCTTAGGATAACATGTATAAATGATATCATAGGCTGTTTGTCATACCCTTTTCACTTACTTAACCTTATATGATTATTTCAAGGCTCAACTGTAGTCCAGAAAACGGCATTGTTCATTTTTTTCCCGAGCTTACTATTCCATTCTGTCCATATACCACTTCTTCTTTTTCCATTCATATGTTTATGGACCTTTTTTTTTGCTTTCATGTCTTGGCTATTTCAATATTACTGCAGTGCACATTTGCCTGCCTCTGTCTTTCCGATCCTGGTGGTCTTCGTTTATAGGCTCAAAGGTGCCCTGCCGCATCATATGGTAGCTCAATTTTTACCTTGTAAAGCAGCTCCATTCAGTTCTTGTTAGTGCTTTTACCACTTTACATCGCACCAGCAGCTAGTAGGTATGAGTTGTCTAAAACCCATTCAGCATTTATAGTTTGTAGACTTTTTGCTAATGGCCATTTGACTGGTGTGAGCTGAAACCTTTTTGGAGGTTGGAAACGCATGTGGCTAATAATTCCTTATACTGAGCTTTAACCATATCCTTTTTCTTCGTTTCCTTTTTTTGTTAAAGAGTAGGTACAACTTCCCTCCTCTCTTGACTTCTTGAAAAATTTCTCATGTGTTGAATTTTCCTGCCTATTCCCTACCCCAGGGCATTTTTTGAGGGCAGGTGTCATTTAGAGCCCTGCATTCCTTGGGACTATTAAGCAACCATTAGCAGTGGGTTTAAAGCTGCTCTTGTGCGAAACAGCCACAAGGCGGCAGCATTATTACGTTCTCAACTCTTGTTACTTGGGCAAAAGAGTCTTCCTGGAGGTAGGGTTCCGAGGTTGTAAATTAGAGTGGAATATGCAGGGACAAGCCCCCAGAAGTTTATGTCTCCTTACTTATGTTTGTTTTTTAAATTTAGTTTCTATTTCTTTTTTTTTTTTTTTTAAATTTTTATTATTTATTTATTATGTTTATTTTTGGCTGTGTTGGGTCTTCGTTTCTGTGCGAGGGCTTTCTCCAGTTGCGGCGAGTGGGGGCCACTCTTCATCGCAGTGCGCGGGCCTCTCACTATCGCGGCCTCTCTTGTTGCGGAGCAGAGGCTCCAGACGCTCAGGCTCAGTAGTTGTGGCTCACGGGCCCAGTTGCTCCGCGGCATGTGGGATCTTCCCAGACCAGGGCTCGAACCCGTGTCCCCTGCATTGGCAGGCAGATTCTCAACCACTGCGCCACCAGGGAAGCCCCTAGTTTCTATTTCTTATCGGAGTAAATTTGATTAGAGTGTGTTGATTGTCTGGCTGTAGAGAATCTGCTCAATGATTCATACTTATGTCTGTTCACCTTTGGACCCTGTTACCATGTATGTGATTACAGAATGTATATTTTAAAGGTATTGGTGATTATATAATTCATATAATTTATCTGTTATATGTTTATATACATTTAACATACATTAGTATATGTATATTAACCCCATAGTCCTAATTTACCCATCCTCCCACCTTTCCTTTTGGCTAACCATTAGTTTACTTGATAAGTCTGTGAGTGTCTTTTTCTGTGGAAATATGTTCATTGGTAGCAATCTTAGGATAACATGTATAAATGATATCATAGGATATTTGTCATACCCTTTTGACTTACTTAACCTTATATGATTATTTGTAGGCTCAACTGTAGTCGTGAAAACGGCATTGTTCCTTTTTTTCCCGAGGCTCCTATTCCATTTGGTACGTATACCACTTCATCTTTGTCCATTCATTTGTTTATGGACCTTTTTTTTGCTTCCATGTCTTGGCTATTTCAATATTGCTGCAGTGCATATTTGCCTGCATCTGTCTTTCCGATTTTGGTGGTTTTATATTATAGGCCCAAAAGGTGCCCTGCCGCATCATATGTTAACTCAATTTTTACCTTTTCAAGCAGCTCCATTCAGTTTTCGTTAGTGCTCTTACCACTTTACATCCCACCGGCACCAAGAAGGTACACAGTTCTCTAAAACCCCTTCAGCATTTATAGTTTGTAGACTTTTTGCTGCTGGTCATGACTGGTGTGAGCTGAAACCTTATTGAATTTGAATTTGCATATGGCTAATAATTTCCTTTACTGAGCTTTAGGCATGCCCTTTTTTTCTTTTCCTTTTTTTTTAAAGAGTGAGTACAACCTCCCTCCTCTTATTGACTTCTTGAAAAATTTCTCATGTGTTGAATTTTCTTGCCTATTCCCTACCCCAGGGCATTTTTTGAGGGCCTGTGTCATTTACAGCCCTGCAGTCCTTGTGAGTCTATAAGCAACCATTGGCACTGGGTTTAAAGCTGCTGTTGTGGGAAATAGCCACAAGGCAGCAGCATTATTACGTTCTCAACACTTGTTACTAGGGCAGCAGAGTCTTCCTGGAGGTAGTGTTCCGAGGTTGTAAACTAGAGTGGAATGTGCTGGGACAAGCCCCCAGAAGTTTATATCTCCTTACTTATGTTTGTTTTTTAAATTTATTTTCTACTTCTTATCGGAGTAAATTTGATTAGAGTGTTTTGATTGTCTGGCTGTACAGAATCTGCTCAATGATTCATACATATGTCTGTTCATCTTCGGAACCTGTTACCATGTATGTGATTACAGAATGTATATTTTGAAGGGATTGGTGATTATATAATTCATATCATTTATATGTTATATGTTTATGTACATTTAACTTACATTAGTATATTCATATTAACCCCATAGTCCTAATTTACCCATCCCCCCACCTTTCATTTTGGCTAACCATTAGTTTATTTGATAAGTCTGTGAGTGTCTTTTTCTGTGGAAATATGTTCATTGGTAGCAATCTTAGGATAACATGTATAAATGATATCATAGGACATTTGTCATACCCTTTTGACTTACTTATCGTTATATGATTATTTCTAGGCTCAACTGTAGTCCTGAAAACGGCATTGTTCATCTTTTTCCCGAGGCCACTATTCCATTCTGTCCATATACCACTTCTTCTTTTTCCCGTCATCTGTTTATGGACCTTTTTTTGCTTCCATGTCTTGGCTCTTTCAATATTGCTGCAGCGCACATTTGCCTGCCTCTGTCTTTCCGATTCTGGTGGTCTTAGGTTATAGGCCCAAAAGGTGCCCTGCCGCATCATATGGTAGCTCAATTTTTACCTTTTCAAGCACAGCTCCATTCAGTTTGCGTTAGTGCTGTTGCCACTTTACATCCCACCAGCAGCCAGAAGGTACACAGTTCTCTAAAACCCCCTCAGCATTTATCGTTTGTAGACTTTTTGCTGATGGTTATGACTGGTGTGAACTGAAACCTTTTTGAATTTGAATTTGCTTGTGGCTTATAATTCCTTATACTGAGCTTTAGGCATGTCCTTTTTTTTCTTTTCCTTTTTTTTTAAAGAGTGAGTACAACTTCCCTCCTCTTATTGACTTCTTGAAAAATTTCTCATATGTTGAATTTTCTTGCCTATTGCCTACGCCAGGGCATGTTTTGAGGGCCTGTGTCATTTAGAGCCCTGCAGTCCTTGTGACTATATACGCAACCATTGGCACTGGGTTTAAAGCTGCTGTTGTGGGAAACAGCCACAAGGCGGCAGCATTATTACGTTCTCAACTCTTGTTACTAGGGCAACTGAGTCTTCCTGGAGGCAGTTTTCCAAGGTTGTAAATTAGAGTGGAATGTGCTGGGACAAGCCCCAGAAGTTTATGTCTCCTTACTTATGTTTGTTTTTTAAACTTAATTTATACTTCTTGTCGGAGTAAATTTGATTAGAGTGTTTTGATTGTCTGGCTGTACAGAATCTGCTCAATGATTCATACATACGTCTGTTCATCTTCGGATACTGTTACCATGTATGTGATCACAAAATATATATTTTCAAGGTATTGGTGATTATATAATTCATATAGTTTATCTGTTATATGTTTATATACATTTAACATACATTAGTATATGTATGTTAACCCCATAGTCCTAATTTAACCATCCTCCCACCTTTCATTTTGGCTAACCATTAGTTTCTTTGGTAAGTCTGTGAGTGTGTTTTTCTGTGGAAATATGTTCATTGGTAGCAATCTTAGGATAACATGTATAAATGATATCATAGGATGTTTGTCATACCCTTTTCACTTACTTAACCTTATATGATTATTTCTAGGCTCAACTGTAGTCCTGAAAACGGCATTGTTCATTTTTTTCGCGAGGCTACTATTACATTTGGTACGTATACCACTTCGTCTTTGTCCATTCATCTGTTTATGAACCTATTTTCTGCTTCCATGTCTTGGCTATTTCAATATTGCTGCAGTGCTCATTGGCCTGCCTGTGTTTTTCAGATTCTGGTGGTCTTAGGTTATAGGCCCAAAAGGTGCCATGCCGCATCATATGGTAGCTCAATTTTTACCTTTTCAAGCATCTCCATTCAGTTTGCATTAGTGTTGTTACCACGTTACATCCCAGCAGCAGCTTGAAGGTACACAGTTCTCTAAAACCCCTTCAGCATTTATCGTTTGTAGACTTTTTGCTGATGGTCATGAGTCTTGTGAGCTTAAACCTTTTTGAATTTGAATTTGCATGTGGCTAATAATTCCTTATACTGAGCTTTAGGCATGTCCTTTTTTTGTTTTCCTTTTTTTTAAAGAGTGAGTACAACTTGCCTCCTCTTATTGACTTCTTGAAAAATTTCTCATGTGTTGAATTTTCTTGCCTATTCCCTACCCCAGGGCATTTCTTGAGGGCCTGTGTCATTTACAGCCCTGCAGTCCTTGTGACTATGTAGGCAACCATTGGCACTGGGTTTAAAGCTGCTGCTGTGGGAAACAGCCACATGGCGGCAGCATTATTACGTCCTCAACTCTTGTTAATGGGGCAAAAGACTCTTCCTGGAGGTAGTGTTCCAAGGTTGGAAATTAGAGTGGAATGTGCTGGGACAAGCCCCCAGAAGTTTATCTCTCCTTACTTATGTTTGTTTTTTAAATTTAATTTCTATTTCTTATCGGAGTAAATCTGATTAGAGTGTTTTGATTTTCTGGCTGTACAGAATCTGCTCATTGATTCATATTTATGTTTCTTCATCTTCGGATCCTGTTACCATGTATGTGATTACAGAATATATATTTTAAAGGTATTCGTGATTATATAATTCATATACTTTATATGTTATATGTTTATATACATTTAACATACATTAGTATATGTATGTTAACCCCATAGTCCTAATTTACCCATCCTCCCACCTTTCATTTTGGCTAACCATTAGTTTATTTGATAAGTCTGTGAGTGTCTTTTTCTGTGGAAATATGTTCATTGGTAGCAATTTTACGATAACATATATAAATGATATCATAGGATATTTGTCATACCCTTTTCACTTACTTAACGTTATATGATTATTTCTAGGCTCAACTGTAGTCCTGAAAATGGCATTGTTCATTTTTTTCACGAGCCTACTATTCCATTCTGTCCATATACCACTTCGTCTTTGTCCATACATCTGTTTATGGACCTTTTTTTTTCCTTCCATGTCTTGGCTATTTCAATGTTGCTGCAGTGCACATTTGCCTGCCTCTGTCTTTCCGATTCTGGTGGTCTTAGGTTATAGGCCCAAAAGGTGCCCTGCCGCATCATATGGTAGCTCAATTTTTACCTTTTCAAGCAGCTCCATTCAGTTTGTGTTAGTGCTGTTGCCACTTTACATCCCACCAGCAACTAGAAGGTACACAGTTCTCTAAAACCCCTTCAGCATTTATAGTTTGTAGACTTTTTGCTGATGGTCATGACTCTTGTGAGCTTAAACCTTTTTGAATTTGAATATGTATGTGGCTAATAATTCCTTATACTGAGCTTTAGGCATGTCCTTTTTTTTGTTTTCCTTTTTTTTAAAGAGTGAGTACAACTTCCCTCCTCTTATTGACTTCTTGAAAAATTTCTCATGTGTTGAATTTTCTTGCCTATTCCCTACCCCAGGGCATGTTTTGTGGGCCTGTGTCATTTACAGCCCTGCAGTCCTTGTGACTATATAACCAACCATTGGCACTGGGTTTAAAGCTGCTGTTGTGGGAAAGAGCCACAAGACGGCAGCATTATTACATTCTCAACTCTTGTTATTAGGGCAACAGAGTCTTCCTGGAGGTAGTGTTCCCAGGTTGTAAATTAGAGAGGAATGTCCTGGGACAAGCCCCCAGAAGTTTATGTCTCCTTACTTATGTTTGTTTTTTAAATTTAATTTCTATTTCTTATCGGAGTAAATTTGATTAGAGTGTTTTGATTGTCTGGCTGTACAGAATCTGCTCAATGATTCATACATACGTCTGTTCATCTTCGGATACTGTTACCATGTATGTGATCACAAAATGTATATTTTGAAGGTATTGGTGATGATATAATTCATGTAATTTATATGTTATATGTTTATATACATTTAACATACATTAGTATATGTATGTTAACCCCATAGTCCTAATTTACCCATCCTCCCACCTTTCATTTTGGCTAACCATTAGTTTATTTGATAAGTCTGTGAGTGTCTTTTTCTGTGGAAATATGTTCATTGGTAGCAATCTTAGGATAACATGTATAAATGATATCATAGGCTGTTTGTCATACCCTTTTCACTTACTTAACCTTATATGATTATTTCAAGGCTCAACTGTAGTCCAGAAAACGGCATTGTTCATTTTTTTCCCGAGCTTACTATTCCATTCAGTCCATATACCACTTCTTCTTTTTCCATTCATATGTTTATGGACCTTTTTTTTTGCTTTCATGTCTTGGCTATTTCAATATTACTGCAGTGCACATTTGCCTGCCTCTGTCTTTCCGATCCTGGTGGTCTTCGTTTATAGGCTCAAAGGTGCCCTGCCGCATCATATGGTAGCTCAATTTTTACCTTGTAAAGCAGCTCCATTCAGTTCTTGTTAGTGCTTTTACCACTTTACATCGCACCAGCAGCTAGTAGGTATGAGTTGTCTAAAACCCATTCAGCATTTATAGTTTGTAGACTTTTTGCTAATGGCCATTTGACTGGTGTGAGCTGAAACCTTTTTGGAGGTTGGAAACGCATGTGGCTAATAATTCCTTATACTGAGCTTTAACCATATCCTTTTTCTTCGTTTCCTTTTTTTGTTAAAGAGTAGGTACAACTTCCCTCCTCTCTTGACTTCTTGAAAAATTTCTCATGTGTTGAATTTTCCTGCCTATTCCCTACCCCAGGGCATTTTTTGAGGGCAGGTGTCATTTAGAGCCCTGCATTCCTTGGGACTATTAAGCAACCATTAGCAGTGGGTTTAAAGCTGCTCTTGTGCGAAACAGCCACAAGGCGGCAGCATTATTACGTTCTCAACTCTTGTTACTTGGGCAAAAGAGTCTTCCTGGAGGTAGGGTTCCGAGGTTGTAAATTAGAGTGGAATGTGCAGGGACAAGCCCCCAGAAGTTTATGTCTCCTTACTTATGTTTGTTTTTTAAATTTAGTTTCTATTTCTTATCGGAGTAAATTTGATTAGAGTGTGTTGATTGTCTGGCTGTACAGAATCTGCTCAATGATTCATACTTATGTCTGTTCACCTTTGGACCCTGTTACCATGTATGTGATTACAGAATGTATATTTTAAAGGTATTGGTGATTATATAATTCATATAATTTATCTGTTATATGTTTATATACATTTAACATACATTAGTATATGTATATTAACCCCATAGTCCTAATTTACCCATCCTCCCACCTTTCCTTTTGGCTAACCATTAGTTTACTTGATAAGTCTGTGAGTGTCTTTTTCTGTGGAAATATGTTCATTGGTAGCAATCTTAGGATAACATGTATAAATGATATCATAGGATATTTGTCATACCCTTTTGACTTACTTAACCTTATATGATTATTTGTAGGCTCAACTGTAGTCGTGAAAACGGCATTGTTCCTTTTTTTCCCGAGGCTCCTATTCCATTTGGTACGTATACCACTTCATCTTTGTCCATTCATTTGTTTATGGACCTTTTTTTTGCTTCCATGTCTTGGCTATTTCAATATTGCTGCAGTGCATATTTGCCTGCATCTGTCTTTCCGATTTTGGTGGTTTTATATTATAGGCCCAAAAGGTGCCCTGCCGCATCATATGTTAACTCAATTTTTACCTTTTCAAGCAGCTCCATTCAGTTTTCGTTAGTGCTCTTACCACTTTACATCCCACCGGCACCAAGAAGGTACACAGTTCTCTAAAACCCCTTCAGCATTTATAGTTTGTAGACTTTTTGCTGCTGGTCATGACTGGTGTGAGCTGAAACCTTATTGAATTTGAATTTGCATATGGCTAATAATTTCCTTTACTGAGCTTTAGGCATGCCCTTTTTTTCTTTTCCTTTTTTTTTAAAGAGTGAGTACAACCTCCCTCCTCTTATTGACTTCTTGAAAAATTTCTCATGTGTTGAATTTTCTTGCCTATTCCTTACCCCAGGGCATTTTTTGAGGGCCTGTGTCATTTACAGCCCTGCAGTTCTTGTGAGTCTATAAGCAACCATTGGCCCTGGGTTTAAAGCTGCTGTTGTGGGAAATAGCCACAAGGCAGCAGCATTATTACGTTCTCAACACTTGTTACTAGGGCAGCAGAGTCTTCCTGGAGGTAGTGTTCCGAGGTTGTAAACTAGAGTGGAATGTGCTGGGACAAGCCCCCAGAAGTTTATATCTCCTTACTTATGTTTGTTTTTTAAATTTATTTTCTACTTCTTATCGGAGTAAATTTGATTAGAGTGTTTTGATTGTCTGGCTGTACAGAATCTGCTCAATGATTCATACATATGTCTGTTCATCTTCGGAACCTGTTACCATGTATGTGATTACAGAATGTATATTTTGAAGGGATTGGTGATTATATAATTCATATCATTTATATGTTATATGTTTATGTACATTTAACTTACATTAGTATATTCATGTTAACCCCATAGTCCTAATTTACCCATCCCCCCACCTTTCATTTTGGCTAACCATTAGTTTATTTGATAAGTCTGTGAGTGTCTTTTTCTGTGGAAATATGTTCATTGGTAGCAATCTTAGGATAACATGTATAAATGATATCATAGGACATTTGTCATACCCTTTTGACTTACTTATCGTTATATGATTATTTCTAGGCTCAACTGTAGTCCTGAAAACGGCATTGTTCATTTTTTTCCCGAGGCTACTATTCCATTCTGTCCATATACCACTTCTTCTTTTTCCCGTCATCTGTTTATGGACCTTTTTTTGCTTCCATGTCTTGGCTCTTTCAATATTGCTGCAGTGCACATTTGCCTGCCTCTGTCTTTCCGATTCTGGTGGTCTTAGGTTATAGGCCCAAAAGGTGCCCTGCCGCATCATATGGTAGCTCAATTTTTACCTTTTCAAGCACAGCTCCATTCAGTTTGCGTTAGTGCTGTTGCCACTTTACATCCCACCAGCAGCCAGAAGGTACACAGTTCTCTAAAACCCCCTCAGCATTTATCGTTTGTAGACTTTTTGCTGATGGTTATGACTGGTGTGAACTGAAACCTTTTTGAATTTGAATTTGCTTGTGGCTTATAATTCCTTATACTGAGCTTTAGGCATGTCCTTTTTTTTCTTTTCCTTTTTTTTTAAAGAGTGAGTACAACTTCCCTCCTCTTATTGACTTCTTGAAAAATTTCTCATATGTTGAATTTTCTTGCCTATTGCCTACGCCAGGGCATGTTTTGAGGGCCTGTGTCATTTAGAGCCCTGCAGTCCTTGTGACTATATAAGCAACCATTGGCACTGGGTTTAAAGCTGCTGTTGTGGGAAACAGCCACAAGGCGGCAGCATTATTACGTTCTCAACTCTTGTTACTAGGTCAACTGAGTCTTCCTGGAGGCAGTTTTCCAAGGTTGTAAATTAGAGTGGAATGTGCTGGGACAAGCCCCAGAAGTTTATGTCTCCTTACTTATGTTTGTGTTTTAAACTTAATTTATACTTCTTGTCGGAGTAAATTTGATTAGAGTGTGTTGATTGTCTGGCTGTACAGAATCTGCTCAATGATTCATACTTATGTCTGTTCACCTTCGGACCCTGTTACCATGTATGTGATCACAGAATGTATATTTTAAAGGTATTGGTGATTATATAATTCATATAGTTTATCTGTTATATGTTTATATACATTTAACATACATTAGTATATGTATGTTAACCCCATAGTCCTAATTTACCCATCCTCCCACCTTTCATTTTGGCTAACCATTAGTTTCTTTGGTAAGTCTGTGAGTGTGTTTTTCTGTGGAAATATGTTCATTGGTAGCAATCTTAGGATAACATGTATAAATGATATCATAGGATGTTTGTCATACCCTTTTCACTTACTTAACCTTATATGATTATTTCTAGGCTCAACTGTAGTCCTGAAAACGGCATTGTTCATTTTTTTCGCGAGGCTACTATTACATTTGGTACGTATACCACTTCGTCTTTGTCCATTCATCTGTTTATGGACCTATTTTCTGCTTCCATGTCTTGGCTATTTCAATATTGCTGCAGTGCACATTGGCCTGCCTGTGTTTTTCAGATTCTGGTGGTCTTAGGTTATAGGCCCAAAAGGTGCCATGCCGCATCATATGGTAGCTCAATTTTTACCTTTTCAAGCATCTCCATTCAGTTTGCATTAGTGTTGTTACCACGTTACATCCCAGCAGCAGCTTGAAGGTACACAGTTCTCTAAAACCCCTTCAGCATTTATCGTTTGTAGACTTTTTGCTGATGGTTATGACTGGTGTGAGCTGAAACCTTTTTGAATTTGAATTTGCATGTGGCTAATAATTCCTTATACTGAGCTTTAGGCATGTCCTTTTTTTGTTTTCCTTTTTTTTAAAGAGTGAGTACAACTTGCCTCCTCTTATTGACTTCTTGAAAAATTTCTCATGTGTTGAATTTTCTTGCCTATTCCCTACCCCAGGGCATTTCTTGAGGGCCTGTGTCATTTACAGCCCTGCAGTCCTTGTGACTATGTAGGCAACCATTGGCACTGGGTTTAAAGCTGCTGCTGTGGGAAACAGCCACATGGCGGCAGCATTATTACGTCCTCAACTCTTGTTAATGGGGCAAAAGACTCTTCCTGGAGGTAGTGTTCCAAGGTTGGAAATTAGAGTGGAATGTGCTGGGACAAGCCCCCAGAAGTTTATCTCTCCTTACTTATGTTTGTTTTTTAAATTTAATTTCTATTTCTTATCGGAGTAAATCTGATTGGAGTGTTTTGATTTTCTGGCTGTACAGAATCTGCTCATTGATTCATATTTATGTTTCTTCATCTTCGGATCCTGTTACCATGTATGTGATTACAGAATATATATTTTAAAGGTATTCGTGATTATATAATTCATATACTTTATATGTTATATGTTTATATACATTTAACATACATTAGTATATGTATGTTAACCCCATAGTCCTAATTTACCCATCCTCCCACCTTTCATTTTGGCTAACCATTAGTTTATTTGATAAGTCTGTGAGTGTCTTTTTCTGTGGAAATATGTTCATTGGTAGCAATTTTACTATAACATATATAAATGATATCATAGGATATTTGTCATATACCCTTTTCACTTACTTAACGTTATATGATTATTTCTAGGCTCAACTGTAGTCCTGAAAACGGCATTGTTCATTTTTTTCACGAGCCTACTATTCCATTCTGTCCATATACCCACTTCGTCTTTGTCCATACATCTGTTTATGGACCTTTTTTTTTCCTTCCATGTCTTGGCTATTTCCATATTGCTGCAGTGCACATTTCCCTGCCTCTGTCTTTCCGATTCTGGTGGTCTTAGGTTATAGGCCCAAAAGGTGCCCTGCCGCATCATATGGTAGCTCAATTTTTACCTTTTCAAGCAGCTCCATTCAGTTTGCGTTAGTGCTGTTGCCATTTTACATCCCACCAGCAACTAGAACGTACACAGTTCTCTAAAACCCCTTCAGCATTTATAATTTGTAGACTTTTTGCTGATGGTCATGAGTCTTGTGAGCTTAAACCTTTTTGAATTTGAATATGTATGTGGCTAATAATTCCTTATACTGAGCTTTAGGCATGTCCTTTTTTTTGTTTTCCTTTTTTTTAAAGAGTGAGTACAACTTCCCTCCTCTTATTGACTTCTTGAAAAATTTCTCATGTGTTGAATTTTCTTGCCTATTCCCTACCCCAGGGCATGTTTTGTGGGCCTGTGTCATTTACAGCCCTGCAGTCCTTGTGACTATATAACCAACCATTGGCACTGGGTTTAAAGCTGCTGTTGTGGGAAAGAGCCACAAGACGGCAGCATTATTACATTCTCAACTCTTGTTATTAGGGCAACAGAGTCTTCCTGGAGGTAGTGTTCCCAGGTTGTAAATTAGAGAGGAATGTCCTGGGACAAGCCCCCAGAAGTTTATGTCTCCTTACTTATGTTTGTTTTTTAAATTTAACTTCTATTTCTTATCGGAGTAAATTTGATTAGAGTGTTTTGATTGTCTGGCTGTACAGAATCTGCTCAATGATTCATACATACGTCTGTTCATCTTCGGATACTGTTACCATGTATGTGATCACAAAATGTATATTTTGAAGGTATTGGTGATGATATAATTCATGTAATTTATATGTTATATGTTTATATACATTTAAAATACATTAGTATATGTATGTTAACCCCATAGTCCTAATTTACCCATCCTCCCACCTTTCATTTTGGCTAACCATTAGTTTATTTGATAAGTCTGTGAGTGTCTTTTTCTGTGGAAATATGTTCATTGGTAGCAATCTTAGGATAACATGTATAAATGAAATCATAGGCTGTTTGTCATACCCTTTTCACTTACTTAACCTTATATGATTATTTCAAGGCTCAACTGTAGTCCAGAAAACGGCATTGTTCATTTTTTTCCCGAGCTTACTATTCCATTCTGTCCATATACCACTTCTTCTTTTTCCATTCATATGTTTATGGACCTTTTTTTTTGCTTTCATGTCTTGGCTATTTCAATATTACTGCAGTGCACATTTGCCTGCCTCTGTCTTTCCGATCCTGGTGGTCTTCGTTTATAGGCTCAAAGGTGCCCTGCCGCATCATATGGTAGCTCAATTTTTACCTTGTAAAGCAGCTCCATTCAGTTCTTGTTAGTGCTTTTACCACTTTACATCCCACCAGCAGCTAGTAGGTATGAGTTGTCTAAAACCCATTCAGCATTTATAGTTTGTAGACTTTTTGCTAATGGCCATTTGACTGGTGTGAGCTGAAACCTTTTTGGAGGTTGGAAACGCATGTGGCTAATAATTCCTTATACTGAGCTTTAACCATATCCTTTTTCTTCGTTTCCTTTTTTTGTTAAAGAGTAGGTACAACTTCCCTCCTCTCTTGACTTCTTGAAAAATTTCTCATGTGTTGAATTTTCCTGCCTATTCCCTACCCCAGGGCATTTTTTGAGGGCAGGTGTCATTTAGAGCCCTGCATTCCTTGGGACTATTAAGCAACCATTAGCAGTGGGTTTAAAGCTGCTCTTGTGCGAAACAGCCACAAGGCGGCAGCATTATTACGTTCTCAACTCTTGTTACTTGGGCAAAAGAGTCTTCCTGGAGGTAGGGTTCCGAGGTTGTAAATTAGAGTGGAATGTGCAGGGACAAGCCCCCAGAAGTTTATATCTCCTTACTTATGTTTATTTTTTAAATTTAGTTTCTATTTCTTTTTTTTTTTTTTTTTTTTTTTAAATTTTTATTATTTATTTATTATGTTTATTTTTGGCTGTGTTGGGTCTTCGTTTCTGTGCGAGGGCTTTCTCCAGTTGCGGCGAGTGGGGGCCACTCTTCATCGCAGTGCGCGGGCCTCTCACTATCGCGGCCTCTCTTGTTGCGGAGCAGAGGCTCCAGACGCTCAGGCTAAGTAGTTGTGGCTCACGGGCCCAGTTGCTCCGCGGCATGTGGGATCTTCCCAGACCAGGGCTCGAACCCGTGTCCCCTGCATTGGCAGGCAGATTCTCAACCACTGCGCCACCAGGGAAGCCCCTAGTTTCTATTTCTTATCGGAGTAAATTTGATTAGAGTGTGTTGATTGTCTGGCTGTACAGAATCTGCTCAATGATTCATACTTATGTCTGTTCACCTTTGGACCCTGTTACCATGTATGTGATTACAGAATGTATATTTTAAAGGTATTGGTGATTATATAATTCATATAATTTATCTGTTATATGTTTATATACATTTAACATACATTAGTATATGTATATTAACCCCATAGTCCTAATTTACCCATCCTCCCACCTTTCCTTTTGGCTAACCATTAGTTTACTTGATAAGTCTGTGAGTGTCTTTTTCTGTGGAAATATGTTCTTTGGTAGCAATCTTAGGATAACATGTATAAATGATATCATAGGATATTTGTCATACCCTTTTGACTTGCTTAACCTTATATGATTATTTGTAGGCTCAACTGTAGTCGTGAAAACGGCATTGTTCCTTTTTTTCCCGAGGCTCCTATTCCATTTGGTACGTATACCACTTCATCTTTGTCCATTCATTTGTTTATGGACCTTTTTTTTGCTTCCATGTCTTGGCTATTTCAATATTGTTGCAGTGCATATTTGCCTGCATCTGTCTTTCCGATTTTGGTGGTTTTATATTATAGGCCCAAAAGGTGCCCTGCCGCATCATATGTTAACTCAATTTTTACCTTTTCAAGCAGCTCCATTCAGTTTTCGTTAGTGCTCTTACCACTTTACATCCCACCGGCACCAAGAAGGTACACAGTTCTCTAAAACCCCTTCAGCATTTATAGTTTGTAGACTTTTTGCTGCTGGTCATGACTGGTGTGAGCTGAAACCTTATTGAATTTGAATTTGCATATGGCTAATAATTTCCTTTACTGAGCTTTAGGCATGCCCTTTTTTTCTTTTCCTTTTTTTTTAAAGAGTGAGTACAACCTCCCTCCTCTTATTGACTTCTTGAAAACTTTCTCATGTGTTGAATTTTCTTGCCTATTCCCTACCCCAGGGCATTTTTTGAGGGCCTGTGTCATTTACAGCCCTGCAGTCCTTGTGAGTCTATAAGCAACCATTGGCACTGGGTTTAAAGCTGCTGTTGTGGGAAATAGCCACAAGGCAGCAGCATTATTACGTTCTCAACACTTGTTACTAGGGCAGCAGAGTCTTCCTGGAGGTAGTGTTCCGTGGTTGTAAACTAGAGTGGAATGTGCTGGGACAAGCCCCCAGAAGTTTATATCTCCTTACTTTTGTTTGTTTTTTAAATTTATTTTCTACTTCTTATCGGAGTAAATTTGATTAGAGTGTTTTGATTGTCTGGCTGTACAGAATCTGCTCAATGATTCATACATATGTCTGTTCATCTTCGGAACCTGTTACCATGTATGTGATTACAGAATGTATATTTTGAAGGGATTGGTGATGATATAATTCATGTAATTTATATGTTATATGTTTATGTACATTTAACTTACATTAGTATATTCATGTTAACCCCATAGTCCTAATTTACCCATCCCCCCACCTTTCATTTTGGCTAACCATTAGTTTATTTGATAAGTCTGTGAGTGTCTTTTTCTGTGGAAATATGTTCATTGGTAGCAATCTTAGGATAACATGTATAAATGATATCATAGGACATTTGTCATACCCTTTTGACTTACTTATCGTTATATGATTATTTCTAGGCTCAACTGTAGTCCTGAAAACGGCATTGTTCATTTTTTTCCCGAGGCTACTATTCCATTCTGTCCATATACCACTTCTTCTTTTTCCCGTCATCTGTTTATGGACCTTTTTTTGCTTCCATGTCTTGGCTCTTTCAATACTGCTGCAGTGCACATTTGCCTGCCTCTGTCTTTCCGATTCTGGTGGTCTTAGGTTATAGGCCCAAAAGGTGCCCTGCCGCATCATATGGTAGCTCAATTTTTACCTTTTCAAGCACAGCTCCATTCAGTTTGCGTTAGTGCTGTTGCCACTTTACATCCCACCAGCAGCCAGAAGGTACACAGTTCTCTAAAACCCCCTCAGCATTTATCGTTTGTAGACTTTTTGCTGATGGTTATGACTGGTGTGAACTGAAACCTTTTTGAATTTGAATTTGCTTGTGGCTTATAATTCCTTATACTGAGCTTTAGGCATGTCCTTTTTTTTCTTTTCCTTTTTTTTTAAAGAGTGAGTACAACTTCCCTCCTCTTATTGACTTCTTGAAAAATTTCTCATATGTTGAATTTTCTTGCCTATTGCCTACGCCAGGGCATGTTTTGAGGGCCTGTGTCATTTAGAGCCCTGCAGTCCCTGTGACTATATAAGCAACCATTGGAACTGGGTTTAAAGCTGCTGTTGTGGGAAACAGCCACAAGGCGGCAGCATTATTACGTTCTCAACTCTTGTTACTAGGGCAACTGAGTCTTCCTGGAGGCAGTTTTCCAAGGTTGTAAATTAGAGTGGAATGTGCTGGGACAAGCCCCAGAAGTTTATGTCTCCTTACTTATGTTTGTTTTTTAAACTTAATTTATACTTCTTGTCGGAGTAAATTTGATTAGAGTGTTTTGATTGTCTGGCTGTACAGAATCTGCTCAATGATTCATACATATATCTGTTCATCTTCGGATCCTGTTACCATGTATGTGATCACAAAATATATATTTTCAAGGTATTGGTGATTATATAATTCATATAGTTTATCTGTTATATGTTTATATACATTTAACATACATTAGTATATGTATGTTAACCCCATAGTCCTAATTTACCCATCCTCCCACCTTTCATTTTGGCTAACCATTAGTTTCTTTGGTAAGTCTGTGAGTGTGTTTTTCTGTGGAAATATGTTCATTGGTAGCAATCTTAGGATAACATGTATAAATGATATCATAGGATGTTTGTCATACCCTTTTCACTTACTTAACCTTATATGATTATTTCTAGGCTCAACTGTAGTCCTGTAAACGGCATTGTTCATTTTTTTCGCGAGGCTACTATTACATTTGGTATGTATACCACTTCGTCTTTGTCCATTCATCTGTTTATGGACCTATTTTCTGCTTCCATGTCTTGGCTATTTCAATATTGCTGCAGTGCACATTTGCCTGCCTGTGTTTTTCAGATTCTGGTGGTCTTAGGTTATAGGCCCAAAAGGTGCCATGCCGCATTATATGGTAGCTCAATTTTTACCTTTTCAAGCAGCTCCATTCAGTTTTCGTTAGTGCTGTTACCACTTTACATCCCTCCAGCAGCTAGGAGGTATGAGTTGGCTAAAACCCATTCAGCATTTATAGTTTGTAGACTTTTTGCTTATGGCCATTTGACTGGTGTCAGCTGAAACCTTTTTGGAGGTTGGATACGCATTTGGCTAATAATTCCTTATACTGAGCTTTAGGCATATCCTTTTTCTTCTTTTCCTTTTTTTGTTAAAGTGTGAGTACAACTTCCCTCTTCATATTGACTACTTGAAAACTTTCTCATGTGTTGAATTATCTTTCCTATTCCCTACCCCAGTGCATTTTTGAGGGCAGGTGTCATTTAGAGCCCTGCAGTCCTTGTGACTATTAAGGAACCGTTAGCACTGGGCTTAAAGCTGCTGCTGTGGGAAACAGCCACAAGGCGGCAGCATAATTACGTTCTCAACTCTTGTTACTAGGGCAGAAGAGTCTTCCTCGAGGTAGTGTTCCGAGGTTGTGAATTAGAGTGGGATGTGCTGGGACAAGCCCCCAGAAGTTTATGTCTCCTTACCTATGTTTGTTTTTAAATTTAATTTCTATTTCTTATCGGAGTAAATTTGATTAGAGTGTTTTGATGGTCTGGCTGTACAGAATCTGCTCAATGATTCCTACTAATGTCTGTTCATCTTCAGATCCTGTTACCATGTATGTGATAACAGAATGTATATTTTAAAGGTATTGGTGATTATATAATTTATACAGTTTATATGTTATATGTTTATATACATTTAACATATATTAGTATATGTATGTTAACCCCATAGTCCTAATTTACCAATCCTCCCACCTTTCATTTTGGCTAACCATTAGTTTATTTCATAAGTCTGTGAGTGTCTTTTTCTGTGGAAATATGTTCATTGGTAGCAATCTTAGGATAACATGTATAAATGATACCATAGGATATTTGTCATACCCTTTTGACTTACTTAACCTTATATGATTATTTCTAGGCTCAACTGTAGTCCTGAAAACTGCATTGTTCATTTTTTTCCCGAGGCTACTATTCCGTTCTTTCCGTATACCACTTCTTCTTTTTCCATTCACCTGTTTATGGACCTTTTCTTTGCTTCCATGTCTTGGCTATTTCAATATTGCTGCAGTGCACATTTGCCTGCCTCTGTGTTTCTGATTCTGGTGGTCTTAGGTTATAGGCCCAAAGGTGCCATGCCGCATCATATGGTAGCTCAATTTTTACCTTTTCAAGCAGCTCCATTCAGTTTGCGTTAGTGCTGTTACGACTTTACATCCCACCAGCAGCTAGAAGGTACACAGTTCTCTAAAACCCCTTCAGCATTTATAGTTTGTAGACTTTTTGCTGATGGTCATGACTGGTGTGAGCTGAAACCTTTTTGAATTTGAATTTGCATGTGGCTAATAATTCCTTATACTGAGCTTTAGGCATGTCCTTTTTTCGTTTTCCTTTTTTTTAAAGAGTGAGTACAACTTCCCTCCTCTTATTGACTTCTTGAAAAATTTCTCATGTGTTGAATTTTCTTGCCTATTCCCTACCCCAGGGCATGTTTTGTGGGCCTGTGTCATTTACTGCCCTGCAGTCCTTGTGACTATATAACCAACCATTGGCACTGGGTTTAAAGCTGCTGTTGTGGGAATGAGCCACAAGACGGCAGCATTATTACATTCTCAACTCTTGTTATTAGGCCAACAGAGTCTTCCTGGAGATAGTGTTCCCAGGTTGTAAATTAGAGAGGAATGTCCTGGGACAAGCCCCCAGAAGTTTATGTCTCCTTACTTATGTTTGTTTTTTAAATTTAATTTCTATTTCTTATCGGAGTAAATTTGATTAGAGTGTTTTGATTGTCTGGCTGTACAGAATCCGCTCAATGATTCATACATATGTCTGTTCATCTTCGGATACTGTTACCATGTATGTGATCACAAAATGTATATTTTGAAGGTATTGTTGATGATATAATTCATGTAACTTATATGTTATATGTTTATATACATTTGACATACATTAGTATATGTATCTTATCCCCATAGTCCTAATTTACCCATCCTCCCACCTTTCATTTTGGCTAACCATTAGTTTATTTGATAAGTCTGTGAGTGTGTTTTTCTGTGGAAATATGTTCATTGGTAGCAATCTTAGGATAACATGTATAAATGATATCATAGGCTGTTTGTCATACCCTTTTCACTTACTTAACCTTATATGATTATTTCAAGGCTCAACTGTAGTCCAGAAAACGGCATTGTTCATTTTTTTCCCGAGCTTACTATTCGATTCTGTCCATATACCACTTCTTCTTTTTCCATTCATATGTTTATGGACCTTTTTTTTTGCTTTCATGTCTTGGCTATTTCAATATTACTGCAGTGCACATTTGCCTGCCTCTGTCTTTCCGATCCTGGTGGTCTTCGTTTATAGGCTCAAAGGTGCCCTGCCGCATCATATGGTAGCTCAATTTTTACCTTGTAAAGCAGCTCCATTCAGTTCTTGTTAGTGCTTTTACCACTTTACATCCCACCAGCAGCTAGTAGGTATGAGTTGTCTAAAACCCATTCAGCATTTATACTTTGTAGACTTTTTGCTAATGGCCATTTGACTGGTGTGAGCTGAAACCTTTTTGGAGGTTGGAAACGCATGTGGCTAATAATTCCTTATACTGAGCTTTAACCATATCCTTTTTCTTCGTTTCCTTTTTTTGTTAAAGAGTAAGTACAACTTCCCTCCTCTCTTGATTTCTTGAAAAATTTCTCATGTGTTGAATTTTCCTGCCTATTCCCTACCCCAGGGCATTTTTTGAGGGCAGGTGTCATTTAGAGCCCTGCATTCCTTGGGACTATTAAGCAACCATTAGCAGTGGGTTTAAAGCTGCTCTTGTGCGAAACAGCCACAAGGCGGCAGCATTATTACGTTCTCAACTCTTGTTACTTGGGCAAAAGAGTCTTCCTGGAGGTAGGGTTCCGAGGTTGTAAATTAGAGTGGAATGTGCAGGGACAAGCCCCGAGAAGTTTATGTCTCCTTACTTATGTTTGTTTTTTAAATTTAGTTTCTATTTCTTATCGGAGTAAATTTGATTAGAGTGTGTTGATTGTCTGGCTGTACAGAATCTGCTCAATGATTCATACTTATGTCTGTTCACCTTTGGACCCTGTTACCATGTATGTGATTACAGAATGTATATTTTAAAGGTATTGGTGATTATATAATTCATATAATTTATCTGTTATATGTTTATATACATTTAACATACATTAGTATATGTATTTTAACCCCATAGTCCTAATTTACCCATCCTCCCACCTTTCCTTTTGGCTAACCATTAGTTTACTTGATAAGTCTGTGAGTGTGTTTTTCTGTGGAAATATGTTCTTTGGTAGCAATCTTAGGATAACATGTATAAATGATATCATAGGATATTTGTCATACCCTTTTGACTTACTTAACCTTATATGATTATTTGTAGGCTCAACTGTAGTCGTGAAAACGGCATTGTTCCTTTTTTTCCCGAGGCTCCTATTCCATTTGGTACGTATACCACTTCATCTTTGTCCATTCATTTGTTTATGGACCTTTTTTTTGCTTCCATGTCTTGGCTATTTCAATATTGTTGCAGTGCATATTTGCCTGCATCTGTCTTTCCGATTTTGGTGGTTTTATATTATAGGCCCAAAAGGTGCCCTGCCGCATCATATGTTAACTCAATTTTTACCTTTTCAAGCAGCTCCATTCAGTTTTCGTTAGTGCTCTTACCACTTTACATCCCACCGGCACCAAGAAGGTACACAGTTCTCTAAAACCCCTCCAGCATTTATAGTTTGTAGACTTTTTGCTGCTGGTCATGACTGGTGTGAGCTGAAACCTTATTGAATTTGAATTTGCATATGGCTAATAATTTCCTTTACTGAGCTTTAGGCATGCCCTTTTTTTCTTTTCCTTTTTTTTTAAAGAGTGAGTACAACCTCCCTCCTCTTATTGACTTCTTGAAAACTTTCTCATGTGTTGAATTTTCTTGCCTATTCCCTACCCCAGGGCATTTTTTGAGGGCCTGTGTCATTTACAGCCCTGCAGTCCTTGTGAGTCTATAAGCAACCATTGGCACTGGGTTTAAAGCTGCTGTTGTGGGAAATAGCCACAAGGCAGCAGCATTATTACGTTCTCAACACTTGTTACTAGGGCAGCAGAGTCTTCCTGGAGGTAGTGTTCCGAGGTTGTAAACTAGAGTGGAATGTGCTGGGACAAGCCCCCAGAAGTTTATATCTCCTTACTTATGTTTGTTTTTTAAATTTATTTTCTACTTCTTATCGGAGTAAATTTGATTAGAGTGTTTTGATTGTCTGGCTGTACAGAATCTGCTCAATGATTCATACATATGTCTGTTCATCTTCGGAACCTGTTACCATGTATGTGATTACAGAATGTATATTTTGAAGGGATTGGTGATTATATAATTCATATCATTTATATGTTATATGTTTATGTACATTTAACTTACATTAGTATATTCATATTAACCCCATAGTCCTAATTTACCCATCCCCCCACCTTTCATTTTGGCTAACCATTAGTTTATTTGATAAGTCTGTGAGTGTCTTTTTCTGTGGAAATATGTTCATTGGTAGCAATCTTAGGATAACATGTATAAATGATATCATAGGACATTTGTCATACCCTTTTGACTTACTTATCGTTATATGATTATTTCTAGGCTCAACTGTAGTCCTGAAAACGGCATTGTTCATTTTTTTCCCGAGGCTACTATTCCATTCTGTCCATATACCACTTCTTCTTTTTCCCGTCATCTGTTTATGGACCTTTTTTTGCTTCCATGTCTTGGCTCTTTCAATATTGCTGCAGCGCACATTTGCCTGCCTCTGTCTTTCCGATTCTGGTGGTCTTAGGTTATAGGCCCAAAAGGTGCCCTGCCGCATCATATGGTAGCTCAATTTTTACCTTTTCAAGCACAGCTCCATTCAGTTTGCGTTAGTGCTGTTGCCACTTTACATCCCACCAGCAGCCAGAAGGTACACAGTTCTCTAAAACCCCCTCAGCATTTATCGTTTGTAGACTTTTTGCTGATGGTTATGACTGGTGTGAACTGAAACCTTTTTGAATTTGAATTTGCTTGTGGCTTATAATTCCTTATACTGAGCTTTAGGCATGTCCTTTTTTTTCTTTTCCTTTTTTTTTAAAGAGTGAGTACAACTTCCCTCCTCTTATTGACTTCTTGAAAAATTTCTCATATGTTGAATTTTCTTGCCTATTGCCTACGCCAGGGCATGTTTTGAGGGCCTGTGTCATTTAGAGCCCTGCAGTCCTTGTGACTATATAAGCAACCATTGGCACTTGGTTTAAAGCTGCTGTTGTGGGAAACAGCCACAAGGCGGCAGCATTATTACGTTCTCAACTCTTGTTACTAGGGCAACTGAGTCTTCCTGGAGGCAGTTTTCCAAGGTTGTAAATAAGAGTGGAATGTGCTGGGACAAGCCCCAGAAGTTTATGTCTCCTTACTTATGTTTGTTTTTTAAACTTAATTTATACTTCTTGTCGGAGTAAATTTGATTAGAGTGTTTTGATTGTCTGGCTGTACAGAATCTGCTCAATGATTCATACATACGTCTGTTCACCTTCGGACACTGTTACCATGTATGTGATCACAAAATATATATTTTCAAGGTATTGGTGATTATATAATTCATATAGTTTATCTGTTATATGTTTATATACATTTAACATACATTAGTATATGTATGTTAACCCCATAGTCCTAATTTACCCATCCTCCCACCTTTCATTTTGGCTAACCATTAGTTTCTTTGGTAAGTCTGTGAGTGTGTTTTTCTGTGGAAATATGTTCATTGGTAGCAATCTTAGGATAACATGTATAAATGATATCATAGGATGTTTGTCATACCCTTTTCACTTACTTAACCTTATATGATTATTTCTAGGCTCAACTGTAGTC
This sequence comes from Balaenoptera physalus, assembly GCF_965194825.1. Taxonomy (NCBI): domain Eukaryota; kingdom Metazoa; phylum Chordata; class Mammalia; order Artiodactyla; family Balaenopteridae; genus Balaenoptera; species Balaenoptera physalus. The sequence continues at coordinate 612,978 of NW_028126584.1, read as the reverse complement.
CTGAAAACGGCATTGTTCATTTTTTTCGCGAGGCTACTATTACATTTGGTACGTATACCACTTCGTCTTTGTCCATTCATCTGTTTATGAACCTATTTTCTGCTTCCATGTCTTGGCTATTTCAATATTGCTGCAGTGCACATTGGCCTGCCTGTGTTTTTCAGATTCTGGTGGTCTTAGGTTATAGGCCCAAAAGGTGCCATGCCGCATCATATGGTAGCTCAATTTTTACCTTTTCAAGCATCTCCATTCAGTTTGCATTAGTGTTGTTACCACGTTACATCCCAGCAGCAGCTTGAAGGTACACAGTTCTCTAAAACCCCTTCAGCATTTATCGTTTGTAGACTTTTTGCTGATGGTTATGACTGGTGTGAGCTGAAACCTTTTTGAATTTGAATTTGCATGTGGCTAATAATTCCTTATACTGAGCTTTAGGCATGTCCTTTTTTTGTTTTCCTTTTTTTTAAAGAGTGAGTACAACTTGCCTCCTCTTATTGACTTCTTGAAAAATTTCTCATGTGTTGAATTTTCTTGCCTATTCCCTACCCCAGGGCATTTCTTGAGGGCCTGTGTCATTTACAGCCCTGCAGTCCTTGTGACTATGTAGGCAACCATTGGCACTGGGTTTAAAGCTGCTGCTGTGGGAAACAGCCACATGGCGGCAGCATTATTACGTCCTCAACTCTTGTTAATGGGGCAAAAGACTCTTCCTGGAGGTAGTGTTCCAAGGTTGGAAATTAGAGTGGAATGTGCTGGGACAAGCCCCCAGAAGTTTATCTCTCCTTACTTATGTTTGTTTTTTAAATTTAATTTCTATTTCTTATCGGAGTAAATCTGATTAGAGTGTTTTGATTTTCTGGCTGTACATAATCTGCTCATTGATTCATATTTATGTTTCTTCATCTTCGGATCCTGTTACCATGTATGTGATTACAGAATATATATTTTAAAGGTATTCGTGATTATATAATTCATATACTTTATATGTTATATGTTTATATACATTTAACATACATTAGTATATGTATGTTAACCCCATAGTCCTAATTTACCCATCCTCCCACCTTTCATTTTGGCTAACCATTAGTTTATTTGATAAGTCTGTGAGTGTCTTTTTCTGTGGAAATATGTTCATTGGTAGCAATTTTACGATAACATATATAAATGATATCATAGGATATTTGTCATACCCTTTTCACTTACTTAACGTTATATGATTATTTCTAGGCTCAACTGTAGTCCTGAAAATGGCATTGTTCATTTTTTTCACGAGCCTACTATTCCATTCTGTCCATATACCACTTCGTCTTTGTCCATACATCTGTTTATGGACCTTTTTTTTTCCTTCCATGTCTTGGCTATTTCAATGTTGCTGCAGTGCACATTTGCCTGCCTCTGTCTTTCCGATTCTGGTGGTCTTAGGTTATAGGCCCAAAAGGTGCCCTGCCGCATCATATGGTAGCTCAATTTTTACCTTTTCAAGCAGCTCCATTCAGTTTGTGTTAGTGCTGTTGCCACTTTACATCCCACCAGCAACTAGAAGGTACACAGTTCTCTAAAACCCCTTCAGCATTTATAGTTTGTAGACTTTTTGCTGATGGTCATGACTCTTGTGAGCTTAAACCTTTTTGAATTTGAATATGTATGTGGCTAATAATTCCTTATACTGAGCTTTAGGCATGTCCTTTTTTTTGTTTTCCTTTTTTTTAAAGAGTGAGTACAACTTCCCTCCTCTTATTGACTTCTTGAAAAATTTCTCATGTGTTGAATTTTCTTGCCTATTCCCTACCCCAGGGCATGTTTTGTGGGCCTGTGTCATTTACAGCCCTGCAGTCCTTGTGACTATATAACCAACCATTGGCACTGGGTTTAAAGCTGCTGTTGTGGGAAAGAGCCACAAGACGGCAGCATTATTACATTCTCAACTCTTGTTATTAGGGCAACAGAGTCTTCCTGGAGGTAGTGTTCCCAGGTTGTAAATTAGAGAGGAATGTCCTGGGACAAGCCCCCAGAAGTTTATGTCTCCTTACTTATGTTTGTTTTTTAAATTTAATTTCTATTTCTTATCGGAGTAAATTTGATTAGAGTGTTTTGATTGTCTGGCTGTACAGAATCTGCTCAATGATTCATACATACGTCTGTTCATCTTCGGATACTGTTACCATGTATGTGATCACAAAATGTATATTTTGAAGGTATTGGTGATGATATAATTCATGTAATTTATATGTTATATGTTTATATACATTTAACATACATTAGTATATGTATGTTAACCCCATAGTCCTAATTTACCCATCCTCCCACCTTTCATTTTGGCTAACCATTAGTTTATTTGATAAGTCTGTGAGTGTCTTTTTCTGTGGAAATATGTTCATTGGTAGCAATCTTAGGATAACATGTATAAATGATATCATAGGCTGTTTGTCATACCCTTTTCACTTACTTAACCTTATATGATTATTTCAAGGCTCAACTGTAGTCCAGAAAACGGCATTGTTCATTTTTTTCCCGAGCTTACTATTCCATTCTGTCCATATACCACTTCTTCTTTTTCCATTCATATGTTTATGGACCTTTTTTTTTGCTTTCATGTCTTGGCTATTTCAATATTACTGCAGTGCACATTTGCCTGCCTCTGTCTTTCCGATCCTGGTGGTCTTCGTTTATAGGCTCAAAGGTGCCCTGCCGCATCATATGGTAGCTCAATTTTTACCTTGTAAAGCAGCTCCATTCAGTTCTTGTTAGTGCTTTTACCACTTTACATCGCACCAGCAGCTAGTAGGTATGAGTTGTCTAAAACCCATTCAGCATTTATAGTTTGTAGACTTTTTGCTAATGGCCATTTGACTGGTGTGAGCTGAAACCTTTTTGGAGGTTGGAAACGCATGTGGCTAATAATTCCTTATACTGAGCTTTAACCATATCCTTTTTCTTCGTTTCCTTTTTTTGTTAAAGAGTAGGTACAACTTCCCTCCTCTCTTGACTTCTTGAAAAATTTCTCATGTGTTGAATTTTCCTGCCTATTCCCTACCCCAGGGCATTTTTTGAGGGCAGGTGTCATTTAGAGCCCTGCATTCCTTGGGACTATTAAGCAACCATTAGCAGTGGGTTTAAAGCTGCTGTTGTGCGAAACAGCCACAAGGCGGCAGCATTATTACGTTCTCAACTCTTGTTACTTGGGCAAAAGAGTCTTCCTGGAGGTAGGGTTCCGAGGTTGTAAATTAGAGTGGAATGTGCAGGGACAAGCCCCCAGAAGTTTATGTCTCCTTACTTATGTTTGTTTTTTAAATTTAGTTTCTATTTCTTTTTTTTTTTTTTTTTTTTTAATTTTTATTATTTATTTATTATGTTTATTTTTGGCTGTGTTGGGTCTTCGTTTCTGTGCGAGGGCTTTCTCCAGTTGCGGCGAGTGGGGGCCACTCTTCATCGCAGTGCGCGGGCCTCTCACTATCGCGGCCTCTCTTGTTGCGGAGCAGAGGCTCCAGACGCTCAGGCTCAGTAGTTGTGGCTCACGGGCCCAGTTGCTCCGCGGCATGTGGGATCTTCCCAGACCAGGGCTCGAACCCGTGTCCCCTGCATTGGCAGGCAGATTCTCAACCACTGCGCCACCAGGGAAGCCCCTAGTTTCTATTTCTTATCGGAGTAAATTTGATTAGAGTGTGTTGATTGTCTGGCTGTAGAGAATCTGCTCAATGATTCATACTTATGTCTGTTCACCTTTGGACCCTGTTACCATGTATGTGATTACAGAATGTATATTTTAAAGGTATTGGTGATTATATAATTCATATAATTTATCTGTTATATGTTTATATACATTTAACATACATTAGTATATGTATATTAACCCCATAGTCCTAATTTACCCATCCTCCCACCTTTCCTTTTGGCTAACCATTAGTTTACTTGATAAGTCTGTGAGTGTCTTTTTCTGTGGAAATATGTTCTTTGGTAGCAATCTTAGGATAACATGTATAAATGATATCATAGGATATTTGTCATACCCTTTTGACTTACTTAACCTTATATGATTATTTGTAGGCTCAACTGTAGTCGTGAAAACGGCATTGTTCCTTTTTTTCCCGAGGCTCCTATTCCATTTGGTACGTATACCACTTCATCTTTGTCCATTCATTTGTTTATGGACCTTTTTTTTGCTTCCATGTCTTGGCTATTTCAATATTGTTGCAGTGCATATTTGCCTGCATCTGTCTTTCCGATTTTGGTGGTTTTATATTATAGGCCCAAAAGGTGCCCTGCCGCATCATATGTTAACTCAATTTTTACCTTTTCAAGCAGCTCCATTCAGTTTTCGTTAGTGCTCTTACCACTTTACATCCCACCGGCACCAAGAAGGTACACAGTTCTCTAAAACCCCTTCAGCATTTATAGTTTGTAGACTTTTTGCTGCTGGTCATGACTGGTGTGAGCTGAAACCTTATTGAATTTGAATTTGCATATGGCTAATAATTTCCTTTACTGAGCTTTAGGCATGCCCTTTTTTTCTTTTCCTTTTTTTTTAAAGAGTGAGTACAACCTCCCTCCTCTTATTGACTTCTTGAAAAATTTCTCATGTGTTGAATTTTCTTGCCTATTCCCTACCCCAGGGCATTTTTTGAGGGCCTGTGTCATTTACAGCCCTGCAGTCCTTGTGAGTCTATAAGCAACCATTGGCACTGGGTTTAAAGCTGCTGTTGTGGGAAATAGCCACAAGGCAGCAGCATTATTACGTTCTCAACACTTGTTACTAGGGCAGCAGAGTCTTCCTGGAGGTAGTGTTCCGAGGTTGTAAACTAGAGTGGAATGTGCTGGGACAAGCCCCCAGAAGTTTATATCTCCTTACTTATGTTTGTTTTTTAAATTTATTTTCTACTTCTTATCGGAGTAAATTTGATTAGAGTGTTTTGATTGTCTGGCTGTACAGAATCTGCTCAATGATTCATACATATGTCTGTTCATCTTCGGAACCTGTTACCATGTATGTGATTACAGAATGTATATTTTGAAGGGATTGGTGATTATATAATTCATATCATTTATATGTTATATGTTTATGTACATTTAACTTACATTAGTATATTCATATTAACCCCATAGTCCTAATTTACCCATCCCCCCACCTTTCATTTTGGCTAACCATTAGTTTATTTGATAAGTCTGTGAGTGTCTTTTTCTGTGGAAATATGTTCATTGGTAGCAATCTTAGGATAACATGTATAAATGATATCATAGGACATTTGTCATACCCTTTTGACTTACTTATCGTTATATGATTATTTCTAGGCTCAACTGTAGTCCTGAAAACGGCATTGTTCATCTTTTTCCCGAGGCCACTATTCCATTCTGTCCATATACCACTTCTTCTTTTTCCCGTCATCTGTTTATGGACCTTTTTTTGCTTCCATGTCTTGGCTCTTTCAATATTGCTGCAGCGCACATTTGCCTGCCTCTGTCTTTCCGATTCTGGTGGTCTTAGGTTATAGGCCCAAAAGGTGCCCTGCCGCATCATATGGTAGCTCAATTTTTACCTTTTCAAGCACAGCTCCATTCAGTTTGCGTTAGTGCTGTTGCCACTTTACATCCCACCAGCAGCCAGAAGGTACACAGTTCTCTAAAACCCCCTCAGCATTTATCGTTTGTAGACTTTTTGCTGATGGTTATGACTGGTGTGAACTGAAACCTTTTTGAATTTGAATTTGCTTGTGGCTTATAATTCCTTATACTGAGCTTTAGGCATGTCCTTTTTTTTCTTTTCCTTTTTTTTTAAAGAGTGAGTACAACTTCCCTCCTCTTATTGACTTCTTGAAAAATTTCTCATATGTTGAATTTTCTTGCCTATTGCCTACTCCAGGGCATGTTTTGAGGGCCTGTGTCATTTAGAGCCCTGCAGTCCTTGTGACTATATAAGCAACCATTGGCACTGGGTTTAAAGCTGCTGTTGTGGGAAACAGCCACAAGGCGGCAGCATTATTACGTTCTCAACTCTTGTTACTAGGGCAACTGAGTCTTCCTGGAGGCAGTTTTCCAAGGTTGTAAATTAGAGTGGAATGTGCTGGGACAAGCCCCAGAAGTTTATGTCTCCTTACTTATGTTTGTTTTTTAAACTTAATTTATACTTCTTGTCGGAGTAAATTTGATTAGAGTGTTTTGATTGTCTGGCTGTACAGAATCTGCTCAATGATTCATACATACGTCTGTTCATCTTCGGATACTGTTACCATGTATGTGATCACAAAATATATATTTTCAAGGTATTCGTGATTATATAATTCATATAGTTTATCTGTTATATGTTTATATACATTTAACATACATTAGTATATGTATGTTAACCCCATAGTCCTAATTTACCCATCCTCCCACCTTTCATTTTGGCTAACCATTAGTTTCTTTGGTAAGTCTGTGAGTGTGTTTTTCTGTGGAAATATGTTCATTGGTAGCAATCTTAGGATAACATGTATAAATGATATCATAGGATGTTTGTCATACCCTTTTCACTTACTTAACCTTATATGATTATTTCTAGGCTCAACTGTAGTCCTGAAAACGGCATTGTTCATTTTTTTCGCGAGGCTACTATTACATTTGGTACGTATACCACTTCGTCTTTGTCCATTCATCTGTTTATGAACCTATTTTCTGCTTCCATGTCTTGGCTATTTCAATATTGCTGCAGTGCACATTGGCCTGCCTGTGTTTTTCAGATTCTGGTGGTCTTAGGTTATAGGCCCAAAAGGTGCCATGCCGCATCATATGGTAGCTCAATTTTTACCTTTTCAAGCATCTCCATTCAGTTTGCATTAGTGTTGTTACCACGTTACATCCCAGCAGCAGCTTGAAGGTACACAGTTCTCTAAAACCCCTTCAGCATTTATCGTTTGTAGACTTTTTGCTGATGGTTATGACTGGTGTGAGCTGAAACCTTTTTGAATTTGAATTTGCATGTGGCTAATAATTCCTTATACTGAGCTTTAGGCATGTCCTTTTTTTGTTTTCCTTTTTTTTAAAGAGTGAGTACAACTTCCCTCCTCTTATTGACTTCTTGAAAAATTTCTCATGTGTTGAATTTTCTTGCCTATTCCCTACCCCAGGGCATTTCTTGAGGGCCTGTGTCATTTACAGCCCTGCAGTCCTTGTGACTATGTAGGCAACCATTGGCACTGGGTTTAAAGCTGCTGCTGTGGGAAACAGCCACATGGCGGCAGCATTATTACGTCCTCAACTCTTGTTAATGGGGCAAAAGACTCTTCCTGGAGGTAGTGTTCCAAGGTTGGAAATTAGAGTGGAATGTGCTGGGACAAGCCCCCAGAAGTTTATCTCTCCTTACTTATGTTTGTTTTTTAAATTTAATTTCTATTTCTTATCGGAGTAAATCTGATTAGAGTGTTTTGATTTTCTGGCTGTACAGAATCTGCTCATTGATTCATATTTATGTTTCTTCATCTTCGGATCCTGTTACCATGTATGTGATTACAGAATATATATTTTAAAGGTATTCGTGATTATATAATTCATATACTTTATATGTTATATGTTTATATACATTTAACATACATTAGTATATGTATGTTAACCCCATAGTCCTAATTTACCCATCCTCCCACCTTTCATTTTGGCTAACCATTAGTTTATTTGATAAGTCTGTGAGTGTCTTTTTCTGTGGAAATATGTTCATTGGTAGCAATTTTACGATAACATATATAAATGATATCATAGGATATTTGTCATATACCCTTTTCACTTACTTAACGTTATATGATTATTTCTAGGCTCAACTGTAGTCCTGAAAACGGCATTGTTCATTTTTTTCACGAGCCTACTATTCCATTCTGTCCATATACCACTTCATCTTTGTCCATACATCTGTTTATGGACCTTTTTTTTTCCTTCCATGTCTTGGCTATTTCAATGTTGCTGCAGTGCACATTTGCCTGCCTCTGTCTTTCCGATTCTGGTGGTCTTAGGTTATAGGCCCAAAAGGTGCCCTGCCGCATCATATGGTAGCTCAATTTTTACCTTTTCAAGCAGCTCCATTCAGTTTGCGTTAGTGCTGTTGCCACTTTACATCCCACCAGCAACTAGAAGGTACACAGTTCTCTAAAACCCCTTCAGCATTTATAATTTGTAGACTTTTTGCTGATGGTCATGACTCTTGTGAGCTTAAACCTTTTTGAATTTGAATATGTATGTGGCTAATAATTCCTTATACTGAGCTTTAGGCATGTCCTTTTTTTTGTTTTCCTTTTTTTTAAAGAGTGAGTACAACTTCCCTCCTCTTATTGACTTCTTGAAAAATTTCTCATGTGTTGAATTTTCTTGCCTATTCCCTACCCCAGGGCATGTTTTGTGGGCCTGTGTCATTTACAGCCCTGCAGTCCTTGTGACTATATAACCAACCATTGGCACTGGGTTTAAAGCTGCTGTTGTGGGAAAGAGCCACAAGACGGCAGCATTATTACATTCTCAACTCTTGTTATTAGGGCAACAGAGTCTTCCTGGAGGTAGTGTTCCCAGGTTGTAAATTAGAGAGGAATGTCCTGGGACAAGCCCCCAGAAGTTTATGTCTCCTTACTTATGTTTGTTTTTTAAATTTAACTTCTATTTCTTATCGGAGTAAATTTGATTAGAGTGTTTTGATTGTCTGGCTGTACAGAATCTGCTCAATGATTCATACATACGTCTGTTCATCTTCGGATACTGTTACCATGTATGTGATCACAAAATGTATATTTTGAAGGTATTGGTGATGATATAATTCATGTAATTTATATGTTATATGTTTATATACATTTAAAATACATTAGTATATGTATGTTAACCCCATAGTCCTAATTTACCCATCCTCCCACCTTTCATTTTGGCTAACCATTAGTTTATTTGATAAGTCTGTGAGTGTCTTTTTCTGTGGAAATATGTTCATTGGTAGCAATCTTAGGATAACATGTATAAATGAAATCATAGGCTGTTTGTCATACCCTTTTCACTTACTTAACCTTATATGATTATTTCAAGGCTCAACTGTAGTCCAGAAAACGGCATTGTTCATTTTTTTCCCGAGCTTACTATTCCATTCTGTCCATATACCACTTCTTCTTTTTCCATTCATATGTTTATGGACCTTTTTTTTTGCTTTCATGTCTTGGCTATTTCAATATTACTGCAGTGCACATTTGCCTGCCTCTGTCTTTCCGATCCTGGTGGTCTTCGTTTATAGGCTCAAAGGTGCCCTGCCGCATCATATGGTAGCTCAATTTTTACCTTGTAAAGCAGCTCCATTCAGTTCTTGTTAGTGCTTTTACCACTTTACATCCCACCAGCAGCTAGTAGGTATGAGTTGTCTAAAACCCATTCAGCATTTATAGTTTGTAGACTTTTTGCTAATGGCCATTTGACTGGTGTGAGCTGAAACCTTTTTGGAGGTTGGAAACGCATGTGGCTAATAATTCCTTATACTGAGCTTTAACCATATCCTTTTTCTTCGTTTCCTTTTTTTGTTAAAGAGTAGGTACAACTTCCCTCCTCTCTTGACTTCTTGAAAAATTTCTCATGTGTTGAATTTTCCTGCCTATTCCCTACCCCAGGGCATTTTTTGAGGGCAGGTGTCATTTAGAGCCCTGCATTCCTTGGGACTATTAAGCAACCATTAGCAGTGGGTTTAAAGCTGCTCTTGTGCGAAACAGCCACAAGGCGGCAGCATTATTACGTTCTCAACTCTTGTTACTTGGGCAAAAGAGTCTTCCTGGAGGTAGGGTTCCGAGGTTGTAAATTAGAGTGGAATGTGCAGGGACAAGCCCCCAGAAGTTTATATCTCCTTACTTATGTTTATTTTTTAAATTTAGTTTCTAATTCTTTTTTTTTTTTTTTTTTTTTTAAATTTTTATTATTTATTTATTATGTTTATTTTTGGCTGTGTTGGGTCTTCGTTTCTGTGCGAGGGCTTTCTCCAGTTGCGGCGAGTGGGGGCCACTCTTCATCGCAGTGCGCGGGCCTCTCACTATCGCGGCCTCTCTTGTTGCGGAGCAGAGGCTCCAGACGCTCAGGCTAAGTAGTTGTGGCTCACGGGCCCAGTTGCTCCGCGGCATGTGGGATCTTCCCAGACCAGGGCTCGAACCCGTGTCCCCTGCATTGGCAGGCAGATTCTCAACCACTGCGCCACCAGGGAAGCCCCTAGTTTCTATTTCTTATCGGAGTAAATTTGATTAGAGTGTGTTGATTGTCTGGCTGTACAGAATCTGCTCAATGATTCATACTTATGTCTGTTCACCTTTGGACCCTGTTACCATGTATGTGATTACAGAATGTATATTTTAAAGGTATTGGTGATTATATAATTCATATAATTTATCTGTTATATGTTTATATACATTTAACATACATTAGTATATGTATATTAACCCCATAGTCCTAATTTACCCATCCTCCCACCTTTCCTTTTGGCTAACCATTAGTTTACTTGATAAGTCTGTGAGTGTCTTTTTCTGTGGAAATATGTTCTTTGGTAGCAATCTTAGGATAACATGTATAAATGATATCATAGGATATTTGTCATACCCTTTTGACTTGCTTAACCTTATATGATTATTTGTAGGCTCAACTGTAGTCGTGAAAACGGCATTGTTCCTTTTTTTCCCGAGGCTACTATTCCATTTGGTACGTATACCACTTCATCTTTGTCCATTCATTTGTTTATGGACCTTTTTTTTGCTTCCATGTCTTGGCTATTTCAATATTGTTGCAGTGCATATTTGCCTGCATCTGTCTTTCCGATTTTGGTGGTTTTATATTATAGGCCCAAAAGGTGCCCTGCCGCATCATATGTTAACTCAATTTTTACCTTTTCAAGCAGCTCCATTCAGTTTTCGTTAGTGCTCTTACCACTTTACATCCCACCGGCACCAAGAAGGTACACAGTTCTCTAAAACCCCTTCAGCATTTATAGTTTGTAGACTTTTTGCTGCTGGTCATGACTGGTGTGAGCTGAAACCTTATTGAATTTGAATTTGCATATGGCTAATAATTTCCTTTACTGAGCTTTAGGCATGCCCTTTTTTTCTTTTCCTTTTTTTTTAAAGAGTGAGTACAACCTCCCTCCTCTTATTGACTTCTTGAAAAATTTCTCATGTGTTGAATTTTCTTGCCTATTCCCTACCCCAGGGCATTTTTTGAGGGCCTGTGTCATTTACAGCCCTGCAGTCCTTGTGAGTCTATAAGCAACCATTGGCACTGGGTTTAAAGCTGCTGTTGTGGGAAATAGCCACAAGGCAGCAGCATTATTACGTTCTCAACACTTGTTACTAGGGCAGCAGAGTCTTCCTGGAGGTAGTGTTCCGTGGTTGTAAACTAGAGTGGAATGTGCTGGGACAAGCCCCCAGAAGTTTATATCTCCTTACTTTTGTTTGTTTTTTAAATTTATTTTCTACTTCTTATCGGAGTAAATTTGATTAGAGTGTTTTGATTGTCTGGCTGTACAGAATCTGCTCAATGATTCATACATATGTCTGTTCATCTTCGGAACCTGTTACCATGTATGTGATTACAGAATGTATATTTTGAAGGGATTGGTGATGATATAATTCATGTAATTTATATGTTATATGTTTATGTACATTTAACTTACATTAGTATATTCATGTTAACCCCATAGTCCTAATTTACCCATCCCCCCACCTTTCATTTTGGCTAACCATTAGTTTATTTGATAAGTCTGTGAGTGTCTTTTTCTGTGGAAATATGTTCATTGGTAGCAATCTTAGGATAACATGTATAAATGATATCATAGGACATTTGTCATACCCTTTTGACTTACTTATCGTTATATGATTATTTCTAGGCTCAACTGTAGTCCTGAAAACGGCATTGTTCATTTTTTTCCCGAGGCTACTATTCCATTCTGTCCATATACCACTTCTTCTTTTTCCCGTCATCTGTTTATGGACCTTTTTTTGCTTCCATGTCTTGGCTCTTTCAATACTGCTGCAGTGCACATTTGCCTGCCTCTGTCTTTCCGATTCTGGTGGTCTTAGGTTATAGGCCCAAAAGGTGCCCTGCCGCATCATATGGTAGCTCAATTTTTACCTTTTCAAGCACAGCTCCATTCAGTTTGCGTTAGTGCTGTTGCCACTTTACATCCCACCAGCAGCCAGAAGGTACACAGTTCTCTAAAACCCCCTCAGCATTTATCGTTTGTAGACTTTTTGCTGATGGTTATGACTGGTGTGAACTGAAACCTTTTTGAATTTGAATTTGCTTGTGGCTTATAATTCCTTATACTGAGCTTTAGGCATGTCCTTTTTTTTCTTTTCCTTTTTTTTTAAAGAGTGAGTACAACTTCCCTCCTCTTATTGACTTCTTGAAAAATTTCTCATATGTTGAATTTTCTTGCCTATTGCCTACGCCAGGGCATGTTTTGAGGGCCTGTGTCATTTAGAGCCCTGCAGTCCCTGTGACTATATAAGCAACCATTGGAACTGGGTTTAAAGCTGCTGTTGTGGGAAACAGCCACAAGGCGGCAGCATTATTACGTTCTCAACTCTTGTTACTAGGGCAACTGAGTCTTCCTGGAGGCAGTTTTCCAAGGTTGTAAATTAGAGTGGAATGTGCTGGGACAAGCCCCAGAAGTTTATGTCTCCTTACTTATGTTTGTTTTTTAAACTTAATTTATACTTCTTGTCGGAGTAAATTTGATTAGAGTGTTTTGATTGTCTGGCTGTACAGAATCTGCTCAATGATTCATACATATATCTGTTCATCTTCGGATCCTGTTACCATGTATGTGATCACAAAATATATATTTTCAAGGTATTGGTGATTATATAATTCATATAGTTTATCTGTTATATGTTTATATACATTTAACATACATTAGTATATGTATGTTAACCCCATAGTCCTAATTTACCCATCCTCCCACCTTTCATTTTGGCTAACCATTAGTTTCTTTGGTAAGTCTGTGAGTGTGTTTTTCTGTGGAAATATGTTCATTGGTAGCAATCTTAGGATAACATGTATAAATGATATCATAGGATGTTTGTCATACCCTTTTCACTTACTTAACCTTATATGATTATTTCTAGGCTCAACTGTAGTCCTGAAAACGGCATTGTTCATTTTTTTCGCGAGGCTACTATTACATTTGGTATGTATACCACTTCGTCTTTGTCCATTCATCTGTTTATGGACCTATTTTCTGCTTCCATGTCTTGGCTATTTCAATATTGCTGCAGTGCACATTTGCCTGCCTGTGTTTTTCAGATTCTGGTGGTCTTAGGTTATAGGCCCAAAAGGTGCCATGCCGCATTATATGGTAGCTCAATTTTTACCTTTTCAAGCAGCTCCATTCAGTTTTCGTTAGTGCTGTTACCACTTTACATCCCTCCAGCAGCTAGGAGGTATGAGTTGGCTAAAACCCATTCAGCATTTATAGTTTGTAGACTTTTTGCTTATGGCCATTTGACTGGTGTCAGCTGAAACCTTTTTGGAGGTTGGATACGCATTTGGCTAATAATTCCTTATACTGAGCTTTAGGCATATCCTTTTTCTTCTTTTCCTTTTTTTGTTAAAGTGTGAGTACAACTTCCCTCTTCATATTGACTACTTGAAAACTTTCTCATGTGTTGAATTATCTTTCCTATTCCCTACCCCAGTGCATTTTTGAGGGCAGGTGTCATTTAGAGCCCTGCAGTCCTTGTGACTATTAAGGAACCATTAGCACTGGGCTTAAAGCTGCTGCTGTGGGAAACAGCCACAAGGCGGCAGCATAATTACGTTCTCAACTCTTGTTACTAGGGCAGAAGAGTCTTCCTCGAGGTAGTGTTCCGAGGTTGTGAATTAGAGTGGGATGTGCTGGGACAAGCCCCCAGAAGTTTATGTCTCCTTACCTATGTTTGTTTTTAAATTTAATTTCTATTTCTTATCGGAGTAAATTTGATTAGAGTGTTTTGATGGTCTGGCTGTACAGAATCTGCTCAATGATTCCTACTAATGTCTGTTCATCTTCAGATCCTGTTACCATGTATGTGATAACAGAATGTATATTTTAAAGGTATTGGTGATTATATAATTTATACAGTTTATATGTTATATGTTTATATACATTTAACATATATTAGTATATGTATGTTAACCCCATAGTCCTAATTTACCAATCCTCCCACCTTTCATTTTGGCTAACCATTAGTTTATTTCATAAGTCTGTGAGTGTCTTTTTCTGTGGAAATATGTTCATTGGTAGCAATCTTAGGATAACATGTATAAATGATACCATAGGATATTTGTCATACCCTTTTGACTTACTTAACCTTATATGATTATTTCTAGGCTCAACTGTAGTCCTGAAAACTGCATTGTTCATTTTTTTCCCGAGGCTACTATTCCGTTCTTTCCGTATACCACTTCTTCTTTTTCCATTCACCTGTTTATGGACCTTTTCTTTGCTTCCATGTCTTGGCTATTTCAATATTGCTGCAGTGCACATTTGCCTGCCTCTGTGTTTCTGATTCTGGTGGTCTTAGGTTATAGGCCCAAAGGTGCCATGCCGCATCATATGGTAGCTCAATTTTTACCTTTTCAAGCAGCTCCATTCAGTTTGCGTTAGTGCTGTTACGACTTTACATCCCACCAGCAGCTAGAAGGTACACAGTTCTCTAAAACCCCTTCAGCATTTATAGTTTGTAGACTTTTTGCTGATGGTCATGACTGGTGTGAGCTGAAACCTTTTTGAATTTGAATTTGCATGTGGCTAATAATTCCTTATACTGAGCTTTAGGCATGTCCTTTTTTCGTTTTCCTTTTTTTTAAAGAGTGAGTACAACTTCCCTCCTCTTATTGACTTCTTGAAAAATTTCTCATGTGTTGAATTTTCTTGCCTATTCCCTACCCCAGGGCATGTTTTGTGGGCCTGTGTCATTTACTGCCCTGCAGTCCTTGTGACTATATAACCAACCATTGGCACTGGGTTTAAAGCTGCTGTTGTGGGAATGAGCCACAAGACGGCAGCATTATTACATTCTCAACTCTTGTTATTAGGCCAACAGAGTCTTCCTGGAGATAGTGTTCCCAGGTTGTAAATTAGAGAGGAATGTCCTGGGACAAGCCCCCAGAAGTTTATGTCTCCTTACTTATGTTTGTTTTTTAAATTTAATTTCTATTTCTTATCGGAGTAAATTTGATTAGAGTGTTTTGATTGTCTGGCTGTACAGAATCCGCTCAATGATTCATACATATGTCTGTTCATCTTCGGATACTGTTACCATGTATGTGATCACAAAATGTATATTTTGAAGGTATTGTTGATGATATAATTCATGTAACTTATATGTTATATGTTTATATACATTTAACATACATTAGTATATGTATCTTATCCCCATAGTCCTAATTTACCCATCCTCCCACCTTTCATTTTGGCTAACCATTAGTTTATTTGATAAGTCTGTGAGTGTCTTTTTCTGTGGAAATATGTTCATTGGTAGCAATCTTAGGATAACATGTATAAATGATATCATAGGCTGTTTGTCATACCCTTTTCACTTACTTAACCTTATATGATTATTTCAAGGCTCAACTGTAGTCCAGAAAACGGCATTGTTCATTTTTTTCCCGAGCTTACTATTCGATTCTGTCCATATACCACTTCTTCTTTTTCCATTCATATGTTTATGGACCTTTTTTTTTGCTTTCATGTCTTGGCTATTTCAATATTACTGCAGTGCACATTTGCCTGCCTCTGTCTTTCCGATCCTGGTGGTCTTCGTTTATAGGCTCAAAGGTGCCCTGCCGCATCATATGGTAGCTCAATTTTTACCTTGTAAAGCAGCTCCATTCAGTTCTTGTTAGTGCTTTTACCACTTTACATCCCACCAGCAGCTAGTAGGTATGAGTTGTCTAAAACCCATTCAGCATTTATAGTTTGTAGACTTTTTGCTAATGGCCATTTGACTGGTGTGAGCTGAAACCTTTTTGGAGGTTGGAAACGCATGTGGCTAATAATTCCTTATACTGAGCTTTAACCATATCCTTTTTCTTCGTTTCCTTTTTTTGTTAAAGAGTAAGTACAACTTCCCTCCTCTCTTGATTTCTTGAAAAATTTCTCATGTGTTGAATTTTCCTGCCTATTCCCTACCCCAGGGCATTTTTTGAGGGCAGGTGTCATTTAGAGCCCTGCATTCCTTGGGACTATTAAGCAACCATTAGCAGTGGGTTTAAAGCTGCTCTTGTGCGAAACAGCCACAAGGCGGCAGCATTATTACGTTCTCAACTCTTGTTACTTGGGCAAAAGAGTCTTCCTGGAGGTAGGGTTCCGAGGTTGTAAATTAGAGTGGAATGTGCAGGGACAAGCCCCGAGAAGTTTATGTCTCCTTACTTATGTTTGTTTTTTAAATTTAGTTTCTATTTCTTATCGGAGTAAATTTGATTAGAGTGTGTTGATTGTCTGGCTGTACAGAATCTGCTCAATGATTCATACTTATGTCTGTTCACCTTTGGACCCTGTTACCATGTATGTGATTACAGAATGTATATTTTAAAGGTATTGGTGATTATATAATTCATATAATTTATCTGTTATATGTTTATATACATTTAACATACATTAGTATATGTATTTTAACCCCATAGTCCTAATTTACCCATCCTCCCACCTTTCCTTTTGGCTAACCATTAGTTTACTTGATAAGTCTGTGAGTGTGTTTTTCTGTGGAAATATGTTCTTTGGTAGCAATCTTAGGATAACATGTATAAATGATATCATAGGATATTTGTCATACCCTTTTGACTTACTTAACCTTATATGATTATTTGTAGGCTCAACTGTAGTCGTGAAAACGGCATTGTTCCTTTTTTTCCCGAGGCTCCTATTCCATTTGGTACGTATACCACTTCATCTTTGTCCATTCATTTGTTTATGGACCTTTTTTTTGCTTCCATGTCTTGGCTATTTCAGTATTGCTGCAGTGCATATTTGCCTGCATCTGTCTTTCCGATTTTGGTGGTTTTATATTATAGGCCCAAAAGGTGCCCTGCCGCATCATATGTTAACTCAATTTTTACCTTTTCAAGCAGCTCCATTCAGTTTTCGTTAGTGCTCTTACCACTTTACATCCCACCGGCACCAAGAAGGTACACAGTTCTCTAAAACCCCTTCAGCATTTATAGTTTGTAGACTTTTTGCTGCTGGTCATGACTGGTGTGAGCTGAAACCTTATTGAATTTGAATTTGCATATGGCTAATAATTTCCTTTACTGAGCTTTAGGCATGCCCTTTTTTTCTTTTCCTTTTTTTTTAAAGAGTGAGTACAACCTCCCTCCTCTTATTGACTTCTTGAAAAGTTTCTCATGTGTTGAATTTTCTTGCCTATTCCTTACCCCAGGGCATTTTTTGAGGGCCTGTGTCATTTACAGCCCTGCAGTTCTTGTGAGTCTATAAGCAACCATTGGCACTGGGTTTAAAGCTGCTGTTGTGGGAAATAGCCACAAGGCAGCAGCATTATTACGTTCTCAACACTTGTTACTAGGGCAGCAGAGTCTTCCTGGAGGTAGTGTTCCGAGGTTGTAAACTAGAGTGGAATGTGCTGGGACAAGCCCCCAGAAGTTTATATCTCCTTACTTATGTTTGTTTTTTAAATTTATTTTCTACTTCTTATCGGAGTAAATTTGATTAGAGTGTTTTGATTGTCTGGCTGTACAGAATCTGCTCAATGATTCATACATATGTCTGTTCATCTTCGGAACCTGTTACCATGTATGTGATTACAGAATGTATATTTTGAAGGGATTGGTGATTATATAATTCATATCATTTATATGTTATATGTTTATGTACATTTAACTTACATTAGTATATTCATGTTAACCCCATAGTCCTAATTTACCCATCCCCCCACCTTTCATTTTGGCTAACCATTAGTTTATTTGATAAGTCTGTGAGTGTCTTTTTCTGTGGAAATATGTTCATTGGTAGCAATCTTAGGATAACATGTATAAATGATATCATAGGACATTTGTCATACCCTTTTGACTTACTTATCGTTATATGATTATTTCTAGGCTCAACTGTAGTCCTGAAAACGGCATTGTTCATTTTTTTCCCGAGGCTACTCTTCCATTCTGTCCACATACCACTTCTTCTTTTTCCCGTCATCTGTTTATGGACCTTTTTTTGCTTCCATGTCTTGGCTCTTTCAATATTGCTGCAGTGCACATTTGCCTGCCTCTGTCTTTCCGATTCTGGTGGTCTTAGGTTATAGGCCCAAAAGGTGCCCTGCCGCATCATATGGTAGCTCAATTTTTACCTTTTCAAGCACAGCTCCATTCAGTTTGCGTTAGTGCTGTTGCCACTTTACATCCCACCAGCAGCCAGAAGGTACACAGTTCTCTAAAACCCCCTCAGCATTTATCGTTTGTAGACTTTTTGCTGATGGTTATGACTGGTGTGAACTGAAACCTTTTTGAATTTGAATTTGCTTGTGGCTTATAATTCCTTATACTGAGCTTTAGGCATGTCCTTTTTTTTCTTTTCCTTTTTTTTTAAAGAGTGAGTACAACTTCCCTCCTCTTATTGACTTCTTGAAAAATTTCTCATATGTTGAATTTTCTTGCCTATTGCCTACGCCAGGGCATGTTTTGAGGGCCTGTGTCATTTAGAGCCCTGCAGTCCTTGTGACTATATAAGCAACCATTGGCACTGGGTTTAAAGCTGCTGTTGTGGGAAACAGCCACAAGGCGGCAGCATTATTACGTTCTCAACTCTTGTTACTAGGGCAACTGAGTCTTCCTGGAGGCAGTTTTCCAAGGTTGTAAATTAGAGTGGAATGTGCTGGGACAAGCCCCAGAAGTTTATGTCTCCTTACTTATGTTTGTGTTTTAAACTTAATTTATACTTCTTGTTGGAGTAAATTTGATTAGAGTGTGTTGATTGTCTGGCTGTACAGAATCTGCTCAATGATTCATACTTATGTCTGTTCACCTTCGGACCCTGTTACCATGTATGTGATCACAGAATGTATATTTTAAAGGTATTGGTGATTATATAATTCATATAGTTTATCTGTTATATGTTTATATACATTTAACATACATTAGTATATGTATGTTAACCCCATAGTCCTAATTTACCCATCCTCCCACCTTTCATTTTGGCTAACCATTAGTTTCTTTGGTAAGTCTGTGAGTGTGTTTTTCTGTGGAAATATGTTCATTGGTAGCAATCTTAGGATAACATGTATAAATGATATCATAGGATGTTTGTCATACCCTTTTCACTTACTTAACCTTATATGATTATTTCTAGGCTCAACTGTAGTCCTGAAAACGGCATTGTTCATTTTTTTCGCGAGGCTACTATTACATTTGGTACGTATACCACTTCGTCTTTGTCCATTCATCTGTTTATGGACCTATTTTCTGCTTCCATGTCTTGGCTATTTCAATATTGCTGCAGTGCACATTGGCCTGCCTGTGTTTTTCAGATTCTGGTGGTCTTAGGTTATAGGCCCAAAAGGTGCCATGCCGCATCATATGGTAGCTCAATTTTTACCTTTTCAAGCATCTCCATTCAGTTTGCATTAGTGTTGTTACCACGTTACATCCCAGCAGCAGCTTGAAGGTACACAGTTCTCTAAAACCCCTTCAGCATTTATCGTTTGTAGACTTTTTGCTGATGGTTATGACTGGTGTGAGCTGAAACCTTTTTGAATTTGAATTTGCATGTGGCTAATAATTCCTTATACTGAGCTTTAGGCATGTCCTTTTTTTGTTTTCCTTTTTTTTAAAGAGTGAGTACAACTTCCCTCCTCTTATTGACTTCTTGAAAAATTTCTCATGTGTTGAATTTTCTTGCCTATTCCCTACCCCAGGGCATTTCTTGAGGGCCTGTGTCATTTACAGCCCTGCAGTCCTTGTGACTATGTAGGCAACCATTGGCACTGGGTTTAAAGCTGCTGCTGTGGGAAACAGCCACATGGCGGCAGCATTATTACGTCCTCAACTCTTGTTAATGGGGCAAAAGACTCTTCCTGGAGGTAGTGTTCCAAGGTTGGAAATTAGAGTGGAATGTGCTGGGACAAGCCCCCAGAAGTTTATCTCTCCTTACTTATGTTTGTTTTTTAAATTTAATTTCTATTTCTTATCGGAGTAAATCTGATTAGAGTGTTTTGATTTTCTGGCTGTACAGAATCTGCTCAATGATTCATACATACGTCTGTTCATCTTCGGATACTGTTACCATGTATGTGATCACAAAATGTATATTTTGAAGGTATTGGTGATGATATAATTCATGTAATTTATATGTTATATGTTTATATACATTTAACATACATTAGTATATGTATGTTAACCCCATAGTCCTAATTTACCCATCCTCCCACCTTTCATTTTGGCTAACCATTAGTTTATTTGATAAGTCTGTGAGTGTCTTTTTCTGTGGAAATATGTTCATTGGTAGCAATCTTAGGATAACATGTATAAATGATATCATAGGCTGTTTGTCATACCCTTTTCACTTACTTAACCTTATATGATTATTTCAAGGCTCAACTGTAGTCCAGAAAACGGCATTGTTCATTTTTTTCCCGAGCTTACTATTCCATTCTGTCCATATACCACTTCTTCTTTTTCCATTCATATGTTTATGGACCTTTTTTTTTGCTTTCATGTCTTGGCTATTTCAATATTACTGCAGTGCACATTTGCCTGCCTCTGTCTTTCCGATCCTGGTGGTCTTCGTTTATAGGCTCAAAGGTGCCCTGCCGCATCATATGGTAGCTCAGTTTTTACCTTGTAAAGCAGCTCCATTCAGTTCTTGTTAGTGCTTTTACCACTTTACATCGCACCAGCAGCTAGTAGGTATGAGTTGTCTAAAACCCATTCAGCATTTATAGTTTGTAGACTTTTTGCTAATGGCCATTTGACTGGTGTGAGCTGAAACCTTTTTGGAGGTTGGAAACGCATGTGGCTAATAATTCCTTATACTGAGCTTTAACCATATCCTTTTTCTTCGTTTCCTTTTTTTGTTAAAGAGTAGGTACAACTTCCCTCCTCTCTTGACTTCTTGAAAAATTTCTCATGTGTTGAATTTTCCTGCCTATTCCCTACCCCAGGGCATTTTTTGAGGGCAGGTGTCATTTAGAGCCCTGCATTCCTTGGGACTATTAAGCAACCATTAGCAGTGGGTTTAAAGCTGCTCTTGTGCGAAACAGCCACAAGGCGGCAGCATTATTACGTTCTCAACTCTTGTTACTTGGGCAAAAGAGTCTTCCTGGAGGTAGGGTTCCGAGGTTGTAAATTAGAGTGGAATGTGCAGGGACAAGCCCCCAGAAGTTTATGTCTCCTTACTTATGTTTGTTTTTTAAATTTAGTTTCTATTTCTTATCGGAGTAAATTTGATTAGAGTGTGTTGATTGTCTGGCTGTACAGAATCTGCTCAATGATTCATACTTATGTCTGTTCACCTTTGGACCCTGTTACCATGTATGTGATTACAGAATGTATATTTTAAAGGTATTGGTGATTATATAATTCATATAATTTATCTGTTATATGTTTATATACATTTAACATACATTAGTATATGTATATTAACCCCATAGTCCTAATTTACCCATCCTCCCACCTTTCTTTTTGGCTAACCATTAGTTTACTTGATAAGTCTGTGAGTGTCTTTTTCTGTGGAAATATGTTCTTTGGTAGCAATCTTAGGATAACATGTATAAATGATATCATAGGATATTTGTCATACCCTTTTGACTTACTTAACCTTATATGAGTATTTGTAGGCTCAACTGTAGTCGTGAAAACGGCATTGTTCCTTTTTTTCCCGAGGCTACTATTCCATTTGGTACGTATACCACTTCATCTTTGTCCATTCATCTGTTTATGGACCTTTTTTTTGCTTCCATGTCTTGGCTATTTCAATATTGTTGCAGTGCATATTTGCCTGCATCTGTCTTTCCGATTTTGGTGGTTTTATATTATAGGCCCAAAAGGTGCCCTGCCGCATCATATGTTAACTCAATTTTTACCTTTTCAAGCAGCTCCATTCAGTTTTCCTTAGTGCTCTTACCACTTTACATCCCACCGGCACCAAGAAGGTACACAGTTCTCTAAAACCCCTTCAGCATTTATAGTTTGTAGACTTTTTGCTGCTGGTCATGACTGGTGTGAGCTGAAACCTTTTTGAATTTGAATTTGCTTGTGGCTTATAATTCCTTATACTGAGCTTTAGGCATGTCCTTTTTTTTCTTTTCCTTTTTTTTTAAAGAGTGAGTACAACTTCCCTCCTCTTATTGACTTCTTGAAAAATTTCTCATATGTTGAATTTTCTTGCCTATTGCCTACGCCAGGGCATGTTTTGAGGGCCTGTGTCATTTAGAGCCCTGCAGTCCTTGTGACTATATAAGCAACCAATGGCACTGGGTTTAAAGCTGCTGTTGTGGGAAACAGCCACAAGGCGGCAGCATTATTACGTTCTCAACTCTTGTTACTAGGGCAACTGAGTCTTCCTGGAGGCAGTTTTCCGAGGTTGTAAATTAGAGTCGAATGTGCTGGGACAAGCCCCAGAAGTTTATGTCTCCTTACTTATGTTTGTTTTTTAAACTTAATTTATACTTCTTGTCGGAGTAAATTTGATTAGAGTGTTTTGATTGTCTGGCTGTACAGAATCTGCTCAATGATTCATACATATGTCTGTTCATCTTCGGATCCTGTTACCATGTATGTGATCACAAAATATATATTTTCAAGGTATTGGTGATTATATAATTCATATACTTTATATGTTATATGTTTATATACATTTAACATACATTAGTATATGTATGTTAACCCCATAGTCCTAATTTACCCATCCTCCCACCTTTCATTTTGGCTAACCATTAGTTTCTTTGGTAAGTCTGTGAGTGTGTTTTTCTGTGGAAATATGTTCATTGGTAGCAATCTTAGGATAACATGTATAAATGATATCATAGGATGTTTGTCATACCCTTTTCACTTACTTAACCTTATATGATTATTTCTAGGCTCAACTGTAGTCCTGAAAACGGCATTGTTCATTTTTTTCGCGAGGCTACTATTACATTTGGTACGTATACCACTTCGTCTTTGTCCATTCATCTGTTTATGGACCTATTTTCTGCTTCCATGTCTTGGCTATTTCAATATTGCTGCAGTGCACATTGGCCTGCCTGTGTTTTTCAGATTCTGGTGGTCTTAGGTTATAGGCCCAAAAGGTGCCATGCCGCATCATATGGTAGCTCAATTTTTACCTTTTCAAGCATCTCCATTCAGTTTGCATTAGTGTTGTTACCACGTTACATCCCAGCAGCAGCTTGAAGGTACACAGTTCTCTAAAACCCCTTCAGCATTTATCGTTTGTAGACTTTTTGCTGATGGTTATGACTGGTGTGAGCTGAAACCTTTTTGAATTTGAATTTGCATGTGGCTAATAATTCCTTATACTGAGCTTTAGGCATGTCCTTTTTTTGTTTTCCTTTTTTTTAAAGAGTGAGTACAACTTCCCTCCTCTTATTGACTTCTTGAAAAATTTCTCATGTGTTGAATTTTCTTGCCTATTCCCTACCCCAGGGCATTTCTTGAGGGCCTGTGTCATTTACAGCCCTGCAGTCCTTGTGACTATGTAGGCAACCATTGGCACTGGGTTTAAAGCTGCTGCTGTGGGAAACAGCCACATGGCGGCAGCATTATTACGTCCTCAACTCTTGTTAATGGGGCAAAAGACTCTTCCTGGAGGTAGTGTTCCAAGGTTGGAAATTAGAGTGGAATGTGCTGGGACAAGCCCCCAGAAGTTTATCTCTCCTTACTTATGTTTGTTTTTTAAATTTAATTTCTATTTCTTATCGGAGTAAATCTGATTAGAGTGTTTTGATTTTCTGGCTGTACAGAATCTGCTCATTGATTCATATTTATGTTTCTTCATCTTCGGATCCTGTTACCATGTATGTGATTACAGAATATATATTTTAAAGGTATTCGTGATTATATAATTCATATACTTTATATGTTATATGTTTATATACATTTAACATACATTAGTATATGTATGTTAACCCCATAGTCCTAATTTACCCATCCTCCCACCTTTCATTTTGGCTAACCATTAGTTTATTTGATAAGTCTGTGAGTGTCTTTTTCTGTGGAAATATGTTCATTGGTAGCAATTTTACGATAACATATATAAATGACATCATAGGATATTTGTCATACCCTTTTCACTTACTTAACGTTATATGATTATTTCTAGGCTCAACTGTAGTCCTGAAAACGGCATTGTTCATTTTTTTCACGAGCCTACTATTCCATTCTGTCCATATACCACTTCGTCTTTGTCCATACATCTGTTTATGGACCTTTTTTTTTCCTTCCATGTCTTGGCTATTTCAATGTTGCTGCAGTGCACATTTGCCTGCCTCTGTCTTTCCGATTCTGGTGGTCTTAGGTTATAGGCCCAAAAGGTGCCCTGCCGCATCATATGGTAGCTCAATTTTTACCTTTTCAAGCAGCTCCATTCAGTTTGCGTTAGTGCTGTTGCCACTTTACATCCCACCAGCAACTAGAAGGTACACAGTTCTCTAAAACCCCTTCAGCATTTATAGTTTGTAGACTTTTTGCTGATGGTCATGACTCTTGTGAGCTTAAACCTTTTTGAATTTGAATATGTATGTGGCTAATAATTCCTTATACTGAGCTTTAGGCATGTCCTTTTTTTTGTTTTCCTTTTTTTTAAAGAGTGAGTACAACTTCCCTCCTCTTATTGACTTCTTGAAAAATTTCTCATGTGTTGAATTTTCTTGCCTATTCCCTACCCCAGGGCATGTTTTGTGGGCCTGTGTCATTTACAGCCCTGCAGTCCTTGTGACTATAGAAGCAACCGTTGGCACTGGGTTTATAGCTGCTGTTGTGGGAAAGAGCCACGAGGCGGCAGCATTATTACATTCTCAACTCTTGTTACTAGGGCAACTGAGTCTTCCTGGAGGTAGTGTTCCGAGGTTGTAAGTTAGAGTGGAATGTGCTGGGACAAGCCCCCAGAAGTTTATGTCTCCTTACGTATGTTTGTTTTTTAAATTTAATTTTTATTTCTTATCGGAGTAAATTTGATTAGAGTGTTTAGATTGTCTGGCTATACAGAATCTGCTCAATGATTCATACGTATCTCTGTTCATCTTTCCATCCTGTTATCACGTATGTGATTACAGAATGTATATTTTAAAGGTATTCGTGATTATATAATTCATATAGTTTATCTGTTATATGTTTATATACATTTAACATACATTAGTATATGTATGTTAACCCCATAGTCCTAATTTACCCATCCTCCCACCTTTCATTTTGGCTAACCATTAGTTTATTTGATAAGTCTGTGAGTGTCTTTTTCTGTGGAAATATGTTCATTGGTAGCAATCTTAGGATAACATGTATAAATGAAATCATAGGCTGTTTGTCATACCCTTTTCACTTACATAACCTTATATGATTATTTCAAGGCTCAACTGTAGTCCAGAAAACGGCATTGTTCATTTTTTTCCCGAGCTTACTATTCCATTCTGTCCATATACCACTTCTTCTTTTTCCATTCATATGTTTATGGACCTTTTTTTTTGCTTTCATGTCTTGGCTATTTCAATATTACTGCAGTGCACATTTGCCTGCCTCTGTCTTTCCGATCCTGGTGGTCTTCGTTTATAGGCTCAAAGGTGCCCGGCCGCATCATATGGTAGCTCAATTTTTACCTTGTAAAGCAGCTCCATTCAGTTCTTGTTAGTGCTTTTACCACTTTACATCCCACCAGCAGCTAGTAGGTATGAGTTGTCTAAATCCCATTCAGCATTTATAGTTTGTAGACTTTTTGCTAATGGCCATTTGACTGGTGTGAGCTGAAACCTTTTTGGAGGTTGGAAACGCATGTGGCTAATAATTCCTTATACGGAGCTTTAACCATATCCTTTTTCTTCGTTTCCTTTTTTTGTTAAAGAGTAGGTACAACTTCCCTCCTCTCTTGACTTCTTGAAAAATTTCTCATGTGTTGAATTTTCCTGCCTATTCCCTACCCCAGGGCATTTTTTGAGGGCAGGTGTCATTTACAGCCCTGCATTCCTTGGGACTATTAAGCAACCATTAGCAGTGGGTTTAAAGCTGCTCTTGTGCGAAACAGCCACAAGGCGGCAGCATTATTACGTTCTCAACTCTTGTTACTTGGGCAAAAGAGTCTTCCTGGAGGTAGGGTTCCGAGGTTGTAAATTAGAGTGGAATGTGCAGGGACAAGCCCCGAGAAGTTTATGTCTCCTTACTTATGTTTGTTTTTTAAATTTAGTTTCTATTTCTTATCGGAGTAAATTTGATTAGAGTGTGTTGATTGTCTGGCTGTACAGAATCTGCTCAATGATTCATACTTATGTCTGTTCACCTTTGGACCCTGTTACCATGTATGTGATTACAGAATGTATATTTTAAAGGTATTGGTGATTATATAATTCATATAATTTATCTGTTATATGTTTATATACATTTAACATACATTAGTATATGTATTTTAACCCCATAGTCCTAATTTACCCATCCTCCCACCTTTCCTTTTGGCTAACCATTAGTTTACTTGATAAGTCTGTGAGTGTCTTTTTCTGTGGAAATATGTTCTTTGGTAGCAATCTTAGGATAACATGTATAAATGATATCATAGGATATTTGTCATACCCTTTTGACTTACTTAACCTTATATGATTATTTGTAGGCTCAACTGTAGTCGTGAAAACGGCATTGTTCCTTTTTTTCCCGAGGCTACTATTCCATTTGGTACGTATACCACTTCATCTTTGTCCATTCATCTGTTTATGGACCTTTTTTTTGCTTCCATGTCTTGGCTATTTCAATATTGTTGCAGTGCATATTTGCCTGCATCTGTCTTTCCGATTTTGGTGGTTTTATATTATAGGCCCAAAAGGTGCCCTGCCGCATCATTTGTTAACTCAATTTTTACCTTTTCAAGCAGCTCCATTCAGTTTTCGTTAGTGCTCTTACCACTTTACATCCCACCGGCACCAAGAAGGTACACAGTTCTCTAAAACCCCTTCAGCATTTATAGTTTGTAGACTTTTTGCTGCTGGTCATGACTGGTGTGAGCTGAAACCTTATTGAATTTGAATTTGCATATGGCTAATAATTTCCTTTACTGAGCTTTAGGCATGCCCTTTTTTTCTTTTCCTTTTTTTTTAAAGAGTGAGTACAACCTCCCTCCTCTTATTGACTTCTTGAAAAATTTCTCATGTGTTGAATTTTCTTGCCTATTCCTTACCCCAGGGCATTTTTTGAGGGCCTGTGTCATTTACAGCCCTGCAGTTCTTGTGAGTCTATAAGCAACCATTGGCACTGGGTTTAAAGCTGCTGTTGTGGGAAATAGCCACAAGGCAGCAGCATTATTACGTTCTCAACACTTGTTACTAGGGCAGCAGAGTCTTCCTGGAGGTAGTGTTCCGAGGTTGTAAACTAGAGTGGAATGTGCTGGGACAAGCCCCCAGAAGTTTATATCTCCTTACTTATGTTTGTTTTTTAAATTTATTTTCTACTTCTTATCGGAGTAAATTTGATTAGAGTGTTTTGATTGTCTGGCTGTACAGAATCTGCTCAATGATTCATACATATGTCTGTTCATCTTCGGAACCTGTTACCATGTATGTGATTACAGAATGTATATTTTGAAGGGATTGGTGATTATATAATTCATATCATTTATATGTTATATGTTTATGTACATTTAACTTACATTAGTATATTCATGTTAACCCCATAGTCCTAATTTACCCATCCCCCCACCTTTCATTTTGGCTAACCATTAGTTTATTTGATAAGTCTGTGAGTGTCTTTTTCTGTGGAAATATGTTCATTGGTAGCAATCTTAGGATAACATGTATAAATGATATCATAGGACATTTGTCATACCCTTTTGACTTACTTATCGTTATATGATTATTTCTAGGCTCAACTGTAGTCCTGAAAACGGCATTGTTCATTTTTTTCCCGAGGCTACTATTCCATTCTGTCCATATACCACTTCTTCTTTTTCCCGTCATCTGTTTATGGACCTTTTTTTGCTTCCATGTCTTGGCTCTTTCAATATTGCTGCAGTGCACATTTGCCTGCCTCTGTCTTTCCGATTCTGGTGGTCTTAGGTTATAGGCCCAAAAGGTGCCCTGCCGCATCATATGGTAGCTCAATTTTTACCTTTTCAAGCACAGCTCCATTCAGTTTGCGTTAGTGCTGTTGCCACTTTACATCCCACCAGCAGCCAGAAGGTACACAGTTCTCTAAAACCCCCTCAGCATTTATCGTTTGTAGACTTTTTGCTGATGGTTATGACTGGTGTGAACTGAAACCTTTTTGAATTTGAATTTGCTTGTGGCTTATAATTCCTTATACTGAGCTTTAGGCATGTCCTTTTTTTTCTTTTCCTTTTTTTTTAAAGAGTGAGTACAACTTCCCTCCTCTTATTGACTTCTTGAAAAATTTCTCATATGTTGAATTTTCTTGCCTATTGCCTACGCCAGGGCATGTTTTGAGGGCCTGTGTCATTTAGAGCCCTGCAGTCCTTGTGACTATATAAGCAACCATTGGCACTGGGTTTAAAGCTGCTGTTGTGGGAAACAGCCACAAGGCGGCAGCATTATTACGTTCTCAACTCTTGTTACTAGGGCAACTGAGTCTTCCTGGAGGCAGTTTTCCAAGGTTGTAAATTAGAGTGGAATGTGCTGGGACAAGCCCCAGAAGTTTATGTCTCCTTACTTATGTTTGTTTTTTAAACTTAATTTATACTTCTTGTCGGAGTAAATTTGATTAGAGTGTTTTGATTGTCTGGCTGTACAGAATCTGCTCAATGATTCATACATATGTCTGTTCATCTTCGGATCCTGTTACCATGTATGTGATCACAAAATATATATTTTGAAGGTATTGGTGATTATATAATTCATATAGTTTATCTGTTATATGTTTATATACATTTAACATACATTAGTATATGTATGTTAACCCCATAGTCCTAATTTACCCATCCTCCCACCTTTCATTTTGGCTAACCATTAGTTTCTTTGGTAAGTCTGTGAGTGTGTTTTTCTGTGGAAATATGTTCATTGGTAGCAATCTTAGGATAACATGTATAAATGATATCATAGGATGTTTGTCATACCCTTTTCACTTACTTAACCTTATATGATTATTTCTAGGCTCAACTGTAGTCCTGAAAACGGCATTGTTCATTTTTTTCGCGAGGCTACTATTACATTTGGTACGTATACCACTTCGTCTTTGTCCATTCATCTGTTTATGGACCTATTTTCTGCTTCCATGTCTTGGCTATTTCAATATTGCTGCAGTGCTCATTGGCCTGCCTGTGTTTTTCAGATTCTGGTGGTCTTAGGTTATAGGCCCAAAAGGTGCCATGCCGCATCATATGGTAGCTCAATTTTTACCTTTTCAAGCATCTCCATTCAGTTTGCATTAGTGTTGTTACCACGTTACATCCCAGCAGCAGCTTGAAGGTACACAGTTCTCTAAAACCCCTTCAGCATTTATCGTTTGTAGACTTTTTGCTGATGGTTATGACTGGTGTGAGCTGAAACCTTTTTGAATTTGAATTTGCATGTGGCTAATAATTCCTTATACTGAGCTTTAGGCATGTCCTTTTTTTGTTTTCCTTTTTTTTAAAGAGTGAGTACAACTTCCCTCCTCTTATTGACTTCTTGAAAAATTTCTCATGTGTTGAATTTTCTTGCCTATTCCCTACCCCAGGGCATTTCTTGAGGGCCTGTGTCATTTACAGCCCTGCAGTCCTTGTGACTATGTAGGCAACCATTGGCACTGGGTTTAAAGCTGCTGCTGTGGGAAACAGCCACATGGCGGCAGCATTATTACGTCCTCAACTCTTGTTAATGGGGCAAAAGACTCTTCCTGGAGGTAGTGTTCCAAGGTTGGAAATTAGAGTGGAATGTGCTGGGACAAGCCCCCAGAAGTTTATCTCTCCTTACTTATGTTTGTTTTTTAAATTTAATTTCTACTTCTTATCGGAGTAAATTTGATTAGAGTGTTTTGATTTTCTGGCTGTACAGAATCTGCTCATTGATTCATATTTATGTTTCTTCATCTTCGGATCCTGTTACCATGTATGTGATTACAGAATATATATTTTAAAGGTATTCGTGATTATATAATTCATATACTTTATATGTTATATGTTTATATACATTTAACATACATTAGTATATGTATGTTAACCCCATAGTCCTAATTTACCCATCCTCCCACCTTTCATTTTGGCTAACCATTAGTTTATTTGATAAGTCTGTGAGTGTCTTTTTCTGTGGAAATATGTTCATTGGTAGCAATTTTACGATAACATATATAAATGACATCATAGGATATTTGTCATACCCTTTTCACTTACTTAACGTTATATGATTATTTCTAGGCTCAACTGTAGTCCTGAAAACGGCATTGTTCATTTTTTTCACGAGCCTACTATTCCATTCTGTCCATATACCACTTCGTCTTTGTCCATACATCTGTTTATGGACCTTTTTTTTTCCTTCCATGTCTTGGCTATTTCAATGTTGCTGCAGTGCACATTTGCCTGCCTCTGTCTTTCCGATTCTGGTGGTCTTAGGTTATAGGCCCAAAAGGTGCCCTGCCGCATCATATGGTAGCTCAATTTTTACCTTTTCAAGCAGCTCCATTCAGTTTGCGTTAGTGCTGTTGCCACTTTACATCCCACCAGCAACTAGAAGGTACACAGTTCTCTAAAACCCCTTCAGCATTTGTAGTTTGTAGACTTTTTGCTGATGGTCATGACTCTTGTGAGCTTAAACCTTTTTGAATTTGAATATGTATGTGGCTAATAATTCCTTATACTGAGCTTTAGGCATGTCCTTTTTTTTGTTTTCCTTTTTTTTAAAGAGTGAGTACAACTTCCCTCCTCTTATTGACTTCTTGAAAAATTTCTCATGTGTTGAATTTTCTTGCCTATTCCCTACCCCAGGGCATGTTTTGTGGGCCTGTGTCATTTACAGCCCTGCAGTCCTTGTGACTATATAACCAACCATTGGCACTGGGTTTAAAGCTGCTGTTGTGGGAAAGAGCCACAAGACGGCAGCATTATTACATTCTCAACTCTTGTTATTAGGGCAACAGAGTCTTCCTGGAGGTAGTGTTCCCAGGTTGTAAATTAGAGAGGAATGTCCTGGGACAAGCCCCCAGAAGTTTATGTCTCCTTACTTATGTTTGTTTTTTAAATTTAATTTCTATTTCTTATCGGAGTAAATTTGATTAGAGTGTTTTGATTGTCTGGCTGTACAGAATCTGCTCAATGATTCATACATACGTCTGTTCATCTTCGGATACTGTTACCATGTATGTGATCACAAAATGTATATTTTGAAGGTATTGGTGATGATATAATTCATGTAATTTATATGTTATATGTTTATATACATTTAACATACATTAGTATATGTATGTTAACCCCATAGTCCTAATTTACCCATCCTCCCACCTTTCATTTTGGCTAACCATTAGTTTATTTGATAAGTCTGTGAGTGTCTTTTTCTGTGGAAATATGTTCATTGGTAGCAATCTTAGGATAACATGTATAAATGATATCATAGGCTGTTTGTCATACCCTTTTCACTTACTTAACCTTATATGATTATTTCAAGGCTCAACTGTAGTCCAGAAAACGGCATTGTTCATTTTTTTCCCGAGCTTACTATTCCATTCTGTCCATATACCACTTCTTCTTTTTCCATTCATATGTTTATGGACCTTTTTTTTGCTTTCATGTCTTGGCTATTTCAATATTACTGCAGTGCACATTTGCCTGCCTCTGTCTTTCCGATCCTGGTGGTCTTCGTTTATAGGCTCAAAGGTGCCCTGCCGCATCATATGGTAGCTCAATTTTTACCTTGTAAAGCAGCTCCATTCAGTTCTTGTTAGTGCTTTTACCACTTTACATCCCACCAGCAGCTAGTAGGTATGAGTTGTCTAAAACCCATTCAGCATTTATAGTTTGTAGACTTTTTGCTAATGGCCATTTGACTGGTGTGAGCTGAAACCTTTTTGGAGGTTGGAAACGCATGTGGCTAATAATTCCTTATACTGAGCTTTAACCATATCCTTTTTCTTCGTTTCCTTTTTTTGTTAAAGAGTAGGTACAACTTCCCTCCTCTCTTGACTTCTTGAAAAATTTCTCATGTGTTGAATTTTCCTGCCTATTCCCTACCCCAGGGCATTTTTTGAGGGCAGGTGTCATTTAGAGCCCTGCATTCCTTGGGACTATTAAGCAACCATTAGCAGTGGGTTTAAAGCTGCTCTTGTGCGAAACAGCCACAAGGCGGCAGCATTATTACGTTCTCAACTCTTGTTACTTGGGCAAAAGAGTCTTCCTGGAGGTAGGGTTCCGAGGTTGTAAATTAGAGTGGAATGTGCAGGGACAAGCCCCCAGAAGTTTATGTCTCCTTACTTATGTTTGTTTTTTAAATTTAGTTTCTATTTCTTATCGGAGTAAATTTGATTAGAGTGTGTTGATTGTCTGGCTGTACAGAATCTGCTCAATGATTCATACTTATGTCTGTTCACCTTTGGACCCTGTTACCATGTATGTGATTACAGAATGTATAGTTTAAAGGTATTGGTGATTATATAATTCATATAATTTATCTGTTATATGTTTATATACATTTAACATACATTAGTATATGTATATTAACCCCATAGTCCTAATTTACCCATCCTCCCACCTTTCTTTTTGGCTAACCATTAGTTTACTTGATAAGTCTGTGAGTGTCTTTTTCTGTGGAAATATGTTCTTTGGTAGCAATCTTAGGATAACATGTATAAATGATATCATAGGATATTTGTCATACCCTTTTGACTTACTTAACCTTATATGAGTATTTGTAGGCTCAACTGTAGTCGTGAAAACGGCATTGTTCCTTTTTTTCCCGAGGCTACTATTCCATTTGGTACGTATACCACTTCATCTTTGTCCATTCATCTGTTTATGGACCTTTTTTTTGCTTCCATGTCTTGGCTATTTCAATATTGTTGCAGTGCATATTTGCCTGCATCTGTCTTTCCGATTTTGGTGGTTTTATATTATAGGCCCAAAAGGTGCCCTGCCGCATCATATGTTAACTCAATTTTTACCTTTTCAAGCAGCTCCATTCAGTTTTCGTTAGTGCTCTTACCACTTTACATCCCACCGGCACCAAGAAGGTACACAGTTCTCTAAAACCCCTTCAGCATTTATAGTTTGTAGACTTTTTGCTGCTGGTCATGACTGGTGTGAGCTGAAACCTTTTTGAATTTGAATTTGCTTGTGGCTTATAATTCCTTATACTGAGCTTTAGGCATGTCCTTTTTTTTCTTTTCCTTTTTTTTTAAAGAGTGAGTACAACTTCCCTCCTCTTATTGACTTCTTGAAAAATTTCTCATATGTTGAATTTTCTTGCCTATTGCCTACGCCAGGGCATGTTTTGAGGGCCTGTGTCATTTAGAGCCCTGCAGTCCTTGTGACTATATAAGCAACCAATGGCACTGGGTTTAAAGCTGCTGTTGTGGGAAACAGCCACAAGGCGGCAGCATTATTACGTTCTCAACTCTTGTTACTAGGGCAACTGAGTCTTCCTGGAGGCAGTTTTCCGAGGTTGTAAATTAGAGTGGAATGTGCTGGGACAAGCCCCAGAAGTTTATGTCTCCTTACTTATGTTTGTTTTTTAAACTTAATTTATACTTCTTGTCGGAGTAAATTTGATTAGAGTGTTTTGATTGTCTGGCTGTACAGAATCTGCTCAATGATTCATACATATGTCTGTTCATCTTCGGATCCTGTTACCATGTATGTGATCACAAAATATATATTTTCAAGGTATTGGTGATTATATAATTCATATACTTTATATGTTATATGTTTATATACATTTAACATACATTAGTATATGTATGTTAACCCCATAGTCCTAATTTACCCATCCTCCCACCTTTCATTTTGGCTAACCATTAGTTTCTTTGGTAAGTCTGTGAGTGTGTTTTTCTGTGGAAATATGTTCATTGGTAGCAATCTTAGAATAACATGTATAAATGATATCATAGGATGTTTGTCATACCCTTTTCACTTACTTAACCTTATATGATTATTTCTAGGCTCAACTGTAGTCCTGAAAACGGCATTGTTCATTTTTTTCGCGAGGCTACTATTACATTTGGTACGTATACCACTTCGTCTTTGTCCATTCATCTGTTTATGGACCTATTTTCTGCTTCCATGTCTTGGCTATTTCAATATTGCTGCAGTGCTCATTGGCCTGCCTGTGTTTTTCAGATTCTGGTGGTCTTAGGTTATAGGCCCAAAAGGTGCCATGCCGCATCATATGGTAGCTCAATTTTTACCTTTTCAAGCATCTCCATTCAGTTTGCATTAGTGTTGTTACCACGTTACATCCCAGCAGCAGCTTGAAGGTACACAGTTCTCTAAAACCCCTTCAGCATTTATCGTTTGTAGACTTTTTGCTGATGGTTATGACTGGTGTGAGCTGAAACCTTTTTGAATTTGAATTTGCATGTGGCTAATAATTCCTTATACTGAGCTTTAGGCATGTCCTTTTTTTGTTTTCCTTTTTTTTAAAGAGTGAGTACAACTTCCCTCCTCTTATTGACTTCTTGAAAAATTTCTCATGTGTTGAATTTTCTTGCCTATTCCCTACCCCAGGGCATTTCTTGAGGGCCTGTGTCATTTACAGCCCTGCAGTCCTTGTGACTATGTAGGCAACCATTGGCACTGGGTTTAAAGCTGCTGCTGTGGGAAACAGCCACATGGCGGCAGCATTATTACGTCCTCAACTCTTGTTAATGGGGCAAAAGACTCTTCCTGGAGGTAGTGTTCCAAGGTTGGAAATTAGAGTGGAATGTGCTGGGACAAGCCCCCAGAAGTTTATCTCTCCTTACTTATGTTTGTTTTTTAAATTTAATTTCTATTTCTTATCGGAGTAAATCTGATTAGAGTGTTTTGATTTTCTGGCTGTACAGAATCTGCTCATTGATTCATATTTATGTTTCTTCATCTTCGGATCCTGTTACCATGTATGTGATTACAGAATATATATTTTAAAGGTATTCGTGATTATATAATTCATATACTTTATATGTTATATGTTTATATACATTTAACATACATTAGTATATGTATGTTAACCCCATAGTCCTAATTTACCCATCCTCCCACCTTTCATTTTGGCTAACCATTAGTTTATTTGATAAGTCTGTGAGTGTCTTTTTCTGTGGAAATATGTTCATTGGTAGCAATTTTACGATAACATATATAAATGACATCATAGGATATTTGTCATACCCTTTTCACTTACTTAACGTTATATGATTATTTCTAGGCTCAACTGTAGTCCTGAAAACGGCATTGTTCATTTTTTTCACGAGCCTACTATTCCATTCTGTCCATATACCACTTCGTCTTTGTCCATACATCTGTTTATGGACCTTTTTTTTTCCTTCCATGTCTTGGCTATTTCAATGTTGCTGCAGTGCACATTTGCCTGCCTCTGTCTTTCCGATTCTGGTGGTCTTAGGTTATAGGCCCAAAAGGTGCCCTGCCGCATCATATGGTAGCTCAATTTTTACCTTTTCAAGCAGCTCCATTCAGTTTGCGTTAGTGCTGTTGCCACTTTACATCCCACCAGCAACTAGAAGGTACACAGTTCTCTAAAACCCCTTCAGCATTTGTAGTTTGTAGACTTTTTGCTGATGGTCATGACTCTTGTGAGCTTAAACCTTTTTGAATTTGAATATGTATGTGGCTAATAATTCCTTATACTGAGCTTTAGGCATGTCCTTTTTTTTGTTTTCCTTTTTTTTAAAGAGTGAGTACAACTTCCCTCCTCTTATTGACTTCTTGAAAAATTTCTCATGTGTTGAATTTTCTTGCCTATTCCCTACCCCAGGGCATGTTTTGTGGGCCTGTGTCATTTACAGCCCTGCAGTCCTTGTGACTATATAACCAACCATTGGCACTGGGTTTAAAGCTGCTGTTGTGGGAAAGAGCCACAAGACGGCAGCATTATTACATTCTCAACTCTTGTTATTAGGGCAACAGAGTCTTCCTGGAGGTAGTGTTCCCAGGTTGTAAATTAGAGAGGAATGTCCTGGGACAAGCCCCCAGAAGTTTATGTCTCCTTACTTATGTTTGTTTTTTAAATTTAATTTCTATTTCTTATCGGAGTAAATTTGATTAGAGTGTTTTGATTGTCTGGCTGTACAGAATCTGCTCAATGATTCATACATACGTCTGTTCATCTTCGGATACTGTTACCATGTATGTGATCACAAAATGTATATTTTGAAGGTATTGGTGATGATATAATTCATGTAATTTATATGTTATATGTTTATATACATTTAACATACATTAGTATATGTATGTTAACCCCATAGTCCTAATTTACCCATCCTCCCACCTTTCATTTTGGCTAACCATTAGTTTATTTGATAAGTCTGTGAGTGTCTTTTTCTGTGGAAATATGTTCATTGGTAGCAATCTTAGGATAACATGTATAAATGATATCATAGGCTGTTTGTCATACCCTTTTCACTTACTTAACCTTATATGATTATTTCAAGGCTCAACTGTAGTCCAGAAAACGGCATTGTTCATTTTTTTCCCGAGCTTACTATTCCATTCTGTCCATATACCACTTCTTCTTTTTCCATTCATATGTTTATGGACCTTTTTTTTGCTTTCATGTCTTGGCTATTTCAATATTACTGCAGTGCACATTTGCCTGCCTCTGTCTTTCCGATCCTGGTGGTCTTCGTTTATAGGCTCAAAGGTGCCCTGCCGCATCATATGGTAGCTCAATTTTTACCTTGTAAAGCAGCTCCATTCAGTTCTTGTTAGTGCTTTTACCACTTTACATCCCACCAGCAGCTAGTAGGTATGAGTTGTCTAAAACCCATTCAGCATTTATAGTTTGTAGACTTTTTGCTAATGGCCATTTGACTGGTGTGAGCTGAAACCTTTTTGGAGGTTGGAAACGCATGTGGCTAATAATTCCTTATACTGAGCTTTAACCATATCCTTTTTCTTCGTTTCCTTTTTTTGTTAAAGAGTAGGTACAACTTCCCTCCTCTCTTGACTTCTTGAAAAATTTCTCATGTGTTGAATTTTCCTGCCTATTCCCTACCCCAGGGCATTTTTTGAGGGCAGGTGTCATTTAGAGCCCTGCATTCCTTGGGACTATTAAGCAACCATTAGCAGTGGGTTTAAAGCTGCTCTTGTGCGAAACAGCCACAAGGCGGCAGCATTATTACGTTCTCAACTCTTGTTACTTGGGCAAAAGAGTCTTCCTGGAGGTAGGGTTCCGAGGTTGTAAATTAGAGTGGAATGTGCAGGGACAAGCCCCCAGAAGTTTATGTCTCCTTACTTATGTTTGTTTTTTAAATTTAGTTTCTATTTCTTATCGGAGTAAATTTGATTAGAGTGTGTTGATTGTCTGGCTGTACAGAATCTGCTCAATGATTCATACTTATGTCTGTTCACCTTTGGACCCTGTTACCATGTATGTGATTACAGAATGTATATTTTAAAGGTATTGGTGATTATATAATTCATATAATTTATCTGTTATATGTTTATATACATTTAACATACATTAGTATATGTATATTAACCCCATAGTCCTAATTTACCCATCCTCCCACCTTTCCTTTTGGCTAACCATTAGTTTACTTGATAAGTCTGTGAGTGTCTTTTTCTGTGGAAATATGTTCTTTGGTAGCAATCTTAGGATAACATGTATAAATGATATCATAGGATATTTGTCATACCCTTTTGACTTACTTAACCTTATATGAGTATTTGTAGGCTCAACTGTAGTCGTGAAAACGGCATTGTTCCTTTTTTTCCCGAGGCTACTATTCCATTTGGTACGTATACCACTTCATCTTTGTCCATTCATCTGTTTATGGACCTTTTTTTTGCTTCCATGTCTTGGCTATTTCAATATTGTTGCAGTGCATATTTGCCTGCATCTGTCTTTCCGATTTTGGTGGTTTTATATTATAGGCCCAAAAGGTGCCCTGCCGCATCATATGTTAACTCAATTTTTACCTTTTCAAGCAGCTCCATTCAGTTTTCGTTAGTGCTCTTACCACTTTACATCCCACCGGCACCAAGAAGGTACACAGTTCTCTAAAACCCCTTCAGCATTTATAGTTTGTAGACTTTTTGCTGCTGGTCATGACTGGTGTGAGCTGAAACCTTTTTGAATTTGAATTTGCTTGTGGCTTATAATTCCTTATACTGAGCTTTAGGCATGTCCTTTTTTTTCTTTTCCTTTTTTTTTAAAGAGTGAGTACAACTTCCCTCCTCTTATTGACTTCTTGAAAAATTTCTCATATGTTGAATTTTCTTGCCTATTGCCTACGCCAGGGCATGTTTTGAGGGCCTGTGTCATTTAGAGCCCTGCAGTCCTTGTGACTATATAAGCAACCAATGGCACTGGGTTTAAAGCTGCTGTTGTGGGAAACAGCCACAAGGCGGCAGCATTATTACGTTCTCAACTCTTGTTACTAGGGCAACTGAGTCTTCCTGGAGGCAGTTTTCCGAGGTTGTAAATTAGAGTGGAATGTGCTGGGACAAGCCCCAGAAGTTTATGTCTCCTTACTTATGTTTGTTTTTTAAACTTAATTTATACTTCTTGTCGGAGTAAATTTGATTAGAGTGTTTTGATTGTCTGGCTGTACAGAATCTGCTCAATGATTCATACATATGTCTGTTCATCTTCGGATCCTGTTACCATGTATGTGATCACAAAATATATATTTTCAAGGTATTGGTGATTATATAATTCATATACTTTATATGTTATATGTTTATATACATTTAACATACATTAGTATATGTATGTTAACCCCATAGTCCTAATTTACCCATCCTCCCACCTTTCATTTTGGCTAACCATTAGTTTCTTTGGTAAGTCTGTGAGTGTGTTTTTCTGTGGAAATATGTTCATTGGTAGCAATCTTAGGATAACATGTATAAATGATATCATAGGATGTTTGTCATACCCTTTTCTCTTACTTAACCTTATATGATTATTTCTAGGCTCAACTGTAGTCCTGAAAACGGCATTGTTCATTTTTTTCGCGAGGCTACTATTACATTTGGTACGTATACCACTTCGTCTTTGTCCATTCATCTGTTTATGGACCTATTTTCTGCTTCCATGTCTTGGCTATTTCAATATTGCTGCAGTGCACATTGGCCTGCCTGTGTTTTTCAGATTCTGGTGGTCTTAGGTTATAGGCCCAAAAGGTGCCATGCCGCATCATATGGTAGCTCAATTTTTACCTTTTCAAGCATCTCCATTCAGTTTGCATTAGTGTTGTTACCACGTTACATCCCAGCAGCAGCTTGAAGGTACACAGTTCTCTAAAACCCCTTCAGCATTTATCGTTTGTAGACTTTTTGCTGATGGTTATGACTGGTGTGAGCTGAAACCTTTTTGAATTTGAATTTGCATGTGGCTAATAATTCCTTATACTGAGCTTTAGGCATGTCCTTTTTTTGTTTTCCTTTTTTTTAAAGAGTGAGTACAACTTCCCTCCTCTTATTGACTTCTTGAAAAATTTCTCATGTGTTGAATTTTCTTGCCTATTCCCTACCCCAGGGCATTTCTTGAGGGCCTGTGTCATTTACAGCCCTGCAGTCCTTGTGACTATGTAGGCAACCATTGGCACTGGGTTTAAAGCTGCTGCTGTGGGAAACAGCCACATGGCGGCAGCATTATTACGTCCTCAACTCTTGTTAATGGGGCAAAAGACTCTTCCTGGAGGTAGTGTTCCAAGGTTGGAAATTAGAGTGGAATGTGCTGGGACAAGCCCCCAGAAGTTTATCTCTCCTTACTTATGTTTGTTTTTTAAATTTAATTTCTATTTCTTATCGGAGTAAATCTGATTAGAGTGTTTTGATTTTCTGGCTGTACAGAATCTGCTCATTGATTCATATTTATGTTTCTTCATCTTCGGATCCTGTTACCATGTATGTGATTACAGAATATATATTTTAAAGGTATTCGTGATTATATAATTCATATACTTTATATGTTATATGTTTATATACATTTAACATACATTAGTATATGTATGTTAACCCCATAGTCCTAATTTACCCATCCTCCCACCTTTCATTTTGGCTAACCATTAGTTTATTTGATAAGTCTGTGAGTGTCTTTTTCTGTGGAAATATGTTCATTGGTAGCAATTTTACGATAACATATATAAATGACATCACAGGATATTTGTCATACCCTTTTCACTTACTTAACGTTATATGATTATTTCTAGGCTCAACTGTAGTCCTGAAAACGGCATTGTTCATTTTTTTCACGAGCCTACTATTCCATTCTGTCCATATACCACTTCGTCTTTGTCCATACATCTGTTTATGGACCTTTTTTTTTCCTTCCATGTCTTGGCTATTTCAATGTTGCTGCAGTGCACATTTGCCTGCCTCTGTCTTTCCGATTCTGGTGGTCTTAGGTTATAGGCCCAAAAGGTGCCCTGCCGCATCATATGGTAGCTCAATTTTTACCTTTTCAAGCAGCTCCATTCAGTTTGCGTTAGTGCTGTTGCCACTTTACATCCCACCAGCAACTAGAAGGTACACAGTTCTCTAAAACCCCTTCAGCATTTATAGTTTGTAGACTTTTTGCTGATGGTCATGACTCTTGTGAGCTTAAACCTTTTTGAATTTGAATATGTATGTGGCTAATAATTCCTTATACTGAGCTTTAGGCATGTCCTTTTTTTTGTTTTCCTTTTTTTTAAAGAGTGAGTACAACTTCCCTCCTCTTATTGACTTCTTGAAAAATTTCTCATGTGTTGAATTTTCTTGCCTATTCCCTACCCCAGGGCATGTTTTGTGGGCCTGTGTCATTTACAGCCCTGCAGTCCTTGTGACTATATAACCAACCATTGGCACTGGGTTTAAAGCTGCTGTTGTGGGAAAGAGCCACAAGACGGCAGCATTATTACATTCTCAACTCTTGTTATTAGGGCAACAGAGTCTTCCTGGAGGTAGTGTTCCCAGGTTGTAAATTAGAGAGGAATGTCCTGGGACAAGCCCCCAGAAGTTTATGTCTCCTTACTTATGTTTGTTTTTTAAATTTAATTTCTATTTCTTATCGGAGTAAATTTGATTAGAGTGTTTTGATTGTCTGGCTGTACAGAATCTGCTCAATGATTCATACATACGTCTGTTCATCTTTGGATACTGTTACCATGTATGTGATCACAAAATGTATATTTTGAAGGTATTGGTGATGATATAATTCATGTAATTTATATGTTATATGTTTATATACATTTAACATACATTAGTATATGTATGTTAACCCCATAGTCCTAATTTACCCATCCTCCCACCTTTCATTTTGGCTAACCATTAGTTTATTTGATAAGTCTGTGAGTGTCTTTTTCTGTGGAAATATGTTCATTGGTAGCAATCTTAGGATAACATGTATAAATGATATCATAGGCTGTTTGTCATACCCTTTTCACTTACTTAACCTTATATGATTATTTCAAGGCTCAACTGTAGTCCAGAAAACGGCATTGTTCATTTTTTTCCCGAGCTTACTATTCCATTCTGTCCATATACCACTTCTTCTTTTTCCATTCATATGTTTATGGACCTTTTTTTTGCTTTCATGTCTTGGCTATTTCAATATTACTGCAGTGCACATTTGCCTGCCTCTGTCTTTCCGATCCTGGTGGTCTTCGTTTATAGGCTCAAAGGTGCCCTGCCGCATCATATGGTAGCTCAATTTTTACCTTGTAAAGCAGCTCCATTCAGTTCTTGTTAGTGCTTTTACCACTTTACATCCCACCAGCAGCTAGTAGGTATGAGTTGTCTAAAACCCATTCAGCATTTATAGTTTGTAGACTTTTTGCTAATGGCCATTTGACTGGTGTGAGCTGAAACCTTTTTGGAGGTTGGAAACGCATGTGGCTAATAATTCCTTATACTGAGCTTTAACCATATCCTTTTTCTTCGTTTCCTTTTTTTGTTAAAGAGTAGGTACAACTTCCCTCCTCTCTTGACTTCTTGAAAAATTTCTCATGTGTTGAATTTTCCTGCCTATTCCCTACCCCAGGGCATTTTTTGAGGGCAGGTGTCATTTAGAGCCCTGCATTCCTTGGGACTATTAAGCAACCATTAGCAGTGGGTTTAAAGCTGCTCTTGTGCGAAACAGCCACAAGGCGGCAGCATTATTACGTTCTCAACTCTTGTTACTTGGGCAAAAGAGTCTTCCTGGAGGTAGGGTTCCGAGGTTGTAAATTAGAGTGGAATGTGCAGGGACAAGCCCCCAGAAGTTTATGTCTCCTTACTTATGTTTGTTTTTTAAATTTAGTTTCTATTTCTTATCGGAGTAAATTTGATTAGAGTGTGTTGATTGTCTGGCTGTACAGAATCTGCTCAATGATTCATACTTATGTCTGTTCACCTTTGGACCCTGTTACCATGTATGTGATTACAGAATGTATATTTTAAAGGTATTGGTGATTATATAATTCATATAATTTATCTGTTATATGTTTATATACATTTAACATACATTAGTATATGTATATTAACCCCATAGTCCTAATTTACCCATCCTCCCACCTTTCTTTTTGGCTAACCATTAGTTTACTTGATAAGTCTGTGAGTGTCTTTTTCTGTGGAAATATGTTCTTTGGTAGCAATCTTAGGATAACATGTATAAATGATATCATAGGATATTTGTCATACCCTTTTGACTTACTTAACCTTATATGAGTATTTGTAGGCTCAACTGTAGTCGTGAAAACGGCATTGTTCCTTTTTTTCCCGAGGCTACTATTCCATTTGGTACGTATACCACTTCATCTTTGTCCATTCATCTGTTTATGGACCTTTTTTTTGCTTCCATGTCTTGGCTATTTCAATATTGTTGCAGTGCATATTTGCCTGCATCTGTCTTTCCGATTTTGGTGGTTTTATATTATAGGCCCAAAAGGTGCCCTGCCGCATCATATGTTAACTCAATTTTTACCTTTTCAAGCAGCTCCATTCAGTTTTCGTTAGTGCTCTTACCACTTTACATCCCACCGGCACCAAGAAGGTACACAGTTCTCTAAAACCCCTTCAGCATTTATAGTTTGTAGACTTTTTGCTGCTGGTCATGACTGGTGTGAGCTGAAACCTTTTTGAATTTGAATTTGCTTGTGGCTTATAATTCCTTATACTGAGCTTTAGGCATGTCCTTTTTTTTCTTTTCCTTTTTTTTTAAAGAGTGAGTACAACTTCCCTCCTCTTATTGACTTCTTGAAAAATTTCTCATATGTTGAATTTTCTTGCCTATTGCCTACGCCAGGGCATGTTTTGAGGGCCTGTGTCATTTAGAGCCCTGCAGTCCTTGTGACTATATAAGCAACCATTGGCACTGGGTTTAAAGCTGCTGTTGTGGGAAACAGCCACAAGGCGGCAGCATTATTACGTTCTCAACTCTTGTTACTAGGGCAACTGAGTCTTCCTGGAGGCAGTTTTCCGAGGTTGTAAATTAGAGTGGAATGTGCTGGGACAAGCCCCAGAAGTTTATGTCTCCTTACTTATGTTTGTTTTTTAAACTTAATTTATACTTCTTGTCGGAGTAAATTTGATTAGAGTGTTTTGATTGTCTGGCTGTACAGAATCTGCTCAATGATTCATACATATGTCTGTTCATCTTCGGATCCTGTTACCATGTATGTGATCACAAAATATATATTTTCAAGGTATTGGTGATTATATAATTCATATACTTTATATGTTATATGTTTATATACATTTAACATACATTAGTATATGTATGTTAACCCCATAGTCCTAATTTACCCATCCTCCCACCTTTCATTTTGGCTAACCATTAGTTTCTTTGGTAAGTCTGTGAGTGTGTTTTTCTGTGGAAATATGTTCATTGGTAGCAATCTTAGGATAACATGTATAAATGATATCATAGGATGTTTGTCATACCCTTTTCACTTACTTAACCTTATATGATTATTTCTAGGCTCAACTGTAGTCCTGAAAACGGCATTGTTCATTTTTTTCGCGAGGCTACTATTACATTTGGTACGTATACCACTTCGTCTTTGTCCATTCATCTGTTTATGGACCTATTTTCTGCTTCCATGTCTTGGCTATTTCA
This sequence comes from Balaenoptera physalus, assembly GCF_965194825.1. NCBI lineage: Eukaryota > Metazoa > Chordata > Mammalia > Artiodactyla > Balaenopteridae > Balaenoptera > Balaenoptera physalus. Next base: position 568,705 of record NW_028126584.1, on the reverse strand, counting down.
ATATTGCTGCAGTGCACATTGGCCTGCCTGTGTTTTTCAGATTCTGGTGGTCTTAGGTTATAGGCCCAAAAGGTGCCATGCCGCATCATATGGTAGCTCAATTTTTACCTTTTCAAGCATCTCCATTCAGTTTGCATTAGTGTTGTTACCACGTTACATCCCAGCAGCAGCTTGAAGGTACACAGTTCTCTAAAACCCCTTCAGCATTTATCGTTTGTAGACTTTTTGCTGATGGTTATGACTGGTGTGAGCTGAAACCTTTTTGAATTTGAATTTGCATGTGGCTAATAATTCCTTATACTGAGCTTTAGGCATGTCCTTTTTTTGTTTTCCTTTTTTTTAAAGAGTGAGTACAACTTCCCTCCTCTTATTGACTTCTTGAAAAATTTCTCATGTGTTGAATTTTCTTGCCTATTCCCTACCCCAGGGCATTTCTTGAGGGCCTGTGTCATTTACAGCCCTGCAGTCCTTGTGACTATGTAGGCAACCATTGGCACTGGGTTTAAAGCTGCTGCTGTGGGAAACAGCCACATGGCGGCAGCATTATTACGTCCTCAACTCTTGTTAATGGGGCAAAAGACTCTTCCTGGAGGTAGTGTTCCAAGGTTGGAAATTAGAGTGGAATGTGCTGGGACAAGCCCCCAGAAGTTTATCTCTCCTTACTTAAGTTTGTTTTTTAAATTTAATTTCTATTTCTTATCGGAGTAAATCTGATTAGAGTGTTTTGATTTTCTGGCTGTACAGAATCTGCTCATTGATTCATATTTATGTTTCTTCATCTTCGGATCCTGTTACCATGTATGTGATTACAGAATATATATTTTAAAGGTATTCGTGATTATATAATTCATATACTTTATATGTTATATGTTTATATACATTTAACATACATTAGTATATGTATGTTAACCCCATAGTCCTAATTTACCCATCCTCCCACCTTTCATTTTGGCTAACCATTAGTTTATTTGATAAGTCTGTGAGTGTCTTTTTCTGTGGAAATATGTGCATTGGTAGCAATTTTACGATAACATATATAAATGACATCATAGGATATTTGTCATACCCTTTTCACTTACTTAACGTTATATGATTATTTCTAGGCTCAACTGTAGTCCTGAAAACGGCATTGTTCATTTTTTTCACGAGCCTACTATTCCATTCTGTCCATATACCACTTCGTCTTTGTCCATACATCTGTTTATGGACCTTTTTTTTTCCTTCCATGTCTTGGCTATTTCAATGTTGCTGCAGTGCACATTTGCCTGCCTCTGTCTTTCCGATTCTGGTGGTCTTAGGTTATAGGCCCAAAAGGTGCCCTGCCGCATCATATGGTAGCTCAATTTTTACCTTTTCAAGCAGCTCCATTTAGTTTGCGTTAGTGCTGTTGCCACTTTACATCCCACCAGCAACTAGAAGGTACACAGTTCTCTAAAACCCCTTCAGCATTTATAGTTTGTAGACATTTTGCTGATGGTCATGACTCTTGTGAGCTTAAACCTTTTTGAATTTGAATATGTATGTGGCTAATAATTCCTTATACTGAGCTTTAGGCATGTCCTTTTTTTTGTTTTCCTTTTTTTTAAAGAGTGAGTACAACTTCCCTCTTCTTATTGACTTCTTGAAAAATTTCTCATGTGTTGAATTTTCTTGCCTATTCCCTACACCAGGGCATGTTTTGTGGGCCTGTGTCATTTACAGCCCTGCAGTCCTTGTGACTATAGAAGCAACCGTTGGCACTGGGTTTAAAGCTGCTGTTGTGGGAAAGAGCCACGAGGCGGCAGCATTATTACATTCTCAACTCTTGTTACTAGGGCAACTGAGTCTTCCTGGAGGTAGTGTTCCGAGGTTGTAAGTTAGAGTGGAATGTGCTGGGACAAGCCCCCAGAAGTTTATGTCTCCTTACGTATGTTTGTTTTTTAAATTTAATTTTTATTTCTTATCGGAGTAAATTTGATTAGAGTGTTTAGATTGTCTGGCTATACAGAATCTGCTCAATGATTCATACGTATCTCTGTTCATCTTTCCATCCTGTTACCACGTATGTGATTACAGAATGTATATTTTAAAGGTATTCGTGATTATATAATTCATATAGTTTATCTGTTATATGTTTATATACATTTAACATACATTAGTATATGTATGTTAACCCCATAGTCCTAATTTACTCATCCTCCCACCTTTCATTTTGGCTAACCATTAGTTTATTTGATAAGTCTGTGAGTGTGTTTTTCTGTGGAAATATGTTCATTGGTAGCAATCTTAGGATAACATGTATAAGTGATATCATAGGATATTTGTCATACCCTTTACACTTACTTAACGTTATATGATTATTTCTAGGCTCAACTGTAGTCCTGAAAACGGCATTGTTCATTTTTTTCACGAGGCTACTATTCCATTCTGTCCATATACCACTTCTTCTTTTTCCCGTCATCTGTTTATGGACCTTTTTTTGCTTCCATGTCTTGGGTATTTCAATATTGCTGCAGTGCACATTTGCCTGCCTCTGTCTTTCCTATTCTGGTGGTCTTAGGTTATAGGCCCAAAAGATGCTCTGCCGCATCATATGATAGCTGAATTTTTACCTTTTCAAGCAGCTCCATTCAGTTTTCGTTAGTGCTGTTACCACTTTACATCCCTCCAGCAGCGAGGAGGTATGAGTTGGCTAAAACCCATTCAGCATTTATAGTTTGTAGACTTTTTGCTGTTATCCATTTGACTGGTGTCAGCTGAAACCTTTTTGGAGGTTGGATACGCATTGGGCTAATAATTCCTTATACTGAGCTTTAGGCATATCCTTTTTCTTCTTTTCCTTTTTTTGTTAAAGTGTGAGTACAACTTCCCTCTTCATATTGACTACTTGAAAAATTTCTCATGTGTTGAATTTTCTTTCCTATTCCCTACCCCAATGCATTTTTGAGGGCAGGTGTCATTTAGAGCCCTGCAGTCCTTGTGACTATTAAGCAACCATTAGCACTGGGCTTAAAGCTGCTGCTGTGGGAAACAGCCACAAGGCGGCAGCATAATTACGTTCTCAACTCTTATTACTAGGGCAAAAGAGTCTTCCTCGAGGTAGTGTTCTGAGGTTGTGAATTAGAGTGGGATGTGCTGGGACAAGCCCCCAGAAGTTTATGTCTCCTTACCTATGTTTGTTTTTAAATTTAATTTCTATTTCTTATCGGAGTAAATTTGATTAGAGTGTTTTGATGGTCTGGCTGTACAGAATCTGCTCAATGATTTCTACTAATGTCTGTTCATCTTCAGATCCTGTTACCATGTATGTGATAACAGAATGTATATTTTAAAGGTATTGGTGATTATATAATTTATACAGTTTATATGTTATATGTTTATATACATTTAACATATATTAGTATATGTATGTTAACCCCATAGTCCTAATTTACCAATCCTCCCACCTTTCATTTTGGCTAACCATTAGTTTATTTCATAAGTCTGTGAGTGTCTTTTTCTGTGGAAATATGTTCATTGGTAGCAATCTTAGGATAACATGTATAAATGATATCATAGGATATTTGTCATACCCTTTTGACTTACTTAACCTTATATGATTATTTCTAGGCTCAACTGTAGTCCTGAAAACTGCATTGTTCATTTTTTTCCCGAGGCTACTATTCCATTCTTTCCATATACCACTTCTTCTTTTTCCATTCACCTGTTTATGGACCTTTTCTTTGCTTCCATGTCTTGGCTATTTCAATATTGCTGCAGTGCACATTTGCCTGCCTCTGTGTTTCTGATTCTGGTGGTCTTAGGTTATAGGCCCAAAGGTGCCATGCCGCATCATATGGTAGCTCAATTTTTACCTTTTCAAGCAGCTCCGTTCAGTTTGCATTAGTGCTGTTACGACTTTACATCCTACCAGCAGCTAGAAGGTACACAGTTCTCTAAAACCCCTTCAGCATTTATAGTTTGTAGACTTTTTGCTGATGGTCATGACTGGTGTGAGCTGAAACCTTTTTGAATTTGAATTTGCATGTGGCTAATAATTCCTTATACTGAGCTTTAGGCATGTCCTTTTTTTGTTTTCCTTTTTTTTAAAGAGTGAGTACAACTTCCCTCCTCTTATTGACTTCTTGAAAAATTTCTCATGTGTTGAATTTTCTTGCCTCTTCCCTACCCCAGGGCATGTTTTGTGGGCCTGTGTCATTTACAGCCCTTCAGTCCTTGTGACTATATAACCAACCATTGGCTCTGGGTTTAAAGCTGCTGTTGTGGGAAAGAGCCACAAGACGGCAGCATTATTACATTCTCAACTCTTGTTATTAGGGCAACAGAGTCTTCCTGGACGTAGTGTTCCCAGGTTGTAAATTAGAGAGGAATGTCCTGGGACAAGCCCCCAGAAGTTTATGTCTCCTTACTTATGTTTGTTTTTTAAATTTAATTTCTATTTCTTATCGGAGTAAATTTGATTAGAGTGTTTTGATTGTCTGGCTGTACAGAATCTGCTCAATGATTCATACATACGTCTGTTCATCTTCGGATACTGTTACCATGTATGTGATCACAAAATGTATATTTTGAAGGTATTGGTGATGATATAATTCATGTAATTTATATGTTATACGTTTATATACATTTAACATACATTAGTATATGTATGTTAACCCCATAGTCCTAATTTACCCATCCTCCCACCTTTGATTTTGGCTAACCATTAGTTTATTTGATATGTCTGTGAGTGTCTTTTTCTGTGGAAATATGTTCATTGGTAGCAATTTTACGATAACATATATAAATGACATCATAGGATATTTGTCATACCCTTTTCACTTACTTAACGTTATATGATTATTTCTAGGCTCAACTGTACTCCTGAAAACGGCATTGTTCATTTTTTTCACGAGCCTACTATTCCATTCTGTCCATATACCACTTCGTCTTTGTCCATACATATGTTTATGGACCTTTATTTTTCCTTCCATGTCTTGGCTATTTCAATGTTGCTGCAGTGCACATTTGCCTGCCTCTGTCTTTCCGATTCTGGTGGTCTTAGGTTATAGGCCCAAAAGGTGCCCTGCCGCATCATATGGTAGCTCAATTTTTACCTTTTCAAGCAGCTCCATTTAGTTTGCGTTAGTGCTGTTGCCACTTTACATCCCACCAGCAGCTAGAAGGTACACAGTTCTCTAAAACCCCTTCAGCATTTATAGTTTGTAGACTTTTTGCTGATGGTCATGACTGGTGTGAGCTGAAACCTTTTTGAATTTGAATTTGCATGTGGCTAATAATTCCTTATACTGAGCTTTAGGCATATCCTTTTTTTGTTTTCCTTTTTTTTAAAGAGTGAGTACAACTTCCCTCCTCTTATTGACTTCTTGAAAAATTTCTCATGTGTTGAATTTTCTTGCCTATTCCGTACCCCAGGGCATGTTTTGTGGGCCTGTGTCATTTACAGCCCTGCAGTCCTTGTGACTATATAACCAACCATTGGCACTGGGTTTAAAGCTGCTGTTGTGGGAAAGAGCCACAAGACGGCAGCATTATTACATTCTCAACTCTTGTTATTAGGGCAACAGAGTCTTCCTGGAGGTAGTGTTCCCAGGTTGTAAATTAGAGAGGAATGTCCTGGGACAAGCTCCCAGAAGTTTATGTCTCCTTACTTATGTTTGTTTTTTAAATTTAATTTCTATTTCTTATCGGAGTAAATTTCCTTAGAGTGTTTTGATTGTCTGGCTGTACAGAATCTGCTTAATGATTCATACATACGTCTGTTCATCTTCGGATACTGTTACCATGTATGTGATCACAAAATGTATATTTTGAAGGTATTGGTGATGATATAATTCATGTAATTTATATGTTATATGTTTATATACATTTAACATACATTAGTATATGTATGTTAACCCCATAGTCCTAATTTACCCATCCTCCCACCTTTCATTTTGGCTAACCATTAGTTTATTTGATAAGTCTGTGAGTGTCTTTTTCTGTGGAAATATGTTCATTGGTAGCAATCTTAGGATAACATGTATAAATGATATCATAGGCTGTTTGTCATACCCTTTTCACTTACTTAACCTTATATGATTATTTCAAGGCTCAACTGTAGTCCAGAAAACGGCATTGTTCATTTTTTTCCCGAGCTTACTATTCCATTCTGTCCATATACCACTTCTTCTTTTTCCATTCATATGTTTATGGACCTTTTTTTTCTGCTTTCATGTCTTGGCTATTTCAATATTACTGCAGTGCACATTTGCCTGCCTCTGTCTTTCCGATCCTGGTGGTCTTCGTTTATAGGCTCAAAGGTGCCCTGCCGCATCATATGGTAGCTCAATTTTTACCTTGTAAAGCAGCTCCATTCAGTTCTTGTTAGTGCTTTTACCACTTTACATCCCACCAGCAGCTAGTAGGTATGAGTTGTCTAAAACCCATTCAGCATTTATAGTTTGTAGACTTTTTGCTAATGGCCATTTGACTGGTGTGAGCTGAAACCTTTTTGGAGGTTGGAAACACATGTGGCTAATAATTCCTTATACTGAGCTTTAACCATATCCTTTTTCTTCGTTTCCTTTTTTTGTTAAAGAGTAGGTACAACTTCCCTCCTCTCTTGACTTCTTGAAAAATTTCTCATGTGTTGAATTTTCCTGCCTATTCCCTACCCCAGGGCATTTTTTGAAGGCAGGTGTCATTTAGAGCCCTGCATTCCTTGGGACTATTAAGCAACCATTAGCAGTGGGTTTAAAGCTGCTCTTGTGCGAAACAGCCACAAGGCGGCAGCATTATTACGTTCTCAACTCTTGTTACTTGGGCAAAAGAGTCTTCCTGGAGGTAGGGTTCCGAGGTTGTAAATTAGAGTGGAATGTGCAGGGACAAGCCCCCAGAAGTTTATGTCTCCTTACTTATGTTTGTTTTTTAAATTTAGTTTCTATTTCTTATCGGAGTAAATTTGATTAGAGTGTGTTGATTGTCTGGCTGTACAGAATCTGCTCAATGATTCATACTTATGTCTGTTCACCTTTGGACCCTGTTACCATGTATGTGATTACAGAATGTATATTTTAAAGGTATTGGTGATTATATAATTCATATAATTTATCTGTTATATGTTTATATACATTTAACATACATTAGTATATGTATATTAACCCCATAGTCCTAATTTACCCATCCTCCCACCTTTCCTTTTGGCTAACCATTAGTTTACTTGATAAGTCTGTGAGTGTCTTTTTCTGTGGAAATATGTTCTTTGGTAGCAATCTTAGGATAACATGTATAAATGATATCATAGGATATTTGTCATACCCTTTTGACTTACTTAACCTTATATGATTATTTGTAGGCTCAACTGTAGTCGTGAAAACGGCATTGTTCCTTTTTTTCCCGAGGCTACTATTCCATTTGGTACGTATACCACTTCATCTTTGTCCATTCATTTGTTTATGGACCTTTTTTTTGCTTCCATGTCTTGGCTATTTCAATATTGTTGCAGTGCATATTTGCCTGCATCTGTCTTTCCGATTTTGGTGGTTTTATATTATAGGCCCAAAAGGTGCCCTGCCGCATCATATGTTAACTCAATTTTTACCTTTTCAAGCAGCTCCATTCAGTTTTCGTTAGTGCTCTTACCACTTTACATCCCACCGGCACCAAGAAGGTACACAGTTCTCTAAAACCCCTTCAGCATTTATAGTTTGTAGACTTTTTGCTGCTGGTCATGACTGGTGTGAGCTGAAACCTTATTGAATTTGAATTTGCATATGGCTAATAATTTCCTTTACTGAGCTTTAGGCATGCCCCTTTTTTCTTTTCCTTTTTTTTTAAAGAGTGAGTACAACCTCCCTCCTCTTATTGACTTCTTGAAAAATTTCTCATGTGTTGAATTTTCTTGCCTATTCCCTACCCCAGGGCATTTTTTGAGGGCCTGTGTCATTCACAGCCCTGCAGTCCTTGTGAGTCTATAAGCAACCATTGGCACTGGGTTTAAAGCTGCTGTTGTGGGAAATAGCCACAAGGCAGCAGCATTATTACGTTCTCAACACTTGTTACTAGGGCAGCAGAGTCTTCCTGGAGATAGTGTTCCGAGGTTGTAAACTAGAGTGGAATGTGCTGGGACAAGCCCCCAGAAGTTTATATCTCCTTACTTATGTTTGTTTTTTAAATATATTTTCTACTTCTTATCGGAGTAAATTTGATTAGAGTGTTTTGATTGTCTGGCTGTACAGAATCTGCTCAATGATTCATACATATGTCTGTTCATCTTCGGATCCTGTTACCATGTATGTGATTACAGAATGTATATTTTGAAGGGATTAGTGATTATATAATTCATATCATTTATATGTTATATGTTTATGTACATTTAACTTACATTAGTATATTTATGTTAACCCCATAGTTCTAATTTACCCATCCCCCCACCCTTCATTTTGGCTAACCATTAGTTTATTTGATAAGTCTGTGAGTGTCTTTTTCTGTGGAAATATGTTCATTGGTAGCAATCTTAAGATAACATGTATAAATGATATCATAGGACATTTGTCATACCCTTTTGACTTACTTATCGTTATATGATTAGTTCTAGGCTCAACTGTAGTCCTGAAAACGGTATTGTTCATTTTTTTCCCGAGGCTACTATTCCGTTCTGTCCATATACCACTTCTTCTTTTTCCCGTCATCTGTTTATGGACCTTTTTTTTGCTTCCATGTCTTGGCTCTTTCAATATTGCTGCAGTGCACATTTGCCTGCCTCTGTCTTTCCTATTCTGGTGGTCTTAGGTTATAGGCCCAAAAGGTGCCCTGCCGCATCATATGGTAGCTCAATTTTTACCTTTTCAAGCAGCTCCATTCAGTTTTCGTTAGTGCTGTTGCCACTTTACATCCCACCAGCAGCCAGAAGGTACACAATTCTCTAAAACCCCCTCAGCATTTATCGTTTGTAGACTTTTTGCTGATGGTTATGACTGGTGTGAACTGAAACCTTTTTGAATTTGAATTTGCTTGTGGCTTATAATTCCTTATACTGAGCTTTAGGCATGTCCTTTTTTTTCTTTTCCTTTTTTTTAAAGAGTGAGTACAACTTCCCTCCTCTTATTGACTTCTTGAAAAATTTCTCATATGTTGAATTTTCTTGCCTATTGCCTACGCCAGGGCATGTTTTGAGGGCCTGTGTCATTTAGAGCCCTGCAGTCCTTGTGACTATATAAGCAACCATTGGCACTGGGTTTAAAGCTGCTGTTGTGGGAAACAGCCACAAGGCGGCAGCATTATTACGTTCTCAACTCTTGTTACTAGGGCAACTGAGTCTACCTTGAGGCAGTTTTCCAAGGTTGTAAATTAGAGTAGAATGTGCTGGGACAAGCCCCAGAAGTTTATGTCTCCTTACTTATGTTTGTTTTTTAAACTTAATTTATATTTCTTGTCGGAGTAAATTTGATTAGAGTGTTTTGATTGTCTGGCTGTACAGAATCTGCTCAATGATTCATACATACGTCTGTTCATCTTCGGATACTGTTACCATGTATGTGATCACAAAATGTATATTTTGAAGGTATTGGTGATGATATAATTCATGTAATTTATATGTTATATGTTTATATACATTTAACATACATTAGTATATGTATGTTAACCCCATAGTCCTAATTTACCCATCCTCCCACCTTTCATTTTGGCTAACCATTAGTTTATTTGATAAGTCTGTGAGTGTCTTTTTCTGTGGAAATATGTTCATTGGTAGCAATCTTAGGATAACATGTATAAATGATATCATAGGCTGTTTGTCATACCCTTTTCACTTACTTAACCTTATATGATTATTTCAAGGCTCAACTGTAGTCCAGAAAACGGCATTGTTCATTTTTTTCCCGAGCTCACTATTCCATTCTGTCCATATACCACTTCTTCTTTTTCCATTCATATGTTTATGGACCTTTTTTTTTGCTTTCATGTCTTGGCTATTTCAATATTACTGCAGTGCACATTTGCCTGCCTCTGTCTTTCCGATCCTGGTGGTCTTCGTTTATAGGCTCAAAGGTGCCCTGCCGCATCATATGGTAGCTCAATTTTTACCTTGTAAAGCAGCTCCATTCAGTTCTTGTTAGTGCTTTTACCACTTTACATCCCACCAGCAGCTAGTAGGTATGAGTTGTCTAAAACCCATTCAGCATTTATAGTTTGTAGACTTTTTGCTAATGGCCATTTGACTGGTGTGAGCTGAAACCTTTTTGGAGGTTGGAAACACATGTGGCTAATAATTCCTTATACTGAGCTTTAACCATATCCTTTTTCTTCGTTTCCTTTTTTTGTTAAAGAGTAGGTACAACTTCCCTCCTCTCTTGACTTCTTGAAAAATTTCTCATGTGTTGAATTTTCCTGCCTATTCCCTACCCCAGGGCATTTTTTGAGGGCAGGTGTCATTTAGAGCCCTGCATTCCTTGGGACTATTAAGCAACCATTAGCAGTGGGTTTAAAGCTGCTCTTGTGCGAAACAGCCACAAGGCGGCAGCATTATTACGTTCTCAACTCTTGTTACTTGGGCAAAAGAGTCTTCCTGGAGGTAGGGTTCCGAGGTTGTAAATTAGAGTGGAATGTGCAGGGACAAGCCCCCAGAAGTTTATGTCTCCTTACTTATGTTTGTTTTTTAAATTTAGTTTCTATTTCTTATCGGAGTAAATTTGATTAGAGTGTGTTGATTGTCTGGCTGTACAGAATCTGCTCAATGATTCATACTTATGTCTGTTCACCTTTGGACCCTGTTACCATGTATGTGATTACAGAATGTATATTTTAAAGGTATTGGTGATTATATAATTCATATAATTTATCTGTTATATGTTTATATACATTTAACATACATTAGTATATGTATATTAACCCCATAGTCCTAATTTACCCATCCTCCCACCTTTCCTTTTGGCTAACCATTAGTTTACTTGATAAGTCTGTGAGTGTCTTTTTCTGTGGAAATATGTTCATTGGTAGCAATCTTAGGATAACATGTATAAATGATATCATAGGATATTTGTCATACCCTTTTGACTTACTTAACCTTATATGATTATTTGTAGGCTCAACTGTAGTCGTGAAAACGGCATTGTTCCTTTTTTCCCGAGGCTACTATTCCATTTGGTACGTATACCACTTCATCTTTGTCCATTCATTTGTTTATGGACCTTTTTTTTGCTTCCATGTCTTGGCTATTTCAATATTGTTGCAGTGCATATTTGCCTGCATCTGTCTTTCCGATTTTGGTGGTTTTATATTATAGGCCCAAAAGGTGCCCTGCCGCATCATATGTTAACTCAATTTTTACCTTTTCAAGCAGCTCCATTCAGTTTTCGTTAGTGCTCTTACCACTTTACATCCCACCGGCACCAAGAAGGTACACAGTTCTCTAAAACCCCTTCAGCATTTATAGTTTGTAGACTTTTTGCTGCTGGTCATGACTGGTGTGAGCTGAAACCTTATTGAATTTGAATTTGCATATGGCTAATAATTTCCTTTACTGAGCTTTAGGCATGCCCTTTTTTTCTTTTCCTTTTTTTTTAAAGAGTGAGTACAACCTCCCTCCTCTTATTGACTTCTTGAAAAATTTCTCATGTGTTGAATTTTCTTGCCTATTCCCTACCCCAGGGCATTTTTTGAGGGCCTGTGTCATTTACAGCCCTGCAGTCCTTGTGAGTCTATAAGCAACCATTGGCACTGGGTTTAAAGCTGCTGTTGTGGGAAATAGCCACAAGGCAGCAGCATTATTACGTTCTCAACACTTGTTACTAGGGCAGCAGAGTCTTCCTGGAGGTAGTGTTCCGAGGTTGTAAACTAGAGTGGAATGTGCTGGGACAAGCCCCCAGAAGTTTATATCTCCTTACTTATGTTTGTTTTTTAAATTTATTTTCTACTTCTTATCGGAGTAAATTTGATTAGAGTGTTTTGATTGTCTGGCTGTACAGAGTCTGCTCAATGATTCATACATATGTCTGTTCATCTTCGGAACCTGTTACCATGTATGTGATTACAGAATGTATATTTTGAAGGGATTGGTGATTATATAATTCATATCATTTATATGTTATATGTTTATGTACATTTAACTTACATTAGTATATTCATGTTAACCCCATAGTCCTAATTTACCCATCCCCCCACCTTTCATTTTGGCTAACCATTAGTTTATTTGATAAGTCTGTGAGTGTCTTTTTCTGTGGAAATATGTTCATTGGTAGCAATCTTAGGATAACATGTATAAATGATATCATAGGACATTTGTCATACCCTTTTGACTTACTTATCGTTATATGATTATTTCTAGGCTCAACTGTAGTCCTGAAAACGGCATTGTTCATTTTTTTCCCGAGGCTACTATTCCATTCTGTCCATATACCACTTCTTCTTTTTCCCGTCATCTGTTTATGGACCTTTTTTTGCTTCCATGTCTTGGCTCTTTCAATATTGCTGCAGTGCACATTTGCCTGCCTCTGTCTTTCCGATTCTGGTGGTCTTAGGTTATAGGCCCAAAAGGTGCCCTGCCGCATCATATGGTAGCTCAATTTTTACCTTTCCAAGCACAGCTCCATTCAGTTTGCGTTAGTGCTGTTGCCACTTTACATCCCACCAGCAGCCAGAAGGTACACAGTTCTCTAAAACCCCCTCAGCATTTATCGTTTGTAGACTTTTTGCTGATGGTCATGACTGGTGTGAACTGAAACCTTTTTGAATTTGAATTTGCTTGTGGCTTATAATTCCTTATACTGAGCTTTAGGCATGTCCTTTTTTTTCTTTTCCTTTTTTTTTAAAGAGTGAGTACAACTTCCCTCCTCTTATTGACTTCTTGAAAAATTTCTCATATGTTGAATTTTCTTGCCTATTGCCTACGCCAGGGCATGTTTTGAGGGCCTGTGTCATTTAGAGCCCTGCAGTCCTTGTGACTATATAAGCAACCATTGGCACTGGGTTTAAAGCTGCTGTTGTGGGAAACAGCCACAAGGCGGCAGCATTATTACGTTCTCAACTCTTGTTCCTAGGGCAACTGAGTCTTCCTGGAGGCAGTTTTCCAAGGTTGTAAATTAGAGTGGAATGTGCTGGGACAAGCCCCAGAAGTTTATGTCTCCTTACTTATGTTTGTTTTTTAAACTTAATTTATACTTCTTGTCGGAGTAAATTTGATTAGAGTGTTTTGATTGTCTGGCTGTACAGAATCTGCTCAATGATTCATACATATGTCTGTTCATCTTCGGATCCTGTTACCATGTATGTGATCACAAAATATATATTTTGAAGGTATTGGTGATTATATAATTCATATAGTTTATCTGTTATATGTTTATATACATTTAACATACATTAGTATATGTATGTTAACCCCATAGTCCTAATTTACCCATCCTCCCACCTTTCATTTTGGCTAACCATTAGTTTCTTTGGTAAGTCTGTGAGTGTGTTTTTCTGTGGAAATATGTTCATTGGTAGCAATCTTAGGATAACATGTATAAATGATATCATAGGATGTTTGTCATACCCTTTTCACTTACTTAACCTTATATGATTATTTCTAGGCTCAACTGTAGTCCTGAAAACGGCATTGTTCATTTTTTTCACGAGGCTACTATTACATTTGGTATGTATACCACTTCGTCTTTGTCCATTCATCTGTTTATGGACCTATTTTCTGCTTCCATGTCTTGGCTATTTCAATATTGCTGCAGTGCACATTGGCCTGCCTGTGTTTTCCAGATTCTGGTGGTCTTAGGTTATAGGCCCAAAAGGTGCCATGCCGCATCATATGGTAGCTCAATTTTTACCTTTTCAAGCATCTCCATTCAGTTTGCATTAGTGTTGTTACCACGTTACATTCCAGCAGCAGCTTGAAGGTACACAGTTCTCTAAAACCCCTTCAGCATTTATCGTTTGTAGACTTTTTGCTGATGGTTATGACTGGTGTGAGCTGAAACCTTTTTGAATTTGAATTTGCATGTGGCTAATAATTCCTTATACTGAGCTTTAGGAATGTCCTTTTTTTGTTTTCCTTTTTTTTAAAGAGTGAGTACAACTTCCCTCCTCTTATTGACTTCTTGAAAAATTTCTCATGTGTTGAATTTTCTTGCCTATTCCCTACCCCAGGGCATTTCTTGAGGGCCTGTGTCATTTACAGCCCTGCAGTCCTTGTGACTATGTAGGCAACCATTGGCACTGGGTTTAAAGCTGCTGCTGTGGGAAACAGCCACATGGCGGCAGCATTATTACGTCCTCAACTCTTGTTAATGGGGCAAAAGACTCTTCCTGGAGGTAGTGTTCCAAGGTTGGAAATTAGAGTGGAATGTGCTGGGACAAGCCCCCAGAAGTTTAGCTCTCCTTACTTATGTTTGTTTTTTAAATTTAATTTCTATTTCTTATCGGAGTAAATCTGATTAGAGTGTTTTGATTTTCTGGCTGTACAGAATCTGCTCATTGATTCATATTTATGTTTCTTCATCTTCGGATCCTGTTACCATGTATGTGATTACAGAATATATATTTTAAAGGTATTCGTGATTATATAATTCATATACTTTATATGTTATATGTTTATATACATTTAACATACATTAGTATATGTATGTTAACCCCATAGTCCTAATTTACCCATCCTCCCACCTTTCATTTTGGCTAACCATTAGTTTATTTGATAAGTCTGTGAGTGTCTTTTTCTGTGGAAATATGTTCATTGGTAGCAATTTTACGATAACATATATAAATGACATCATAGGATATTTGTCATACCCTTTTCACTTACTTAACGTTATATGATTATTTCTAGGCTCAACTGTAGTCCTGAAAACGGCATTGTTCATTTTTTTCACGAGCCTACTATTCCATTCTGTCCATATACCACTTCGTCTTTGTCCATACATCTGTTTATGGACCTTTTTTTTTCCTTCCATGTCTTGGCTATTTCAATGTTGCTGCAGTGCACATTTGCCTGCCTCTGTCTTTCCGATTCTGGTGGTCTTAGGTTATAGGCCCAAAAGGTGCCCTGCCGCATCATATGGTAGCTCAATTTTTACCTTTTCAAGCAGCTCCATTCAGTTTGCGTTAGTGCTGTTGCCACTTTACATCCCACCAGCAACTAGAAGGTACACAGTTCTCTAAAACCCCTTCAGCATTTATAGTTTGTAGACTTTTTGCTGATGGTCATGACTCTTGTGAGCTTAAACCTTTTTGAATTTGAATATGTATGTGGCTAATAATTCCTTATACTGAGCTTTAGGCATGTCCTTTTTTTTGTTTTCCTTTTTTTTAAATAGTGAGTACAACTTCCCTCCTCTTATTGACTTCTTGAAAAATTTCTCATGTGTTGAATTTTCTTGCCTATTCCCTACCCCAGGGCATGTTTTGTGGGCCTGTGTCATTTACAGCCCTGCAGTCCTTGTGACTATATAACCAACCATTGGCACTGGGTTTAAAGCTGCTGTTGTGGGAAAGAGCCACAAGACGGCAGCATTATTACATTCTCAACTCTTGTTATTAGGGCAACAGAGTCTTCCTGGAGGTAGTGTTCCCAGGTTGTAAATTAGAGAGGAATGTCCTGGGACAAGCCCCCAGAAGTTTATGTCTCCTTACTTATGTTTGTTTTTTAAATTTAATTTCTATTTCTTATCGGAGTAAATTTGATTAGAGTGTTTTGATTGTCTGGCTGTACAGAATCTGCTCAATGATTCATACATACGTCTGTTCATCTTCGGATACTGTTACTATGTATGTGATCACAAAATGTATATTTTGAAGGTATTGGTGATGATATAATTCATGTAATTTATATGTTATATGTTTATATACATTTAACATACATTAGTATATGTATGTTAACCCCATAGTCCTAATTTACCCATCCTCCCACCTTTCATTTTGGCTAACCATTAGTTTATTTGATAAGTCTGTGAGTGTCTTTTTCTGTGGAAATATGTTCATTGGTAGCAATCTTAGGATAACATGTATAAATGATATCATAGGCTGTTTGTCATACCCTTTTCACTTACTTAACCTTATATGATTATTTCAAGGCTCAGCTGTAGTCCAGAAAACGGCATTGTTCATTTTTTTCCCGAGCTTACTATTCCATTCTGTCCATATACCACTTCTTCTTTTTCCATTCATATGTTTATGGACCTTTTTTTTTGCTTTCATGTCTTGGCTATTTCAATATTACTGCAGTGCACATTTGCCTGCCTCTGTCTTCCCGATCCTGGTGGTCTTCGTTTATAGGCTCAAAGGTGCCCTGCCGCATCATATGGTAGCTCAATTTTTACCTTGTAAAGCAGCTCCATTCAGTTCTTGTTAGTGCTTTTACCACTTTACATCCCACCAGCAGCTAGTAGGTATGAGTTGTCTAAAACCCATTCAGCATTTATAGTTTGTAGACTTTTTGCTAATGGCCATTTGACTGGTGTGAGCTGAAACCTTTTTGGAGGTTGGAAACGCATGTGGCTAATAATTCCTTATACTGAGCTTTAACCATATCCTTTTTCTTCGTTTCCTTTTTTTGTTAAAGAGTAGGTACAACTTCCCTCCTCTCTTGACTTCTTGAAAAATTTCTCATGTGTTGAATTTTCCTGCCTATTCCCTACCCCAGGGCATTTTTTGAGGGCAGGTGTCATTTAGAGCCCTGCATTCCTTGGGACTATTAAGCAACCATTAGCAGTGGGTTTAAAGCTGCTCTTGTGCGAAACAGCCACAAGGCGGCAGCATTATTACGTTCTCAACTCTTGTTACTTGGGCAAAAGAGTCTTCCTGGAGGTAGGGTTCCGAGGTTGTAAATTAGAGTGGAATGTGCAGGGACAAGCCCCCAGAAGTTTATGTCTCCTTACTTATGTTTGTTTTTTAAATTTAGTTTCTATTTCTTATCGGAGTAAATTTGATTAGAGTGTGCTGATTGTCTGGCTGTACAGAATCTGCTCAATGATTCATACTTATGTCTGTTCACCTTTGGACCCTGTTACCATGTATGTGATTACAGAATGTATATTTTAAAGGTATTGGTGATTATATAATTCATATAATTTATCTGTTATATGTTTATATACATTTAACATACATTAGTATATGTATATTAACCCCATAGTCCTAATTTACCCATCCTCCCACCTTTCCTTTTGGCTAACCATTAGTTTACTTGATAAGTCTGTGAGTGTCTTTTTCTGTGGAAATATGTTCTTTGGTAGCAATCTTAGGATAACATGTATAAATGATATCATAGGATATTTGTCATACCCTTTTGACTTACTTAACCTTATATGATTATTTGTAGGCTCAACTGTAGTCGTGAAAACGGCATTGTTCCTTTTTTTCCCGAGGCTACTATTCCATTTGGTACGTATACCACTTCATCTTTGTCCATTCATTTGTTTATGGACCTTTTTTTTGCTTCCATGTCTTGGCTATTGCAATATTGTTGCAGTGCATATTTCGCTGCATCTGTCTTTCCGATTTTGGTGGTTTTATATTATAGGCCCAAAAGGTGCCCTGCCGCATCATATGTTAACTCAATTTTTACCTTTTCAAGCAGCTCCATTCAGTTTTCGTTAGTGCTCTTACCACTTTACATCCCACCGGCACCAAGAAGGTACACAGTTCTCTAAAACCCCTTCAGCATTTATAGTTTGTAGACTTTTTGCTGCTGGTCATGACTGGTGTGAGCTGAAACCTTATTGAATTTGAATTTGCATATGGCTAATAATTTCCTTTACTGAGCTTTAGGCATGCCCTTTTTTTCTTTTCCTTTTTTTTTAAAGAGTGAGTATAACCGCCCTCCTCTTATTGACTTCTTGAAAAATTTCTCATGTGTTGAATTTTCTTGCCTATTCCCTACCCCAGGGCATTTTTTGAGGGCCTGTGTCATTTACAGCCCTGCAGTCCTTGTGAGTCTATAAGCAACCATTGGCACTGGGTTTAAAGCTGCTGTTGTGGGAAATAGCCACAAGGCAGCAGCATTATTACGTTCTCAACACTTGTTACTAGGGCAGCAGAGTCTTCCTGGAGGTAGTGTTCCGAGGTTGTAAACTAGAGTGGAATGTGCTGGGACAAGCCCCCAGAAGTTTATATCTCCTTACTTATGTTTGTTTTTTAAATTTATTTTCTACTTCTTATCGGAGTAAATTTGATTAGAGTGTTTTGATTGTCTGGCTGTACAGAATCTGCTCAATGATTCATACATATGTCTGTTCATCTTCGGAACCTGTTACCATGTATGTGATTACAGAATGTATATTTTGAAGGGATTGGTGATTATATAATTCATATCATTTATATGTTATATGTTTATGTACATTTAACTTACATTAGTATATTCATGTTAACCCCATAGTCCTAATTTACCCATCCCCCCACCTTTCATTTTGGCTAACCATTAGTTTATTTGATAAGTCTGTGAGTGTCTTTTTCTGTGGAAATATGTTCATTGGTAGCAATCTTAGGATAACATGTATAAATGATATCATAGGACATTTGTCATACCCTTTTGACTTACTTATCGTTATATGATTATTTCTAGGCTCAACTGTAGTCCTGAAAACGGCATTGTTCATTTTTTTCCCGAGGCTACTATTCCATTCTGTCCATATACCACTTCTTCTTTTTCCCGTCATCTGTTTATGGACCTTTTTTTGCTTCCGTGTCTTGGCTCTTTCAATATTGCTGCAGTGCACATTTGCCTGCCTCTGTCTTTCCGATTCTGGTGGTCTTAGGTTATAGGCCCAAAAGGTGCCCTGCCGCATCATATGGTAGCTCAATTTTTACCTTTTCAAGCACAGCTCCATTCAGTTTGCGTTAGTGCTGTTGCCACTTTACATCCCACCAGCAGCCAGAAGGTACACAGTTCTCTAAAACCCCCTCAGCATTTATCGTTTGTAGACTTTTTGCTGATGGTTATGACTGGTGTGAACTGAAACCTTTTTGAATTTGAATTTGCTTGTGGCTTATAATTCCTTATACTGAGCTTTAGGCATGTCCTTTTTTTTCTTTTCCTTTTTTTTTAAAGAGTGAGTACAACTTCCCTCCTCTTATTGACTTCTTGAAAAATTTCTCATATGTTGAATTTTCTTGCCTATTGCCTACGCCAGGGCATGTTTTGAGGGCCTGTGTCATTTAGAGCCCTGCAGTCCTTGTGACTATATAAGCAACCATTGGCACTGGGTTTAAAGCTGCTGTTGTGGGAAACAGCCACAAGGCGGCAGCATTATTACGTTCTCAACTCTTGTTACTAGGGCAACTGAGTCTTCCTGGAGGCAGTTTTCCAAGGTTGTAAATTAGAGTGGAATGTGCTGGGACAAGCCCCAGAAGTTTATGTCTCCTTACTTATGTTTGTTTTTTAAACTTAATTTATACTTCTTGTTGGAGTAAATTTGATTAGAGTGTTTTGATTGTCTGGCTGTACAGAATCTGCTCAATGATTCATACATATGTCTGTTCATCTTCGGATCCTGTTACCATGTATGTGATCACAAAATATATATTTTCAAGGTATTGGTGATTATATAATTCATATAGTTTATCTGTTATATGTTTATATACATTTAACATACATTAGTATATGTATGTTAACCCCATAGTCCTAATTTACCCATCCTCCCACCTTTCATTTTGGCTAACCATTAGTTTCTTTGGTAAGTCTGTGAGTGTGTTTTTCTGTGGAAATATGTTCATTGGTAGCAATCTTAGGATAACATGTATAAATGATATCATAGGATGTTTGTCATACCCTTTTCACTTACTTAACCTTATATGATTATTTCTAGGCTCAACTGTAGTCCTGAAAACGGCATTGTTCATTTTTTTCGCGAGGCTACTATTACATTTGGTATGTATACCACTTCGTCTTTGTCCATTCATCTGTTTATGGACCTATTTTCTGCTTCCATGTCTTGGCTATTTCAATATTGCTGCAGTGCACATTGGCCTGCCTGTGTTTTCCAGATTCTGGTGGTCTTAGGTTATAGGCCCAAAAGGTGCCATGCCGCATCATATGGTAGCTCAATTTTTACCTTTTCAAGCAGCTCCATTTAGTTTGCGTTAGTGCTGTTGCCACTTTACATCCCACCAGCAGCTAGAAGGTACACAGTTCTCTAAAACCCCTTCAGCATTTATAGTTTGTAGACTTTTTGCTGATGGTCATGACTGGTGTGAGCTGAAACCTTTTTGAATTTGAATTTGCATGTGGCTAATAATTCCTTATACTGAGCTTTAGGCATATCCTTTTTTTGTTTTCCTTTTTTTTAAAGAGTGAGTACAACTTCCCTCCTCTTATTGACTTCTTGAAAAATTTCTCATGTGTTGAATTTTCTTGCCTATTCCGTACCCCAGGGCATGTTTTGTGGGCCTGTGTCATTTACAGCCCTGCAGTCCTTGTGACTATATAACCAACCATTGGCACTGGGTTTAAAGCTGCTGTTGTGGGAAAGAGCCACAAGACGGCAGCATTATTACATTCTCAACTCTTGTTATTAGGGCAACAGAGTCTTCCTGGAGGTAGTGTTCCCAGGTTGTAAATTAGAGAGGAATGTCCTGGGACAAGCTCCCAGAAGTTTATGTCTCCTTACTTATGTTTGTTTTTTAAATTTAATTTCTATTTCTTATCGGAGTAAATTTCCTTAGAGTGTTTTGATTGTCTGGCTGTACAGAATCTGCTTAATGATTCATACATACGTCTGTTCATCTTCGGATACTGTTACCATGTATGTGATCACAAAATGTATATTTTGAAGGTATTGGTGATGATATAATTCATGTAATTTATATGTTATATGTTTATATACATTTAACATACATTAGTATATGTATGTTAACCCCATAGTCCTAATTTACCCATCCTCCCACCTTTCATTTTGGCTAACCATTAGTTTATTTGATAAGTCTGTGAGTGTCTTTTTCTGTGGAAATATGTTCATTGGTAGCAATCTTAGGATAACATGTATAAATGATATCATAGGCTGTTTGTCATACCCTTTTCACTTACTTAACCTTATATGATTATTTCAAGGCTCAACTGTAGTCCAGAAAACGGCATTGTTCATTTTTTTCCCGAGCTTACTATTCCATTCTGTCCATATACCACTTCTTCTTTTTCCATTCATATGTTTATGGACCTTTTTTTTCTGCTTTCATGTCTTGGCTATTTCAATATTACTGCAGTGCACATTTGCCTGCCTCTGTCTTTCCGATCCTGGTGGTCTTCGTTTATAGGCTCAAAGGTGCCCTGCCGCATCATATGGTAGCTCAATTTTTACCTTGTAAAGCAGCTCCATTCAGTTCTTGTTAGTGCTTTTACCACTTTACATCCCACCAGCAGCTAGTAGGTATGAGTTGTCTAAAACCCATTCAGCATTTATAGTTTGTAGACTTTTTGCTAATGGCCATTTGACTGGTGTGAGCTGAAACCTTTTTGGAGGTTGGAAACACATGTGGCTAATAATTCCTTATACTGAGCTTTAACCATATCCTTTTTCTTCGTTTCCTTTTTTTGTTAAAGAGTAGGTACAACTTCCCTCCTCTCTTGACTTCTTGAAAAATTTCTCATGTGTTGAATTTTCCTGCCTATTCCCTACCCCAGGGCATTTTTTGAAGGCAGGTGTCATTTAGAGCCCTGCATTCCTTGGGACTATTAAGCAACCATTAGCAGTGGGTTTAAAGCTGCTCTTGTGCGAAACAGCCACAAGGCGGCAGCATTATTACGTTCTCAACTCTTGTTACTTGGGCAAAAGAGTCTTCCTGGAGGTAGGGTTCCGAGGTTGTAAATTAGAGTGGAATGTGCAGGGACAAGCCCCCAGAAGTTTATGTCTCCTTACTTATGTTTGTTTTTTAAATTTAGTTTCTATTTCTTATCGGAGTAAATTTGATTAGAGTGTGTTGATTGTCTGGCTGTACAGAATCTGCTCAATGATTCATACTTATGTCTGTTCACCTTTGGACCCTGTTACCATGTATGTGATTACAGAATGTATATTTTAAAGGTATTGGTGATTATATAATTCATATAATTTATCTGTTATATGTTTATATACATTTAACATACATTAGTATATGTATATTAACCCCATAGTCCTAATTTACCCATCCTCCCACCTTTCCTTTTGGCTAACCATTAGTTTACTTGATAAGTCTGTGAGTGTCTTTTTCTGTGGAAATATGTTCTTTGGTAGCAATCTTAGGATAACATGTATAAATGATATCATAGGATATTTGTCATACCCTTTTGACTTACTTAACCTTATATGATTATTTGTAGGCTCAACTGTAGTCGTGAAAACGGCATTGTTCCTTTTTTTCCCGAGGCTACTATTCCATTTGGTACGTATACCACTTCATCTTTGTCCATTCATTTGTTTATGGACCTTTTTTTTGCTTCCATGTCTTGGCTATTTCAATATTGTTGCAGTGCATATTTGCCTGCATCTGTCTTTCCGATTTTGGTGGTTTTATATTATAGGCCCAAAAGGTGCCCTGCCGCATCATATGTTAACTCAATTTTTACCTTTTCAAGCAGCTCCATTCAGTTTTCGTTAGTGCTCTTACCACTTTACATCCCACCGGCACCAAGAAGGTACACAGTTCTCTAAAACCCCTTCAGCATTTATAGTTTGTAGACTTTTTGCTGCTGGTCATGACTGGTGTGAGCTGAAACCTTATTGAATTTGAATTTGCATATGGCTAATAATTTCCTTTACTGAGCTTTAGGCATGCCCTTTTTTTCTTTTCCTTTTTTTTTAAAGAGTGAGTACAACCTCCCTCCTCTTATTGACTTCTTGAAAAATTTCTCATGTGTTGAATTTTCTTGCCTATTCCCTACCCCAGGGCATTTTTTGAGGGCCTGTGTCATTCACAGCCCTGCAGTCCTTGTGAGTCTATAAGCAACCATTGGCACTGGGTTTAAAGCTGCTGTTGTGGGAAATAGCCACAAGGCAGCAGCATTATTACGTTCTCAACACTTGTTACTAGGGCAGCAGAGTCTTCCTGGAGATAGTGTTCCGAGGTTGTAAACTAGAGTGGAATGTGCTGGGACAAGCCCCCAGAAGTTTATATCTCCTTACTTATGTTTGTTTTTTAAATATATTTTCTACTTCTTATCGGAGTAAATTTGATTAGAGTGTTTTGATTGTCTGGCTGTACAGAATCTGCTCAATGATTCATACATATGTCTGTTCATCTTCGGATCCTGTTACCATGTATGTGATTACAGAATGTATATTTTGAAGGGATTAGTGATTATATAATTCATATCATTTATATGTTATATGTTTATGTACATTTAACTTACATTAGTATATTTATGTTAACCCCATAGTTCTAATTTACCCATCCCCCCACCCTTCATTTTGGCTAACCATTAGTTTATTTGATAAGTCTGTGAGTGTCTTTTTCTGTGGAAATATGTTCATTGGTAGCAATCTTAAGATAACATGTATAAATGATATCATAGGACATTTGTCATACCCTTTTGACTTACTTATCGTTATATGATTAGTTCTAGGCTCAACTGTAGTCCTGAAAACGGTATTGTTCATTTTTTTCCCGAGGCTACTATTCCGTTCTGTCCATATACCACTTCTTCTTTTTCCCGTCATCTGTTTATGGACCTTTTTTTTGCTTCCATGTCTTGGCTCTTTCAATATTGCTGCAGTGCACATTTGCCTGCCTCTGTCTTTCCTATTCTGGTGGTCTTAGGTTATAGGCCCAAAAGGTGCCCTGCCGCATCATATGGTAGCTCAATTTTTACCTTTTCAAGCAGCTCCATTCAGTTTTCGTTAGTGCTGTTGCCACTTTACATCCCACCAGCAGCCAGAAGGTACACAATTCTCTAAAACCCCCTCAGCATTTATCGTTTGTAGACTTTTTGCTGATGGTTATGACTGGTGTGAACTGAAACCTTTTTGAATTTGAATTTGCTTGTGGCTTATAATTCCTTATACTGAGCTTTAGGCATGTCCTTTTTTTTCTTTTCCTTTTTTTTAAAGAGTGAGTACAACTTCCCTCCTCTTATTGACTTCTTGAAAAATTTCTCATATGTTGAATTTTCTTGCCTATTGCCTACGCCAGGGCATGTTTTGAGGGCCTGTGTCATTTAGAGCCCTGCAGTCCTTGTGACTATATAAGCAACCATTGGCACTGGGTTTAAAGCTGCTGTTGTGGGAAACAGCCACAAGGCGGCAGCATTATTACGTTCTCAACTCTTGTTACTAGGGCAACTGAGTCTACCTTGAGGCAGTTTTCCAAGGTTGTAAATTAGAGTAGAATGTGCTGGGACAAGCCCCAGAAGTTTATGTCTCCTTACTTATGTTTGTTTTTTAAACTTAATTTATATTTCTTGTCGGAGTAAATTTGATTAGAGTGTTTTGATTGTCTGGCTGTACAGAATCTGCTCAATGATTCATACATACGTCTGTTCATCTTCGGATACTGTTACCATGTATGTGATCACAAAATGTATATTTTGAAGGTATTGGTGATGATATAATTCATGTAATTTATATGTTATATGTTTATATACATTTAACATACATTAGTATATGTATGTTAACCCCATAGTCCTAATTTACCCATCCTCCCACCTTTCATTTTGGCTAACCATTAGTTTATTTGATAAGTCTGTGAGTGTCTTTTTCTGTGGAAATATGTTCATTGGTAGCAATCTTAGGATAACATGTATAAATGATATCATAGGCTGTTTGTCATACCCTTTTCACTTACTTAACCTTATATGATTATTTCAAGGCTCAACTGTAGTCCAGAAAACGGCATTGTTCATTTTTTTCCCGAGCTCACTATTCCATTCTGTCCATATACCACTTCTTCTTTTTCCATTCATATGTTTATGGACCTTTTTTTTTGCTTTCATGTCTTGGCTATTTCAATATTACTGCAGTGCACATTTGCCTGCCTCTGTCTTTCCGATCCTGGTGGTCTTCGTTTATAGGCTCAAAGGTGCCCTGCCGCATCATATGGTAGCTCAATTTTTACCTTGTAAAGCAGCTCCATTCAGTTCTTGTTAGTGCTTTTACCACTTTACATCCCACCAGCAGCTAGTAGGTATGAGTTGTCTAAAACCCATTCAGCATTTATAGTTTGTAGACTTTTTGCTAATGGCCATTTGACTGGTGTGAGCTGAAACCTTTTTGGAGGTTGGAAACACATGTGGCTAATAATTCCTTATACTGAGCTTTAACCATATCCTTTTTCTTCGTTTCCTTTTTTTGTTAAAGAGTAGGTACAACTTCCCTCCTCTCTTGACTTCTTGAAAAATTTCTCATGTGTTGAATTTTCCTGCCTATTCCCTACCCCAGGGCATTTTTTGAGGGCAGGTGTCATTTAGAGCCCTGCATTCCTTGGGACTATTAAGCAACCATTAGCAGTGGGTTTAAAGCTGCTCTTGTGCGAAACAGCCACAAGGCGGCAGCATTATTACGTTCTCAACTCTTGTTACTTGGGCAAAAGAGTCTTCCTGGAGGTAGGGTTCCGAGGTTGTAAATTAGAGTGGAATGTGCAGGGACAAGCCCCCAGAAGTTTATGTCTCCTTACTTATGTTTGTTTTTTAAATTTAGTTTCTATTTCTTATCGGAGTAAATTTGATTAGAGTGTGTTGATTGTCTGGCTGTACAGAATCTGCTCAATGATTCATACTTATGTCTGTTCACCTTTGGACCCTGTTACCATGTATGTGATTACAGAATGTATATTTTAAAGGTATTGGTGATTATATAATTCATATAATTTATCTGTTATATGTTTATATACATTTAACATACATTAGTATATGTATATTAACCCCATAGTCCTAATTTACCCATCCTCCCACCTTTCCTTTTGGCTAACCATTAGTTTACTTGATAAGTCTGTGAGTGTCTTTTTCTGTGGAAATATGTTCATTGGTAGCAATCTTAGGATAACATGTATAAATGATATCATAGGATATTTGTCATACCCTTTTGACTTACTTAACCTTATATGATTATTTGTAGGCTCAACTGTAGTCGTGAAAACGGCATTGTTCCTTTTTTCCCGAGGCTACTATTCCATTTGGTATGTATACCACTTCATCTTTGTCCATTCATTTGTTTATGGACCTTTTTTTTGCTTCCATGTCTTGGCTATTTCAATATTGTTGCAGTGCATATTTGCCTGCATCTGTCTTTCCGATTTTGGTGGTTTTATATTATAGGCCCAAAAGGTGCCCTGCCGCATCATATGTTAACTCAATTTTTACCTTTTCAAGCAGCTCCATTCAGTTTTCGTTAGTGCTCTTACCACTTTACATCCCACCGGCACCAAGAAGGTACACAGTTCTCTAAAACCCCTTCAGCATTTATAGTTTGTAGACTTTTTGCTGCTGGTCATGACTGGTGTGAGCTGAAACCTTATTGAATTTGAATTTGCATATGGCTAATAATTTCCTTTACTGAGCTTTAGGCATGCCCTTTTTTTCTTTTCCTTTTTTTTTAAAGAGTGAGTACAACCTCCCTCCTCTTATTGACTTCTTGAAAAATTTCTCATGTGTTGAATTTTCTTGCCTATTCCCTACCCCAGGGCATTTTTTGAGGGCCTGTGTCATTTACAGCCCTGCAGTCCTTGTGAGTCTATAAGCAACCATTGGCACTGGGTTTAAAGCTGCTGTTGTGGGAAATAGCCACAAGGCAGCAGCATTATTACGTTCTCAACACTTGTTACTAGGGCAGCAGAGTCTTCCTGGAGGTAGTGTTCCGAGGTTGTAAACTAGAGTGGAATGTGCTGGGACAAGCCCCCAGAAGTTTATATCTCCTTACTTATGTTTGTTTTTTAAATTTATTTTCTACTTCTTATCGGAGTAAATTTGATTAGAGTGTTTTGATTGTCTGGCTGTACAGAGTCTGCTCAATGATTCATACATATGTCTGTTCATCTTCGGAACCTGTTACCATGTATGTGATTACAGAATGTATATTTTGAAGGGATTGGTGATTATATAATTCATATCATTTATATGTTATATGTTTATGTACATTTAACTTACATTAGTATATTCATGTTAACCCCATAGTCCTAATTTACCCATCCCCCCACCTTTCATTTTGGCTAACCATTAGTTTATTTGATAAGTCTGTGAGTGTCTTTTTCTGTGGAAATATGTTCATTGGTAGCAATCTTAGGATAACATGTATAAATGATATCATAGGACATTTGTCATACCCTTTTGACTTACTTATCGTTATATGATTATTTCTAGGCTCAACTGTAGTCCTGAAAACGGCATTGTTCATTTTTTTCCCGAGGCTACTATTCCATTCTGTCCATATACCACTTCTTCTTTTTCCCGTCATCTGTTTATGGACCTTTTTTTGCTTCCATGTCTTGGCTCTTTCAATATTGCTGCAGTGCACATTTGCCTGCCTCTGTCTTTCCGATTCTGGTGGTCTTAGGTTATAGGCCCAAAAGGTGCCCTGCCGCATCATATGGTAGCTCAATTTTTACCTTTTCAAGCACAGCTCCATTCAGTTTGCGTTAGTGCTGTTGCCACTTTACATCCCACCAGCAGCCAGAAGGTACACAGTTCTCTAAAACCCCCTCAGCATTTATCGTTTGTAGACTTTTTGCTGATGGTCATGACTGGTGTGAACTGAAACCTTTTTGAATTTGAATTTGCTTGTGGCTTATAATTCCTTATACTGAGCTTTAGGCATGTCCTTTTTTTTCTTTTCCTTTTTTTTTAAAGAGTGAGTACAACTTCCCTCCTCTTATTGACTTCTTGAAAAATTTCTCATATGTTGAATTTTCTTGCCTATTGCCTACGCCAGGGCATGTTTTGAGGGCCTGTGTCATTTAGAGCCCTGCAGTCCTTGTGACTATATAAGCAACCATTGGCACTGGGTTTAAAGCTGCTGTTGTGGGAAACAGCCACAAGGCGGCAGCATTATTACGTTCTCAACTCTTGTTACTAGGGCAACTGAGTCTTCCTGGAGGCAGTTTTCCAAGGTTGTAAATTAGAGTGGAATGTGCTGGGACAAGCCCCAGAAGTTTATGTCTCCTTACTTATGTTTGTTTTTTAAACTTAATTTATACTTCTTGTCGGAGTAAATTTGATTAGAGTGTTTTGATTGTCTGGCTGTACAGAATCTGCTCAATGATTCATACATATGTCTGTTCATCTTCGGATCCTGTTACCATGTATGTGATCACAAAATATATATTTTGAAGGTATTGGTGATTATATAATTCATATAGTTTATCTGTTATATGTTTATATACATTTAACATACATTAGTATATGTATGTTAACCCCATAGTCCTAATTTACCCATCCTCCCACCTTTCATTTTGGCTAACCATTAGTTTCTTTGGTAAGTCTGTGAGTGTGTTTTTCTGTGGAAATATGTTCATTGGTAGCAATCTTAGGATAACATGTATAAATGATATCATAGGATGTTTGTCATACCCTTTTCACTTACTTAACCTTATATGATTATTTCTAGGCTCAACTGTAGTCCTGAAAACGGCATTGTTCATTTTTTTCGCGAGGCTACTATTACATTTGGTATGTATACCACTTCGTCTTTGTCCATTCATCTGTTTATGGACCTATTTTCTGCTTCCATGTCTTGGCTATTTCAATATTGCTGCAGTGCACATTGGCCTGCCTGTGTTTTCCAGATTCTGGTGGTCTTAGGTTATAGGCCCAAAAGGTGCCATGCCGCATCATATGGTAGCTCAATTTTTACCTTTTCAAGCATCTCCATTCAGTTTGCATTAGTGTTGTTACCACGTTACATTCCAGCAGCAGCTTGAAGGTACACAGTTCTCTAAAACCCCTTCAGCATTTATCGTTTGTAGACTTTTTGCTGATGGTTATGACTGGTGTGAGCTGAAACCTTTTTGAATTTGAATTTGCATGTGGCTAATAATTCCTTATACTGAGCTTTAGGCATGTCCTTTTTTTGTTTTCCTTTTTTTTAAAGAGTGAGTACAACTTCCCTCCTCTTATTGACTTCTTGAAAAATTTCTCATGTGTTGAATTTTCTTGCCTATTCCCTACCCCAGGGCATTTCTTGAGGGCCTGTGTCATTTACAGCCCTGCAGTCCTTGTGACTATGTAGGCAACCATTGGCACTGGGTTTAAAGCTGCTGCTGTGGGAAACAGCCACATGGCGGCAGCATTATTACGTCCTCAACTCTTGTTAATGGGGCAAAAGACTCTTCCTGGAGGTAGTGTTCCAAGGTTGGAAATTAGAGTGGAATGTGCTGGGACAAGCCCCCAGAAGTTTAGCTCTCCTTACTTATGTTTGTTTTTTAAATTTAATTTCTATTTCTTATCGGAGTAAATCTGATTAGAGTGTTTTGATTTTCTGGCTGTACAGAATCTGCTCATTGATTCATATTTATGTTTCTTCATCTTCGGATCCTGTTACCATGTATGTGATTACAGAATATATATTTTAAAGGTATTCGTGATTATATAATTCATATACTTTATATGTTATATGTTTATATACATTTAACATACATTAGTATATGTATGTTAACCCCATAGTCCTAATTTACCCATCCTCCCACCTTTCATTTTGGCTAACCATTAGTTTATTTGATAAGTCTGTGAGTGTCTTTTTCTGTGGAAATATGTTCATTGGTAGCAATTTTACGATAACATATATAAATGACATCATAGGATATTTGTCATACCCTTTTCACTTACTTAACGTTATATGATTATTTCTAGGCTCAACTGTAGTCCTGAAAACGGCATTGTTCATTTTTTTCACGAGCCTACTATTCCATTCTGTCCATATACCACTTCGTCTTTGTCCATACATCTGTTTATGGACCTTTTTTTTTCCTTCCATGTCTTGGCTATTTCAATGTTGCTGCAGTGCACATTTGCCTGCCTCTGTCTTTCCGATTCTGGTGGTCTTAGGTTATAGGCCCAAAAGGTGCCCTGCCGCATCATATGGTAGCTCAATTTTTACCTTTTCAAGCAGCTCCATTCAGTTTGCGTTAGTGCTGTTGCCACTTTACATCCCACCAGCAACTAGAAGGTACACAGTTCTCTAAAACCCCTTCAGCATTTATAGTTTGTAGACTTTTTGCTGATGGTCATGACTCTTGTGAGCTTAAACCTTTTTGAATTTGAATATGTATGTGGCTAATAATTCCTTATACTGAGCTTTAGGCATGTCCTTTTTTTTGTTTTCCTTTTTTTTAAATAGTGAGTACAACTTCCCTCCTCTTATTGACTTCTTGAAAAATTTCTCATGTGTTGAATTTTCTTGCCTATTCCCTACCCCAGGGCATGTTTTGTGGGCCTGTGTCATTTACAGCCCTGCAGTCCTTGTGACTATATAACCAACCATTGGCACTGGGTTTAAAGCTGCTGTTGTGGGAAAGAGCCACAAGACGGCAGCATTATTACATTCTCAACTCTTGTTATTAGGGCAACAGAGTCTTCCTGGAGGTAGTGTTCCCAGGTTGTAAATTAGAGAGGAATGTCCTGGGACAAGCCCCCAGAAGTTTATGTCTCCTTACTTATGTTTGTTTTTTAAATTTAATTTCTATTTCTTATCGGAGTAAATTTGATTAGAGTGTTTTGATTGTCTGGCTGTACAGAATCTGCTCAATGATTCATACATACGTCTGTTCATCTTCGGATACTGTTACCATGTATGTGATCACAAAATGTATATTTTGAAGGTATTGGTGATGATATAATTCATGTAATTTATATGTTATATGTTTATATACATTTAACATACATTAGTATATGTATGTTAACCCCATAGTCCTAATTTACCCATCCTCCCACCTTTCATTTTGGCTAACCATTAGTTTATTTGATAAGTCTGTGAGTGTCTTTTTCTGTGGAAATATGTTCATTGGTAGCAATCTTAGGATAACATGTATAAATGATATCATAGGCTGTTTGTCATACCCTTTTCACTTACTTAACCTTATATGATTATTTCAAGGCTCAGCTGTAGTCCAGAAAACGGCATTGTTCATTTTTTTCCCGAGCTTACTATTCCATTCTGTCCATATACCACTTCTTCTTTTTCCATTCATATGTTTATGGACCTTTTTTTTTGCTTTCATGTCTTGGCTATTTCAATATTACTGCAGTGCACATTTGCCTGCCTCTGTCTTCCCGATCCTGGTGGTCTTCGTTTATAGGCTCAAAGGTGCCCTGCCGCATCATATGGTAGCTCAATTTTTACCTTGTAAAGCAGCTCCATTCAGTTCTTGTTAGTGCTTTTACCACTTTACATCCCACCAGCAGCTAGTAGGTATGAGTTGTCTAAAACCCATTCAGCATTTATAGTTTGTAGACTTTTTGCTAATGGCCATTTGACTGGTGTGAGCTGAAACCTTTTTGGAGGTTGGAAACGCATGTGGCTAATAATTCCTTATACTGAGCTTTAACCATATCCTTTTTCTTCGTTTCCTTTTTTTGTTAAAGAGTAGGTACAACTTCCCTCCTCTCTTGACTTCTTGAAAAATTTCTCATGTGTTGAATTTTCCTGCCTATTCCCTACCCCAGGGCATTTTTTGAGGGCAGGTGTCATTTAGAGCCCTGCATTCCTTGGGACTATTAAGCAACCATTAGCAGTGGGTTTAAAGCTGCTCTTGTGCGAAACAGCCACAAGGCGGCAGCATTATTACGTTCTCAACTCTTGTTACTTGGGCAAAAGAGTCTTCCTGGAGGTAGGGTTCCGAGGTTGTAAATTAGAGTGGAATGTGCAGGGACAAGCCCCCAGAAGTTTATGTCTCCTTACTTATGTTTGTTTTTTAAATTTAGTTTCTATTTCTTATCGGAGTAAATTTGATTAGAGTGTGCTGATTGTCTGGCTGTACAGAATCTGCTCAATGATTCATACTTATGTCTGTTCACCTTTGGACCCTGTTACCATGTATGTGATTACAGAATGTATATTTTAAAGGTATTGGTGATTATATAATTCATATAATTTATCTGTTATATGTTTATATACATTTAACATACATTAGTATATGTATATTAACCCCATAGTCCTAATTTACCCATCCTCCCACCTTTCCTTTTGGCTAACCATTAGTTTACTTGATAAGTCTGTGAGTGTCTTTTTCTGTGGAAATATGTTCTTTGGTAGCAATCTTAGGATAACATGTATAAATGATATCATAGGATATTTGTCATACCCTTTTGACTTACTTAACCTTATATGATTATTTGTAGGCTCAACTGTAGTCGTGAAAACGGCATTGTTCCTTTTTTTCCCGAGGCTACTATTCCATTTGGTACGTATACCACTTCATCTTTGTCCATTCATTTGTTTATGGACCTTTTTTTTGCTTCCATGTCTTGGCTATTTCAATATTGTTGCAGTGCATATTTCGCTGCATCTGTCTTTCCGATTTTGGTGGTTTTATATTATAGGCCCAAAAGGTGCCCTGCCGCATCATATGTTAACTCAATTTTTACCTTTTCAAGCAGCTCCATTCAGTTTTCGTTAGTGCTCTTACCACTTTACATCCCACCGGCACCAAGAAGGTACACAGTTCTCTAAAACCCCTTCAGCATTTATAGTTTTTAGACTTTTTGCTGCTGGTCATGACTGGTGTGAGCTGAAACCTTATTGAATTTGAATTTGCATATGGCTAATAATTTCCTTTACTGAGCTTTAGGCATGCCCTTTTTTTCTTTTCCTTTTTTTTTAAAGAGTGAGTATAACCGCCCTCCTCTTATTGACTTCTTGAAAAATTTCTCATGTGTTGAATTTTCTTGCCTATTCCCTACCCCAGGGCATTTTTTGAGGGCCTGTGTCATTTACAGCCCTGCAGTCCTTGTGAGTCTATAAGCAACCATTGGCACTGGGTTTAAAGCTGCTGTTGTGGGAAATAGCCACAAGGCAGCAGCATTATTACGTTCTCAACACTTGTTACTAGGGCAGCAGAGTCTTCCTGGAGGTAGTGTTCCGAGGTTGTAAACTAGAGTGGAATGTGCTGGGACAAGCCCCCAGAAGTTTATATCTCCTTACTTATGTTTGTTTTTTAAATTTATTTTCTACTTCTTATCGGAGTAAATTTGATTAGAGTGTTTTGATTGTCTGGCTGTACAGAATCTGCTCAATGATTCATACATATGTCTGTTCATCTTCGGAACCTGTTACCATGTATGTGATTACAGAATGTATATTTTGAAGGGATTGGTGATTATATAATTCATATCATTTATATGTTATATGTTTATGTACATTTAACTTACATTAGTATATTCATGTTAACCCCATAGTCCTAATTTACCCATCCCCCCACCTTTCATTTTGGCTAACCATTAGTTTATTTGATAAGTCTGTGAGTGTCTTTTTCTGTGGAAATATGTTCATTGGTAGCAATCTTAGGATAACATGTATAAATGATATCATAGGACATTTGTCATACCCTTTTGACTTACTTATCGTTATATGATTATTTCTAGGCTCAACTGTAGTCCTGAAAACGGCATTGTTCATTTTTTTCCCGAGGCTACTATTCCATTCTGTCCATATACCACTTCTTCTTTTTCCCGTCATCTGTTTATGGACCTTGTTTTGCTTCCGTGTCTTGGCTCTTTCAATATTGCTGCAGTGCACATTTGCCTGCCTCTGTCTTTCCGATTCTGGTGGTCTTAGGTTATAGGCCCAAAAGGTGCCCTGCCGCATCATATGGTAGCTCAATTTTTACCTTTTCAAGCACAGCTCCATTCAGTTTGCGTTAGTGCTGTTGCCACTTTACATCCCACCAGCAGCCAGAAGGTACACAGTTCTCTAAAACCCCCTCAGCATTTATCGTTTGTAGACTTTTTGCTGATGGTTATGACTGGTGTGAACTGAAACCTTTTTGAATTTGAATTTGCTTGTGGCTTATAATTCCTTATACTGAGCTTTAGGCATGTCCTTTTTTTTCTTTTCCTTTTTTTTTAAAGAGTGAGTACAACTTCCCTCCTCTTATTGACTTCTTGAAAAATTTCTCATATGTTGAATTTTCTTGCCTATTGCCTACGCCAGGGCATGTTTTGAGGGCCTGTGTCATTTAGAGCCCTGCAGTCCTTGTGACTATATAAGCAACCATTGGCACTGGGTTTAAAGCTGCTGTTGTGGGAAACAGCCACAAGGCGGCAGCATTATTACGTTCTCAACTCTTGTTACTAGGGCAACTGAGTCTTCCTGGAGGCAGTTTTCCAAGGTTGTAAATTAGAGTGGAATGTGCTGGGACAAGCCCCAGAAGTTTATGTCTCCTTACTTATGTTTGTTTTTTAAACTTAATTTATACTTCTTGTCGGAGTAAATTTGATTAGAGTGTTTTGATTGTCTGGCTGTACAGAATCTGCTCAATGATTCATACATATGTCTGTTCATCTTCGGATCCTGTTACCATGTATGTGATCACAAAATATATATTTTCAAGGTATTGGTGATTATATAATTCATATAGTTTATCTGTTATATGTTTATATACATTTAACATACATTAGTATATGTATGTTAACCCCATAGTCCTAATTTACCCATCCTCCCACCTTTCATTTTGGCTAACCATTAGTTTCTTTGGTAAGTCTGTGAGTGTGTTTTTCTGTGGAAATATGTTCATTGGTAGCAATCTTAGGATAACATGTATAAATGATATCATAGGATGTTTGTCATACCCTTTTCACTTACTTAACCTTATATGATTATTTCTAGGCTCAACTGTAGTCCTGAAAACGGCATTGTTCATTTTTTTCGCGAGGCTACTATTACATTTGGTATGTATACCACTTCGTCTTTGTCCATTCATCTGTTTATGGGCCTATTTTCTGCTTCCATGTCTTGGCTATTTCAATATTGCTGCAGTGCACATTGGCCTGCCTGTGTTTTCCAGATTCTGGTGGTCTTAGGTTATAGGCCCAAAAGGTGCCATGCCGCATCATATGGTAGCTCAATTTTTACCTTTTCAAGCATCTCCATTCAGTTTGCATTAGTGTTGTTACCACGTTACATTCCAGCAGCAGCTTGAAGGTACACAGTTCTCTAAAACCCCTTCAGCATTTATCGTTTGTAGACTTTTTGCTGATGGTTATGACTGGTGTGAGCTGAAACCTTTTTGAATTTGAATTTGCATGTGGCTAATAATTCCTTATACTGAGCTTTAGGCATGTCCTTTTTTTGTTTTCCTTTTTTTTAAAGAGTGAGTACAACTTCCCTCCTCTTATTGACTTCTTGAAAAATTTCTCATGTGTTGAATTTTCTTGCCTATTCCCTACCCCAGGGCATTTCTTGAGGGCCTGTGTCATTTACAGCCCTGCAGTCCTTGTGACTATGTAGGCAACCATTGGCACTGGGTTTAAAGCTGCTGCTGTGGGAAACAGCCACATGGCGGCAGCATTATTACGTCCTCAACTCTTGTTAATGGGGCAAAAGACTCTTCCTGGAGGTAGTGTTCCAAAGTTGGAAATTAGAGTGGAATGTGCTGGGACAAGCCCCCAGAAGTTTAGCTCTCCTTACTTATGTTTGTTTTTTAAATTTAATTTCTATTTCTTATCGGAGTAAATCTGATTAGAGTGTTTTGATTTTCTGGCTGTACAGAATCTGCTCATTGATTCATATTTATGTTTCTTCATCTTCGGATCCTGTTACCATGTATGTGATTACAGAATATATATTTTAAAGGTATTCGTGATTATATAATTCATATACTTTATATGTTATATGTTTATATACATTTAACATACATTAGTATATGTATGTTAACCCCATAGTCCTAATTTACCCATCCTCCCACCTTTCATTTTGGCTAACCATTAGTTTATTTGATAAGTCTGTGAGTGTCTTTTTCTGTGGAAATATGTTCATTGGTAGCAATTTTACGATAACATATATAAATGACATCATAGGATATTTGTCATACCCTTTTCACTTACTTAACGTTATATGATTATTTCTAGGCTCAACTGTAGTCCTGAAAACGGCATTGTTCATTTTTTTCACGAGCCTACTATTCCATTCTGTCCATATACCACTTCGTCTTTGTCCATACATCTGTTTATGGACCTTTTTTTTTCCTTCCATGTCTTGGCTATTTCAATGTTGCTGCAGTGCACATTTGCCTGCCTCTGTCTTTCCGATTCTGGTGGTCTTAGGTTATAGGCCCAAAAGGTGCCCTGCCGCATCATATGGTAGCTCAATTTTTACCTTTTCAAGCAGCTCCATTCAGTTTGCGTTAGTGCTGTTGCCACTTTACATCCCACCAGCAACTAGAAGGTACACAGTTCTCTAAAACCCCTTCAGCATTTATAGTTTGTAGACTTTTTGCTGATGGTCATGACTCTTGTGAGCTTAAACCTTTTTGAATTTGAATATGTATGTGGCTAATAATTCCTTATACTGAGCTTTAGGCATGTCCTTTTTTTTGTTTTCCTTTTTTTTAAATAGTGAGTACAACTTCCCTCCTCTTATTGACTTCTTGAAAAATTTCTCATGTGTTGAATTTTCTTGCCTATTCCCTACCCCATGGCATGTTTTGTGGGCCTGTGTCATTTACAGCCCTGCAGTCCTTGTGACTATATAACCAACCATTGGCACTGGGTTTAAAGCTGCTGTTGTGGGAAAGAGCCACAAGACGGCAGCATTATTACATTCTCAACTCTTGTTATTAGGGCAACAGAGTCTTCCTGGAGGTAGTGTTCCCAGGTTGTAAATTAGAGAGGAATGTCCTGGGACAAGCCCCCAGAAGTTTATGTCTCCTTACTTATGTTTGTTTTTTAAATTTAATTTCTATTTCTTATCGGAGTAAATTTGATTAGAGTGTTTTGATTGTCTGGCTGTACAGAATCTGCTCAATGATTCATACATACGTCTGTTCATCTTCGGATACTGTTACCATGTATGTGATCACAAAATGTATATTTTGAAGGTATTGGTGATGATATAATTCATGTAATTTATATGTTATATGTTTATATACATTTAACATACATTAGTATATGTATGTTAACCCCATAGTCCTAATTTACCCATCCTCCCACCTTTCATTTTGGCTAACCATTAGTTTATTTGATAAGTCTGTGAGTGTCTTTTTCTGTGGAAATATGTTCATTGGTAGCAATCTTAGGATAACATGTATAAATGATATCATAGGCTGTTTGTCATACCCTTTTCACTTACTTAACCTTATATGATTATTTCAAGGCTCAGCTGTAGTCCAGAAAACGGCATTGTTCATTTTTTTCCCGAGCTTACTATTCCATTCTGTCCATATACCACTTCTTCTTTTTCCATTCATATGTTTATGGACCTTTTTTTTTGCTTTCATGTCTTGGCTATTTCAATATTACTGCAGTGCACATTTGCCTGCCTCTGTCTTCCCGATCCTGGTGGTCTTCGTTTATAGGCTCAAAGGTGCCCTGCCGCATCATATGGTAGCTCAATTTTTACCTTGTAAAGCAGCTCCATTCAGTTCTTGTTAGTGCTTTTACCACTTTACATCCCACCAGCAGCTAGTAGGTATGAGTTGTCTAAAACCCATTCAGCATTTATAGTTTGTAGACTTTTTGCTAATGGCCATTTGACTGGTGTGAGCTGAAACCTTTTTGGAGGTTGGAAACGCATGTGGCTAATAATTCCTTATACTGAGCTTTAACCATATCCTTTTTCTTCGTTTCCTTTTTTTGTTAAAGAGTAGGTACAACTTCCCTCCTCTCTTGACTTCTTGAAAAATTTCTCATGTGTTGAATTTTCCTGCCTATTCCCTACCCCAGGGCATTTTTTGAGGGCAGGTGTCATTTAGAGCCCTGCATTCCTTGGGACTATTAAGCAACCATTAGCAGTGGGTTTAAAGCTGCTCTTGTGCGAAACAGCCACAAGGCGGCAGCATTATTACGTTCTCAACTCTTGTTACTTGGGCAAAAGAGTCTTCCTGGAGGTAGGGTTCCGAGGTTGTAAATTAGAGTGGAATGTGCAGGGACAAGCCCCCAGAAGTTTATGTCTCCTTACTTATGTTTGTTTTTTAAATTTAGTTTCTATTTCTTATCGGAGTAAATTTGATTAGAGTGTGCTGATTGTCTGGCTGTACAGAATCTGCTCAATGATTCATACTTATGTCTGTTCACCTTTGGACCCTGTTACCATGTATGTGATTACAGAATGTATATTTTAAAGGTATTGGTGATTATATAATTCATATAATTTATCTGTTATATGTTTATATACATTTAACATACATTAGTATATGTATATTAACCCCATAGTCCTAATTTACCCATCCTCCCACCTTTCCTTTTGGCTAACCATTAGTTTACTTGATAAGTCTGTGAGTGTCTTTTTCTGTGGAAATATGTTCTTTGGTAGCAATCTTAGGATAACATGTATAAATGATGTCATAGGATATTTGTCATACCCTTTTGACTTACTTAACCTTATATGATTATTTCTAGTCTCAACTGTAGTCGTGAAAACGGCATTGTTCCTTTTTTTCCCGAGGCTACTATTCCATTTGGTACGTATACCACTTCATCTTTGTCCATTCATCTGTTTATGGACCTTTTTTTTGCTTCCATGTCTTGGCTATTTCAATATTGTTGCAGTGCATATGTGCCTGCATCTGTCTTTCCGATTTTGGTGGTTTTATATTATAGGCCCAAAAGGTGCCCTGCCGCATCATATGTTAACTCAATTTTTACCTTTTCAAGCAGCTCCATTCAGTTTTCGTTAGTGCTCTTACCACTTTACATCCCACCGGCACCAAGAAGGTACACAGTTCTCTAAAACCCCTTCAGCATTTATAGTTTGTAGACTTTTTGCTGCTGGTCATGACTGGTGTGAGCTGAAACCTTATTGAATTTGAATTTGCATATGGCTAATAATTTCCTTTACTGAGCTTTAGGCATGCCCTTTTTTTCTTTTCCTTTTTTTTTAAAGAGTGAGTATAACCGCCCTCCTCTTATTGACTTCTTGAAAAATTTCTCATGTGTTGAATTTTCTTGCCTATTCCCTACCCCAGGGCATTTTTTGAGGGCCTGTGTCATTTACAGCCCTGCAGTCCTTGTGAGTCTATAAGCAACCATTGGCACTGGGTTTAAAGCTGCTGTTGTGGGAAATAGCCACAAGGCAGCAGCATTATTACGTTCTCAACACTTGTTACTAGGGCAGCAGAGTCTTCCTGGAGGTAGTGTTCCGAGGTTGTAAACTAGAGTGGAATGTGCTGGGACAAGCCCCCAGAAGTTTATATCTCCTTACTTATGTTTGTTTTTTAAATTTATTTTCTACTTCTTATCGGAGTAAATTTGATTAGAGTGTTTTGATTGTCTGGCTGTACAGAGTCTGCTCAATGATTCATACATATGTCTGTTCATCTTCGGAACCTGTTACCATGTATGTGATTACAGAATGTATATTTTGAAGGGATTGGTGATTATATAATTCATATCATTTATATGTTATATGTTTATGTACATTTAACTTACATTAGTATATTCATGTTAACCCCATAGTCCTAATTTACCCATCCCCCCACCTTTCATTTTGGCTAACCATTAGTTTATTTGATAAGTCTGTGAGTGTCTTTTTCTGTGGAAATATGTTCATTGGTAGCAATCTTAGGATAACATGTATAAATGATATCATAGGACATTTGTCATACCCTTTTGACTTACTTATCGTTATATGATTATTTCTAGGCTCAACTGTAGTCCTGAAAACGGCATTGTTCATTTTTTTCCCGAGGCTACTATTCCATTCTGTCCATATACCACTTCTTCTTTTTCCCGTCATCTGTTTATGGACCTTTTTTTGCTTCCGTGTCTTGGCTCTTTCAATATTGCTGCAGTGCACATTTGCCTGCCTCTGTCTTTCCGATTCTGGTGGTCTTAGGTTATAGGCCCAAAAGGTGCCCTGCCGCATCATATGGTAGCTCAATTTTTACCTTTTCAAGCACAGCTCCATTCAGTTTGCGTTAGTGCTGTTGCCACTTTACATCCCACCAGCAGCCAGAAGGTACACAGTTCTCTAAAACCCCCTCAGCATTTATCGTTTGTAGACTTTTTGCTGATGGTTATGACTGGTGTGAACTGAAACCTTTTTGAATTTGAATTTGCTTGTGGCTTATAATTCCCTATACTGAGCTTTAGGCATGTCCTTTTTTTTCTTTTCCTTTTTTTTTAAAGAGTGAGTACAACTTCCCTCCTCTTATTGACTTCTTGAAAAATTTCTCATATGTTGAATTTTCTTGCCTATTGCCTACGCCAGGGCATGTTTTGATGGCCTGTGTCATTTAGAGCCCTGCAGTCCTTGTGACTATATAAGCAACCATTGGCACTGGGTTTAAAGCTGCTGTTGTGGGAAACAGCCACAAGGCGGCAGCATTATTACGTTCTCAACTCTTGTTACTAGGGCAACTGAGTCTTCCTGGAGGCAGTTTTCCAAGGTTGTAAATTAGAGTGGAATGTGCTGGGACAAGCCCCAGAAGTTTATGTCTCCTTACTTATGTTTGTTTTTTAAACTTAATTTATACTTCTTGTCGGAGTAAATTTGATTAGAGTGTTTTGATTGTCTGGCTGTACAGAATCTGCTCAATGATTCATACATATGTCTGTTCATCTTCGGATCCTGTTACCATGTATGTGATCACAAAATATATATTTTCAAGGTATTGGTGATTATATAATTCATATAGTTTATCTGTTATATGTTTATATACATTTAACATACATTAGTATATGTATGTTAACCCCATAGTCCTAATTTACCCATCCTCCCACCTTTCATTTTGGCTAACCATTAGTTTCTTTGGTAAGTCTGTGAGTGTGTTTTTCTGTGGAAATATGTTCATTGGTAGCAATCTTAGGATAACATGTATAAATGATATCATAGGATGTTTGTCATACCCTTTTCACTTACTTATTAACCTTATATGATTATTTCTAGGCTCAACTGTAGTCCTGAAAACGGCATTGTTCATTTTTTTCGCGAGGCTACTATTACATTTGGTACGTATACCACTTCGTCTTTG
The DNA here is from genome assembly GCF_965194825.1 of Balaenoptera physalus. NCBI lineage: Eukaryota > Metazoa > Chordata > Mammalia > Artiodactyla > Balaenopteridae > Balaenoptera > Balaenoptera physalus. Next base: position 527,755 of record NW_028126584.1, on the reverse strand, counting down.
TCCATTCATCTGTTTATGGACCTATTTTCTGCTTCCATGTCTTGGCTATTTCAATATTGCTGCAGTGCACATTGGCCTGCCTGTGTTTTTCAGATTCTGGTGGTCTTAGGTTATAGGCCCCAAAGGTGCCATGCCGCATCATATGGTAGCTCAATTTTTACCTTTTCAAGCATCTCCATTCAGTTTGCATTAGTGTTGTTACCACGTTACATCCCAGCAGCAGCTTGAAGGTACACAGTTCTCTAAAACCCCTTCAGCATTTATCGTTTGTAGACATTTTGCTGATGGTTATGACTGGTGTGAGCTGAAACCTTTTTGAATTTGAATTTGCATGTGGCTAATAATTCCTTATACTGAGCTTTAGGCATGTCCTTTTTTTGTTTTCCTTTTTTTTAAAGAGTGAGTACAACTTCCCTCCTCTTATTGACTTCTTGAAAAATTTCTCATGTGTTGAATTTTCTTGCCTATTCCCTACCCCAGGGCATTTCTTGAGGGCCTGTGTCATTTACAGCCCTGCAGTCCTTGTGACTATGTAGGCAACCATTGGCACTGGGTTTAAAGCTGCTGCTGTGGGAAACAGCCACATGGCGGCAGCATTATTACGTCCTCAACTCTTGTTAATGGGGCAAAAGACTCTTCCTGGAGGTAGTGTTCCAAGGTTGGAAATTAGAGTGGAATGTGCTGGGACAAGCCCCCAGAAGTTTATCTCTCCTTACTTATGTTTGTTTTTTAAATTTAATTTCTATTTCTTATCGGAGTAAATCTGATTAGAGTGTTTTGATTTTCTGGCTGTACAGAATCTGCTCATTGATTCATATTTATGTTTCTTCATCTTCGGATCCTGTTACCATGTATGTGATTACAGAATATATATTTTAAAGGTATTCGTGATTATATAATTCATATACTTTATATGTTATATGTTTATATACATTTAACATACATTAGTATATGTATGTTAACCCCATAGTCCTAATTTACCCATCCTCCCACCTTTCATTTTGGCTAACCATTAGTTTATTTGATAAGTCTGTGAGTGTCTTTTTCTGTGGAAATATGTTCATTGGTAGCAATTTTACGATAACATATATAAATGACATCATAGGATATTTGTCATACCCTTTTCACTTACTTAACGTTATATGATTATTTCTAGGCTCAACTGTAGTCCTGAAAACGGCATTGTTCATTTTTTTCACGAGCCTACTATTCCATTCTGTCCATATACCACTTCGTCTTTGTCCATACATCTGTTTATGGACCTTTTTTTTTCCTTCCATGTCTTGGCTATTTCAATGTTGCTGCAGTGCACATTTGCCTGCCTCTGTCTTTCCGATTCTGGTGGTCTTAGGTTATAGGCCCAAAAGGTGCCCTGCCGCATCATATGGTAGCTCAATTTTTACCTTTTCAAGCAGCTCCATTCAGTTTGCGTTAGTGCTGTTGCCACTTTACATCCCACCAGCAACTAGAAGGTACACAGTTCTCTAAAACCCCTTCAGCATTTATAGTTTGTAGACTTTTTGCTGATGGTCATGACTCTTGTGAGCTTAAACCTTTTTGAATTTGAATATGTATGTGGCTAATAATTCCTTATACTGAGCTTTAGGCATGTCCTTTTTTTTTGCTTTCCTTTTTTTTAAAGAGTGAGTACAACTTCCCTCCTCTTATTGACTTCTTGAAAAATTTCTCATGTGTTGAATTTTCTTGCCTATTCCCTACCCCAGGGCATGTTTTGTGGGCCTGTGTCATTTACAGCCCTGCAGTCCTTGTGACTATATAACCAACCATTGGCACTGGGTTTAAAGCTGCTGTTGTGGGAAAGAGCCACAAGACGGCAGCATTATTACATTCTCAACTCTTGTTATTAGGGCAACAGAGTCTTCCTGGAGGTAGTGTTCCCAGGTTGTAAATTAGAGAGGAATGTCCTGGGACAAGCCCCCAGAAGTTTATGTCTCCTTACTTATGTTTGTTTTTTAAATTTAATTTCTATTTCTTATCGGAGTAAATTTGATTAGAGTGTTTTGATTGTCTGGCTGTACAGAATCTGCTCAATGATTCATACATACGTCTGTTCATCTTCGGATACTGTTACCATGTATGTGATCACAAAATGTATATTTTGAAGGTATTGGTGATGATATAATTCATGTAATTTATATGTTATATGTTTATATACATTTAACATACATTAGTATATGTATGTTAACCCCATAGTCCTAATTTACCCATCCTCCCACCTTTCATTTTGGCTAACCATTAGTTTATTTGATAAGTCTGTGAGTGTCTTTTTCTGTGGAAATATGTTCATTGGTAGCAATCTTAGGATAACATGTATAAATGATATCATAGGCTGTTTGTCATACCCTTTTCACTTACTTAACCTTATATGATTATTTCAAGGCTCAGCTGTAGTCCAGAAAACGGCATTGTTCATTTTTTTCCCGAGCTTACTATTCCATTCTGTCCATATACCACTTCTTCTTTTTCCATTCATATGTTTATGGACCTTTTTTTTTGCTTTCATGTCTTGGCTATTTCAATATTACTGCAGTGCACATTTGCCTGCCTCTGTCTTCCCGATCCTGGTGGTCTTCGTTTATAGGCTCAAAGGTGCCCTGCCGCATCATATGGTAGCTCAATTTTTACCTTGTAAAGCAGCTCCATTCAGTTCTTGTTAGTGCTTTTACCACTTTACATCCCACCAGCAGCTAGTAGGTATGAGTTGTCTAAAACCCATTCAGCATTTATAGTTTGTAGACTTTTTGCTAATGGCCATTTGACTGGTGTGAGCTGAAACCTTTTTGGAGGTTGGAAACGCATGTGGCTAATAATTCCTTATACTGAGCTTTAACCATATCCTTTTTCTTCGTTTCCTTTTTTTGTTAAAGAGTAGGTACAACTTCCCTCCTCTCTTGACTTCTTGAAAAATTTCTCATGTGTTGAATTTTCCTGCCTATTCCCTACCCCAGGGCATTTTTTGAGGGCAGGTGTCATTTAGAGCCCTGCATTCCTTGGGACTATTAAGCAACCATTAGCAGTGGGTTTAAAGCTGCTCTTGTGCGAAACAGCCACAAGGCGGCAGCATTATTACGTTCTCAACTCTTGTTACTTGGGCAAAAGAGTCTTCCTGGAGGTAGGGTTCCGAGGTTGTAAATTAGAGTGGAATGTGCAGGGACAAGCCCCCAGAAGTTTATGTCTCCTTACTTATGTTTGTTTTTTAAATTTAGTTTCTATTTCTTATCGGAGTAAATTTGATTAGAGTGTGCTGATTGTCTGGCTGTACAGAATCTGCTCAATGATTCATACTTATGTCTGTTCACCTTTGGACCCTGTTACCATGTATGTGATTACAGAATGTATATTTTAAAGGTATTGGTGATTATATAATTCATATAATTTATCTGTTATATGTTTATATACATTTAACATACATTAGTATATGTATATTAACCCCATAGTCCTAATTTACCCATCCTCCCACCTTTCCTTTTGGCTAACCATTAGTTTACTTGATAAGTCTGTGAGTGTCTTTTTCTGTGGAAATATGTTCTTTGGTAGCAATCTTAGGATAACATGTATAAATGATGTCATAGGATATTTGTCATACCCTTTTGACTTACTTAACCTTATATGATTATTTGTAGGCTCAACTGTAGTCGTGAAAACGGCATTGTTCCTTTTTTTCCCGAGGCTACTATTCCATTTGGTACGTATACCACTTCATCTTTGTCCATTCATCTGTTTATGGACCTTTTTTTTGCTTCCATGTCTTGGCTATTTCAATATTGTTGCAGTGCATATGTGCCTGCATCTGTCTTTCCGATTTTGGTGGTTTTATATTATAGGCCCAAAAGGTGCCCTGCCGCATCATATGTTAACTCAATTTTTACCTTTTCAAGCAGCTCCATTCAGTTTTCGTTAGTGCTCTTACCACTTTACATCCCACCGGCACCAAGAAGGTACACAGTTCTCTAAAACCCCTTCAGCATTTATAGTTTGTAGACTTTTTGCTGCTGGTCATGACTGGTGTGAGCTGAAACCTTATTGAATTTGAATTTGCATATGGCTAATAATTTCCTTTACTGAGCTTTAGGCATGCCCTTTTTTTCTTTTCCTTTTTTTTTAAAGAGTGAGTACAACCTCCCTCCTCTTATTGACTTCTTGAAAAATTTCTCATGTGTTGAATTTTCTTGCCTATTCCCTACCCCAGGGCATTTTTTGAGGGCCTGTGTCATTTACAGCCCTGCAGTCCTTGTGAGTCTATAAGCAACCATTGGCACTGGGTTTAAAGCTGCTGTTGTGGGAAATAGCCACAAGGCAGCAGCATTATTACGTTCTCAACACTTGTTACTAGGGCAGCAGAGTCTTCCTGGAGGTAGTGTTCCGAGGTTGTAAACTAGAGTGGAATGTGCTGGGACAAGCCCCCAGAAGTTTATATCTCCTTACTTATGTTTGTTTTTTAAATTTATTTTCTACTTCTTATCGGAGTAAATTTGATTAGAGTGTTTTGATTGTCTGGCTGTACAGAATCTGCTCAATGATTCATACATATGTCTGTTCATCTTCGGAACCTGTTACCATGTATGTGATTACAGAATGTATATTTTGAAGGGATTGGTGATTATATAATTCATATCATTTATATGTTATATGTTTATGTACATTTAACTTACATTAGTATATTCATGTTAACCCCATAGTCCTAATTTACCCATCCCCCCACCTTTCATTTTGGCTAACCATTAGTTTATTTGATAAGTCTGTGAGTGTCTTTTTCTGTGGAAATATGTTCATTGGTAGCAATCTTAGGATAACATGTATAAATGATATCATAGGACATTTGTCATACCCTTTTGACTTACTTATCGTTATATGATTATTTCTAGGCTCAACTGTAGTCCTGAAAACGGCATTGTTCATTTTTTTCCCGAGGCTACTATTCCATTCTGTCCATATACCACTTCTTCTTTTTCCCGTCATCTGTTTATGGACCTTTTTTTGCTTCCGTGTCTTGGCTCTTTCAATATTGCTGCAGTGCACATTTGCCTGCCTCTGTCTTTCCGATTCTGGTGGTCTTAGGTTATAGGCCCAAAAGGTGCCCTGCCGCATCATATGGTAGCTCAATTTTTACCTTTTCAAGCACAGCTCCATTCAGTTTGCGTTAGTGCTGTTGCCACTTTACATCCCACCAGCAGCCAGAAGGTACACAGTTCTCTAAAACCCCCTCAGCATTTATCGTTTGTAGACTTTTTGCTGATGGTTATGACTGGTGTGAACTGAAACCTTTTTGAATTTGAATTTGCTTGTGGCTTATAATTCCTTATACTGAGCTTTAGGCATGTCCTTTTTTTTCTTTTCCTTTTTTTTTAAAGAGTGAGTACAACTTCCCTCCTCTTATTGACTTCTTGAAAAATTTCTCATATGTTGAATTTTCTTGCCTATTGCCTACGCCAGGGCATGTTTTGAGGGCCTGTGTCATTTAGAGCCCTGCAGTCCTTGTGACTATATAAGCAACCATTGGCACTGGGTTTAAAGCTGCTGTTGTGGGAAACAGCCACAAGGCGGCAGCATTATTACGTTCTCAACTCTTGTTACTAGGGCAACTGAGTCTTCCTGGAGGCAGTTTTCCAAGGTTGTAAATTAGAGTGGAATGTGCTGGGACAAGCCCCAGAAGTTTATGTCTCCTTACTTATGTTTGTTTTTTAAACTTAATTTATACTTCTTGTCAGAGTAAATTTGATTAGAGTGTTTTGATTGTCTGGCTGTACAGAATCTGCTCAATGATTCATACATACGTCTGTTCATCTTCGGATCCTGTTACCATGTATGTGATCACAAAATATATATTTTCAAGGTATTGGTGATTATATAATTCATATAGTTTATCTGTTATATGTTTATATACATTTAACATACATTAGTATATGTATGTTAACCCCATAGTCCTAATTTACCCATCCTCCCACCTTTCATTTTGGCTAACCATTAGTTTCTTTCGTAAGTCTGTGAGTGTGTTTTTCTGTGGAAATATGTTCATTGGTAGCAATCTTAGGATAACATGTATAAATGATATCATAGGATGTTTGTCATACCCTTTTCACTTACTTAACCTTATATGATTATTTCTAGGCTCAACTGTAGTCCTGAAAACGGCATTGTTCATTTTTTTCGCGAGGCTACTATTACATTTGGTATGTATACCACTTCGTCTTTGTCCATTCATCTGTTTATGGACCTATTTTCTGCTTCCATGTCTTGGCTATTTCAATATTGCTGCAGTGCACATTGGCCTGCCTGTGTTTTCCAGATTCTGGTGGTCTTAGGTTATAGGCCCCAAAGGTGCCATGCCGCATCATATGGTAGCTCAATTTTTACCTTTTCAAGCATCTCCATTCAGTTTGCATTAGTGTTGTTACCACGTTACATCCCAGCAGCAGCTTGAAGGTACACAGTTCTCTAAAACCCCTTCAGCATTTATCGTTTGTAGACATTTTGCTGATGGTTATGACTGGTGTGAGCTGAAACCTTTTTGAATTTGAATTTGCATGTGGCTAATAATTCCTTATACTGAGCTTTAGGCATGTCCTTTTTTTGTTTTCCTTTTTTTTAAAGAGTGAGTACAACTTCCCTCCTCTTATTGACTTCTTGAAAAATTTCTCATGTGTTGAATTTTCTTGCCTATTCCCTACCCCAGGGCATTTCTTGAGGGCCTGTGTCATTTACAGCCCTGCAGTCCTTGTGACTATGTAGGCAACCATTGGCACTGGGTTTAAAGCTGCTGCTGTGGGAAACAGCCACATGGCGGCAGCATTATTACGTCCTCAACTCTTGTTAATGGGGCAAAAGACTCTTCCTGGAGGTAGTGTTCCAAGGTTGGAAATTAGAGTGGAATGTGCTGGGACAAGCCCCCAGAAGTTTATCTCTCCTTACTTATGTTTGTTTTTTAAATTTAATTTCTATTTCTTATCGGAGTAAATCTGATTAGAGTGTTTTGATTTTCTGGCTGTACAGAATCTGCTCATTGATTCATATTTATGTTTCTTCATCTTCGGATCCTGTTACCATGTATGTGATTACAGAATATATATTTTAAAGGTATTCGTGATTATATAATTCATATACTTTATATGTTATATGTTTATATACATTTAACATACATTAGTATATGTATGTTAACCCCATAGTCCTAATTTACCCATCCTCCCACCTTTCATTTTGGCTAACCATTAGTTTATTTGATAAGTCTGTGAGTGTCTTTTTCTGTGGAAATATGTTCATTGGTAGCAATTTTACGATAACATATATAAATGACATCATAGGATATTTGTCATACCCTTTTCACTTACTTAACGTTATATGATTATTTCTAGGCTCAACTGTAGTCCTGAAAACGGCATTGTTCATTTTTTTCACGAGCCTACTATTCCATTCTGTCCATATACCACTTCGTCTTTGTCCATACATCTGTTTATGGACCTTTTTTTTTCCTTCCATGTCTTGGCTATTTCAATGTTGCTGCAGTGCACATTTGCCTGCCTCTGTCTTTCCGATTCTGGTGGTCTTAGGTTATAGGCCCAAAAGGTGCCCTGCCGCATCATATGGTAGCTCAATTTTTACCTTTTCAAGCAGCTCCATTCAGTTTGCGTTAGTGCTGTTGCCACTTTACATCCCACCAGCAACTAGAAGGTACACAGTTCTCTAAAACCCCTTCAGCATTTATAGTTTGTAGACTTTTTGCTGATGGTCATGACTCTTGTGAGCTTAAACCTTTTTGAATTTGAATATGTATGTGGCTAATAATTCCTTATACTGAGCTTTAGGCATGTCCTTTTTTTTGTTTTCCTTTTTTTTAAATAGTGAGTACAACTTCCCTCCTCTTATTGACTTCTTGAAAAATTTCTCATGTGTTGAATTTTCTTGCCTATTCCCTACCCCAGGGCATGTTTTGTGGGCCTGTGTCATTTACAGCCCTGCAGTCCTTGTGACTATATAACCAACCATTGGCACTGGGTTTAAAGCTGCTGTTGTGGGAAAGAGCCACAAGACGGCAGCATTATTACATTCTCAACTCTTGTTATTAGGGCAACAGAGTCTTCCTGGAGGTAGTGTTCCCAGGTTGTAAATTAGAGAGGAATGTCCTGGGACAAGCCCCCAGAAGTTTATGTCTCCTTACTTATGTTTGTTTTTTAAATTTAATTTCTATTTCTTATCGGAGTAAATTTGATTAGAGTGTTTTGATTGTCTGGCTGTACAGAATCTGCTCAATGATTCATACATACGTCTGTTCATCTTCGGATACTGTTACCATGTATGTGATCACAAAATGTATATTTTGAAGGTATTGGTGATGATATAATTCATGTAATTTATATGTTATATGTTTATATACATTTAACATACATTAGTATATGTATGTTAACCCCATAGTCCTAATTTACCCATCCTCCCACCTTTCATTTTGGCTAACCATTAGTTTATTTGATAAGTCTGTGAGTGTCTTTTTCTGTGGAAATATGTTCATTGGTAGCAATCTTAGGATAACATGTATAAATGATATCATAGGCTGTTTGTCATACCCTTTTCACTTACTTAACCTTATATGATTATTTCAAGGCTCAGCTGTAGTCCAGAAAACGGCATTGTTCATTTTTTTCCCGAGCTTACTATTCCATTCTGTCCATATACCACTTCTTCTTTTTCCATTCATATGTTTATGGACCTTTTTTTTTGCTTTCATGTCTTGGCTATTTCAATATTACTGCAGTGCACATTTGCCTGCCTCTGTCTTCCCGATCCTGGTGGTCTTCGTTTATAGGCTCAAAGGTGCCCTGCCGCATCATATGGTAGCTCAATTTTTACCTTGTAAAGCAGCTCCATTCAGTTCTTGTTAGTGCTTTTACCACTTTACATCCCACCAGCAGCTAGTAGGTATGAGTTGTCTAAAACCCATTCAGCATTTATAGTTTGTAGACTTTTTGCTAATGGCCATTTGACTGGTGTGAGCTGAAACCTTTTTGGAGGTTGGAAACGCATGTGGCTAATAATTCCTTATACTGAGCTTTAACCATATCCTTTTTCTTCGTTTCCTTTTTTTGTTAAAGAGTAGGTACAACTTCCCTCCTCTCTTGACTTCTTGAAAAATTTCTCATGTGTTGAATTTTCCTGCCTATTCCCTACCCCAGGGCATTTTTTGAGGGCAGGTGTCATTTAGAGCCCTGCATTCCTTGGGACTATTAAGCAACCATTAGCAGTGGGTTTAAAGCTGCTCTTGTGCGAAACAGCCACAAGGCGGCAGCATTATTACGTTCTCAACTCTTGTTACTTGGGCAAAAGAGTCTTCCTGGAGGTAGGGTTCCGAGGTTGTAAATTAGAGTGGAATGTGCAGGGACAAGCCCCCAGAAGTTTATGTCTCCTTACTTATGTTTGTTTTTTAAATTTAGTTTCTATTTCTTATCGGAGTAAATTTGATTAGAGTGTGTTGATTGTCTGGCTGTACAGAATCTGCTCAATGATTCATACTTATGTCTGTTCACCTTTGGACCCTGTTACCATGTATGTGATTACAGAATGTATATTTTAAAGGTATTGGTGATTATATAATTCATATAATTTATCTGTTATATGTTTATATACATTTAACATACATTAGTATATGTATATTAACCCCATAGTCCTAATTTACCCATCCTCCCACCTTTCCTTTTGGCTAACCATTAGTTTACTTGATAAGTCTGTGAGTGTCTTTTTCTGTGGAAATATGTTCTTTGGTAGCAATCTTAGGATAACATGTATAAATGATGTCATAGGATATTTGTCATACCCTTTTGACTTACTTAACCTTATATGATTATTTCTAGTCTCAACTGTAGTCGTGAAAACGGCATTGTTCCTTTTTTTCCCGAGGCTACTATTCCATTTGGTACGTATACCACTTCATCTTTGTCCATTCATCTGTTTATGGACCTTTTTTTTGCTTCCATGTCTTGGCTATTTCAATATTGTTGCAGTGCATATGTGCCTGCATCTGTCTTTCCGATTTTGGTGGTTTTATATTATAGGCCCAAAAGGTGCCCTGCCGCATCATATGTTAACTCAATTTTTACCTTTTCAAGCAGCTCCATTCAGTTTTCGTTAGTGCTCTTACCACTTTACATCCCACCGGCACCAAGAAGGTACACAGTTCTCTAAAACCCCTTCAGCATTTATAGTTTGTAGACTTTTTGCTGCTGGTCATGACTGGTGTGAGCTGAAACCTTATTGAATTTGAATTTGCATATGGCTAATAATTTCCTTTACTGAGCTTTAGGCATGCCCTTTTTTTCTTTTCCTTTTTTTTTAAAGAGTGAGTACAACCTCCCTCCTCTTATTGACTTCTTGAAAAATTTCTCATGTGTTGAATTTTCTTGCCTATTCCCTACCCCAGGGCATTTTTTGAGGGCCTGTGTCATTTACAGCCCTGCAGTCCTTGTGAGTCTATAAGCAACCATTGGCACTGGGTTTAAAGCTGCTGTTGTGGGAAATAGCCACAAGGCAGCAGCATTATTACGTTCTCAACACTTGTTACTAGGGCAGCAGAGTCTTCCTGGAGGTAGTGTTCCGAGGTTGTAAACTAGAGTGGAATGTGCTGGGACAAGCCCCCAGAAGTTTATATCTCCTTACTTATGTTTGTTTTTTAAATTTATTTTCTACTTCTTATCGGAGTAAATTTGATTAGAGTGTTTTGATTGTCTGGCTGTACAGAATCTGCTCAATGATTCATACATATGTCTGTTCATCTTCGGAACCTGTTACCATGTATGTGATTACAGAATGTATATTTTGAAGGGATTGGTGATTATATAATTCATATCATTTATATGTTATATGTTTATGTACATTTAACTTACATTAGTATATTCATGTTAACCCCATAGTCCTAATTTACCCATCCCCCCACCTTTCATTTTGGCTAACCATTAGTTTATTTGATAAGTCTGTGAGTGTCTTTTTCTGTGGAAATATGTTCATTGGTAGCAATCTTAGGATAACATGTATAAATGATATCATAGGACATTTGTCATACCCTTTTGACTTACTTATCGTTATATGATTATTTCTAGGCTCAACTGTAGTCCTGAAAACGGCATTGTTCATTTTTTTCCCGAGGCTACTATTCCATTCTGTCCATATACCACTTCTTCTTTTTCCCGTCATCTGTTTATGGACCTTTTTTTGCTTCCATGTCTTGGCTCTTTCAATATTGCTGCAGTGCACATTTGCCTGCCTCTGTCTTTCCGATTCTGGTGGTCTTAGGTTATAGGCCCAAAAGGTGCCCTGCCGCATCATATGGTAGCTCAATTTTTACCTTTTCAAGCACAGCTCCATTCAGTTTGCGTTAGTGCTGTTGCCACTTTACATCCCACCAGCAGCCAGAAGGTACACAGTTCTCTAAAACCCCCTCAGCATTTATCGTTTGTAGACTTTTTGCTGATGGTTATGACTGGTGTGAACTGAAACCTTTTTGAATTTGAATTTGCTTGTGGCTTATAATTCCCTATACTGAGCTTTAGGCATGTCCTTTTTTTTCTTTTCCTTTTTTTTTAAAGAGTGAGTACAACTTCCCTCCTCTTATTGACTTCTTGAAAAATTTCTCATATGTTGAATTTTCTTGCCTATTGCCTACGCCAGGGCATGTTTTGAGGGCCTGTGTCATTTAGAGCCCTGCAGTCCTTGTGACTATATAAGCAACCATTGGCACTGGGTTTAAAGCTGCTGTTGTGGGAAACAGCCACAAGGCGGCAGCATTATTACGTTCTCAACTCTTGTTACTAGGGCAACTGAGTCTTCCTGGAGGCAGTTTTCCAAGGTTGTAAATTAGAGTGGAATGTGCTGGGACAAGCCCCAGAAGTTTATGTCTCCTTACTTATGTTTGTTTTTTAAACTTAATTTATACTTCTTGTCAGAGTAAATTTGATTAGAGTGTTTTGATTGTCTGGCTGTACAGAATCTGCTCAATGATTCATACATACGTCTGTTCATCTTCGGATCCTGTTACCATGTATGTGATCACAAAATATATATTTTCAAGGTATTGGTGATTATATAATTCATATAGTTTATCTGTTATATGTTTATATACATTTAACATACATTAGTATATGTATGTTAACCCCATAGTCCTAATTTACCCATCCTCCCACCTTTCATTTTGGCTAACCATTAGTTTCTTTCGTAAGTCTGTGAGTGTGTTTTTCTGTGGAAATATGTTCATTGGTAGCAATCTTAGGATAACATGTATAAATGATATCATAGGATGTTTGTCATACCCTTTTCACTTACTTAACCTTATATGATTATTTCTAGGCTCAACTGTAGTCCTGAAAACGGCATTGTTCATTTTTTTCGCGAGGCTACTATTACATTTGGTATGTATACCACTTCGTCTTTGTCCATTCATCTGTTTATGGACCTATTTTCTGCTTCCATGTCTTGGCTATTTCAATATTGCTGCAGTGCACATTGGCCTGCCTGTGTTTTCCAGATTCTGGTGGTCTTAGGTTATAGGCCCCAAAGGTGCCATGCCGCATCATATGGTAGCTCAATTTTTACCTTTTCAAGCATCTCCATTCAGTTTGCATTAGTGTTGTTACCACGTTACATCCCAGCAGCAGCTTGAAGGTACACAGTTCTCTAAAACCCCTTCAGCATTTATCGTTTGTAGACATTTTGCTGATGGTTATGACTGGTGTGAGCTGAAACCTTTTTGAATTTGAATTTGCATGTGGCTAATAATTCCTTATACTGAGCTTTAGGCATGTCCTTTTTTTGTTTTCCTTTTTTTTAAAGAGTGAGTACAACTTCCCTCCTCTTATTGACTTCTTGAAAAATTTCTCATGTGTTGAATTTTCTTGCCTATTCCCTACCCCAGGGCATTTCTTGAGGGCCTGTGTCATTTACAGCCCTGCAGTCCTTGTGACTATGTAGGCAACCATTGGCACTGGGTTTAAAGCTGCTGCTGTGGGAAACAGCCACATGGCGGCAGCATTATTACGTCCTCAACTCTTGTTAATGGGGCAAAAGACTCTTCCTGGAGGTAGTGTTCCAAGGTTGGAAATTAGAGTGGAATGTGCTGGGACAAGCCCCCAGAAGTTTATCTCTCCTTACTTATGTTTGTTTTTTAAATTTAATTTCTATTTCTTATCGGAGTAAATCTGATTAGAGTGTTTTGATTTTCTGGCTGTACAGAATCTGCTCATTGATTCATATTTATGTTTCTTCATCTTCGGATCCTGTTACCATGTATGTGATTACAGAATATATATTTTAAAGGTATTCGTGATTATATAATTCATATACTTTATATGTTATATGTTTATATACATTTAACATACATTAGTATATGTATGTTAACCCCATAGTCCTAATTTACCCATCCTCCCACCTTTCATTTTGGCTAACCATTAGTTTATTTGATAAGTCTGTGAGTGTCTTTTTCTGTGGAAATATGTTCATTGGTAGCAATTTTACGATAACATATATAAATGACATCATAGGATATTTGTCATACCCTTTTCACTTACTTAACGTTATATGATTATTTCTAGGCTCAACTGTAGTCCTGAAAACGGCATTGTTCATTTTTTTCACGAGCCTACTATTCCATTCTGTCCATATACCACTTCGTCTTTGTCCATACATCTGTTTACGGACCTTTTTTTTTCCTTCCATGTCTTGGCTATTTCAATGTTGCTGCAGTGCACATTTGCCTGCCTCTGTCTTTCCGATTCTGGTGGTCTTAGGTTATAGGCCCAAAAGGTGCCCTGCCGCATCATATGGTAGCTCAATTTTTACCTTTTCAAGCAGCTCCATTCAGTTTGCGTTAGTGCTGTTGCCACTTTACATCCCACCAGCAACTAGAAGGTACACAGTTCTCTAAAACCCCTTCAGCATTTATAGTTTGTAGACTTTTTGCTGATGGTCATGACTCTTGTGAGCTTAAACCTTTTTGAATTTGAATATGTATGTGGCTAATAATTCCTTATACTGAGCTTTAGGCATGTCCTTTTTTTTGTTTTCCTTTTTTTTAAATAGTGAGTACAACTTCCCTCCTCTTATTGACTTCTTGAAAAATTTCTCATGTGTTGAATTTTCTTGCCTATTCCCTACCCCAGGGCATGTTTTGTGGGCCTGTGTCATTTACAGCCCTGCAGTCCTTGTGACTATATAACCAACCATTGGCACTGGGTTTAAAGCTGCTGTTGTGGGAAAGAGCCACAAGACGGCAGCATTATTACATTCTCAACTCTTGTTATTAGGGCAACAGAGTCTTCCTGGAGGTAGTGTTCCCAGGTTGTAAATTAGAGAGGAATGTCCTGGGACAAGCCCCCAGAAGTTTATGTCTCCTTACTTATGTTTGTTTTTTAAATTTAATTTCTATTTCTTATCGGAGTAAATTTGATTAGAGTGTTTTGATTGTCTGGCTGTACAGAATCTGCTCAATGATTCATACATACGTCTGTTCATCTTCGGATACTGTTACCATGTATGTGATCACAAAATGTATATTTTGAAGGTATTGGTGATGATATAATTCATGTAATTTATATGTTATATGTTTATATACATTTAACATACATTAGTATATGTATGTTAACCCCATAGTCCTAATTTACCCATCCTCCCACCTTTCATTTTGGCTAACCATTAGTTTATTTGATAAGTCTGTGAGTGTCTTTTTCTGTGGAAATATGTTCATTGGTAGCAATCTTAGGATAACATGTATAAATGATATCATAGGCTGTTTGTCATACCCTTTTCACTTACTTAACCTTATATGATTATTTCAAGGCTCAGCTGTAGTCCAGAAAACGGCATTGTTCATTTTTTTCCCGAGCTTACTATTCCATTCTGTCCATATACCACTTCTTCTTTTTCCATTCATATGTTTATGGACCTTTTTTTTTGCTTTCATGTCTTGGCTATTTCAATATTACTGCAGTGCACATTTGCCTGCCTCTGTCTTCCCGATCCTGGTGGTCTTCGTTTATAGGCTCAAAGGTGCCCTGCCGCATCATATGGTAGCTCAATTTTTACCTTGTAAAGCAGCTCCATTCAGTTCTTGTTAGTGCTTTTACCACTTTACATCCCACCAGCAGCTAGTAGGTATGAGTTGTCTAAAACCCATTCAGCATTTATAGTTTGTAGACTTTTTGCTAATGGCCATTTGACTGGTGTGAGCTGAAACCTTTTTGGAGGTTGGAAACGCATGTGGCTAATAATTCCTTATACTGAGCTTTAACCATATCCTTTTTCTTCGTTTCCTTTTTTTGTTAAAGAGTAGGTACAACTTCCCTCCTCTCTTGACTTCTTGAAAAATTTCTCATGTGTTGAATTTTCCTGCCTATTCCCTACCCCAGGGCATTTTTTGAGGGCAGGTGTCATTTAGAGCCCTGCATTCCTTGGGACTATTAAGCAACCATTAGCAGTGGGTTTAAAGCTGCTCTTGTGCGAAACAGCCACAAGGCGGCAGCATTATTACGTTCTCAACTCTTGTTACTTGGGCAAAAGAGTCTTCCTGGAGGTAGGGTTCCGAGGTTGTAAATTAGAGTGGAATGTGCAGGGACAAGCCCCCAGAAGTTTATGTCTCCTTACTTATGTTTGTTTTTTAAATTTAGTTTCTATTTCTTATCGGAGTAAATTTGATTAGAGTGTGTTGATTGTCTGGCTGTACAGAATCTGCTCAATGATTCATACTTATGTCTGTTCACCTTTGGACCCTGTTACCATGTATGTGATTACAGAATGTATATTTTAAAGGTATTGGTGATTATATAATTCATATAATTTATCTGTTATATGTTTATATACATTTAACATACATTAGTATATGTATATTAACCCCATAGTCCTAATTTACCCATCCTCCCACCTTTCCTTTTGGCTAACCATTAGTTTACTTGATAAGTCTGTGAGTGTCTTTTTCTGTGGAAATATGTTCTTTGGTAGCAATCTTAGGATAACATGTATAAATGATGTCATAGGATATTTGTCATACCCTTTTGACTTACTTAACCTTATATGATTATTTCTAGTCTCAACTGTAGTCGTGAAAACGGCATTGTTCCTTTTTTTCCCGAGGCTACTATTCCATTTGGTACGTATACCACTTCATCTTTGTCCATTCATCTGTTTATGGACCTTTTTTTTGCTTCCATGTCTTGGCTATTTCAATATTGTTGCAGTGCATATGTGCCTGCATCTGTCTTTCCGATTTTGGTGGTTTTATATTATAGGCCCAAAAGGTGCCCTGCCGCATCATATGTTAACTCAATTTTTACCTTTTCAAGCAGCTCCATTCAGTTTTCGTTAGTGCTCTTACCACTTTACATCCCACCGGCACCAAGAAGGTACACAGTTCTCTAAAACCCCTTCAGCATTTATAGTTTGTAGACTTTTTGCTGCTGGTCATGACTGGTGTGAGCTGAAACCTTATTGAATTTGAATTTGCATATGGCTAATAATTTCCTTTACTGAGCTTTAGGCATGCCCTTTTTTTCTTTTCCTTTTTTTTTAAAGAGTGAGTACAACCTCCCTCCTCTTATTGACTTCTTGAAAAATTTCTCATGTGTTGAATTTTCTTGCCTATTCCCTACCCCAGGGCATTTTTTGAGGGCCTGTGTCATTTACAGCCCTGCAGTCCTTGTGAGTCTATAAGCAACCATTGGCACTGGGTTTAAAGCTGCTGTTGTGGGAAATAGCCACAAGGCAGCAGCATTATTACGTTCTCAACACTTGTTACTAGGGCAGCAGAGTCTTCCTGGAGGTAGTGTTCCGAGGTTGTAAACTAGAGTGGAATGTGCTGGGACAAGCCCCCAGAAGTTTATATCTCCTTACTTATGTTTGTTTTTTAAATTTATTTTCTACTTCTTATCGGAGTAAATTTGATTAGAGTGTTTTGATTGTCTGGCTGTACAGAATCTGCTCAATGATTCATACATATGTCTGTTCATCTTCGGAACCTGTTACCATGTATGTGATTACAGAATGTATATTTTGAAGGGATTGGTGATTATATAATTCATATCATTTATATGTTATATGTTTATGTACATTTAACTTACATTAGTATATTCATGTTAACCCCATAGTCCTAATTTACCCATCCCCCCACCTTTCATTTTGGCTAACCATTAGTTTATTTGATAAGTCTGTGAGTGTCTTTTTCTGTGGAAATATGTTCATTGGTAGCAATCTTAGGATAACATGTATAAATGATATCATAGGACATTTGTCATACCCTTTTGACTTACTTATCGTTATATGATTATTTCTAGGCTCAACTGTAGTCCTGAAAACGGCATTGTTCATTTTTTTCCCGAGGCTACTATTCCATTCTGTCCATATACCACTTCTTCTTTTTCCCGTCATCTGTTTATGGACCTTTTTTTGCTTCCATGTCTTGGCTCTTTCAATATTGCTGCAGTGCACATTTGCCTGCCTCTGTCTTTCCGATTCTGGTGGTCTTAGGTTATAGGCCCAAAAGGTGCCCTGCCGCATCATATGGTAGCTCAATTTTTACCTTTTCAAGCACAGCTCCATTCAGTTTGCGTTAGTGCTGTTGCCACTTTACATCCCACCAGCAGCCAGAAGGTACACAGTTCTCTAAAACCCCCTCAGCATTTATCGTTTGTAGACTTTTTGCTGATGGTTATGACTGGTGTGAACTGAAACCTTTTTGAATTTGAATTTGCTTGTGGCTTATAATTCCCTATACTGAGCTTTAGGCATGTCCTTTTTTTTCTTTTCCTTTTTTTTTAAAGAGTGAGTACAACTTCCCTCCTCTTATTGACTTCTTGAAAAATTTCTCATATGTTGAATTTTCTTGCCTATTGCCTACGCCAGGGCATGTTTTGAGGGCCTGTGTCATTTAGAGCCCTGCAGTCCTTGTGACTATATAAGCAACCATTGGCACTGGGTTTAAAGCTGCTGTTGTGGGAAACAGCCACAAGGCGGCAGCATTATTACGTTCTCAACTCTTGTTACTAGGGCAACTGAGTCTTCCTGGAGGCAGTTTTCCAAGGTTGTAAATTAGAGTGGAATGTGCTGGGACAAGCCCCAGAAGTTTATGTCTCCTTACTTATGTTTGTTTTTTAAACTTAATTTATACTTCTTGTCAGAGTAAATTTGATTAGAGTGTTTTGATTGTCTGGCTGTACAGAATCTGCTCAATGATTCATACATACGTCTGTTCATCTTCGGATCCTGTTACCATGTATGTGATCACAAAATATATATTTTCAAGGTATTGGTGATTATATAATTCATATAGTTTATCTGTTATATGTTTATATACATTTAACATACATTAGTATATGTATGTTAACCCCATAGTCCTAATTTACCCATCCTCCCACCTTTCATTTTGGCTAACCATTAGTTTCTTTCGTAAGTCTGTGAGTGTGTTTTTCTGTGGAAATATGTTCATTGGTAGCAATCTTAGGATAACATGTATAAATGATATCATAGGATGTTTGTCATACCCTTTTCACTTACTTAACCTTATATGATTATTTCTAGGCTCAACTGTAGTCCTGAAAACGGCATTGTTCATTTTTTTCGCGAGGCTACTATTACATTTGGTATGTATACCACTTCGTCTTTGTCCATTCATCTGTTTATGGACCTATTTTCTGCTTCCATGTCTTGGCTATTTCAATATTGCTGCAGTGCACATTGGCCTGCCTGTGTTTTCCAGATTCTGGTGGTCTTAGGTTATAGGCCCCAAAGGTGCCATGCCGCATCATATGGTAGCTCAATTTTTACCTTTTCAAGCATCTCCATTCAGTTTGCATTAGTGTTGTTACCACGTTACATCCCAGCAGCAGCTTGAAGGTACACAGTTCTCTAAAACCCCTTCAGCATTTATCGTTTGTAGACATTTTGCTGATGGTTATGACTGGTGTGAGCTGAAACCTTTTTGAATTTGAATTTGCATGTGGCTAATAATTCCTTATAGTGAGCTTTAGGCATGTCCTTTTTTTGTTTTCCTTTTTTTTAAAGAGTGAGTACAACTTCCCTCCTCTTATTGACTTCTTTAAAAATTTCTCATGTGTTGAATTTTCTTGCCTATTCCCTACCCCAGGGCATTTCTTGAGGGCCTGTGTCATTTACAGCCCTGCAGTCCTTGTGACTATGTAGGCAACCATTGGCACTGGGTTTAAAGCTGCTGCTGTGGGAAACAGCCACATGGCGGCAGCATTATTACGTCCTCAACTCTTGTTAATGGGGCAAAAGACTCTTCCTGGAGGTAGTGTTCCAAGGTTGGAAATTAGAGTGGAATGTGCTGGGACAAGCCCCCAGAAGTTTATCTCTCCTTACTTATGTTTGTTTTTTAAATTTAATTTCTATTTCTTATCGGAGTAAATCTGATTAGAGTGTTTTGATTTTCTGGCTGTACAGAATCTGCTCATTGATTCATATTTATGTTTCTTCATCTTCGGATCCTGTTACCATGTATGTGATTACAGAATATATATTTTAAAGGTATTCGTGATTATATAATTCATATACTTTATATGTTATATGTTTATATACATTTAACATACATTAGTATATGTATGTTAACCCCATAGTCCTAATTTACCCATCCTCCCACCTTTCATTTTGGCTAACCATTAGTTTATTTGATAAGTCTGTGAGTGTCTTTTTCTGTGGAAATATGTTCATTGGTAGCAATTTTACGATAACATATATAAATGACATCATAGGATATTTGTCATACCCTTTTCACTTACTTAACGTTATATGATTATTTCTAGGCTCAACTGTAGTCCTGAAAACGGCATTGTTCATTTTTTTCACGAGCCTACTATTCCATTCTGTCCATATACCACTTCGTCTTTGTCCATACATCTGTTTACGGACCTTTTTTTTTCCTTCCATGTCTTGGCTATTTCAATGTTGCTGCAGTGCACATTTGCCTGCCTCTGTCTTTCCGATTCTGGTGGTCTTAGGTTATAGGCCCAAAAGGTGCCCTGCCGCATCATATGGTAGCTCAATTTTTACCTTTTCAAGCAGCTCCATTCAGTTTGCGTTAGTGCTGTTGCCACTTTACATCCCACCAGCAACTAGAAGGTACACAGTTCTCTAAAACCCCTTCAGCATTTATAGTTTGTAGACTTTTTGCTGATGGTCATGACTCTTGTGAGCTTAAACCTTTTTGAATTTGAATATGTATGTGGCTAATAATTCCTTATACTGAGCTTTAGGCATGTCCTTTTTTTTTGCTTTCCTTTTTTTTAAAGAGTGAGTACAACTTCCCTCCTCTTATTGACTTCTTGAAAAATTTCTCATGTGTTGAATTTTCTTGCCTATTCCCTACCCCAGGGCATGTTTTGTGGGCCTGTGTCATTTACAGCCCTGCAGTCCTTGTGACTATATAACCAACCATTGGCACTGGGTTTAAAGCTGCTGTTGTGGGAAAGAGCCACAAGACGGCAGCATTATTACATTCTCAACTCTTGTTATTAGGGCAACAGAGTCTTCCTGGAGGTAGTGTTCCCAGGTTGTAAATTAGAGAGGAATGTCCTGGGACAAGCCCCCAGAAGTTTATGTCTCCTTACTTATGTTTGTTTTTTAAATTTAATTTCTATTTCTTATCGGAGTAAATTTGATTAGAGTGTTTTGATTGTCTGGCTGTACAGAATCTGCTCAATGATTCATACATACGTCTGTTCATCTTCGGATACTGTTACCATGTATGTGATCACAAAATGTATATTTTGAAGGTATTGGTGATGATATAATTCATGTAATTTATATGTTATATGTTTATATACATTTAACATACATTAGTATATGTATGTTAACCCCATAGTCCTAATTTACCCATCCTCCCACCTTTCATTTTGGCTAACCATTAGTTTATTTGATAAATCTGTGAGTGTCTTTTTCTGTGGAAATATGTTCATTGGTAGCAATCTTAGGATAACATGTATAAATGATATCATAGGCTGTTTGTCATACCCTTTTCACTTACTTAACCTTATATGATTATTTCAAGGCTCAGCTGTAGTCCAGAAAACGGCATTGTTCATTTTTTTCCCGAGCTTACTATTCCATTCTGTCCATATACCACTTCTTCTTTTTCCATTCATATGTTTATGGACCTTTTTTTTTGCTTTCATGTCTTGGCTATTTCAATATTACTGCAGTGCACATTTGCCTGCCTCTGTCTTTCCGATCCTGGTGGTCTTCGTTTATAGGCTCAAAGGTGCCCTGCCGCATCATATGGTAGCTCAATTTTTACCTTGTAAAGCAGCTCCATTCAGTTCTTGTTAGTGCTTTTACCACTTTACATCCCACCAGCAACTAGTAGGTATGAGTTGTCTAAAACCCATTCAGCATTTATAGTTTGTAGACTTTTTGCTAATGGCCATTTGACTGGTGTGAGCTGAAACCTTTTTGGAGGTTGGAAACGCATGTGGCTAATAATTCCTTATACTGAGCTTTAACCATATCCTTTTTCTTCGTTTCCTTTTTTTGTTAAAGAGTAGGTACAACTTCCCTCCTCTCTTGACTTCTTGAAAAATTTCTCATGTGTTGAATTTTCCTGCCTATTCCCTACCCCAGGGCATTTTTTGAGGGCAGGTGTCATTTAGAGCCCTGCATTCCTTGGGACTATTAAGCAACCATTAGCAGTGGGTTTAAAGCTGCTCTTGTGCGAAACAGCCACAAGGCGGCAGCATTATTACGTTCTCAACTCTTGTTACTTGGGCAAAAGAGTCTTCCTGGAGGTAGGGTTCCGAGGTTGTAAATTAGAGTGGAATGTGCAGGGACAAGCCCCCAGAAGTTTATGTCTCCTTACTTATGTTTGTTTTTTAAATTTAGTTTCTATTTCTTATCGGAGTAAATTTGATTAGAGTGTGTTGATTGTCTGGCTGTACAGAATCTGCTCAATGATTCATACTTATGTCTGTTCACCTTTGGACCCTGTTACCATGTATGTGATTACAGAATGTATATTTTAAAGGTATTGGTGATTATATAATTCATATAATTTATCTGTTATATGTTTATATACATTTAACATACATTAGTATATGTATATTAACCCCATAGTCCTAATTTACCCATCCTCCCACCTTTCCTTTTGGCTAACCATTAGTTTACTTGATAAGTCTGTGAGTGTCTTTTTCTGTGGAAATATGTTCTTTGGTAGCAATCTTAGGATAACATGTATAAATGATGTCATAGGATATTTGTCATACCCTTTTGACTTACTTAACCTTATATGATTATTTCTAGTCTCAACTGTAGTCGTGAAAACGGCATTGTTCCTTTTTTTCCCGAGGCTACTATTCCATTTGGTACGTATACCACTTCATCTTTGTCCATTCATCTGTTTATGGACCTTTTTTTTGCTTCCATGTCTTGGCTATTTCAATATTGTTGCAGTGCATATGTGCCTGCATCTGTCTTTCCGATTTTGGTGGTTTTATATTATAGGCCCAAAAGGTGCCCTGCCGCATCATATGTTAACTCAATTTTTACCTTTTCAAGCAGCTCCATTCAGTTTTCGTTAGTGCTCTTACCACTTTACATCCCACCGGCACCAAGAAGGTACACAGTTCTCTAAAACCCCTTCAGCATTTATAGTTTGTAGACTTTTTGCTGCTGGTCATGACTGGTGTGAGCTGAAACCTTATTGAATTTGAATTTGCATATGGCTAATAATTTCCTTTACTGAGCTTTAGGCATGCCCTTTTTTTCTTTTCCTTTTTTTTTAAAGAGTGAGTACAACCTCCCTCCTCTTATTGACTTCTTGAAAAATTTCTCATGTGTTGAATTTTCTTGCCTATTCCCTACCCCAGGGCATTTTTTGAGGGCCTGTGTCATTTACAGCCCTGCAGTCCTTGTGAGTCTATAAGCAACCATTGGCACTGGGTTTAAAGCTGCTGTTGTGGGAAATAGCCACAAGGCAGCAGCATTATTACGTTCTCAACACTTGTTACTAGGGCAGCAGAGTCTTCCTGGAGGTAGTGTTCCGAGGTTGTAAACTAGAGTGGAATGTGCTGGGACAAGCCCCCAGAAGTTTATATCTCCTTACTTATGTTTGTTTTTTAAATTTATTTTCTACTTCTTATCGGAGTAAATTTGATTAGAGTGTTTTGATTGTCTGGCTGTACAGAATCTGCTCAATGATTCATACATATGTCTGTTCATCTTCGGAACCTGTTACCATGTATGTGATTACAGAATGTATATTTTGAAGGGATTGGTGATTATATAATTCATATCATTTATATGTTATATGTTTATGTACATTTAACTTACATTAGTATATTCATGTTAACCCCATAGTCCTAATTTACCCATCCCCCCACCTTTCATTTTGGCTAACCATTAGTTTATTTGATAAGTCTGTGAGTGTCTTTTTCTGTGGAAATATGTTCATTGGTAGCAATCTTAGGATAACATGTATAAATGATATCATAGGACATTTGTCATACCCTTTTGACTTACTTATCGTTATATGATTATTTCTAGGCTCAACTGTAGTCCTGAAAACGGCATTGTTCATTTTTTTCCCGAGGCTACTATTCCATTCTGTCCATATACCACTTCTTCTTTTTCCCGTCATCTGTTTATGGACCTTTTTTTGCTTCCATGTCTTGGCTCTTTCAATATTGCTGCAGTGCACATTTGCCTGCCTCTGTCTTTCCGATTCTGGTGGTCTTAGGTTATAGGCCCAAAAGGTGCCCTGCCGCATCATATGGTAGCTCAATTTTTACCTTTTCAAGCACAGCTCCATTCAGTTTGCGTTAGTGCTGTTGCCACTTTACATCCCACCAGCAGCCAGAAGGTACACAGTTCTCTAAAACCCCCTCAGCATTTATCGTTTGTAGACTTTTTGCTGATGGTTATGACTGGTGTGAACTGAAACCTTTTTGAATTTGAATTTGCTTGTGGCTTATAATTCCCTATACTGAGCTTTAGGCATGTCCTTTTTTTTCTTTTCCTTTTTTTTTAAAGAGTGAGTACAACTTCCCTCCTCTTATTGACTTCTTGAAAAATTTCTCATATGTTGAATTTTCTTGCCTATTGCCTACGCCAGGGCATGTTTTGATGGCCTGTGTCATTTAGAGCCCTGCAGTCCTTGTGACTATATAAGCAACCATTGGCACTGGGTTTAAAGCTGCTGTTGTGGGAAACAGCCACAAGGCGGCAGCATTATTACGTTCTCAACTCTTGTTACTAGGGCAACTGAGTCTTCCTGGAGGCAGTTTTCCAAGGTTGTAAATTAGAGTGGAATGTGCTGGGACAAGCCCCAGAAGTTTATGTCTCCTTACTTATGTTTGTTTTTTAAACTTAATTTATACTTCTTGTCGGAGTAAATTTGATTAGAGTGTTTTGATTGTCTGGCTGTACAGAATCTGCTCAATGATTCATACATATGTCTGTTCATCTTCGGATCCTGTTACCATGTATGTGATCACAAAATATATATTTTGAAGGTATTGGTGATTATATAATTCATATAGTTTATCTGTTATATGTTTATATACATTTAACATACATTAGTATATGTATGTTAACCCCATAGTCCTAATTTACCCATCCTCCCACCTTTCATTTTGGCTAACCATTAGTTTCTTTGGTAAGTCTGTGAGTGTGTTTTTCTGTGGAAATATGTTCATTGGTAGCAATCTTAGGATAACATGTATAAATGATATCATAGGATGTTTGTCATACCCTTTTCACTTACTTATTAACCTTATATGATTATTTCTAGGCTCAACTGTAGTCCTGAAAACGGCATTGTTCATTTTTTTCGCGAGGCTACTATTACATTTGGTACGTATACCACTTCGTCTTTGTCCATTCATCTGTTTATGGACCTATTTTCTGCTTCCATGTCTTGGCTATTTCAATATTGCTGCAGTGCACATTGGCCTGCCTGTGTTTTTCAGATTCTGGTGGTCTTAGGTTATAGGCCCCAAAGGTGCCATGCCGCATCATATGGTAGCTCAATTTTTACCTTTTCAAGCATCTCCATTCAGTTTGCATTAGTGTTGTTACCACGTTACATTCCAGCAGCAGCTTGAAGGTACACAGTTCTCTAAAACCCCTTCAGCATTTATCGTTTGTAGACTTTTTGCTGATGGTTATGACTGGTGTGAGCTGAAACCTTTTTGAATTTGAATTTGCATGTGGCTAATAATTCCTTATACTGAGCTTTAGGCATGTCCTTTTTTTGTTTTCCTTTTTTTTAAAGAGTGAGTACAACTTCCCTCCTCTTATTGACTTCTTGAAAAATTTCTCATGTGTTGAATTTTCTTGCCTATTCCCTACCCCAGGGCATTTCTTGAGGGCCTGTGTCATTTACAGCCCTGCAGTCCTTGTGACTATGTAGGCAACCATTGGCACTGGGTTTAAAGCTGCTGCTGTGGGAAACAGCCACATGGCGGCAGCATTATTACGTCCTCAACTCTTGTTAATGGGGCAAAAGACTCTTCCTGGAGGTAGTGTTCCAAGGTTGGAAATTAGAGTGGAATGTGCTGGGACAAGCCCCCAGAAGTTTATCTCTCCTTACTTATGTTTGTTTTTTAAATTTAATTTCTATTTCTTATCGGAGTAAATCTGATTAGAGTGTTTTGATTTTCTGGCTGTACAGAATCTGCTCATTGATTCATATTTATGTTTCTTCATCTTCGGATCCTGTTACCATGTATGTGATTACAGAATATATATTTTAAAGGTATTCGTGATTATATAATTCATATACTTTATATGTTATATGTTTATATACATTTAACATACATTAGTATATGTATGTTAACCCCATAGTCCTAATTTACCCATCCTCCCACCTTTCATTTTGGCTAACCATTAGTTTATTTGATAAGTCTGTGAGTGTCTTTTTCTGTGGAAATATGTTCATTGGTAGCAATTTTACGATAACATATATAAATGACATCATAGGATATTTGTCATACCCTTTTCACTTACTTAACGTTATATGATTATTTCTAGGCTCAACTGTAGTCCTGAAAACGGCATTGTTCATTTTTTTCACGAGCCTACTATTCCATTCTGTCCATATACCACTTCGTCTTTGTCCATACATCTGTTTATGGACCTTTTTTTTTCCTTCCATGTCTTGGCTATTTCAATGTTGCTGCAGTGCACATTTGCCTGCCTCTGTCTTTCCGATTCTGGTGGTCTTAGGTTATAGGCCCAAAAGGTGCCCTGCCGCATCATATGGTAGCTCAATTTTTACCTTTTCAAGCAGCTCCATTCAGTTTGCGTTAGTGCTGTTGCCACTTTACATCCCACCAGCAACTAGAAGGTACACAGTTCTCTAAAACCCCTTCAGCATTTATAGTTTGTAGACTTTTTGCTGATGGTCATGACTCTTGTGAGCTTAAACCTTTTTGAATTTGAATATGTATGTGGCTAATAATTCCTTATACTGAGCTTTAGGCATGTCCTTTTTTTTTGTTTTCCTTTTTTTTAAAGAGTGAGTACAACTTCCCTCCTCTTATTGACTTCTTGAAAAATTTCTCATGTGTTGAATTTTCTTGCCTATTCCCTACCCCAGGGCATGTTTTGTGGGCCTGTGTCATTTACAGCCCTGCAGTCCTTGTGACTATATAACCAACCATTGGCACTGGGTTTAAAGCTGCTGTTGTGGGAAAGAGCCACAAGACGGCAGCATTATTACATTCTCAACTCTTGTTATTAGGGCAACAGAGTCTTCCTGGAGGTAGTGTTCCCAGGTTGTAAATTAGAGAGGAATGTCCTGGGACAAGCCCCCAGAAGTTTATGTCTCCTTACTTATGTTTGTTTTTTAAATTTAATTTCTATTTCTTATCGGAGTAAATTTGATTAGAGTGTTTTGATTGTCTGGCTGTACAGAATCTGCTCAATGATTCATACATATGTCTGTTCATCTTCGGATACTGTTACCATGTATGTGATCACAAAATGTATATTTTGAAGGTATTGGTGATGATATAATTCATGTAATTTATATGTTATATGTTTATATACATTTAACATACATTAGTATATGTATGTTAACCCCATAGTCCTAATTTACCCATCCTCCCACCTTTCATTTTGGCTAACCATTAGTTTCTTTGGTAAGTCTGTGAGTGTGTTTTTCTGTGGAAATATGTTCATTGGTAGCAATCTTAGGATAACATGTATAAATGATATCATAGGATGTTTGTCATACCCTTTTCACTTACTTATTAACCTTATATGATTATTTCTAGGCTCAACTGTAGTCCTGAAAACGGCATTGTTCATTTTTTTCGCGAGGCTACTATTACATTTGGTACGTATACCACTTCGTCTTTGTCCATTCATCTGTTTATGGACCTATTTTCTGCTTCCATGTCTTGGCTATTTCAATATTGCTGCAGTGCACATTGGCCTGCCTGTGTTTTTCAGATTCTGGTGGTCTTAGGTTATAGGCCCCAAAGGTGCCATGCCGCATCATATGGTAGCTCAATTTTTACCTTTTCAAGCATCTCCATTCAGTTTGCATTAGTGTTGTTACCACGTTACATTCCAGCAGCAGCTTGAAGGTACACAGTTCTCTAAAACCCCTTCAGCATTTATCGTTTGTAGACTTTTTGCTGATGGTTATGACTGGTGTGAGCTGAAACCTTTTTGAATTTGAATTTGCATGTGGCTAATAATTCCTTATACTGAGCTTTAGGCATGTCCTTTTTTTGTTTTCCTTTTTTTTAAAGAGTGAGTACAACTTCCCTCCTCTTATTGACTTCTTGAAAAATTTCTCATGTGTTGAATTTTCTTGCCTATTCCCTACCCCAGGGCATTTCTTGAGGGCCTGTGTCATTTACAGCCCTGCAGTCCTTGTGACTATGTAGGCAACCATTGGCACTGGGTTTAAAGCTGCTGCTGTGGGAAACAGCCACATGGCGGCAGCATTATTACGTCCTCAACTCTTGTTAATGGGGCAAAAGACTCTTCCTGGAGGTAGTGTTCCAAGGTTGGAAATTAGAGTGGAATGTGCTGGGACAAGCCCCCAGAAGTTTATCTCTCCTTACTTATGTTTGTTTTTTAAATTTAATTTCTATTTCTTATCGGAGTAAATCTGATTAGAGTGTTTTGATTTTCTGGCTGTACAGAATCTGCTCATTGATTCATATTTATGTTTCTTCATCTTCGGATCCTGTTACCATGTATGTGATTACAGAATATATATTTTAAAGGTATTCGTGATTATATAATTCATATACTTTATATGTTATATGTTTATATACATTTAACATACATTAGTATATGTATGTTAACCCCATAGTCCTAATTTACCCATCCTCCCACCTTTCATTTTGGCTAACCATTAGTTTATTTGATAAGTCTGTGAGTGTCTTTTTCTGTGGAAATATGTTCATTGGTAGCAATTTTACGATAACATATATAAATGACATCATAGGATATTTGTCATACCCTTTTCACTTACTTAACGTTATATGATTATTTCTAGGCTCAACTGTAGTCCTGAAAACGGCATTGTTCATTTTTTTCACGAGCCTACTATTCCATTCTGTCCATATACCACTTCGTCTTTGTCCATACATCTGTTTATGGACCTTTTTTTTTCCTTCCATGTCTTGGCTATTTCAATGTTGCTGCAGTGCACATTTGCCTGCCTCTGTCTTTCCGATTCTGGTGGTCTTAGGTTATAGGCCCAAAAGGTGCCCTGCCGCATCATATGGTAGCTCAATTTTTACCTTTTCAAGCAGCTCCATTCAGTTTGCGTTAGTGCTGTTGCCACTTTACATCCCACCAGCAACTAGAAGGTACACAGTTCTCTAAAACCCCTTCAGCATTTATAGTTTGTAGACTTTTTGCTGATGGTCATGACTCTTGTGAGCTTAAACCTTTTTGAATTTGAATATGTATGTGGCTAATAATTCCTTATACTGAGCTTTAGGCATGTCCTTTTTTTTTGTTTTCCTTTTTTTTAAAGAGTGAGTACAACTTCCCTCCTCTTATTGACTTCTTGAAAAATTTCTCATGTGTTGAATTTTCTTGCCTATTCCCTACCCCAGGGCATGTTTTGTGGGCCTGTGTCATTTACAGCCCTGCAGTCCTTGTGACTATATAACCAACCATTGGCACTGGGTTTAAAGCTGCTGTTGTGGGAAAGAGCCACAAGACGGCAGCATTATTACATTCTCAACTCTTGTTATTAGGGCAACAGAGTCTTCCTGGAGGTAGTGTTCCCAGGTTGTAAATTAGAGAGGAATGTCCTGGGACAAGCCCCCAGAAGTTTATGTCTCCTTACTTATGTTTGTTTTTTAAATTTAATTTCTATTTCTTATCGGAGTAAATTTGATTAGAGTGTTTTGATTGTCTGGCTGTACAGAATCTGCTCAATGATTCATACATATGTCTGTTCATCTTCGGATACTGTTACCATGTATGTGATCACAAAATGTATATTTTGAAGGTATTGGTGATGATATAATTCATGTAATTTATATGTTATATGTTTATATACATTTAACATACATTAGTATATGTATGTTAACCCCATAGTCCTAATTTACCCATCCTCCCACCTTTCATTTTGGCTAACCATTAGTTTATTTGATAAGTCTGTGAGTGTCTTTTTCTGTGGAAATATGTTCATTGGTAGCAATCTTAGGATAACATGTATAAATGATATCATAGGCTGTTTGTCATACCCTTTTCACTTACTTAACCTTATATGATTATTTCAAGGCTCAGCTGTAGTCCAGAAAACGGCATTGTTCATTTTTTTCCCGAGCTTACTATTCCATTCTGTCCATATACCACTTCTTCTTTTTCCATTCATATGTTTATGGACCTTTTTTTTTGCTTTCATGTCTTGGCTATTTCAATATTACTGCAGTGCACATTTGCCTGCCTCTGTCTTCCCGATCCTGGTGGTCTTCGTTTATAGGCTCAAAGGTGCCCTGCCGCATCATATGGTAGCTCAATTTTTACCTTGTAAAGCAGCTCCATTCAGTTCTTGTTAGTGCTTTTACCACTTTACATCCCACCAGCAGCTAGTAGGTATGAGTTGTCTAAAACCCATTCAGCATTTATAGTTTGTAGACTTTTTGCTAATGGCCATTTGACTGGTGTGAGCTGAAACCTTTTTGGAGGTTGGAAACGCATGTGGCTAATAATTCCTTATACTGAGCTTTAACCATATCCTTTTTCTTCGTTTCCTTTTTTTGTTAAAGAGTAGGTACAACTTCCCTCCTCTCTTGACTTCTTGAAAAATTTCTCATGTGTTGAATTTTCCTGCCTATTCCCTACCCCAGGGCATTTTTTGAGGGCAGGTGTCATTTAGAGCCCTGCATTCCTTGGGACTATTAAGCAACCATTAGCAGTGGGTTTAAAGCTGCTCTTGTGCGAAACAGCCACAAGGCGGCAGCATTATTACGTTCTCAACTCTTGTTACTTGGGCAAAAGAGTCTTCCTGGAGGTAGGGTTCTGAGGTTGTAAATTAGAGTGGAATGTGCAGGGACAAGCCCCCAGAAGTTTATGTCTCCTTACTTATGTTTGTTTTTTAAATTTAGTTTCTATTTCTTATCGGAGTAAATTTGATTAGAGTGTGTTGATTGTCTGGCTGTACAGAATCTGCTCAATGATTCATACTTATGTCTGTTCACCTTTGGACCCTGTTACCATGTATGTGATTACAGAATGTATATTTTAAAGGTATTGGTGATTATATAATTCATATAATTTATCTGTTATATGTTTATATACATTTAACATACATTAGTATATGTATATTAACCCCATAGTCCTAATTTACCCATCCTCCCACCTTTCCTTTTGGCTAACCATTAGTTTACTTGATAAGTCTGTGAGTGTCTTTTTCTGTGGAAATATGTTCTTTGGTAGCAATCTTAGGATAACATGTATAAATGATGTCATAGGATATTTGTCATACCCTTTTGACTTACTTAACCTTATATGATTATTTCTAGTCTCAACTGTAGTCGTGAAAACGGCATTGTTCCTTTTTTTCCCGAGGCTACTATTCCATTTGGTACGTATACCACTTCATCTTTGTCCATTCATCTGTTTATGGACCTTTTTTTTGCTTCCATGTCTTGGCTATTTCAATATTGTTGCAGTGCATATGTGCCTGCATCTGTCTTTCCGATTTTGGTGGTTTTATATTATAGGCCCAAAAGGTGCCCTGCCGCATCATATGTTAACTCAATTTTTACCTTTTCAAGCAGCTCCATTCAGTTTTCGTTAGTGCTCTTACCACTTTACATCCCACCGGCACCAAGAAGGTACACAGTTCTCTAAAACCCCTTCAGCATTTATAGTTTGTAGACTTTTTGCTGCTGGTCATGACTGGTGTGAGCTGAAACCTTATTGAATTTGAATTTGCATATGGCTAATAATTTCCTTTACTGAGCTTTAGGCATGCCCTTTTTTTCTTTTCCTTTTTTTTTAAAGAGTGAGTACAACCTCCCTCCTCTTATTGACTTCTTGAAAAATTTCTCATGTGTTGAATTTTCTTGCCTATTCCCTACCCCAGGGCATTTTTTGAGGGCCTGTGTCATTTACAGCCCTGCAGTCCTTGTGAGTCTATAAGCAACCATTGGCACTGGGTTTAAAGCTGCTGTTGTGGGAAATAGCCACAAGGCAGCAGCATTATTACGTTCTCAACACTTGTTACTAGGGCAGCAGAGTCTTCCTGGAGGTAGTGTTCCGAGGTTGTAAACTAGAGTGGAATGTGCTGGGACAAGCCCCCAGAAGTTTATATCTCCTTACTTATGTTTGTTTTTTAAATTTATTTTCTACTTCTTATCGGAGTAAATTTGATTAGAGTGTTTTGATTGTCTGGCTGTACAGAATCTGCTCAATGATTCATACATATGTCTGTTCATCTTCGGAACCTGTTACCATGTATGTGATTACAGAATGTATATTTTGAAGGGATTGGTGATTATATAATTCATATCATTTATATGTTATATGTTTATGTACATTTAACTTACATTAGTATATTCATGTTAACCCCATAGTCCTAATTTACCCATCCCCCCACCTTTCATTTTGGCTAACCATTAGTTTATTTGATAAGTCTGTGAGTGTCTTTTTCTGTGGAAATATGTTCATTGGTAGCAATCTTAGGATAACATGTATAAATGATATCATAGGACATTTGTCATACCCTTTTGACTTACTTATCGTTATATGATTATTTCTAGGCTCAACTGTAGTCCTGAAAACGGCATTGTTCATTTTTTTCCCGAGGCTACTATTCCATTGTGTCCATATACCACTTCTTCTTTTTCCCGTCATCTGTTTATGGACCTTTTTTTGCTTCCATGTCTTGGCTCTTTCAATATTGCTGCAGTGCACATTTGCCTGCCTCTGTCTTTCCGATTCTGGTGGTCTTAGGTTATAGGCCCAAAAGGTGCCCTGCCGCATCATATGGTAGCTCAATTTTTACCTTTTCAAGCACAGCTCCATTCAGTTTGCGTTAGTGCTGTTGCCACTTTACATCCCACCAGCAGCCAGAAGGTACACAGTTCTCTAAAACCCCCTCAGCATTTATCGTTTGTAGACTTTTTGCTGATGGTTATGACTGGTGTGAACTGAAACCTTTTTGAATTTGAATTTGCTTGTGGCTTATAATTCCCTATACTGAGCTTTAGGCATGTCCTTTTTTTTCTTTTCCTTTTTTTTTAAAGAGTGAGTACAACTTCCCTCCTCTTATTGACTTCTTGAAAAATTTCTCATATGTTGAATTTTCTTGCCTATTGCCTACGCCAGGGCATGTTTTGATGGCCTGTGTCATTTAGAGCCCTGCAGTCCTTGTGACTATATAAGCAACCATTGGCACTGGGTTTAAAGCTGCTGTTGTGGGAAACAGCCACAAGGCGGCAGCATTATTACGTTCTCAACTCTTGTTACTAGGGCAACTGAGTCTTCCTGGAGGCAGTTTTCCAAGGTTGTAAATTAGAGTGGAATGTGCTGGGACAAGCCCCAGAAGTTTATGTCTCCTTACTTATGTTTGTTTTTTAAACTTAATTTATACTTCTTGTCGGAGTAAATTTGATTAGAGTGTTTTGATTGTCTGGCTGTACAGAATCTGCTCAATGATTCATACATATGTCTGTTCATCTTCGGATCCTGTTACCATGTATGTGATCACAAAATATATATTTTGAAGGTATTGGTGATTATATAATTCATATAGTTTATCTGTTATATGTTTATATACATTTAACATACATTAGTATATGTATGTTAACCCCATAGTCCTAATTTACCCATCCTCCCACCTTTCATTTTGGCTAACCATTAGTTTCTTTGGTAAGTCTGTGAGTGTGTTTTTCTGTGGAAATATGTTCATTGGTAGCAATCTTAGGATAACATGTATAAATGATATCATAGGATGTTTGTCATACCCTTTTCACTTACTTATTAACCTTATATGATTATTTCTAGGCTCAACTGTAGTCCTGAAAACGGCATTGTTCATTTTTTTCGCGAGGCTACTATTACATTTGGTACGTATACCACTTCGTCTTTGTCCATTCATCTGTTTATGGACCTATTTTCTGCTTCCATGTCTTGGCTATTTCAATATTGCTGCAGTGCACATTGGCCTGCCTGTGTTTTTCAGATTCTGGTGGTCTTAGGTTATAGGCCCCAAAGGTGCCATGCCGCATCATATGGTAGCTCAATTTTTACCTTTTCAAGCATCTCCATTCAGTTTGCATTAGTGTTGTTACCACGTTACATCCCAGCAGCAGCTTGAAGGTACACAGTTCTCTAAAACCCCTTCAGCATTTATCGTTTGTAGACATTTTGCTGATGGTTATGACTGGTGTGAGCTGAAACCTTTTTGAATTTGAATTTGCATGTGGCTAATAATTCCTTATACTGAGCTTTAGGCATGTCCTTTTTTTGTTTTCCTTTTTTTTAAAGAGTGAGTACAACTTCCCTCCTCTTATTGACTTCTTGAAAAATTTCTCATGTGTTGAATTTTCTTGCCTATTCCCTACCCCAGGGCATTTCTTGAGGGCCTGTGTCATTTACAGCCCTGCAGTCCTTGTGACTATGTAGGCAACCATTGGCACTGGGTTTAAAGCTGCTGCTGTGGGAAACAGCCACATGGCGGCAGCATTATTACGTCCTCAACTCTTGTTAATGGGGCAAAAGACTCTTCCTGGAGGTAGTGTTCCAAGGTTGGAAATTAGAGTGGAATGTGCTGGGACAAGCCCCCAGAAGTTTATCTCTCCTTACTTATGTTTGTTTTTTAAATTTAATTTCTATTTCTTATCGGAGTAAATCTGATTAGAGTGTTTTGATTTTCTGGCTGTACAGAATCTGCTCATTGATTCATATTTATGTTTCTTCATCTTCGGATCCTGTTACCATGTATGTGATTACAGAATATATATTTTAAAGGTATTCGTGATTATATAATTCATATACTTTATATGTTATATGTTTATATACATTTAACATACATTAGTATATGTATGTTAACCCCATAGTCCTAATTTACCCATCCTCCCACCTTTCATTTTGGCTAACCATTAGTTTATTTGATAAGTCTGTGAGTGTCTTTTTCTGTGGAAATATGTTCATTGGTAGCAATTTTACGATAACATATATAAATGACATCATAGGATATTTGTCATACCCTTTTCACTTACTTAACGTTATATGATTATTTCTAGGCTCAACTGTAGTCCTGAAAACGGCATTGTTCATTTTTTTCACGAGCCTACTATTCCATTCTGTCCATATACCACTTCGTCTTTGTCCATACATCTGTTTATGGACCTTTTTTTTTCCTTCCATGTCTTGGCTATTTCAATGTTGCTGCAGTGCACATTTGCCTGCCTCTGTCTTTCCGATTCTGGTGGTCTTAGGTTATAGGCCCAAAAGGTGCCCTGCCGCATCATATGGTAGCTCAATTTTTACCTTTTCAAGCAGCTCCATTCAGTTTGCGTTAGTGCTGTTGCCACTTTACATCCCACCAGCAACTAGAAGGTACACAGTTCTCTAAAACCCCTTCAGCATTTATAGTTTGTAGACTTTTTGCTGATGGTCATGACTCTTGTGAGCTTAAACCTTTTTGAATTTGAATATGTATGTGGCTAATAATTCCTTATACTGAGCTTTAGGCATGTCCTTTTTTTTTGTTTTCCTTTTTTTTAAAGAGTGAGTACAACTTCCCTCCTCTTATTGACTTCTTGAAAAATTTCTCATGTGTTGAATTTTCTTGCCTATTCCCTACCCCAGGGCATGTTTTGTGGGCCTGTGTCATTTACAGCCCTGCAGTCCTTGTGACTATATAACCAACCATTGGCACTGGGTTTAAAGCTGCTGTTGTGGGAAAGAGCCACAAGACGGCAGCATTATTACATTCTCAAGTCTTGTTATTAGGGCAACAGAGTCTTCCTGGAGGTAGTGTTCCCAGGTTGTAAATTAGAGAGGAATGTCCTGGGACAAGCCCCCAGAAGTTTATGTCTCCTTACTTATGTTTGTTTTTTAAATTTAATTTCTATTTCTTATCGGAGTAAATTTGATTAGAGTGTTTTGATTGTCTGGCTGTACAGAATCTGCTCAATGATTCATACATACGTCTGTTCATCTTCGGATACTGTTACCATGTATGTGATCACAAAATGTATATTTTGAAGGTATTGGTGATGATATAATTCATGTAATTTATA
The DNA here is from genome assembly GCF_965194825.1 of Balaenoptera physalus. NCBI lineage: Eukaryota > Metazoa > Chordata > Mammalia > Artiodactyla > Balaenopteridae > Balaenoptera > Balaenoptera physalus. The sequence goes on along the minus strand of NW_028126584.1, from coordinate 492,035 downwards.
TGTTATATGTTTATATACATTTAACATACATTAGTATATGTATGTTAACCCCATAGTCCTAATTTACCCATCCTCCCACCTTTCATTTTGGCTAACCATTAGTTTATTTGATAAGTCTGTGAGTGTCTTTTTCTGTGGAAATATGTTCATTGGTAGCAATCTTAGGATAACATGTATAAATGATATCATAGGCTGTTTGTCATACCCTTTTCACTTACTTAACCTTATATGATTATTTCAAGGCTCAACTGTAGTCCAGAAAACGGCATTGTTCATTTTTTTCCCGAGCTTACTATTCCATTCTGTCCATATACCACTTCTTCTTTTTCCATTCATATGTTTATGGACCTTTTTTTTTGCTTTCATGTCTTGGCTATTTCAATATTACTGCAGTGCACATTTGCCTGCCTCTGTCTTTCCGATCCTGGTGGTCTTCGTTTATAGGCTCAAAGGTGCCCTGCCGCATCATATGGTAGCTCAATTTTTACCTTGTAAAGCAGCTCCATTCAGTTCTTGTTAGTGCTTTTACCACTTTACATCCCACCAGCAGCTAGTAGGTATGAGTTGTCTAAAACCCATTCAGCATTTATAGTTTGTAGACTTTTTGCTAATGGCCATTTGACTGGTGTGAGCTGAAACCTTTTTGGAGGTTGGAAACGCATGTGGCTAATAATTCCTTATACTGAGCTTTAACCATATCCTTTTTCTTCGTTTCCTTTTTTTGTTAAAGAGTAGGTACAACTTCCCTCCTCTCTTGACTTCTTGAAAAATTTCTCATGTGTTGAATTTTCCTGCCTATTCCCTACCCCAGGGCATTTTTTGAGGGCAGGTGTCATTTAGAGCCCTGCATTCCTTGGGACTATTAAGCAACCATTAGCAGTGGGTTTAAAGCTGCTCTTGTGCGAAACAGCCACAAGGCGGCAGCATTATTACGTTCTCAACTCTTGTTACTTGGGCAAAAGAGTCTTCCTGGAGGTAGGGTTCCGAGGTTGTAAATTAGAGTGGAATGTGCAGGGACAAGCCCCCAGAAGTTTATGTCTCCTTACTTATGTTTGTTTTTTAAATTTAGTTTCTATTTCTTATCGGAGTAAATTTGATTAGAGTGTGTTGATTGTCTGGCTGTACAGAATCTGCTCAATGATTCATACTTATGTCTGTTCACCTTTGGACCCTGTTACCATGTATGTGATTACAGAATGTATATTTTAAAGGTATTGGTGATTATATAATTCATATAATTTATCTGTTATATGTTTATATACATTTAACATACATTAGTATATGTATATTAACCCCATAGTCCTAATTTACCCATCCTCCCACCTTTCCTTTTGGCTAACCATTAGTTTACTTGATAAGTCTGTGAGTGTCTTTTTCTGTGGAAATATGTTCTTTGGTAGCAATCTTAGGATAACATGTATAAATGATGTCATAGGATATTTGTCATACCCTTTTGACTTACTTAACCTTATATGATTATTTCTAGTCTCAACTGTAGTCGTGAAAACGGCATTGTTCCTTTTTTTCCCGAGGCTACTATTCCATTTGGTACGTATACCACTTCATCTTTGTCCATTCATCTGTTTATGGACCTTTTTTTTGCTTCCATGTCTTGGCTATTTCAATATTGTTGCAGTGCATATGTGCCTGCATCTGTCTTTCCGATTTTGGTGGTTTTATATTATAGGCCCAAAAGGTGCCCTGCCGCATCATATGTTAACTCAATTTTTACCTTTTCAAGCAGCTCCATTCAGTTTTCGTTAGTGCTCTTACCACTTTACATCCCACCGGCACCAAGAAGGTACACAGTTCTCTAAAACCCCTTCAGCATTTATAGTTTGTAGACTTTTTGCTGCTGGTCATGACTGGTGTGAGCTGAAACCTTATTGAATTTGAATTTGCATATGGCTAATAATTTCCTTTACTGAGCTTTAGGCATGCCCTTTTTTTCTTTTCCTTTTTTTTTAAAGAGTGAGTACAACCTCCCTCCTCTTATTGACTTCTTGAAAAATTTCTCATGTGTTGAATTTTCTTGCCTATTCCCTACCCCAGGGCATTTTTTGAGGGCCTGTGTCATTTACAGCCCTGCAGTCCTTGTGAGTCTATAAGCAACCATTGGCACTGGGTTTAAAGCTGCTGTTGTGGGAAATAGCCACAAGGCAGCAGCATTATTACGTTCTCAACACTTGTTACTAGGGCAGCAGAGTCTTCCTGGAGGTAGTGTTCCGAGGTTGTAAACTAGAGTGGAATGTGCTGGGACAAGCCCCCAGAAGTTTATATCTCCTTACTTATGTTTGTTTTTTAAATTTATTTTCTACTTCTTATCGGAGTAAATTTGATTAGAGTGTTTTGATTGTCTGGCTGTACAGAATCTGCTCAATGATTCATACATATGTCTGTTCATCTTCGGAACCTGTTACCATGTATGTGATTACAGAATGTATATTTTGAAGGGATTGGTGATTATATAATTCATATCATTTATATGTTATATGTTTATGTACATTTAACTTACATTAGTATATTCATGTTAACCCCATAGTCCTAATTTACCCATCCCCCCACCTTTCATTTTGGCTAACCATTAGTTTATTTGATAAGTCTGTGAGTGTCTTTTTCTGTGGAAATATGTTCATTGGTAGCAATCTTAGGATAACATGTATAAATGATATCATAGGACATTTGTCATACCCTTTTGACTTACTTATCGTTATATGATTATTTCTAGGCTCAACTGTAGTCCTGAAAACGGCATTGTTCATTTTTTTCCCGAGGCTACTATTCCATTCTGTCCATATACCACTTCTTCTTTTTCCCGTCATCTGTTTATGGACCTTTTTTTGCTTCCATGTCTTGGCTCTTTCAATATTGCTGCAGTGCACATTTGCCTGCCTCTGTCTTTCCGATTCTGGTGGTCTTAGGTTATAGGCCCAAAAGGTGCCCTGCCGCATCATATGGTAGCTCAATTTTTACCTTTTCAAGCACAGCTCCATTCAGTTTGCGTTAGTGCTGTTGCCACTTTACATCCCACCAGCAGCCAGAAGGTACACAGTTCTCTAAAACCCCCTCAGCATTTATCGTTTGTAGACTTTTTGCTGATGGTTATGACTGGTGTGAACTGAAACCTTTTTGAATTTGAATTTGCTTGTGGCTTATAATTCCCTATACTGAGCTTTAGGCATGTCCTTTTTTTTCTTTTCCTTTTTTTTTAAAGAGTGAGTACAACTTCCCTCCTCTTATTGACTTCTTGAAAAATTTCTCATATGTTGAATTTTCTTGCCTATTGCCTACGCCAGGGCATGTTTTGATGGCCTGTGTCATTTAGAGCCCTGCAGTCCTTGTGACTATATAAGCAACCATTGGCACTGGGTTTAAAGCTGCTGTTGTGGGAAACAGCCACAAGGCGGCAGCATTATTACGTTCTCAACTCTTGTTACTAGGGCAACTGAGTCTTCCTGGAGGCAGTTTTCCAAGGTTGTAAATTAGAGTGGAATGTGCTGGGACAAGCCCCAGAAGTTTATGTCTCCTTACTTATGTTTGTTTTTTAAACTTAATTTATACTTCTTGTCGGAGTAAATTTGATTAGAGTGTTTTGATTGTCTGGCTGTACAGAATCTGCTCAATGATTCATACATATGTCTGTTCATCTTCGGATCCTGTTACCATGTATGTGATCACAAAATATATATTTTGAAGGTATTGGTGATTATATAATTCATATAGTTTATCTGTTATATGTTTATATACATTTAACATACATTAGTATATGTATGTTAACCCCATAGTCCTAATTTACCCATCCTCCCACCTTTCATTTTGGCTAACCATTAGTTTCTTTGGTAAGTCTGTGAGTGTGTTTTTCTGTGGAAATATGTTCATTGGTAGCAATATTAGGATAACATGTATAAATGATATCATAGGATGTTTGTCATACCCTTTTCACTTACTTATTAACCTTATATGATTATTTCTAGGCTCAACTGTAGTCCTGAAAACGGCATTGTTCATTTTTTTCGCGAGGCTACTATTACATTTGGTACGTATACCACTTCGTCTTTGTCCATTCATCTGTTTATGGACCTATTTTCTGCTTCCATGTCTTGGCTATTTCAATATTGCTGCAGTGCACATTGGCCTGCCTGTGTTTTTCAGATTCTGGTGGTCTTAGGTTATAGGCCCCAAAGGTGCCATGCCGCATCATATGGTAGCTCAATTTTTACCTTTTCAAGCATCTCCATTCAGTTTGCATTAGTGTTGTTACCACGTTACATCCCAGCAGCAGCTTGAAGGTACACAGTTCTCTAAAACCCCTTCAGCATTTATCGTTTGTAGACATTTTGCTGATGGTTATGACTGGTGTGAGCTGAAACCTTTTTGAATTTGAATTTGCATGTGGCTAATAATTCCTTATACTGAGCTTTAGGCATGTCCTTTTTTTGTTTTCCTTTTTTTTAAAGAGTGAGTACAACTTCCCTCCTCTTATTGACTTCTTGAAAAATTTCTCATGTGTTGAATTTTCTTGCCTATTCCCTACCCCAGGGCATTTCTTGAGGGCCTGTGTCATTTACAGCCCTGCAGTCCTTGTGACTATGTAGGCAACCATTGGCACTGGGTTTAAAGCTGCTGCTGTGGGAAACAGCCACATGGCGGCAGCATTATTACGTCCTCAACTCTTGTTAATGGGGCAAAAGACTCTTCCTGGAGGTAGTGTTCCAAGGTTGGAAATTAGAGTGGAATGTGCTGGGACAAGCCCCCAGAAGTTTATCTCTCCTTACTTATGTTTGTTTTTTAAATTTAATTTCTATTTCTTATCGGAGTAAATCTGATTAGAGTGTTTTGATTTTCTGGCTGTACAGAATCTGCTCATTGATTCATATTTATGTTTCTTCATCTTTGGATCCTGTTACCATGTATGTGATTACAGAATATATATTTTAAAGGTATTCGTGATTATATAATTCATATACTTTATATGTTATATGTTTATATACATTTAACATACATTAGTATATGTATGTTAACCCCATAGTCCTAATTTACCCATCCTCCCACCTTTCATTTTGGCTAACCATTAGTTTATTTGATAAGTCTGTGAGTGTCTTTTTCTGTGGAAATATGTTCATTGGTAGCAATTTTACGATAACATATATAAATGACATCATAGGATATTTGTCATACCCTTTTCACTTACTTAACGTTATATGATTATTTCTAGGCTCAACTGTAGTCCTGAAAACGGCATTGTTCATTTTTTTCACGAGCCTACTATTCCATTCTGTCCATATACCACTTCGTCTTTGTCCATACATCTGTTTATGGACCTTTTTTTTTCCTTCCATGTCTTGGCTATTTCAATGTTGCTGCAGTGCACATTTGCCTGCCTCTGTCTTTCCGATTCTGGTGGTCTTAGGTTATAGGCCCAAAAGGTGCCCTGCCGCATCATATGGTAGCTCAATTTTTACCTTTTCAAGCAGCTCCATTCAGTTTGCGTTAGTGCTGTTGCCACTTTACATCCCACCAGCAACTAGAAGGTACACAGTTCTCTAAAACCCCTTCAGCATTTATAGTTTGTAGACTTTTTGCTGATGGTCATGACTCTTGTGAGCTTAAACCTTTTTGAATTTGAATATGTATGTGGCTAATAATTCCTTATACTGAGCTTTAGGCATGTCCTTTTTTTTTGTTTTCCTTTTTTTTAAAGAGTGAGTACAACTTCCCTCCTCTTATTGACTTCTTGAAAAATTTCTCATGTGTTGAATTTTCTTGCCTATTCCCTACCCCAGGGCATGTTTTGTGGGCCTGTGTCATTTACAGCCCTGCAGTCCTTGTGACTATATAACCAACCATTGGCACTGGGTTTAAAGCTGCTGTTGTGGGAAAGAGCCACAAGACGGCAGCATTATTACATTCTCAAGTCTTGTTATTAGGGCAACAGAGTCTTCCTGGAGGTAGTGTTCCCAGGTTGTAAATTAGAGAGGAATGTCCTGGGACAAGCCCCCAGAAGTTTATGTCTCCTTACTTATGTTTGTTTTTTAAATTTAATTTCTATTTCTTATCGGAGTAAATTTGATTAGAGTGTTTTGATTGTCTGGCTGTACAGAATCTGCTCAATGATTCATACATACGTCTGTTCATCTTCGGATACTGTTACCATGTATGTGATCACAAAATGTATATTTTGAAGGTATTGGTGATGATATAATTCATGTAATTTATATGTTATATGTTTATATACATTTAACATACATTAGTATATGTATGTTAACCCCATAGTCCTAATTTACCCATCCTCCCACCTTTCATTTTGGCTAACCATTAGTTTATTTGATAAGTCTGTGAGTGTCTTTTTCTGTGGAAATATGTTCATTGGTAGCAATCTTAGGATAACATGTATAAATGATATCATAGGCTGTTTGTCATACCCTTTTCACTTACTTAACCTTATATGATTATTTCAAGGCTCAACTGTAGTCCAGAACACGGCATTGTTCATTTTTTTCCCGAGCTTACTATTCCATTCTGTCCATATACCACTTCTTCTTTTTCCATTCATATGTTTATGGACCTTTTTTTTTGCTTTCATGTCTTGGCTATTTCAATATTACTGCAGTGCACATTTGCCTGCCTCTGTCTTTCCGATCCTGGTGGTCTTCGTTTATAGGCTCAAAGGTGCCCTGCCGCATCATATGGTAGCTCAATTTTTACCTTGTAAAGCAGCTCCATTCAGTTCTTGTTAGTGCTTTTACCACTTTACATCCCACCAGCAGCTAGTAGGTATGAGTTGTCTAAAACCCATTCAGCATTTATAGTTTGTAGACTTTTTGCTAATGGCCATTTGACTGGTGTGAGCTGAAACCTTTTTGGAGGTTGGAAACGCATGTGGCTAATAATTCCTTATACTGAGCTTTAACCATATCCTTTTTCTTCGTTTCCTTTTTTTGTTAAAGAGTAGGTACAACTTCCCTCCTCTCTTGACTTCTTGAAAAATTTCTCATGTGTTGAATTTTCCTGCCTATTCCCTACCCCAGGGCATTTTTTGAGGGCAGGTGTCATTTAGAGCCCTGCATTCCTTGGGACTATTAAGCAACCATTAGCAGTGGGTTTAAAGCTGCTCTTGTGCGAAACAGCCACAAGGCGGCAGCATTATTACGTTCTCAACTCTTGTTACTTGGGCAAAAGAGTCTTCCTGGAGGTAGGGTTCCGAGGTTGTAAATTAGAGTGGAATGTGCAGGGACAAGCCCCCAGAAGTTTATGTCTCCTTACTTATGTTTGTTTTTTAAATTTAGTTTCTATTTCTTATCGGAGTAAATTTGATTAGAGTGTGTTGATTGTCTGGCTGTACAGAATCTGCTCAATGATTCATACTTATGTCTGTTCACCTTTGGACCCTGTTACCATGTATGTGATTACAGAATGTATATTTTAAAGGTATTGGTGATTATATAATTCATATAATTTATCTGTTATATGTTTATATACATTTAACATACATTAGTATATGTATATTAACCCCATAGTCCTAATTTACCCATCCTCCCACCTTTCCTTTTGGCTAACCATTAGTTTACTTGATAAGTCTGTGAGTGTCTTTTTCTGTGGAAATATGTTCTTTGGTAGCAATCTTAGGATAACATGTATAAATGATGTCATAGGATATTTGTCATACCCTTTTGACTTACTTAACCTTATATGATTATTTCTAGTCTCAACTGTAGTCGTGAAAACGGCATTGTTCCTTTTTTTCCCGAGGCTACTATTCCATTTGGTACGTATACCACTTCATCTTTGTCCATTCATCTGTTTATGGACCTTTTTTTTGCTTCCATGTCTTGGCTATTTCAATATTGTTGCAGTGCATATGTGCCTGCATCTGTCTTTCCGATTTTGGTGGTTTTATATTATAGGCCCAAAAGGTGCCCTGCCGCATCATATGTTAACTCAATTTTTACCTTTTCAAGCAGCTCCATTCAGTTTTCGTTAGTGCTCTTACCACTTTACATCCCACCGGCACCAAGAAGGTACACAGTTCTCTAAAACCCCTTCAGCATTTATAGTTTGTAGACTTTTTGCTGCTGGTCATGACTGGTGTGAGCTGAAACCTTATTGAATTTGAATTTGCATATGGCTAATAATTTCCTTTACTGAGCTTTAGGCATGCCCTTTTTTTCTTTTCCTTTTTTTTTAAAGAGTGAGTACAACCTCCCTCCTCTTATTGACTTCTTGAAAAATTTCTCATGTGTTGAATTTTCTTGCCTATTCCCTACCCCAGGGCATTTTTTGAGGGCCTGTGTCATTTACAGCCCTGCAGTCCTTGTGAGTCTATAAGCAACCATTGGCACTGGGTTTAAAGCTGCTGTTGTGGGAAATAGCCACAAGGCAGCAGCATTATTACGTTCTCAACACTTGTTACTAGGGCAGCAGAGTCTTCCTGGAGGTAGTGTTCCGAGGTTGTAAACTAGAGTGGAATGTGCTGGGACAAGCCCCCAGAAGTTTATATCTCCTTACTTATGTTTGTTTTTTAAATTTATTTTCTACTTCTTATCGGAGTAAATTTGATTAGAGTGTTTTGATTGTCTGGCTGTACAGAATCTGCTCAATGATTCATACATATGTCTGTTCATCTTCGGAACCTGTTACCATGTATGTGATTACAGAATGTATATTTTGAAGGGATTGGTGATTATATAATTCATATCATTTATATGTTATATGTTTATGTACATTTAACTTACATTAGTATATTCATGTTAACCCCATAGTCCTAATTTCCCCATCCCCCCACCTTTCATTTTGGCTAACCATTAGTTTATTTGATAAGTCTGTGAGTGTCTTTTTCTGTGGAAATATGTTCATTGGTAGCAATCTTAGGATAACATGTATAAATGATATCATAGGACATTTGTCATACCCTTTTGACTTACTTATCGTTATATGATTATTTCTAGGCTCAACTGTAGTCCTGAAAACGGCATTGTTCATTTTTTTCCCGAGGCTACTATTCCATTCTGTCCATATACCACTTCTTCTTTTTCCCGTCATCTGTTTATGGACCTTTTTTTGCTTCCATGTCTTGGCTCTTTCAATATTGCTGCAGTGCACATTTGCCTGCCTCTGTCTTTCCGATTCTGGTGGTCTTAGGTTATAGGCCCAAAAGGTGCCCTGCCGCATCATATGGTAGCTCAATTTTTACCTTTTCAAGCACAGCTCCATTCAGTTTGCGTTAGTGCTGTTGCCACTTTACATCCCACCAGCAGCCAGAAGGTACACAGTTCTCTAAAACCCCCTCAGCATTTATCGTTTGTAGACTTTTTGCTGATGGTTATGACTGGTGTGAACTGAAACCTTTTTGAATTTGAATTTGCTTGTGGCTTATAATTCCCTATACTGAGCTTTAGGCATGTCCTTTTTTTTCTTTTCCTTTTTTTTTAAAGAGTGAGTACAACTTCCCTCCTCTTATTGACTTCTTGAAAAATTTCTCATATGTTGAATTTTCTTGCCTATTGCCTACGCCAGGGCATGTTTTGATGGCCTGTGTCATTTAGAGCCCTGCAGTCCTTGTGACTATATAAGCAACCATTGGCACTGGGTTTAAAGCTGCTGTTGTGGGAAACAGCCACAAGGCGGCAGCATTATTACGTTCTCAACTCTTGTTACTAGGGCAACTGAGTCTTCCTGGAGGCAGTTTTCCAAGGTTGTAAATTAGAGTGGAATGTGCTGGGACAAGCCCCAGAAGTTTATGTCTCCTTACTTATGTTTGTTTTTTAAACTTAATTTATACTTCTTGTCGGAGTAAATTTGATTAGAGTGTTTTGATTGTCTGGCTGTACAGAATCTGCTCAATGATTCATACATATGTCTGTTCATCTTCGGATCCTGTTACCATGTATGTGATCACAAAATATATATTTTGAAGGTATTGGTGATTATATAATTCATATAGTTTATCTGTTATATGTTTATATACATTTAACATACATTAGTATATGTATGTTAACCCCATAGTCCTAATTTACCCATCCTCCCACCTTTCATTTTGGCTAACCATTAGTTTCTTTGGTAAGTCTGTGAGTGTGTTTTTCTGTGGAAATATGTTCATTGGTAGCAATCTTAGGATAACATGTATAAATGATATCATAGGATGTTTGTCATACCCTTTTCACTTACTTATTAACCTTATATGATTATTTCTAGGCTCAACTGTAGTCCTGAAAACGGCATTGTTCATTTTTTTCGCGAGGCTACTATTACATTTGGTACGTATACCACTTCGTCTTTGTCCATTCATCTGTTTATGGACCTACTTTCTGCTTCCATGTCTTGGCTATTTCAATATTGCTGCAGTGCACATTGGCCTGCCTGTGTTTTTCAGATTCTGGTGGTCTTAGGTTATAGGCCCCAAAGGTGCCATGCCGCATCATATGGTAGCTCAATTTTTACCTTTTCAAGCATCTCCATTCAGTTTGCATTAGTGTTGTTACCACGTTACATCCCAGCAGCAGCTTGAAGGTACACAGTTCTCTAAAACCCCTTCAGCATTTATCGTTTGTAGACATTTTGCTGATGGTTATGACTGGTGTGAGCTGAAACCTTTTTGAATTTGAATTTGCATGTGGCTAATAATTCCTTATACTGAGCTTTAGGCATGTCCTTTTTTTGTTTTCCTTTTTTTTAAAGAGTGAGTACAACTTCCCTCCTCTTATTGACTTCTTGAAAAATTTCTCATGTGTTGAATTTTCTTGCCTATTCCCTACCCCAGGGCATTTCTTGAGGGCCTGTGTCATTTACAGCCCTGCAGTCCTTGTGACTATGTAGGCAACCATTGGCACTGGGTTTAAAGCTGCTGCTGTGGGAAACAGCCACATGGCGGCAGCATTATTACGTCCTCAACTCTTGTTAATGGGGCAAAAGACTCTTCCTGGAGGTAGTGTTCCAAGGTTGGAAATTAGAGTGGAATGTGCTGGGACAAGCCCCCAGAAGTTTATCTCTCCTTACTTATGTTTGTTTTTTAAATTTAATTTCTATTTCTTATCGGAGTAAATCTGATTAGAGTGTTTTGATTTTCTGGCTGTACAGAATCTGCTCATTGATTCATATTTATGTTTCTTCATCTTCGGATCCTGTTACCATGTATGTGATTACAGAATATATATTTTAAAGGTATTCGTGATTATATAATTCATATACTTTATATGTTATATGTTTATATACATTTAACATACATTAGTATATGTATGTTAACCCCATAGTCCTAATTTACCCATCCTCCCACCTTTCATTTTGGCTAACCATTAGTTTATTTGATAAGTCTGTGAGTGTCTTTTTCTGTGGAAATATGTTCATTGGTAGCAATTTTACGATAACATATATAAATGACATCATAGGATATTTGTCATACCCTTTTCACTTACTTAACGTTATATGATTATTTCTAGGCTCAACTGTAGTCCTGAAAACGGCATTGTTCATTTTTTTCACGAGCCTACTATTCCATTCTGTCCATATACCACTTCGTCTTTGTCCATACATCTGTTTATGGACCTTTTTTTTTCCTTCCATGTCTTGGCTATTTCAATGTTGCTGCAGTGCACATTTGCCTGCCTCTGTCTTTCCGATTCTGGTGGTCTTAGGTTATAGGCCCAAAAGGTGCCCTGCCGCATCATATGGTAGCTCAATTTTTACCTTTTCAAGCAGCTCCATTCAGTTTGCGTTAGTGCTGTTGCCACTTTACATCCCACCAGCAACTAGAAGGTACACAGTTCTCTAAAACCCCTTCAGCATTTATAGTTTGTAGACTTTTTGCTGATGGTCATGACTCTTGTGAGCTTAAACCTTTTTGAATTTGAATATGTATGTGGCTAATAATTCCTTATACTGAGCTTTAGGCATGTCCTTTTTTTTTGTTTTCCTTTTTTTTAAAGAGTGAGTACAACTTCCCTCCTCTTATTGACTTCTTGAAAAATTTCTCATGTGTTGAATTTTCTTGCCTATTCCCTACCCCAGGGCATGTTTTGTGGGCCTGTGTCATTTACAGCCCTGCAGTCCTTGTGACTATATAACCAACCATTGGCACTGGGTTTAAAGCTGCTGTTGTGGGAAAGAGCCACAAGACGGCAGCATTATTACATTCTCAACTCTTGTTATTAGGGCAACAGAGTCTTCCTGGAGGTAGTGTTCCCAGGTTGTAAATTAGAGAGGAATGTCCTGGGACAAGCCCCCAGAAGTTTATGTCTCCTTACTTATGTTTGTTTTTTAAATTTAATTTCTATTTCTTATCGGAGTAAATTTGATTAGAGTGTTTTGATTGTCTGGCTGTACAGAATCTGCTCAATGATTCATACATACGTCTGTTCATCTTCGGATACTGTTACCATGTATGTGATCACAAAATGTATATTTTGAAGGTATTGGTGATGATATAATTCATGTAATTTATATGTTATATGTTTATATACATTTAACATACATTAGTATATGTATGTTAACCCCATAGTCCTAATTTACCCATCCTCCCACCTTTCATTTTGGCTAACCATTAGTTTATTTGATAAGTCTGTGAGTGTCTTTTTCTGTGGAAATATGTTCATTGGTAGCAATCTTAGGATAACATGTATAAATGATATCATAGGCTGTTTGTCATACCCTTTTCACTTACTTAACCTTATATGATTATTTCAAGGCTCAACTGTAGTCCAGAAAACGGCATTGTTCATTTTTTTCCCGAGCTTACTATTCCATTCTGTCCATATACCACTTCTTCTTTTTCCATTCATATGTTTATGGACCTTTTTTTTTGCTTTCATGTCTTGGCTATTTCAATATTACTGCAGTGCACATTTGCCTGCCTCTGTCTTTCCGATCCTGGTGGTCTTCGTTTATAGGCTCAAAGGTGCCCTGCCGCATCATATGGTAGCTCAATTTTTACCTTGTAAAGCAGCTCCATTCAGTTCTTGTTAGTGCTTTTACCACTTTACATCCCACCAGCAGCTAGTAGGTATGAGTTGTCTAAAACCCATTCAGCATTTATAGTTTGTAGACTTTTTGCTAATGGCCATTTGACTGGTGTGAGCTGAAACCTTTTTGGAGGTTGGAAACGCATGTGGCTAATAATTCCTTATACTGAGCTTTAACCATATCCTTTTTCTTCGTTTCCTTTTTTTGTTAAAGAGTAGGTACAACTTCCCTCCTCTCTTGACTTCTTGAAAAATTTCTCATGTGTTGAATTTTCCTGCCTATTCCCTACCCCAGGGCATTTTTTGAGGGCAGGTGTCATTTAGAGCCCTGCATTCCTTGGGACTATTAAGCAACCATTAGCAGTGGGTTTAAAGCTGCTCTTGTGCGAAACAGCCACAAGGCGGCAGCATTATTACGTTCTCAACTCTTGTTACTTGGGCAAAAGAGTCTTCCTGGAGGTAGGGTTCCGAGGTTGTAAATTAGAGTGGAATGTGCAGGGACAAGCCCCCAGAAGTTTATGTCTCCTTACTTATGTTTGTTTTTTAAATTTAGTTTCTATTTCTTATCGGAGTAAATTTGATTAGAGTGTGTTGATTGTCTGGCTGTACAGAATCTGCTCAATGATTCATACTTATGTCTGTTCACCTTTGGACCCTGTTACCATGTATGTGATTACAGAATGTATATTTTAAAGGTATTGGTGATTATATAATTCATATAATTTATCTGTTATATGTTTATATACATTTAACATACATTAGTATATGTATATTAACCCCATAGTCCTAATTTACCCATCCTCCCACCTTTCCTTTTGGCTAACCATTAGTTTACTTGATAAGTCTGTGAGTGTCTTTTTCTGTGGAAATATGTTCTTTGGTAGCAATCTTAGGATAACATGTATAAATGATGTCATAGGATATTTGTCATACCCTTTTGACTTACTTAACCTTATATGATTATTTCTAGTCTCAACTGTAGTCGTGAAAACGGCATTGTTCCTTTTTTTCCCGAGGCTACTATTCCATTTGGTACGTATACCACTTCATCTTTGTCCATTCATCTGTTTATGGACCTTTTTTTTGCTTCCATGTCTTGGCTATTTCAATATTGTTGCAGTGCATATGTGCCTGCATCTGTCTTTCCGATTTTGGTGGTTTTATATTATAGGCCCAAAAGGTGCCCTGCCGCATCATATGTTAACTCAATTTTTACCTTTTCAAGCAGCTCCATTCAGTTTTCGTTAGTGCTCTTACCACTTTACATCCCACCGGCACCAAGAAGGTACACAGTTCTCTAAAACCCCTTCAGCATTTATAGTTTGTAGACTTTTTGCTGCTGGTCATGACTGGTGTGAGCTGAAACCTTATTGAATTTGAATTTGCATATGGCTAATAATTTCCTTTACTGAGCTTTAGGCATGCCCTTTTTTTCTTTTCCTTTTTTTTTAAAGAGTGAGTACAACCTCCCTCCTCTTATTGACTTCTTGAAAAATTTCTCATGTGTTGAATTTTCTTGCCTATTCCCTACCCCAGGGCATTTTTTGAGGGCCTGTGTCATTTACAGCCCTGCAGTCCTTGTGAGTCTATAAGCAACCATTGGCACTGGGTTTAAAGCTGCTGTTGTGGGAAATAGCCACAAGGCAGCAGCATTATTACGTTCTCAACACTTGTTACTAGGGCAGCAGAGTCTTCCTGGAGGTAGTGTTCCGAGGTTGTAAACTAGAGTGGAATGTGCTGGGACAAGCCCCCAGAAGTTTATATCTCCTTACTTATGTTTGTTTTTTAAATTTATTTTCTACTTCTTATCGGAGTAAATTTGATTAGAGTGTTTTGATTGTCTGGCTGTACAGAATCTGCTCAATGATTCATACATATGTCTGTTCATCTTCGGAACCTGTTACCATGTATGTGATTACAGAATGTATATTTTGAAGGGATTGGTGATTATATAATTCATATCATTTATATGTTATATGTTTATGTACATTTAACTTACATTAGTATATTCATGTTAACCCCATAGTCCTAATTTACCCATCCCCCCACCTTTCATTTTGGCTAACCATTAGTTTATTTGATAAGTCTGTGAGTGTCTTTTTCTGTGGAAATATGTTCATTGGTAGCAATCTTAGGATAACATGTATAAATGATATCATAGGACATTTGTCATACCCTTTTGACTTACTTATCGTTATATGATTATTTCTAGGCTCAACTGTAGTCCTGAAAACGGCATTGTTCATTTTTTTCCCGAGGCTACTATTCCATTCTGTCCATATACCACTTCTTCTTTTTCCCGTCATCTGTTTATGGACCTTTTTTTGCTTCCATGTCTTGGCTCTTTCAATATTGCTGCAGTGCACATTTGCCTGCCTCTGTCTTTCCGATTCTGGTGGTCTTAGGTTATAGGCCCAAAAGGTGCCCTGCCGCATCATATGGTAGCTCAATTTTTACCTTTTCAAGCACAGCTCCATTCAGTTTGCGTTAGTGCTGTTGCCACTTTACATCCCACCAGCAGCCAGAAGGTACACAGTTCTCTAAAACCCCCTCAGCATTTATCGTTTGTAGACTTTTTGCTGATGGTTATGACTGGTGTGAACTGAAACCTTTTTGAATTTGAATTTGCTTGTGGCTTATAATTCCTTATACTGAGCTTTAGGCATGTCCTTTTTTTTCTTTTCCTTTTTTTTTAAAGAGTGAGTACAACTTCCCTCCTCTTATTGATTTCTTGAAAAATTTCTCATATGTTGAATTTTCTTGCCTATTGCCTACGCCAGGGCATTTTTTGATGGCCTGTGTCATTTAGAGCCCTGCAGTCCTTGTGACTATATAAGCAACCATTGGCACTGGGTTTAAAGCTGCTGTTGTGGGAAATAGCCACAAGGCAGCAGTATTATTAGGTTCTCAACTCTTGTTAATAGGGCAGCAGAGTCTTCCTGGAGGTAGTGTTCCGAGGTTGTAAATTAGAGTGGAATGTGCTGGGACAAGCCCCCAGAAGTTTATGTCTCCTTACTTATGTTTGTTTTTTAAATTTAACTTCTACTTTTTATCGGAGTAAATTTGATTAGAGTGTTTTGATTGTCTGGCTGTACAGAATCTGCTCAATGATTCATACATATGTCTGTTCATCTTCGGAACCTGTTACCATGTATGTGATTACAGAATGTATATTTTGAAGGGATTGGTGATTATATAATTCATATCATTTATATGTTATATGTTTATATACATTTAACTTACATTAGTATATGTATGTTAACCCCGTAGTCCTAATTTACCCATCCTCCCACCTTTCATTTTGGCTAACCGTTAGTATTTTTGATAAGTCTGTGACTGTCTTTTTCTGTGGAAATATGTTCATTGGTAGTAATCTTAGGAAAACATGTATAAATGATTTCATAGGATATTTGTCACACCCTTTTGACTTACTTAACCTTATATGATTATTTCTAGTCTCAACTGTAGTTCTGAAAACGGCATTGTTCATTTTTTTCCCGAGGCTACTCTTCCATTCTGTCCATATACCACTTCTTCTTTGTCCATTCACCTGTTTATGGACCATTTTTTGCTTCCATGTCTTGGGTATTTCAGTATTGTTGCAGTGCACATTTGCCTGCCTCTGTATTTCCGATTTTGGTGGTCTTAGGTTATAGGCCCAAAAGGTGCCCTGCCGCATCATATGGTAACTCAATTTTTACCTTTTCAAGCAGCTCCATTCAGTATGCGTTAGTGCTGTTACCACTTTACATCCCACCAGCAGCTAGAATGTACACAATTCTCTAAAACCCCTTCAGCATTTATAGTTTGTAGACTTTTTGCTGATGGTCATGACTGGTGTCACCTGAAACCTTTTTGAATTTGAATTTGCATGTGGCTAATAATTCCTTATACTGAGCTTTAGGCATGTCCTTTTTTTTTCTTTTCCTTTTTTTTTAAAGAGTGAGTACAATTTCCCTCCTCTTATTGACTTCTTGAAAAGTTACTCATGTGTTGAATTTTTTTGCCTATTCCCTACTCCAGGGCATTCTTTGAGGGCCGGTGTCATTTAGAGCCCTGCAGTCCTTGTGACTATTAAGCAACCTTTGGCACTGGGTTTAAAGCTGCTGTTGTGGGAAACAGCCACAAGGTGGCAGCATTATTACGTTCTGAACTCTTGTTACTAGGGCAACAGAGTCTTCCTGGAGGTAGTTTTCCAAGGTTGTAAATTAGAGTGGAATGTGCTGGGACAAGCCCCCAGAAGTTTATGTCTCCTAAATTATGTTTGCTTTTTAAATTTAATTTCTATTTCTTATCAGAGTCAATTTGATTAGAGTGTTTTTATTGTTTGACTGTACAGAATCTGCTCAATGATTCATACATATGTCTGGTCATCTTCGGATCCTGCTACCATGTACGTGATTACAGAATGTATATTTTAAAGCTATTGGTGATGATATAATGCATATAGTTTATATGTGATATGTTTATATAAATTTAACATACATTAGTATATGTATGTTAACCCCATAGTCCTAATTTACCTATTCTCCCACCTTTCATTTTGGCTAACCATTAGTTTATTTGATTAGTCTGTGAGTGTCTTTTTCTGTGGAAATATGTTCATGGGTAGCAATCTTAGGATAACTTTTATAAATGATATCGTAGGATATTTGTGATACCCTTTTGACTTACTTAACCTTATATAATTATTTCTAGTCTCAACTGTAGTCCTGGAAACGGCAATGTTCATTTTTTTTCCGAGGCTACTATTCCATTTGGTACGTATCCCACTTCGTCTTTGTCCATTCATCTGTTTATGGACCTTTTTTTTGCTTCCATGTCTTGGCTATTTCAGTATTGCTGCAGTGCACATTTGCCTGCCTCTGTCTTTCCGAATCTGGTGGTCTTAGGTTATAGGCCCAAAAGGTGCCCTGCCGCATCATATGGTTGCTCAATTTTTACGTTTTCAAGCAGCTCGATTCAGGTTGCGTTACTGCTGTTACCACTTTACATCCCCCCAGCAGCTAGAAGGTACACAGTTCTCTACAACCCCTTCACCATTTATAGTTTGTAGACTTTTTCCTGATGGTCATGACTGGTGTGAGCTGAAACCTTTTTGAATTTGAAATTGCATGTTAGTAATAATTCCTTATACTGAGCTTTAGGCATGTCCTATTTTTTCTTTTCCTTTTTTTTTTAAAGAGTGAGTACAACTTCCCTCCTCTTATTGACTTCTTGAAAAGTTTCTCATGTGTTGAATTTTCTTGCCTATTCCCTTGCCCAGGGCATTTTTTGAGGGCAGGTGTCATTTAGAGCCCTGCAGTCCTTGTGACTATTAAGCAACCATTGGCACTGGGTTTAAAGCTGCTGTTGTGGGAAACAGCCACAAGGCGGCAGCATTATTACGTTCTCAACTCTTGTTACTAGGGCAACAGAGTCTTCCTGGAGGTAGTTTTCCAAGGTTGTAAATTAGAGTGGAATGTTCTGGGAGAAGTCCCCAGAAGTTTATGTCTCCTAACTTATGTTTGCTTTTTAAATTTAATTTCTATTTCTTATCGGAGTAAATTTGATTAGAGTGTTTTTATTGTTTGACTGTACAGAATCTGCTCAATGATTCATACATATATCTGTTCATCTTCGGAACCTGTTAGCATGTATGTGATTACAGAATGTATATTTTAAAGGTATTGGTGATTATATTATTTATATAGTTTATATATTATATGTTTATATACATTTAACATACATTAGTATATGTATGTTAACCCCATTGTCCTAATTTACCCATCCTCCCACCTTTCATTTTGGCTAACCATTAGTTTATTTGATAAGTCTGTGAGTGTCTTTTTCTGTGGAAATATGTTCATTGGTAGCAATCTTAGGATAACATGTATTAATGATATCATAGGATATTTGTCATACCCTTTTGACTTACTTAACCTTATATGATTATTTCTAGGCTCAACTCTAGTCCTGAAAACGGCATTGTTCATTTTTTTCCAGAGGCTACTATTCCATTTGGTACGTGTACCATTTCGTCTTTGTCCATTCATCTGTTTATGGATCTTTTTTTTGCTTCCATGTCTTGGCTATTTCAATATTGTTGCAGTGCACATTTGCCTGCCTCTGTCTTTCCGAATCCAGTTGTCTTAGGTTATAGGCCCAAAATGTGCCCTGCCGCATCATATGGTAGCTCAATGTTTACCTTTTCAAGCAGCTCGATTCAGTTTGCGTTACTGCTGTTACCACTTTACATCCCACCAGCAGCTAGAAGGTACACACTTCTCTAAAACCCCTTCAGCATTTATGGTTTGTAGACTTTTTGCTGATGGTCATGACTGGTGTGAGCTGAAACCTTTTTGGAGGTTGGATACGCATGTGGCTAATAATTCCTTATGCTGAGCTTTAGGCATGTCCTTTTTTTCTTTTCCTTTTTTTTTAAAGAGTGACTACAACTTCCCTCCTCTTATTGACTTTTTGAAAATTTCTCATGTGTTGAATTTTCTTGCCAATTCCATACCCCAGGGCCTTTTTTGAGGGCCTGTGTCTTTTACAGCCCTGCAGTCCTTGTGACTATATAAGCAACCATTGGCACTGGGTTTAAAGCTACTGTTGTGGGAAGCAGCCACAAGGCGGCAGCATTATTACGTTCTCAAGTCTTGTTACTAGGACAACACAGTCTTCCTGGAGGTAGTGTTCCGAGCTTGTAAATTAGAGTGCAATGTGCTGGGACAAGCCCCCAGAAGTTTATATCTCCTAACTTATGTTTGTTTTTTAAATTTAATTTCTATTTCTTATCGGAGTAAATTTGATTAGAGTGTTGTGGTTTTCTGGCTGTACAGAATCTGCTCAATGATTCATACATATGTCTGTTCATCTTCGAACCTGTTAGCATGTATGTGATTACAGAATGTATATTTTAAAGGTATTGGTGATTATATAATTTATATATTTCATATGTTATATGTTTATATACATTTAACATACATTAGTATATGTATTTTAACCCCATTGTCCTAATTTACCCATCCTCCCACCTTTCATTTTGGCTAGCCATTAGTTTATTTGATAAGTCTGTGAGTGTCTTTTTCTGTGGAAATATGTTCATTGGTAGCAATCTTAGGATAACATGTATAAAAGATGTCATAGGATATTTGTCATACCCTTTTGACTTACTTAACCTTATATGATTATTTCTAGGCTCAACTGTAGTCCTGAAAACGGCATTGTTCATTTTTTTCCCGAGGCTACTATTCCATTTGGTACGTATCCCACTTCGTCTTTGTCCATTCATCTGTTTATGGACCTTTTTTTTTGCTTCCATGTCTTGGCTATTTCAATATTGTTGCAATGCACATTTGCCTGCCTCTCTCTTTCCGAATCTGGTGGTCTTAGGTTATAGGCCCAAAAGGTGCCCTGCCGCACCATATGGTAACTCAATTTTTACCTTTTCAAGCAGCTCGATTCAGTTTGTGTTACTGCTGTTACCACTTTACATCCCACCAGCAGCTAGAAGGTACACACTTCTCTAAAACCCCTTCAGCATTTATGGTTTGTAGACTTTTTGCTGATGGTCATGACTGGAGTGAGCTGAAACCTTTTTGAATTTGAATTTGCATGTGGCTAATAATTCCTTATACTGAGCTTTAGGCATGTCCTTTTTTTCTTTTCCTTTTTTTTTAAAGAGTGAGTACAACTTCCCTCCTCTTATTGACTTCTTGGAAATTTCTCATGTGTTGAATGTTCTTGCCAATTCCCTACCCCAGGGCATATTTTGAGGGCTTGTGTCATTTACAGCCCTGCAGTCCTTGTGACTATATAAGCAATCATTGGCACTGGGTTTAAAGTGCTGTTGTGGGAAGCAGCCACAAGGCGGCAGCATTATTGCGTTCTAAAGTCTTGTTACTAGGAGAACAGAGTCTTCCTGGAGGTAGTGTTCTGAGCTTGTAAATTAGAGTGCAATGTGCTGGGACAAGCCCCCAAAAGTTTATGTCTCCTAACTTATGTTTTTTTTTTAATTTAATTTCTATTTCTTATCGGAGTAAATTTGATTAGAGTGTTTTGATTGTCTGGCTGTACAGAATCTGCTCAATGATTCTTACATATGTCTGTTCATCTTCGGATCCTGTTACCATGTATGTGATCACAGAATATATATTTTGAAGGTATTGGTGATTATATAATTCATATCGTTTATATGTTATATGTTTATATACATTTAACTTACATTAGTATATGTATGTTAACCCCATAGTCCTAACTTACCCATCCCCCCACCTTTCATTTTGGCTAACCATTAGTTTATTTGATAAGTCTGTGAGTGTCTTTTTCTGTGGAAATATGTTCATTGGTAGCAATCTTAAGAAAACTTGTATAAATGATATCATAGGATATTTGTCATACCCTTTTGACTTACTTAACCTTATATGATTTTTTCTACGCTCAACTGTAGTCCTGAAAACAGCATTGTTCATTTTTCTCCCGAGGCTACTATTCCATTCTGTCCGTATACCACTTCTTCTTTGTCCATTCATCTGTTTATGGACCTTTTTTTTGCTTCCATATCTTGGCTATTTCAGTATTGTTGCAGTGCATATTTGCCTGCCTCTGTCTTTCCAATTTTGGTGGTCTTAGGTTATAGGCCCAAAAGGTGCCCTGCCGCATCATTTGGTAGCTCAATTTTTACCTTTTCAAGCAGCTCGATTCAGTTTGCGTTAGTGCTGTTTCCACTTTACATCCCACCAGCAGCTAGAAGGTACACAGATCTCTAAAACCCCTTCAGCATTTATAGTTTGTAGACATTTTGCTGATGGTAATGACTGGTGTGAGCTGAAACCTTTTTGAATTTGAATTTGTATGTGGCTAATAATTCCTTATACTAAGCTTTAGGCATGTCCTTTTTTTTCTTTTCCTTTTTTTTTTTAAAGAGTGAGTACAACTCCCCTCCTCTTATTGACTTCTTGAAAAATTTCTCATGTGTTGGATTTTCTTGCCTATTCCCTACTCCAGGGCAATTTTTGAGGGCCTGTGTCATTTACAGCCCTGCAGTCCTTGGGACTATATAAGCAACCATTGTCACTGGGTTTAAAGCTGCTGTTTTGGGAGACAGCCACAAGGCGGCAGCATTATTACGTTCTCAAGTCTTGTTACTGGGACAACAGAGTCTTCCTGGAGGTAGTGTTCCGAGCTTGTAAATTAGAGTGCAATGTGCTGGGACAAGCCCCCAGAAGTTTATGTCTCCTTACTTATGTTTGTTTTTTAAATTTAATTTGTATTTTTTATCGGAGTAAATTTGATTAGAGTGTTTTGATTGTCTGGCTGTACAGAATCTGTTCAATGATTCACACATATGTCTGTTCGTCTTCGGATCCTGTTACCATGTATGTGATTACAGAATGTATATTTTGAAGGTATTGGTGATTATATAATTCATATCATTTATATGTTATATGTTTATATACATTTAACTTACATTAATATATGTATGTTAACCCCATAGTCCTAATTTACCCATCCTCCCACCTTTCATTTTGGCTAACCATTAGTTTATTTGATAAGTCTGTGAGTGTCTTTTTCTGTGGAAATATGTTCATTGGTAGCAATTTTACGATAACATATATAAATGACATCATAGGATATTTGTAATACCCTTTTGTCTTACTTAACCTTATATGATTATTTCTAGTCTCAACTCAGGTCCTGAAAACGGCATTGTTCATTTTTTTCCCGAGGCTACTCTTCCATTCTGTCCATATACCACTTCTTCTTTGTCCATTCACCTGTTTATGGACCTTTTTTTTGCTTCCATGTCTTTGCTATTTCAGTATTGTTGCAGTGCACATTTGCCTGCCTCTGTCTTTCCGATTCTGGTGGTCTTAGGTTATAGGCCCAAAAGGTGCCCTGCCGCATCATATGGTAGTTCAATTTTTACGTTTTCAAGCAGCTCGATTCAGTTTGCATTAGTGCTGTTACAACTTTATATCCCACCAGCAGCTAGAAGGTACACACTTCTCTAAAACCCCTTCAGCATTTATAGTTTGTAGACTTTTTGCTGATGGTCTTGACTGGTGTGAGCTGAAACCTTTTTGGAGGTTGGATACGCATGTGGCTAATAATTCCTTATGCTGAGCTTTAGGCATGTCCTATTTTTTCTTTTCCTTTTTTTTAGAAAGAGTGAGTACAACTTCCCTCCTCTTATTGATTTCTTGAAAAGTTTCTTATGTGTTGAATTTTCTTGCATATTCCCTACCCCAGGGCATTTTTTGAGTGCCTGTGTCATTTACAACCGTACTGTCCTTGTGACTATATAAGCAACCATTGGCACTGGGTTTAAAGGTGCTGTTTTTGGAGACAGCCACAAGGCGGCAGCATTATTACGTTCTCAAGTCTTGTTACTAGGACAACAGAGTCTTCCTGGAGGTAGTGTTCCGAGCTTTTAAATTAGAGTGCAATGTGCTGGGACAAGCCCCCAGAAGTTTATGTCTCCTTACTTATGTTTGTTTTTTAAATTTCATTTGTATTTTTTATCGGAGTAAATTTGATTAGAGTGTTTTGATTGTCTGGCTGTACAGAATCTGTTCAATGATTCATACATATGTCTGTTCATCTTCGGATCCTGTTACCATGTATGTGATTACAGAATGTATATTTTGAAGGTATTGGTGATTATATAATTCATATCATTTATATGTTATATGTTTATATACATTTAACTTATATTAGTATATGTATGTTAACCCCATAGTCCTAATTTACCCATCCCCCCACCTTTCATTTTGGCTAACCATTAGTTTATTTGATAAGTCTGTGAGTGTCTTTTTCTGTGGAAATATGTTCATTGGTAGCAATCTTAGGATAACATGTATAAATGATATCATAGGATATTTGTCATACCCTTTTGACTTACTTAACCTTATATGATTATTTCTAGGCTCAACTCTAGTCCTGAAATCGGCATTGTTCATTTTTTTCCAGAGGCTACTATTCCATTTGGTACGTATACCATTTCGTCTTTGTCCATTCATCTGTTTATGGACCTTTTTTTGCTTCCATGTCTTGGCTATTTCAGTATTGTTGCAGTGCACAATTGCCTGCCTCTGTCTTTCCGATTCTGGTGGTCTTAGGTTATAGGCCCAAAAGGTGCCCTGCTGCATCGTATGGTAACTCAATTTTTACCTTTTCAAGCAGCTCCATTCAGTTTGCATTAGTGGTATTACTTCTTTACATCCCACCAGCAGCTAGAAGGTACACATTCCTCTAAAACCCCTTCAGCATTTATAGTTTGTAGACTTTTTGATGATGGTCATGACTGGGGTTACCTGAAACCTTTTTGAATTTGAATTTGCATGTGGCTAATAATTCCTTATACTGAGCTTTAGTCATGTCATTTTTTTCTTTTCCTTTTGTTTTAAAGAGTGAGTACAACGTCCCTCCTCTTATTGACTTCTTGAAAAGTTTCTCATGTGTTGAATTTTTTTGCCTATTCCCTACCCCAGGGCATTTTTTGAAGGCAGGTGTCATTTAGAGCCCTTCAGTCCTTGTGACTATTAAGCAACCTTTGGCACTGGGTTTAAAGCTGCTGTTGTGGGAAACAGCCACAAGGCGGCAGCATTATTACGTTCTCACCTCTTCTTACTAGGGCAACAGAGTCTTCCTGCAGGTAGTTTTCCAAGGTTGTAAATTAGAGTGGAATGTGCTGGGACAAGCCCCCAGAAGTTTATGTCTCCTAACTTATGTTTGCTTTTTAAATTTAATTTCTATTTCTTATCGGAGTAAATTTGATTAGAGTGTTTTGATTGGCTGTACAGAATCTGCTCAATGATTCATACATATATCTGTTCATCTTCGGAACCTGTTATCAAGTATGTGATTACAGAATATATATTTTGAAGGTATTGGTGATTATATAATTCATATCGTTTATATGTTATATGTTTATATACATTTAACTTACATTAGTATATGTATGTTAACCCCATAGTCCTAACTTACCCATCCCCCCACCTTTCATTTTGGCTAACCATTAGTTTATTTGATAAGTCTGTGAGTGTCTTTTTCTGTGGAAATATGTTCATTGGTAGCAATCTTAGGAAAACTTGTATAAATAATATCATAGGATATTTGTAATACCCTTTTGTCTTACTTAACCTTATATGATTATTTCTAGTCTCAACTCTAGTCCTGAAGACGGCATTGTTCATTTTTTTCCCGAGGCTACTCTTCCATTCTGTCCATATACCACTTCTTCTTTGTCCATTCACCTGTTTATGGACCTTTTTTTTGCTTCCATGTCTTTGCTATTTCAGTATTGTTGCAGTGCACATTTGCCTGCCTCTGTCTTTCCGATTCTGGTGGTCTTAGGTTATAGGCCCAAAAGGTGCCCTGCCGCATCATATGGTAGCTCAATTTTTACGTTTTCAAGCAGCTCGATTCAGTTTGCATTAGTGCTGTTACGACTTTATATCCCACCAGCAGCTAGAAGGTACACACTTCTCTAAAACCCCTTCAGCATTTATAGTTTGTAGACTTTTTGCTGATGGTCATGACTGGTGTGAGCTGAAACCTTTTTGGAGGTTGGATACGCATGTGGCTAATAATTCCTTATGCTGAGCTTTAGGCATGTCCTAATTTTTCTTTTCCTTTTTTTTAAAAAGAGTGAGTACAACTTCCCTCCTCTTATTGATTTCTTGAAAAGTTTCTTATGTGTTGAATTTTCTTGCCTATTCCCTACCCCAGGGCATTTTTTGAGTGCCTGTGTCATTTACAACCGTGCAGTCCTTGTGACTATATAAGCAACCATTGGCACTGGGTTTAAAGGTGCTGTTTTTGGAGACAGCCACAAGGCGGCAGCATTATTACGTTCTCAAGTCTTGTTACTAGGACAACAGAGTCTTCCTGGAGGTAGTGTTCCGAGCTTTTAAATTAGAGTGCAATGTGCTGGGACAAGCCCCCAGAAGTTTATGTCTCCTTACTTATGTTTGTTTTTTAAATTTAATTTGTATTTTTTATCGGAGTAAATTTGATTAGAGTGTTTTGATTGTCTGGCTGTACAGAATCTGTTCAATGATTCATACATATGTCTGTTCATCTTCGGGTCCTGTTAACAAGTATGTGATCACAGAATATATATTTTGAAGGTATTGGTGATTATATAATTCAGATCGTTTATATGTTATATGTTTATATACATTTAACTTACATTAGTATATGTATGTTAACCCCATAGTCCTAACTTACCCATCCCCCCACCTTTCATTTTGGCTAACCATTAGTTTATTTGATAAGTCTGTGAGTGTCTTTTTCTGTGGAAATATGTTCATTGGTAGCAATCTTAAGAAAACTTGTATAAATGATATCATAGGATATTTGTCATACCCTTTTGACTTACTTAACCTTATATGATTTTTTCTAGGCTCAACTGTAGTCCTGAAAACAGCATTGTTCCTTTTTTTCCCGAGGCTACTATTCCATTCTGTCCGTATACCACTTCTTCTTTGTCCATTCATCTGTTTATGGACCTTTTTTTTGCTTCCATATCTTGGCTATTTCAGTATTGTTGCAGTGCATATTTGCCTGCCTCTGTCTTTCCAATTTTGGTGGTCTTAGGTTATAGGCCCAAAAGGTGCCCTGCCGCATCATTTGGTAGCTCAATTTTTACCATTTCAAGCAGCTCGATTCAGTTTGCGTTAGTGCTGTTTCCACTTTACATCCCACCAGCAGCTAGAAGGTACACAGATCTCTAAAACCCCTTCAGCATTTATAGTTTGTAGACATTTTGCTGATGGTAATGACTGGTGTGAGCTGAAACCTTTTTGAATTTGAATTTGTATGTGGAGAATAATTCCTTATACTAAGCTTTAGGCATGTCCTTTTTTTTCTTTTCCTTTTTTTTTAAAGACTGAGTACAACTTCCCTCCTCTTATTGACTTCTTGGAAATTTCTCATGTGTTGAATGTTCTTGCCAATTCCCTACCCCAGGGCATATTTTGAGGGCTTGTGTCATTTACAGCCCTGCAGTCCTTGTGACTATATAAGCAATCATTGGAACTGGGTTTAAAGTGCTGTTGTGGGAAGCAGCCGCAAGGCGGCAGCATTATTGCGTTCTCAAGTCTTGTTACTAGGAGAACAGAGTCTTCCTGGAGGTAGTGTTCTGAGCTTGTAAATTAGAGTGCAATATGCTGGGACAAACCCCCAGAAGTTTATGTCTCCTAACTTATGTTTTTTTTTTAAATTTAATTTCTATTTCTTATCGGAGTAAATTTGATTAGAGTGTTTTGATTGTCTGGCTGTACAGAATCTGCTCAATGATTCATACATATATCTGTTCATCTTCGGAACCTGTTATCAAGTATGTGATTACAGAATATATATTTTGAAGGTATTGGTGATTATATAATTCATATCGTTTATATGTTATATGTTTATATACATTTAACTTACATTAGTATATGTATGTTAACCCCATAGTCCTAACTTACCCATCCCCCCACCTTTCATTTTGGCTAACCATTAGTTTATTTGATAAGTCTGTGAGTGTCTTTTTCTGTGGAAATATGTTCATTGGTAGCAATCTTAGGAAAACTTGTATAAATAATATCATAGGATATTTGTAATACCCTTTTGTCTTACTTAACCTTATATGATTATTTCTAGTCTCAACTCTAGTCCTGAAGACGGCATTGTTCATTTTTTTCCCGAGGCTACTCTTCCATTCTGTCCATATACCACTTCTTCTTTGTCCATTCACCTGTTTATGGACCTTTTTTTTGCTTCCATGTCTTTGCTATTTCAGTATTGTTGCAGTGCACATTTGCCTGCCTCTGTCTTTCCGATTCTGGTGGTCTTAGGTTATAGGCCCAAAAGGTGCCCTGCCGCATCATATGGTAGCTCAATTTTTACGTTTTCAAGCAGCTCGATTCAGTTTGCATTAGTGCTGTTACGACTTTATATCCCACCAGCAGCTAGAAGGTACACAGTTCTCTAAAACCCCTTCAGCATTTATAGTTTGTAGACTTTTTGCTGATGGTCATGACTGGTGTGAGCTGAAACCTTTTTGGAGGTTGGATACGCATGTGGCTAATAATTCCTTATGCTGAGCTTTAGGCATGTCCTAATTTTTCTTTTCCTTTTTTTTAAAAAGAGTGAGTACAACTTCCCTCCTCTTATTGATTTCTTGAAAAGTTTCTTATGTGTTGAATTTTCTTGCCTATTCCCTACCCCAGGGCATTTTTTGAGTGCCTGTGTCATTTACAACCGTGCAGTCCTTGTGACTATATAAGCAACCATTGGCACTGGGTTTAAAGGTGCTGTTTTTGGAGACAGCCACAAGGCGGCAGCATTATTACGTTCTCAAGTCTTGTTACTAGGACAACAGAGTCTTCCTGGAGGTAGTGTTCCGAGCTTTTAAATTAGAGTGCAATGTGCTGGGACAAGCCCCCAGAAGTTTATGTCTCCTTACTTATGTTTGTTTTTTAAATTTAATTTGTATTTTTTATCGGAGTAAATTTGATTAGAGTGTTTTGATTGTCTGGCTGTACAGAATCTGTTCAATGATTCATACATATGTCTGTTCATCTTCGGGTCCTGTTAACAAGTATGTGATCACAGAATATATATTTTGAAGGTATTGGTGATTATATAATTCATATCGTTTATATGTTATATGTTTATATACATTTAACTTACATTAGTATATGTATGTTAACCCCATAGTCCTAACTTACCCATCCCCCCACCTTTCATTTTGGCTAACCATTAGTTTATTTGATAAGTCTGTGAGTGTCTTTTTCTGTGGAAATATGTTCATTGGTAGCAATCTTAAGAAAACTTGTATAAATGATATCATAGGATATTTGTCATACCCTTTTGACTTACTTAACCTTATATGATTTTTTCTAGGCTCAACTGTAGTCCTGAAAACAGCATTGTTCCTTTTTTTCCCGAGGCTACTATTCCATTCTGTCCGTATACCACTTCTTCTTTGTCCATTCATCTGTTTATGGACCTTTTTTTTGCTTCCATATCTTGGCTATTTCAGTATTGTTGCAGTGCATATTTGCCTGCCTCTGTCTTTCCAATTTTGGTGGTCTTAGGTTATAGGCCCAAAAGGTGCCCTGCCGCATCATTTGGTAGCTCAATTTTTACCATTTCAAGCAGCTCGATTCAGTTTGCGTTAGTGCTGTTTCCACTTTACATCCCACCAGCAGCTAGAAGGTACACAGATCTCTAAAACCCCTTCAGCATTTATAGTTTGTAGACATTTTGCTGATGGTAATGACTGGTGTGAGCTGAAACCTTTTTGAATTTGAATTTGTATGTGGAGAATAATTCCTTATACTAAGCTTTAGGCATGTCCTTTTTTTTCTTTTCCTTTTTTTTTAAAGACTGAGTACAACTTCCCTCCTCTTATTGACTTCTTGGAAATTTCTCATGTGTTGAATGTTCTTGCCAATTCCCTACCCCAGGGCATATTTTGAGGGCTTGTGTCATTTACAGCCCTGCAGTCCTTGTGACTATATAAGCAATCATTGGAACTGGGTTTAAAGTGCTGTTGTGGGAAGCAGCCGCAAGGCGGCAGCATTATTGCGTTCTCAAGTCTTGTTACTAGGAGAACAGAGTCTTCCTGGAGGTAGTGTTCTGAGCTTGTAAATTAGAGTGCAATATGCTGGGACAAACCCCCAGAAGTTTATGTCTCCTAACTTATGTTTTTTTTTTAAATTTAATTTCTATTTCTTATCGGAGTAAATTTGATTAGAGTGTTTTGATTGTCTGGCTGTACAGAATCTGCTCAATGATTCATACATATGTCTGTTCATCTTCGGATCCTGTTACCATGTATGTGATCACAGAATATATATTTTGAAGGTATTGGTGATTATATAATTCATATCGTTTATATGTTATATGTTTATATACATTTAACTTACATTAGTATATGTATGTTAACCCCATAGTCCTAACTTACCCATCCCCCCACCTTTCATTTTGGCTAACAATTAGTTTATTTGATAAGTCTGTGAGTGTCTTTTTCTGTGGAAATATGTTCATTGGTAGCAATCTTAAGAAAACTTGTATAAATGATATCATAGGTTATTTGTCATACCCTTTTGACTTACTTAACCTTATATGATTTTTTCTAGGCTCAACTATAGTCCTGAAAACAGTATTGTTCATTTTTCTCCCGAGGCTACTATTCCATTCTGTCCGTATACCACTTCTTCTTTGTCCATTCATCTGTTTATGGACCTTTTTTTTGCTTCCATATCTTGGCTATTTCACTATTCTTGCAGTGCATATTTGCCTGCCTCTGTCTTTCCAATTTTGGTGGTCTTAGTTTATAGGCCCAAAAGGTGCCCTGCCGCATCATTTGGTAGCTCAATTTTTACCTTTTCAAGCAGCTCGTTTCAGTTTGCGTTAGTGCTGTTTCCACTTTACATCCCACCAGCAGCTAGAAGGTACACAGATCTCTAAAACCCCTTCAGCATTTATAGTTTGTAGACATTTTGCTGATGGTAATGACTGGTGTGAGCTGAAACCTTTTTGAATTTGAATTTGTATGTGGCTAATAATTCCTTATACTAAGCTTTAGGCATGTCCTTTTTTTTCTTTTCCTTTTTTTTTTTTAAAGAGTGACTACAACTCCCCTCCTCTTATTGACTTCTTGAAAAATTTCTCATGTGTTGGATTTTCTTGCCTATTCCCTACCCCAGGGCAATTTTTGAGGGACTGTGTCATTTACAGCCCTGCAGTCCTTGTGACTATATAAGCAACCATTGTCAATGGGTTTAAAGCTGCTGTTTTGGGAGACAGCCACAAGGCGGCAGCATTATTACGTTCTCAAGTCTTGTTACTAGGACAACAGAGTCTTCCTGGAGGTAGTGTTCCGAGCTTTTAAATTAGAGTGCAATGTGCTGGGACAAGCCCCCAGAAGTTTATGTCTCCTTACTTATGTTTGTTTTTTAAATTTAATTTGTCTTTCTTATCGGAGTAAATTTGATTAGAGTGTTTTGATTGTCTGGCTGTACAGAATCTGCTCAATGATTCACACATATGTCTGTTCATCTTCGGATCCTGTTACCATGTATGTGATTACAGAATGTATATTTTGAAGGTATTGGTGAATATATAATTCATATCATTTATATGTTATATGTTTTTATACATTTAACTTACATTAGTATATGTATGTTAACCCCATAGTCCTAATTTACCCATCCTCCCACCTTTCATTTTGGCTAACCATTAGTTTATTTGATAAGTCTGTGAGTGTCTTTTTCTGTGGAAATATGTTCATTGGTAGCAATCTTAGGATAACATGTATAAAAGATGTCATAGGATATTTGTCATACCCTTTTGACTTACTTAACCTTATATGATTATTTCTAGGCTCAACTGTAGTCCTGAAAACGGCATTGTTCATTTTTTTCCCGAGGCTACTATTCCATTTGGTACGTATCCCACTTCGTCTTTGTCCATTCATCTGTTTATGGACCTTTTTTTTTGCTTCCATGTCTTGGCTATTTCAATATTGTTGCAATGCACATTTGCCTGCCTCTCTCTTTCCGAATCTGGTGGTCTTAGGTTATAGGCCCAAAAGGTGCCCTGCCGCACCATATGGTAACTCAATTTTTACCTTTTCAAGCAGCTCCATTCAGTTTGTGTTACTGCTGTTACCACTTTACATCCCACCAGCAGCTAGAAGGTACACACTTCTCTAAAACCCCTTCAGCATTTATGGTTTGTAGACTTTTTGCTGATGGTCATGACTGGAGTGAGCTGAAACCTTTTTGAATTTGAATTTGCATGTGGCTAATAATTCCTTATACTGAGCTTTAGGCATGTCCTTTTTTTCTTTTCCTTTTTTTTTAAAGAGTGAGTACAACTTCCCTCCTCTTATTGACTTCTTGGAAATTTCTCATGTGTTGAATGTTCTTGCCAATTCCCTACCCCAGGGCATATTTTGAGGGCTTGTGTCATTTACAGCCCTGCAGTCCTTGTGACTATATAAGCAATCATTGGCACTGGGTTTAAAGTGCTGTTGTGGGAAGCAGCCACAAGGCGGCAGCATTATTGCGTTCTAAAGTCTTGTTACTAGGAGAACAGAGTCTTCCTGGAGGTAGTGTTCTGAGCTTGTAAATTAGAGTGCAATGTGCTGGGACAAGCCCCCAAAAGTTTATGTCTCCTAACTTATGTTTTTTTTTTAATTTAATTTCTATTTCTTATCGGAGTAAATTTGATTAGAGTGTTTTGATTGTCTGGCTGTACAGAATCTGCTCAATGATTCTTACATATGTCTGTTCATCTTCGGATCCTGTTACCATGTATGTGATCACAGAATATATATTTTGAAGGTATTGGTGATTATATAATTCATATCGTTTATATGTTATATGTTTATATACATTTAACTTACATTAGTATATGTATGTTAACCCCATAGTCCTAACTTACCCATCCCCCCACCTTTCATTTTGGCTAACCATTAGTTTATTTGATAAGTCTGTGAGTGTCTTTTTCTGTGGAAATATGTTCATTGGTAGCAATCTTAAGAAAACTTGTATAAATGATATCATAGGATATTTGTCATACCCTTTTGACTTACTTAACCTTATATGATTTTTTCTACGCTCAACTGTAGTCCTGAAAACAGCATTGTTCATTTTTCTCCCGAGGCTACTATTCCATTCTGTCCGTATACCACTTCTTCTTTGTCCATTCATCTGTTTATGGACCTTTTTTTTGCTTCCATATCTTGGCTATTTCAGTATTGTTGCAGTGCATATTTGCCTGCCTCTGTCTTTCCAATTTTGGTGGTCTTAGGTTATAGGCCCAAAAGGTGCCCTGCCGCATCATTTGGTAGCTCAATTTTTACCTTTTCAAGCAGCTCGATTCAGTTTGCGTTAGTGCTGTTTCCACTTTACATCCCACCAGCAGCTAGAAGGTACACAGATCTCTAAAACCCCTTCAGCATTTATAGTTTGTAGACATTTTGCTGATGGTAATGACTGGTGTGAGCTGAAACCTTTTTGAATTTGAATTTGTATGTGGCTAATAATTCCTTATACTAAGCTTTAGGCATGTCCTTTTTTTTCTTTTCCTTTTTTTTTTTAAAGAGTGAGTACAACTCCCCTCCTCTTATTGACTTCTTGAAAAATTTCTCATGTGTTGGATTTTCTTGCCTATTCCCTACTCCAGGGCAATTTTTGAGGGCCTGTGTCATTTACAGCCCTGCAGTCCTTGGGACTATATAAGCAACCATTGTCACTGGGTTTAAAGCTGCTGTTTTGGGAGACAGCCACAAGGCGGCAGCATTATTACGTTCTCAAGTCTTGTTACTAGGACAACAGAGTCTTCCTGGAGGTAGTGTTCCGAGCTTGTAAATTAGAGTGCAATGTGCTGGGACAAGCCCCCAGAAGTTTATGTCTCCTTACTTATGTTTGTTTTTTAAATTTAATTTGTATTTTTTATCGGAGTAAATTTGATTAGAGTGTTTTGATTGTCTGGCTGTACAGAATCTGTTCAATGATTCACACATATGTCTGTTCGTCTTCGGATCCTGTTACCATGTATGTGATTACAGAATGTATATTTTGAAGGTATTGGTGATTATATAATTCATATCATTTATATGTTGTATGTTTATATACATTTAACTTACATTAATATATGTATGTTAACCCCATAGTCCTAATTTACCCATCCTCCCACCTTTCATTTTGGCTAACCATTAGTTTATTTGATAAGTCTGTGAGTGTCTTTTTCTGTGGAAATATGTTCATTGGTAGCAATTTTACGATAACATATATAAATGACATCATAGGATATTTGTAATACCCTTTTGTCTTACTTAACCTTATATGATTATTTCTAGTCTCAACTCAGGTCCTGAAAACGGCATTGTTCATTTTTTTCCCGAGGCTACTCTTCCATTCTGTCCA
Source organism: Balaenoptera physalus (assembly GCF_965194825.1). Classification (NCBI taxonomy): domain Eukaryota; kingdom Metazoa; phylum Chordata; class Mammalia; order Artiodactyla; family Balaenopteridae; genus Balaenoptera; species Balaenoptera physalus. Next base: position 458,167 of record NW_028126584.1, on the reverse strand, counting down.
TATACCACTTCTTCTTTGTCCATTCACCTGTTTATGGACCTTTTTTTTGCTTCCATGTCTTTGCTATTTCAGTATTGTTGCAGTGCACATTTGCCTGCCTCTGTCTTTCCGATTCTGGTGGTCTTAGGTTATAGGCCCAAAAGGTGCCCTGCCGCATCATATGGTAGTTCAATTTTTACGTTTTCAAGCAGCTCGATTCAGTTTGCATTAGTGCTGTTACAACTTTATATCCCACCAGCAGCTAGAAGGTACACACTTCTCTAAAACCCCTTCAGCATTTATAGTTTGTAGACTTTTTGCTGATGGTCTTGACTGGTGTGAGCTGAAACCTTTTTGGAGGTTGGATACGCATGTGGCTAATAATTCCTTATGCTGAGCTTTAGGCATGTCCTATTTTTTCTTTTCCTTTTTTTTAGAAAGAGTGAGTACAACTTCCCTCCTCTTATTGATTTCTTGAAAAGTTTCTTATGTGTTGAATTTTCTTGCATATTCCCTACCCCAGGGCATTTTTTGAGTGCCTGTGTCATTTACAACCGTACTGTCCTTGTGACTATATAAGCAACCATTGGCACTGGGTTTAAAGGTGCTGTTTTTGGAGACAGCCACAAGGCGGCAGCATTATTACGTTCTCAAGTCTTGTTACTAGGACAACAGAGTCTTCCTGGAGGTAGTGTTCCGAGCTTTTAAATTAGAGTGCAATGTGCTGGGACAAGCCCCCAGAAGTTTATGTCTCCTTACTTATGTTTGTTTTTTAAATTTCATTTGTATTTTTTATCGGAGTAAATTTGATTAGAGTGTTTTGATTGTCTGGCTGTACAGAATCTGTTCAATGATTCATACATATGTCTGTTCATCTTCGGATCCTGTTACCATGTATGTGATTACAGAATGTATATTTTGAAGGTATTGGTGATTATATAATTCATATCATTTATATGTTATATGTTTATATACATTTAACTTATATTAGTATATGTATGTTAACCCCATAGTCCTAATTTACCCATCCCCCCACCTTTCATTTTGGCTAACCATTAGTTTATTTGATAAGTCTGTGAGTGTCTTTTTCTGTGGAAATATGTTCATTGGTAGCAATCTTAGGATAACATGTATAAATGATATCATAGGATATTTGTCATACCCTTTTGACTTACTTAACCTTATATGATTATTTCTAGGCTCAACTCTAGTCCTGAAATCGGCATTGTTCATTTTTTTCCAGAGGCTACTATTCCATTTGGTACGTATACCATTTCGTCTTTGTCCATTCATCTGTTTATGGACCTTTTTTTGCTTCCATGTCTTGGCTATTTCAGTATTGTTGCAGTGCACAATTGCCTGCCTCTGTCTTTCCGATTCTGGTGGTCTTAGGTTATAGGCCCAAAAGGTGCCCTGCTGCATCGTATGGTAACTCAATTTTTACCTTTTCAAGCAGCTCCATTCAGTTTGCATTAGTGGTATTACTTCTTTACATCCCACCAGCAGCTAGAAGGTACACATTCCTCTAAAACACCTTCAGCATTTATAGTTTGTAGACTTTTTGATGATGGTCATGACTGGGGTTACCTGAAACCTTTTTGAATTTGAATTTGCATGTGGCTAATAATTCCTTATACTGAGCTTTAGTCATGTCATTTTTTTCTTTTCCTTTTGTTTTAAAGAGTGAGTACAACGTCCCTCCTCTTATTGACTTCTTGAAAAGTTTCTCATGTGTTGAATTTTTTTGCCTATTCCCTACCCCAGGGCATTTTTTGAAGGCAGGTGTCATTTAGAGCCCTTCAGTCCTTGTGACTATTAAGCAACCTTTGGCACTGGGTTTAAAGCTGCTGTTGTGGGAAACAGCCACAAGGCGGCAGCATTATTACGTTCTCACCTCTTCTTACTAGGGCAACAGAGTCTTCCTGCAGGTAGTTTTCCAAGGTTGTAAATTAGAGTGGAATGTGCTGGGACAAGCCCCCAGAAGTTTATGTCTCCTAACTTATGTTTGCTTTTTAAATTTAATTTCTATTTCTTATCGGAGTAAATTTGATTAGAGTGTTTTGATTGGCTGTACAGAATCTGCTCAATGATTCATACATATATCTGTTCATCTTCGGAACCTGTTATCAAGTATGTGATTACAGAATATATATTTTGAAGGTATTGGTGATTATATAATTCATATCGTTTATATGTTATATGTTTATATACATTTAACTTACATTAGTATATGTATGTTAACCCCATAGTCCTAACTTACCCATCCCCCCACCTTTCATTTTGGCTAACCATTAGTTTATTTGATAAGTCTGTGAGTGTCTTTTTCTGTGGAAATATGTTCATTGGTAGCAATCTTAGGAAAACTTGTATAAATAATATCATAGGATATTTGTAATACCCTTTTGTCTTACTTAACCTTATATGATTATTTCTAGTCTCAACTCTAGTCCTGAAGACGGCATTGTTCATTTTTTTCCCGAGGCTACTCTTCCATTCTGTCCATATACCACTTCTTCTTTGTCCATTCACCTGTTTATGGACCTTTTTTTTGCTTCCATGTCTTTGCTATTTCAGTATTGTTGCAGTGCACATTTGCCTGCCTCTGTCTTTCCGATTCTGGTGGTCTTAGGTTATAGGCCCAAAAGGTGCCCTGCCGCATCATATGGTAGCTCAATTTTTACGTTTTCAAGCAGCTCGATTCAGTTTGCATTAGTGCTGTTACGACTTTATATCCCACCAGCAGCTAGAAGGTACACACTTCTCTAAAACCCCTTCAGCATTTATAGTTTGTAGACTTTTTGCTGATGGTCATGACTGGTGTGAGCTGAAACCTTTTTGGAGGTTGGATACGCATGTGGCTAATAATTCCTTATGCTGAGCTTTAGGCATGTCCTAATTTTTCTTTTCCTTTTTTTTAAAAAGAGTGAGTACAACTTCCCTCCTCTTATTGATTTCTTGAAAAGTTTCTTATGTGTTGAATTTTCTTGCCTATTCCCTACCCCAGGGCATTTTTTGAGTGCCTGTGTCATTTACAACCGTGCAGTCCTTGTGACTATATAAGCAACCATTGGCACTGGGTTTAAAGGTGCTGTTTTTGGAGACAGCCACAAGGCGGCAGCATTATTACGTTCTCAAGTCTTGTTACTAGGACAACAGAGTCTTCCTGGAGGTAGTGTTCCGAGCTTTTAAATTAGAGTGCAATGTGCTGGGACAAGCCCCCAGAAGTTTATGTCTCCTTACTTATGTTTGTTTTTTAAATTTAATTTGTATTTTTTATCGGAGTAAATTTGATTAGAGTGTTTTGATTGTCTGGCTGTACAGAATCTGTTCAATGATTCATACATATGTCTGTTCATCTTCGGGTCCTGTTAACAAGTATGTGATCACAGAATATATATTTTGAAGGTATTGGTGATTATATAATTCAGATCGTTTATATGTTATATGTTTATATACATTTAACTTACATTAGTATATGTATGTTAACCCCATAGTCCTAACTTACCCATCCCCCCACCTTTCATTTTGGCTAACCATTAGTTTATTTGATAAGTCTGTGAGTGTCTTTTTCTGTGGAAATATGTTCATTGGTAGCAATCTTAAGAAAACTTGTATAAATGATATCATAGGATATTTGTCATACCCTTTTGACTTACTTAACCTTATATGATTTTTTCTAGGCTCAACTGTAGTCCTGAAAACAGCATTGTTCCTTTTTTTCCCGAGGCTACTATTCCATTCTGTCCGTATACCACTTCTTCTTTGTCCATTCATCTGTTTATGGACCTTTTTTTTGCTTCCATATCTTGGCTATTTCAGTATTGTTGCAGTGCATATTTGCCTGCCTCTGTCTTTCCAATTTTGGTGGTCTTAGGTTATAGGCCCAAAAGGTGCCCTGCCGCATCATTTGGTAGCTCAATTTTTACCATTTCAAGCAGCTCGATTCAGTTTGCGTTAGTGCTGTTTCCACTTTACATCCCACCAGCAGCTAGAAGGTACACAGATCTCTAAAACCCCTTCAGCATTTATAGTTTGTAGACATTTTGCTGATGGTAATGACTGGTGTGAGCTGAAACCTTTTTGAATTTGAATTTGTATGTGGAGAATAATTCCTTATACTAAGCTTTAGGCATGTCCTTTTTTTTCTTTTCCTTTTTTTTTAAAGACTGAGTACAACTTCCCTCCTCTTATTGACTTCTTGGAAATTTCTCATGTGTTGAATGTTCTTGCCAATTCCCTACCCCAGGGCATATTTTGAGGGCTTGTGTCATTTACAGCCCTGCAGTCCTTGTGACTATATAAGCAATCATTGGAACTGGGTTTAAAGTGCTGTTGTGGGAAGCAGCCGCAAGGCGGCAGCATTATTGCGTTCTCAAGTCTTGTTACTAGGAGAACAGAGTCTTCCTGGAGGTAGTGTTCTGAGCTTGTAAATTAGAGTGCAATATGCTGGGACAAACCCCCAGAAGTTTATGTCTCCTAACTTATGTTTTTTTTTTAAATTTAATTTCTATTTCTTATCGGAGTAAATTTGATTAGAGTGTTTTGATTGTCTGGCTGTACAGAATCTGCTCAATGATTCATACATATATCTGTTCATCTTCGGAACCTGTTATCAAGTATGTGATTACAGAATATATATTTTGAAGGTATTGGTGATTATATAATTCATATCGTTTATATGTTATATGTTTATATACATTTAACTTACATTAGTATATGTATGTTAACCCCATAGTCCTAACTTACCCATCCCCCCACCTTTCATTTTGGCTAACCATTAGTTTATTTGATAAGTCTGTGAGTGTCTTTTTCTGTGGAAATATGTTCATTGGTAGCAATCTTAGGAAAACTTGTATAAATAATATCATAGGATATTTGTAATACCCTTTTGTCTTACTTAACCTTATATGATTATTTCTAGTCTCAACTCTAGTCCTGAAGACGGCATTGTTCATTTTTTTCCCGAGGCTACTCTTCCATTCTGTCCATATACCACTTCTTCTTTGTCCATTCACCTGTTTATGGACCTTTTTTTTGCTTCCATGTCTTTGCTATTTCAGTATTGTTGCAGTGCACATTTGCCTGCCTCTGTCTTTCCGATTCTGGTGGTCTTAGGTTATAGGCCCAAAAGGTGCCCTGCCGCATCATATGGTAGCTCAATTTTTACGTTTTCAAGCAGCTCGATTCAGTTTGCATTAGTGCTGTTACGACTTTATATCCCACCAGCAGCTAGAAGGTACACACTTCTCTAAAACCCCTTCAGCATTTATAGTTTGTAGACTTTTTGCTGATGGTCATGACTGGTGTGAGCTGAAACCTTTTTGGAGGTTGGATACGCATGTGGCTAATAATTCCTTATGCTGAGCTTTAGGCATGTCCTAATTTTTCTTTTCCTTTTTTTTAAAAAGAGTGAGTACAACTTCCCTCCTCTTATTGATTTCTTGAAAAGTTTCTTATGTGTTGAATTTTCTTGCCTATTCCCTACCCCAGGGCATTTTTTGAGTGCCTGTGTCATTTACAACCGTGCAGTCCTTGTGACTATATAAGCAACCATTGGCACTGGGTTTAAAGGTGCTGTTTTTGGAGACAGCCACAAGGCGGCAGCATTATTACGTTCTCAAGTCTTGTTACTAGGACAACAGAGTCTTCCTGGAGGTAGTGTTCCGAGCTTTTAAATTAGAGTGCAATGTGCTGGGACAAGCCCCCAGAAGTTTATGTCTCCTTACTTATGTTTGTTTTTTAAATTTAATTTGTATTTTTTATCGGAGTAAATTTGATTAGAGTGTTTTGATTGTCTGGCTGTACAGAATCTGTTCAATGATTCATACATATGTCTGTTCATCTTCGGGTCCTGTTAACAAGTATGTGATCACAGAATATATATTTTGAAGGTATTGGTGATTATATAATTCATATCGTTTATATGTTATATGTTTATATACATTTAACTTACATTAGTATATGTATGTTAACCCCATAGTCCTAACTTACCCATCCCCCCACCTTTCATTTTGGCTAACCATTAGTTTATTTGATAAGTCTGTGAGTGTCTTTTTCTGTGGAAATATGTTCATTGGTAGCAATCTTAAGAAAACTTGTATAAATGATATCATAGGATATTTGTCATACCCTTTTGACTTACTTAACCTTATATGATTTTTTCTAGGCTCAACTGTAGTCCTGAAAACAGCATTGTTCCTTTTTTTCCCGAGGCTACTATTCCATTCTGTCCGTATACCACTTCTTCTTTGTCCATTCATCTGTTTATGGACCTTTTTTTTGCTTCCATATCTTGGCTATTTCAGTATTGTTGCAGTGCATATTTGCCTGCCTCTGTCTTTCCAATTTTGGTGGTCTTAGGTTATAGGCCCAAAAGGTGCCCTGCCGCATCATTTGGTAGCTCAATTTTTACCATTTCAAGCAGCTCGATTCAGTTTGCGTTAGTGCTGTTTCCACTTTACATCCCACCAGCAGCTAGAAGGTACACAGATCTCTAAAACCCCTTCAGCATTTATAGTTTGTAGACATTTTGCTGATGGTAATGACTGGTGTGAGCTGAAACCTTTTTGAATTTGAATTTGTATGTGGAGAATAATTCCTTATACTAAGCTTTAGGCATGTCCTTTTTTTTCTTTTCCTTTTTTTTTAAAGACTGAGTACAACTTCCCTCCTCTTATTGACTTCTTGGAAATTTCTCATGTGTTGAATGTTCTTGCCAATTCCCTACCCCAGGGCATATTTTGAGGGCTTGTGTCATTTACAGCCCTGCAGTCCTTGTGACTATATAAGCAATCATTGGAACTGGGTTTAAAGTGCTGTTGTGGGAAGCAGCCGCAAGGCGGCAGCATTATTGCGTTCTCAAGTCTTGTTACTAGGAGAACAGAGTCTTCCTGGAGGTAGTGTTCTGAGCTTGTAAATTAGAGTGCAATATGCTGGGACAAACCCCCAGAAGTTTATGTCTCCTAACTTATGTTTTTTTTTTAAATTTAATTTCTATTTCTTATCGGAGTAAATTTGATTAGAGTGTTTTGATTGTCTGGCTGTACAGAATCTGCTCAATGATTCATACATATGTCTGTTCATCTTCGGATCCTGTTACCATGTATGTGATCACAGAATATATATTTTGAAGGTATTGGTGATTATATAATTCATATCGTTTATATGTTATATGTTTATATACATTTAACTTACATTAGTATATGTATGTTAACCCCATAGTCCTAACTTACCCATCCCCCCACCTTTCATTTTGGCTAACAATTAGTTTATTTGATAAGTCTGTGAGTGTCTTTTTCTGTGGAAATATGTTCATTGGTAGCAATCTTAAGAAAACTTGTATAAATGATATCATAGGTTATTTGTCATACCCTTTTGACTTACTTAACCTTATATGATTTTTTCTAGGCTCAACTATAGTCCTGAAAACAGTATTGTTCATTTTTCTCCCGAGGCTACTATTCCATTCTGTCCGTATACCACTTCTTCTTTGTCCATTCATCTGTTTATGGACCTTTTTTTTGCTTCCATATCTTGGCTATTTCACTATTGTTGCAGTGCATATTTGCCTGCCTCTGTCTTTCCAATTTTGGTGGTCTTAGTTTATAGGCCCAAAAGGTGCCCTGCCGCATCATTTGGTAGCTCAATTTTTACCTTTTCAAGCAGCTCGTTTCAGTTTGCGTTAGTGCTGTTTCCACTTTACATCCCACCAGCAGCTAGAAGGTACACAGATCTCTAAAACCCCTTCAGCATTTATAGTTTGTAGACATTTTGCTGATGGTAATGACTGGTGTGAGCTGAAACCTTTTTGAATTTGAATTTGTATGTGGCTAATAATTCCTTATACTAAGCTTTAGGCATGTCCTTTTTTTTCTTTTCCTTTTTTTTTTTTAAAGAGTGACTACAACTCCCCTCCTCTTATTGACTTCTTGAAAAATTTCTCATGTGTTGGATTTTCTTGCCTATTCCCTACCCCAGGGCAATTTTTGAGGGACTGTGTCATTTACAGCCCTGCAGTCCTTGTGACTATATAAGCAACCATTGTCAATGGGTTTAAAGCTGCTGTTTTGGGAGACAGCCACAAGGCGGCAGCATTATTACGTTCTCAAGTCTTGTTACTAGGACAACAGAGTCTTCCTGGAGGTAGTGTTCCGAGCTTTTAAATTAGAGTGCAATGTGCTGGGACAAGCCCCCAGAAGTTTATGTCTCCTTACTTATGTTTGTTTTTTAAATTTAATTTGTCTTTCTTATCGGAGTAAATTTGATTAGAGTGTTTTGATTGTCTGGCTGTACAGAATCTGCTCAATGATTCACACATATGTCTGTTCATCTTCGGATCCTGTTACCATGTATGTGATTACAGAATGTATATTTTGAAGGTATTGGTGAATATATAATTCATATCATTTATATGTTATATGTTTTTATACATTTAACTTACATTAGTATATGTATGTTAACCCCATAGTCCTAATTTACCCATCCTCCCACCTTTCATTTTGGCTAACCATTAGTTTATTTGATAAGTCTGTGAGTGTCTTTTTCTGTGGAAATATGTTCATTGGTAGCAATCTTAGGAAAACTTGTATAAATAATATCATAGGATATTTGTAATACCCTTTTGTCTTACTTAACCTTATATGATTATTTCTAGTCTCAACTCTAGTCCTGAAAACGGCATTGTTCATTTTTTTCCCGAGGCTACTCTTCCATTCTGTCCATATACCACTTCTTCTTTGTCCATTCACCTGTTTATGGACCTTTTTTTTGCTTCCATGTCTTTGCTATTTCAGTATTGTTGCAGTGCACATTTGCCTGCCTCTGTCTTTCCGAGTCTGGTGGTCTTAGGTTATAGGCCCAAAAGGTGCCCTGCCGCATCATATGGTAGCTCAATTTTTACGTTTTCAAGCAGCTCGATTCAGTTTGCATTAGTGCTGTTACGACTTTATATCCCACCAGCAGCTAGAAGGTACACACTTCTCTAAAACCCCTTCAGCATTTATAGTTTGTAGACTTTTTGCTGATGGTCATGACTGGTGTGAGCTGAAACCTTTTTGGAGGTTGGATACGCATGTGGCTAATAATTCCTTATGCTGAGCTTTAGGCATGTCCTTTTTTTCTTTTCCTTTTTTTTTTAAAGAGTGAGTACAACTTCCCTCCTCTTATTGACTTCTTGGAAATTTCTCATGTGTTGAATGTTCTTGCCAATTCCCTACCCCAGGGCATATTTTGAGGGCTTGTGTCATTTACAGCCCTGCAGTCCTTGTGACTATATAAGCAATCATTCGCACTGGGTTTAAAGTGCTGTTGTGGGAAGCAGCCACAAGGCGGCAGCATTATTGCGTTCTCAAGTCTTGTTACTAGGAGAACAGAGTCTTCCTGGAGGTAGTGTTCTGAGCTTGTAAATTAGAGTGCAATGTGCTGGGACAAGCCCCCAAAAGTTTATGTCTCCTAACTTATGTTTTTTTTTTAAATTTAATTTCTATTTCTTATCGGAGTAAATTTGATTAGAGTGTTTTGATTGTCTGGCTGTAGAGAATCTGCTCAATGATTCTTACATATGTCTGTTCATCTTCGGATCCTGTTACCATGTATATGATCACAGAATATATATTTTGAAGGTATTGGTGATTATATAATTCATATCGTTTATATGTTATATGTTTATATACATTTAACTTACATTAGTATATGTATGTTAACCCCATAGTCCTAACTTACCCATCCCCCCACCTTTCATTTTGGCTAACCATTAGTTTATTTGATAAGTCTGTGAGTGTCTTTTTCTGTGGAAATATGTTCATTGGTAGCAATCTTAAGAAAACTTGTATAAATGATATCATAGGATATTTGTCATACCCTTTTGACTTACTTAACCTTATATGATTTTTTCTAGGCTCAACTGTAGTCCTGAAAACAGCATTGTTCATTTTTCTCCCGAGGCTACTATTCCATTCTGTCCGTATACCACTTCTTCTTTGTCCATTCATCTGTTTATGGACCTTTTTTTTGCTTCCATATCTTGGCTATTTCAGTATTGTTGCAGTGCATATTTGCCTGCATCTGTCTTTCCAATTTTGGTGGTCTTAGGTTATAGGCCCAAAAGGTGCCCTGCCGCATCATTTGGTAGCTCAATTTTTACCTTTTCAAGCAGCTCGATTCAGTTTGCGTTAGTGCTGTTTCCACTTTACATCCCACCAGCAGCTAGAAGGTACACAGATCTCTAAAACCCCTTCAGCATTTATAGTTTGTAGACATTTTGCTGATGGAAATGACTGGTGTGAGCTGAAACCTTTTTGAATTTGAATTTGTATGTGGCTAATAATTCCTTATACTAAGCTTTAGACATGTCCTTTTTTTTCTTTTCCTTTTTTTTTTAAAGAGTGAGTACAACTTCCCTCCTCTTATTGACTTCTTGGAAATTTCTCATGTGTTGAATGTTCTTGCCAATTCCCTACCCCAGGGCATATTTTGAGGGCTTGTGTCATTTACAGCCCTGCAGTCCTTGTGACTATATAAGCAATCATTGGCACTGGGTTTAAAGTGCTGTTGTGGGAAGCAGCCACAAGGCGGCAGCATTATTGCGTTCTCAAGTCTTGTTACTAGGAGAACAGAGTCTTCCTGGAGGTAGTGTTCTGAGCTTGTAAATTAGAGTGCAATATGCTGGGACAAGCCCCCAGAAGTTGATGTCTCCTAACTTATGTTTTTTTTTAAATTTAATTTCTATTTCTTATCGGAGTAAATTTGATTAGAGTGTTTTGATTGTCTGGCTGTACAGAATCTGCTCAATGATTCATACATATGTCTGTTCATCTTCGGATCCTGTTACCATGTATGTGATTACAGAATGTATATTTTGAAGGTATTTGTGAATATATAATTCATATCATTTATATGTTATATGTTTATATACATTTAACTTACATTAGTATATGTATGTTAACCCCATAGTCCTAATTTACCCATCCTCCCACCTTTCATTTTGGCTAACCATTAGTTTATTTGATAAGTCTGGGAGTGTCTTTTTCTGTGGAAATATGTTCATTGGCAGCAATCTTTTGAAAACTTGTATAAATAATATCATAGGATATTTGTAATACCCTTTTGTCTTACTTAACCTTATATGATTATTTCTAGTCTCAACTCTAGTCCTGAAAACGGCATTGTTCATTTTTTTCCCGAGGCTACTCTTCCATTCTGTCCATATACCACTTCTTCTTTGTCCATTCACCTGTTTATGGACCTTTTTTTTGCTTCCATGTCTTTGCTATTTCAGTATTGTTGCAGTGCACATTTGCCTACTTCTGTCTTTCCGATTCTGGTGGCCTTAGGTTATAGGCCCAAAAGGTGCCCTGCCGCATCATATGGTAGCTCAATTTTTACATTTTCAAGCAGCTCGATTCAGTTTGCATTAGTGCTGTTACGACTTTATATCCCACCAGCAGCTAGAAGGTACACACTTCTCTAAAACCCCTTCAGCATTTATAGTTTGTAGACTTTTTGCTGATGGTCATGACTGGTGTGAGCTAAAACCTTTTTGGAGGTTGGATACGCATGTGGCTAATAATTCCTTATGCTGAGCTTTAGGCATGTCCTATTTTTTCTTTTCCTTTTTTTTAAAAAGAGTGAGTACAACTTCCCTCCTCTTATTGATTTCTTGAAAAGTTTCTTATGTGTTGAATTTTCTTGCCTATTCCCTACCCCAGTGCATTTTTTGAGTGCCTCTGTCATTTACAACCGTGCAGTCCTTGTGACTATATAAGCAACCATTGGCACTGGGTTTAAAGGTGCTGTTTTTGGAGACAGCCACAAGGCGGCAGCATTATTACGTTCTCAAGTCTTGTTACTAGGACAACACAGTCTTCCTGGAGGTAGTGTTCCGAGCCTGTAAATTAGAGTGCAATGTCCTGGGACAAGCCCCCAGAAGTTTATGTCTCCTAACTTATGTTTGTTTTTTTAAATTTAATTTCTATTTCTTATCGGAGTAAATTTGATTAGAGTGTTGTGGTTTTCTGGCTGTACAGAATCTGCTCAATGATTCATACATATGTCTGTTCATCTTCGAACCTGTTAGCATGTATGTGATTACAGAATGTATATTTTAAAGGTATTGGTGATTATATAATTTATATAGTTCATATGTTATATGTTTATATACATTTAACATACATTAGTATATGTATTTTAACCCCATTGTCCTAATTTACCCATCCTCCCACCTTTCATTTTGGCTAGCCATTAGTTTATTTGATAAGTCTGTGAATGTCTTTTTCTGTGGAAATATGTTCATTGGTAGCAATCTTAGGATAACATGTATAAATGATGTCATAGGATATTTGTCATACCCTTTTGACTTACTTAACCTTATATGATTATTTCTAGGCTCAACTGTAGTCCTGAAAGCGGCATTGTTCATTTTTTTCCCGAGGCTACTATTCCATTTGGTACGTATCCCACTTCGTCTTTGTCCATTCATCTGTTTATGGACCTTTTTTTTTGCTTCCATGTCTTTGCTATTTCAGTATTGTTGCAGTGCACATTTGCCTGCCTCTGTCTTTCCGATTCTGGTGGTCTTAGGTTATAGGCCCAAAAGATGCCCTGCCGCATCATATGGTAGCTCAATTTTTACGTTTTCAAGCAGCTCGATTCAGTTTGCATTAGTGCTGTTACGACTTTATATCCCACCAGCAGCTAGAAGGTACACACTTCTCTAAAACCCCTTCAGCATTTATAGCTTGTAGACTTTTTGCTGATGGTCATGACTGGTGTGAGCTGAAACCTTTTTGGAGGTTGGATACGCATGTGGCTAATAATTCCTTATGCTGAGCTTTAGGCATGTCCTATTTTTTCTTTTCCTTTTTTTTAAAATGAGTGAGTACAACTTCCCTCCTCTTATTGATTTCTTGAAAAGTTTCTTATGTGTTGAATTTTCTTGCCTATTCCCTACCCCAGGGCATTTTTTGAGTGCCTGTGTCATTTACAACCGTGCAGTCCTTGTGACTATATAAGCAACCATTGGCACTGGGTTTAAAGGTGCTGTTTTTGGAGACAGCCACAAGGCGGCAGCATTATTACGTTCTCAAGTCTTGTTACTAGGACAACAGAGTCTTCCTGGAGGTAGTGTTCCGAGCTTTTAAATTAGAGTGCAATGTGCTGGGACAAGCCCCCAGAAGTTTATGTCTCCTTACTTATGTTTGTTTTTTAAATTTAATTTGTATTTTTTATCGGAGTAAATTTGATTAGAGTGTTTTGATTGTCTGGCTGTACAGAATCTGTTCAATGATTCATACATATGTCTGTTCATCTTCGGATCCTGTTACCATGTATGTGATCACAGAATATATATTTTGAAGGTATTGGTGATTATATAATTCATATCGTTTATATGTTATATGTTTATATACATTTAACTTACATTAGTATATGTATGTTAACCCCATAGTCCTAACTTACCCATCCCCCCACCTTTCATTTTGGCTAAACATTAGTTTATTTGATAAGTCTGTGAGTGTCTTTTTCTGTGGAAATATGTTCATTGGTAGCAATCTTAAGAAAACTTGTATAAATGATATCATAGGATATTTGTCATACCCTTTTGACTTACTTAACCTTATATGATTTTTTCTAGGCTCAACTGTAGTCCTGAAAACAGCATTGTTCATTTTTCTCCCGAGGCTACTATTCCATTCTGTCCCTATACCACTTCTTCTTTGTCCATTCATGTGTTTATGGACCTTTTTTTTGCTTCCATATCTTGGCTATTTCAGTATTGTTGCAGTGCATATTTGCCTGCCTCTGTCTTTCCAATTTTGGTGGTCTTAGGTTATAGGCCCAAAAGGTGCCCTGCCCCATCATTTGGTAGCTCAATTTTTACCTTTTCAAGCAGCTCGATTCAGTTTGCGTTAGTGCTGTTTCCACTTTACATCCCACCAGCAGCTAGAAGGTACACAGATCTCTAAAACCCCTTCAGCATTTATAGTTTGTAGACATTTTGCTGATGGTAATGACTGGTGTGAGCTGAAACCTTTTTGAATTTGAATTTGTATGTGGCTAATAATTCCTTATACTAAGCTTTAGGCATGTCCTTTTTTTTCTTTTCCTTTTTTTTTTTAAAGAGTGAGTACAACTCCCCTCCTGTTATTGACTTCTTGAAAAATTTCTCATGTGTTGGATTTTCTTGCCTATTCCCTACCCCAGGGCAATTTTTGAGGGCCTGTGTCATTTACAGCCCTGCAGTCCTTGGGACTATATAAGCAACCATTGTCACTGGGTTTAAAGCTGCTGTTTTGGGAGACAGCCACAAGGCGGCAGCATTATTACGTTCTCAAGTCTTGTTACTAGGACAACAGAGTCTTCCTGGAGGTAGTGTTCCGAGCTTGTAAATTAGAGTGCAATGTGCTGGGACAAGCCCCCAGAAGTTTATGTCTCCTTACTTATGTTTGTTTTTTAAATTTAATTTGTATTTTTTATCGGAGTAAATTTGATTAGAGTGTTTTGATTGTCTGGCTGTACAGAATCTGTTCAATGATTCACACATATGTCTGTTCATCTTCGGATCCTGTTACCATGTATGTGATTACAGAATGTATATTTTGAAGGTATTGGTGAATATATAATTCATATCATTTATATGTTATATATTTATATACATTTAACTTATATTAGTATATGTATGTTAACCCCATAGTCCTAATTTACCCATCCTCCCACCTTTCATTTTGGCTAACCATTAGTTTATTTGATAAGTCTGTGAGTGTCTTTTTCTGTGGAAATATGTTCATTGGTAGCAATCTTAGGAAAACTTGTATAAATAATATCATAGGATATTTGTAATACCCTTTTGTCTTACTTAACCTTATATGATTATTTCTAGTCTCAACTCTAGTCCTGAAAACGGCATTGTTCATTTTTTTCCCGAGGCTACTCTTCCATTCTGTCCATATACCACTTCTTCTTTGTCCATTCACCTGTTTATGGACCTTTTTTTTGCTTCCATGTCTTTGCTATTTCAGTATTGTTGCAGTGCACATTTGCCTGCCTCTGTCTTTCCGATTCTGGTGGTCTTAGGTTATAGGCCCAAAAGGTGCCCTGCCGCATCATATGGTAGTTCAATTTTTACGTTTTCAAGCAGCTCGATTCAGTTTGCTTTAGTGCTGTTACAACTTTATATCCCACCAGCAGCTAGAAGGTACACACTTCTCTAAAACCCCTTCAGCATTTATAGTTTGTAGACTTTTTGCTGATGGTCATGACTGGTGTGAGCTGAAACCTTTTTGGAGGTTGGATACGCATATGGCTAATAATTCCTTATGCTGAGCTTTAGGCATGTCCTATTTTTTCTTTTCCTTTTTTTTAAAAAGAGTGAGTACAACTTCCCTCCTCTTATTGATTTCTTGAAAAGTTTCTTATGTGTTGAATTTTCTTGCCTATTCCCTGCCCCAGGGCATTTTTTGAGTGCCTGTGTCATTTACAACCGTACAGTCCTTGTGACTATATAAGCAACCATTGGCACTGGGTTTAAAGGTGCTGTTTTTGGAGACAGCCACAAGGCGGCAGCATTATTACGTTCTCAAGTCTTGTTACTAGGACAACAGAGTCTTCCTGGAGGTAGTGTTCCGAGCTTTTAAATTAGAGTGCAATGTGCTGGGACAAGCCCCCAGAAGTTTATGTCTCCTTACTTATGTTTGTTTTTTAAATTTAATTTGTATTTTTTATCGGAGTAAATTTGATTAGAGTGTTTTGATTGTCTGGCTGTACAGAATCTGTTCAATGATTCATACATATGTCTGTTCATCTTCGGATCCTGTTACCATGTATGTGATCACAGAATATATATTTTGAAGGTATTGGTGATTATATAATTCATATCGTTTATATGTTATATGTTTATATACATTTAACTTACATTAGTATATGTATGTTAACCCCATAGTCCTAACTTACCCATCCCCCCACCTTTCATTTTGGCTAAACATTAGTTTATTTGATAAGTCTGTGAGTGTCTTTTTCTGTGGAAATATGTTCATTGGTAGCAATCTTAAGAAAACTTGTATAAATGATATCATAGGATATTTGTCATACCCTTTTGACTTACTTAACCTTATATGATTTTTTCTAGGCTCAACTGTAGTCCTGAAAACAGCATTGTTCATTTTTCTCCCGAGGCTACTATTCCATTCTGTCCCTATACCACTTCTTCTTTGTCCATTCATGTGTTTATGGACCTTTTTTTTGCTTCCATATCTTGGCTATTTCAGTATTGTTGCAGTGCATATTTGCCTGCCTCTGTCTTTCCAATTTTGGTGGTCTTAGGTTATAGGCCCAAAAGGTGCCCTGCCCCATCATTTGGTAGCTCAATTTTTACCTTTTCAAGCAGCTCGATTCAGTTTGCGTTAGTGCTGTTTCCACTTTACATCCCACCAGCAGCTAGAAGGTACACAGATCTCTAAAACCCCTTCAGCATTTATAGTTTGTAGACATTTTGCTGATGGTAATGACTGGTGTGAGCTGAAACCTTTTTGAATTTGAATTTGTATGTGGCTAATAATTCCTTATACTAAGCTTTAGGCATGTCCTTTTTTTTCTTTTCCTTTTTTTTTTTAAAGAGTGAGTACAACTCCCCTCCTGTTATTGACTTCTTGAAAAATTTCTCATGTGTTGGATTTTCTTGCCTATTCCCTACCCCAGGGCAATTTTTGAGGGCCTGTGTCATTTACAGCCCTGCAGTCCTTGGGACTATATAAGCAACCATTGTCACTGGGTTTAAAGCTGCTGTTTTGGGAGACAGCCACAAGGCGGCAGCATTATTACGTTCTCAAGTCTTGTTACTAGGACAACAGAGTCTTCCTGGAGGTAGTGTTCCGAGCTTGTAAATTAGAGTGCAATGTGCTGGGACAAGCCCCCAGAAGTTTATGTCTCCTTACTTATGTTTGTTTTTTAAATTTAATTTGTATTTTTTATCGGAGTAAATTTGATTAGAGTGTTTTGATTGTCTGGCTGTACAGAATCTGTTCAATGATTCACACATATGTCTGTTCATCTTCGGATCCTGTTACCATGTATGTGATTACAGAATGTATATTTTGAAGGTATTGGTGAATATATAATTCATATCATTTATATGTTATATATTTATATACATTTAACTTATATTAGTATATGTATGTTAACCCCATAGTCCTAATTTACCCATCCTCCCACCTTTCATTTTGGCTAACCATTAGTTTATTTGATAAGTCTGTGAGTGTCTTTTTCTGTGGAAATATGTTCATTGGTAGCAATCTTAGGAAAACTTGTATAAATAATATCATAGGATATTTGTAATACCCTTTTGTCTTACTTAACCTTATATGATTATTTCTAGTCTCAACTCTAGTCCTGAAAACGGCATTGTTCATTTTTTTCCCGAGGCTACTCTTCCATTCTGTCCATATACCACTTCTTCTTTGTCCATTCACCTGTTTATGGACCTTTTTTTTGCTTCCATGTCTTTGCTATTTCAGTATTGTTGCAGTGCACATTTGCCTGCCTCTGTCTTTCCGATTCTGGTGGTCTTAGGTTATAGGCCCAAAAGGTGCCCTGCCGCATCATATGGTAGTTCAATTTTTACGTTTTCAAGCAGCTCGATTCAGTTTGCTTTAGTGCTGTTACAACTTTATATCCCACCAGCAGCTAGAAGGTACACACTTCTCTAAAACCCCTTCAGCATTTATAGTTTGTAGACTTTTTGCTGATGGTCATGACTGGTGTGAGCTGAAACCTTTTTGGAGGTTGGATACGCATATGGCTAATAATTCCTTATGCTGAGCTTTAGGCATGTCCTATTTTTTCTTTTCCTTTTTTTTAAAAAGAGTGAGTACAACTTCCCTCCTCTTATTGATTTCTTGAAAAGTTTCTTATGTGTTGAATTTTCTTGCCTATTCCCTGCCCCAGGGCATTTTTTGAGTGCCTGTGTCATTTACAACCGTACAGTCCTTGTGACTATATAAGCAACCATTGGCACTGGGTTTAAAGGTGCTGTTTTTGGAGACAGCCACAAGGCGGCAGCATTATTACGTTCTCAAGTCTTGTTACTAGGACAACAGAGTCTTCCTGGAGGTAGTGTTCCGAGCTTTTAAATTAGAGTGCAATGTGCTGGGACAAGCCCCCAGAAGTTTATGTCTCCTTACTTATGTTTGTTTTTCAAATTTAATTTGTATTTTTTATCGGAGTAAATTTGATTAGAGTGTTTTGATTGTCTGGCTGTACAGAATCTGTTCAATGATTCATACATATGTCTGTTCATCTTCGGATCCTGTTACCATGTATGTGATTACAGAATGTATATTTTGAAGGTATTGGTGATTATATAATTCATATCATTTATATGTTATATGTTTATATACATTTAACTTATATTAGTATATGTATGTTAACCCCATAGTCCTAATTTACCCATCCCCCCACCTTTCATTTTGGCTAACCATTAGTTTATTTGATAAGTCTGTGAGTGTCTTTTTCTGTGGAAATATGTTCATTGGTAGCAATCTTAGGATAACATGTATAAATGATATCATAGGATATTTGTCATACCCTTTTGACTTACTTAACCTTATATGATTATTTCTAGGCTCAACTCTAGTCCTGAAAACGGCATTGTTCATTGTTTTAAAGAGGCTACTATTCCATTTGGTATGTATACCATTTCGTCTTTGTCCATTCATCTGTTTATGGACCTTTTTTTGCTTCCATGTCTTGGCTATTTCAGTATTGTTGCAGTGCACATTTGCCTGCCTCTGTCTTTCCGATTCTGGTGGTCTTAGGTTATAGGCCCAAAAGATGCCCTGCTGCATCGTATGGTAACTCAATTTTTACCTTTTCAAGCAGCTCCATTCAGTTTCATTAGTGGTATTACTTCTTTACATCCCACCAGCAGCTAGAAGGTACACATTCCTCTAAAACCCCTTCAGCATTTATAGTTTGTAGACTTTTTGATGATGGTCATGACTGGTGTTACCTGAAACCTTTTTGAATTTGAATTTGCATGTGGCTAATAATTCCTTATACTGAGCTTTAGGCATGTCATTTTTTTCTTTTCCTTTTGTTTTAAAGAGTGAGTACAACTTCCCTCCTCTTATTGACTTCTTGAAAAGTTTCTCATGTGTTGAATTTTTTTGCCTATTCCCTACCCCAGGGCATTTTTTGAAGGCAGGTGTCATTTAGAGCCCTTCAGTCCTTGTGACTATTAAGCAACCTTTGGCACTGGGTTTAAAGCTGCTGTTGTGGGAAACAGCCACAAGGCGGCAGCATTATTACGTTCTCACCTCTTCTTACTAGGGCAACAGAGTCTTCCTGGAGGTAGTTTTCCAAGGTTGTAAATTAGAGTGGAATGTGCTGGGACAAGCCCCCAGAAGTTTATGTCTCCTAACTTATGTTTGCTTTTTAAATTTAATTTCTATTTCTTATCGGAGTAAATTTGATTAGAGTGTTTTGATTGGCTGTACAGAATCTGCTCAATGATTCATACATACGTCTGTTCATCTTCGGATACTGTTACCATGTATGTGATCACAAAATGTATATTTTGAAGGTATTGGTGATGATATAATTCATGTAATTTATATGTTATATGTTTATATACATTTAACATACATTAGTATATGTATGTTAACCCCATAGTCCTAATTTACCCATCCTCCCACCTTTCATTTTGGCTAACCATTAGTTTATTTGATAAGTCTGTGAGTGTCTTTTTCTGTGGAAATATGTTCATTGGTAGCAATCTTAGGATAACATGTATTAATGATATCATAGGATATTTGTCATACCCTTTTGACTTACTTAACCTTATATGATTATTTCTAGGCTCAACTCTAGTCCTGAAAACGGCATTGTTCATTTTTTTCCAGAGGCTTCTATTCCATTTGGTACGTGTACCATTTCGTCTTTGTCCATTCATCTGTTTATGGACCTTTTTTTTGCTTCCATGTCTTGGCTGTTTCAATATTGTTGCAGTGCACATTTGCCTGCCTCTGTCTTTCCGAATCCAGTTGTCTTAGGTTATAGGCCCAAAATGTGCCCTGCCGCATCATATGGTAGCTCAATGTTTACCTTTTCAAGCAGCTCGATTCAGTTTGCGTTACTGCTGTTACCACTTTACATCCCACCAGCAGCTAGAAGGTACACAGTTCTCTAAAACCCCTTCAGCATTTATAGTTTGTAGACTTTTTGCTGATGGTCATGACTGGTGTGAGCTGAAACCTTTTTGGAGGTTGGATACGCATGTGGCTAATAATTCCTTATGCTGAGCTTTAGGCATGTCCTTTTTTTCTTTTCCTTTTTTTTTAAAGAGTGACTACAACTTCCCTCCTCTTATTGACTTCTTGAAAATTTCTCATGTGTTGAATTTTCTTGCCAATTCCATACCCCAGGGCATTTTTTGAGGGCCTGTGTCTTTTACAGCCCTGCAGTCCTTGTGACTATATAAGCAACCATTGGCACTGGGTTTAAAGCTACTGTTGTGGGAAGCAGCCACAAGGCGGCAGCATTATTACGTTCTCAAGTCTTGTTACTAGGACAACACAGTCTTCCTGGAGGTAGTGTTCCGAGCTTATAAATTAGAGTGCAATGTGCTGGGACAAGCCCCCAGAAGTTTATGTCTCCTAACTTATGTTTGTTTTTTAAATTTAATTTCTATTTCTTATCGGAGTAAATTTGATTAGAGTGTTGTGGTTTTCTGGCTGTACAGAATCTGCTCAATGATTCATACATATGTCTGTTCATCTTCGAACCTGTTAGCATGTATGTGATTACAGAATGTATATTTTAAAGGTATTGGTGATTATATAATTTATATATTTCATATGTTATATGTTTATATACATTTAACATACATTAGTATATGTATTTTAACCCCATTGTCCTAATTTACCCATCCTCCCACCTTTCATTTTGGCTAGCCATTAGTTTATTTGATAAGTCTGTGAGTGTCTTTTTCTGTGGAAATATGTTCATTGGTAGCAATCTTAGGATAACATGTATAAATGATGTCATAGGATATTTGTCATACCCTTTTGACTTACTTAACCTTATATGATTATTTCTAGGCTCAACTGTAGTCCTGAAAACGGCATTGTTCATTTTTTTCCCGAGGCTACTATTCCATTTGGTACGTATCCCACTTCTTCTTTGTCCATTCATCTGTTTATGGACCTTTTTTTTTGCTTCCATGTCTTGGCTATTTCAGTATTGTTGCAGTGCACATTTGCCTGCCTCTGTCTTTCCGATTCCGGTGGTCTTAGGTTATAGGCCCAAAATGTGCCCTGCCGCATCATATGGTAGCTCAATGTTTACCTTTTCAAGCAGCTCGATTCAGTTTGCGTTACTGCTGTTACCACTTTACATCCCACCAGCAGCTAGAAGGTACACAGTTCTCTAAAACCCCTTCAGCATTTATAGTTTGTAGACTTTTTGCTGATGGTCATGACTGGTGTGAGCTGAAACCTTTTTGGAGGTTGGATACGCATGTGGCTAATAATTCCTTATGCTGAGCTTTAGGCATGTCCTTTTTTTCTTTTTCTTTTTTTTTAAAGAGTGACTACAACTTCCCTCCTCTTATTGACTTCTTGAAAATTTCTCATGTGTTGAATTTTCTTGCCAATTCAATACCCAAGGGCATTTTTTGAGGGCCTGTGTCTTTTACAGCCCTGCAGTCCTTGTGACTATATAAGCAACCATTGGCACTGGGTTTAAAGCTACTGTTGTGGGAAGCAGCCACAAGGCGGCAGCATTATTACGTTCTCAAGTCTTGTTACTAGGACAACACAGTCTTCCTGGAGGTAGTGTTCCGAGCTTGTAAATTAGAGTGCAATGTGCTGGGACAAGCCCCCAGAAGTTTATGTCTCCTAACTTATGTTTGTTTTTTAAATTTAATTTCTATTTCTTATCGGAGTAAATTTGATTAGAGTGTTGTGGTTTTCTGGCTGTACAGAATCTGCTCAATGATTCATACATATGTCTGTTCATCTTCGAACCTGTTAGCATGTATGTGATTACAGAATGTATATTTTAAAGGTATTGGTGATTATATAATTTATATATTTCATATGTTATATGTTTATATACATTTAACATACATTAGTATATGTATTTTAACCCCATTGTCCTAATTTACCCATCCTCCCACCTTTCATTTTGGCTAGCCATTAGTTTATTTGATAAGTCTGTGAATGTCTTTTTCTGTGGAAATATGTTCATTGGTAGCAATCTTAGGATAACATGTATAAATGATGTCATAGGATATTTGTCATACCCTTTTGACTTACTTAACCTTATATGATTATTTCTAGGCTCAACTGTAGTCCTGAAAACGGCATTGTTCATTTTTTTCCCGAGGCTACTATTCCATTTGGTACGTATCCCACTTCGTCTTTGTCCATTCATCTGTTTATGGACCTTTTTTTTTGCTTCCATGTCTTTGCTATTTCAGTATTGTTGCAGTGCACATTTGCCTGCCTCTGTCTTTCCGATTCTGGTGGTCTTAGGTTATAGGCCCAAAAGATGCCCTGCCGCATCATATGGTAACTCAATTTTTACGTTTTCAAGCAGCTCGATTCAGTTTGCATTAGTGCTGTTACGACTTTATATCCCACCAGCAGCTAGAAGGTACACACTTCTCTAAAACCCCTTCAGCATTTATAGCTTGTAGACTTTTTGCTGATGGTCATGACTGGTGTGAGCTGAAACCTTTTTGGAGGTTGGATACGCATGTGGCTAATAATTCCTTATGCTGAGCTTTAGGCATGTCCTATTTTTTCTTTTCCTTTTTTTTAAAATGAGTGAGTACAACTTCCCTCCTCTTATTGATTTCTTGAAAAGTTTCTTATGTGTTGAATTTTCTTGCCTATTCCCTACCCCAGGGCATTTTTTGAGTGCCTGTGTCATTTACAACCGTGCAGTCCTTGTGAGTATATAAGCAACCATTGGCACTGGGTTTAAAGGTGCTGTTTTTGGAGACAGCCACAAGGCGGCAGCATTATTACGTTCTCAAGTCTTGTTACTAGGACAACAGAGTCTTCCTGGAGGTAGTGTTCCGAGCTTTTAAATTAGAGTGCAATGTGCTGGGACAAGCCCCCAGAAGTTTATGTCTCCTTACTTATGTTTGTTTTTTAAATTTAATTTGTATTTTTTATCGGAGTAAATTTGATTAGAGTGTTTTGATTGTCTGGCTGTACAGAATCTGTTCAATGATTCATACATATGTCTGTTCATCTTCGGATCCTGTTACCATGTATGTGATCACAGAATATATATTTTGAAGGTATTGGTGATTATATAATTCATATCGTTTATATGTTATATGTTTATATACATTTAACTTACATTAGTATATGTATGTTAACCCCATAGTCCTAACTTACCCATCCCCCCACCTTTCATTTTGGCTAAACATTAGTTTATTTGATAAGTCTGTGAGTTTCTTTTTCTGTGGAAATATGTTCATTGGTAGCAATCTTAAGAAAACTTGTATAAATGATATCATATGATATTTGTCATACCCTTTTGACTTACTTAACCTTATATGATTTTTTCTAGGCTCAACTGTAGTCCTGAAAACAGCATTGTTCATTTTTCTCCCGAAGCTACTATTCCATTCTGTCCCTATACCACTTCTTCTTTGTCCATTCATGTGTTTATGGACCTTTTTTTTGCTTCCATATCTTGGCTATTTCAGTATTGTTGCAGTGCATATTTGCCTGCCTCTGTCTTTCCAATTTTGGTGGTCTTAGGTTATAGGCCCAAAAGGTACCCTGCCCCATCATTTGGTAGCTCAATTTTTACCTTTTCAAGCAGCTCGATTCAGTTTGCGTTAGTGCTGTTTCCACTTTACATCCCACCAGCAGCTAGAAGGTACACAGATCTCTAAAACCCCTTCAGCATTTATAGTTTGTAGACATTTTGCTGATGGTAATGACTGGTGTGAGCTGAAACCTTTTTGAATTTGAATTTGTATGTGGCTAATAATTCCTTATACTAAGCTTTAGGCATGTCCTTTTTTTTCTTTTCCTTTTTTTTTTAAAGAGTGAGTACAACTTCCCTCCTCTTATTGACTTCTTGGAAATTTCTCATGTGTTGAATGTTCTTGCCAATTCCCTACCCCAGGGCATATTTTGAGGGCTTGTGTCATTTACAGCCCTGCAGTCCTTGTGACTATATAAGCAATCATTGGCACTGGGTTTAAAGTGCTGTTGTGGGAAGCAGCCACAAGGCGGCAGCATTATTGCGTTCTCAAGTCTTGTTACTAGGAGAACAGAGTCTTCCTGGAGGTAGTGTTCCGAGCTTTTAAATTAGAGTGCAATGTGCTGGGACAAGCCCCCAGAAGTTTATGTCTCCTTACTTATGTTTGTTTTTTAAATTTAATTTGTATTTTTTATCAGAGTAAATTTGATTAGAGTGTTTTGATTGTCTGGCTGTACAGAATCTGTTCAATGATTCATACATATATCTGTTCATCTTCTGAACCTGTTAGCATGTATGTGATTACAGAATGTATATTTTGAAGGTATTGGTGATTATATAATTCATATCATTTATATGTTATATGTTTATATACATTTAACTTATATTAGTATATGTATGTTAACCCCATAGTCCTAATTTACCCATCCCCCCAACTTTCATTTTGGCTAACCATTAGTTTATTTGATAAGTCTGTGAGTGTCTTTTTCTGTGGAAATATTTTCATTGGTAGCAATCTTAGGATAACATGTATAAATGATATCATAGGATATTTGTCATACCCTTTTGACTTACTTAACCTTATATGATTATTTCTAGGCTCAACTCTAGTCCTGAAAACGGCATTGTTCATTTTTTTCCAGAGGCTACTATTCCATTTGGTACGTATACCATTTCGTCTTTGTCCATTCATCTGTTTATGGACCTTTTTTTTGCTTCCATGTCTTGGCTATTTCAATATTGTTGCAGTGCATATTTGCCTGCCTCTGTCTTTCCGAATCCGGTGGTCTTAGGTTATAGGCCCAAAAGGTGCCCTGCCACATCATATGGTAGCTCAATGTTTACCTTTTCAAGCAGCTCGATTCAGTTTGCGTTACTGCTGTTACCACTTTACATCCAAACAGCAGCTAGAAGGTACACAGTTCTCTAAAACCCCTTCAGCATTTATAGTTTGTAGACTTTTTGCTGATGGTCATGACTGGTGTGAGCTGAAACCTTTTTGGAGGTTGGATACGCATGTGGCTAATAATTCCTTATGCTGAGCTTTAGGCATGTCCTTTTTTTCTTTTCCTTTTTTTTTAAAGAGTGAGTACAACTTCCGTACTCTTATTGACTTCTTGAAAATTTCTCATGTGTTGAATTTTCTTGCCAATTCCCTACCCCAGGGCATTTTTTGAGGGCCTGTGTCTTTTACAGCCCTGCAGTCCTTGTGACTATATAAGCAACCATTGGCACTGGGTTTAAAGCTACTGTTGTGGGAAGCAGCCACAAGGCGGCAGCATTATTGCGTTCTCAAGTCTTGTTACTAGGAGAACAGAGTCTTCCTGGAGGTAGTGTTCCGAGCCTGTAAATTAGAGTGCAATGTCCTGGGACAAGCCCCCAGAAGTTTATGTCTCCTAACTCATGTTTGTTTTTTAAATTTAATTTCTATTTCTTATCGGAGTAAATTTGATTAGAGTGTTGTGGTTTTCTGGCTGTACAGAATCTGCTCAATGATTCATACATATGTCTGTTCATCTTCGAACCTGTTAGCATGTATGTGATTACAGAATGTATATTTTAAAGGTATTGGTGATTATATAATTTATATAGTTCATATGTTATATGTTTATATACATTTAACATACATTAGTATATGTATGTTAACCCCATAGTCCTAATTTACCCATCCTCCCACCTTTCATTTTGGCTAGCCATTAGTTTATTTGATAAGTCTGTGAGTGTCTTTTTCTGTGGAAATATGTTCATTGGTAGCAATCTTAGGATAACATGTATAAATGATGTCATAGGATATTTGTCATACCCTTTTGACTTACTTAACCTTATATGATTATTTCTAGGCTCAACTCTAGTCCTGAAAACGGCATTGTTCATTTTTTTCCCGAGGCTACTATTCCATTTGGTACGTATCCCACTTCGTCTTTGTCCATTCATCTGTTTATGGACCTTTTTTTTTGCTTCCATGTCTTGGCTATTTCAATATTGTTGCAATGCACATTTGCCTGCCTCTCTCTTTCCGAATCTGGTGGTCTTAGGTTATAGGCCCAAAAGGTGCCCTGCCGCACCATATGGTAACTCAATTTTTACCTTTTCAAGCAGCTCGATTCAGTTTGCGTTACTGCTGTTACCACTTTACATCCCACCAGCAGCTAGAAGGTACACAGATCTCTAAAACCCCTTCAGCATTTATAGTTTGTAGACATTTTGCTGATGGTAATGACTGGTGTGAGCTGAAACCTTTTTGAATTTGAATTTGTATGTGGCTAATAATTCCTTATACTAAGCTTTAGGCATGTCCTTTTTTTTCTTTTCCTTTTTTTTTTAAAGAGTGAGTACAACTTCCCTCCTCTTATTGACTTCTTGGAAATTTCTCATGTGTTGAATGTTCTTGCCAATTCCCTACCCCAGGGCATATTTTGAGGGCTTGTGTCATTTACAGCCCTGCAGTCCTTGTGACTATATAAGCAATCATTGGCACTGGGTTTAAAGTGCTGTTGTGGGAAGCAGCCACAAGGCGGCAGCATTATTGCGTTCTCAAGTCTTGTTACTAGGAGAACAGAGTCTTCCTGGAGGTAGTGTTCTGAGCTTGTAAATTAGAGTGCAATATGCTGGGACAAGCCCCCAGAAGTTTATGTCTCCTAACTTATGTTTTTTTTTTAAATTTAATTTCTATTTCTTATCGGAGTAAATTTGATTAGAGTGTTTTGATTGTCTGGCTGTACAGAATCTGCTCAATGATTCATACATATGTCTGTTCATCTTCGGATCCTGTTACCATGTATGTGATCACAGAATATATATTTTGAAGGTATTGGTGATTATATAATTCATATCGTTTATATGTTATATGTTTATATACATTTAACTTACATTAGTATATGTATGTTAACCCCATAGTCCTAACTTACCCATCCCCCCACCTTTCATTTTGGCTAACCATTAGTTTATTTGATAAGTCTGTGAGTGTCTTTTTCTGTGGAAATATGTTCATTGGTAGCAATCTTAAGAAAACTTGTATAAATGATATCATAGGATATTTGTCATACCCTTTTGACTTACTTAACCTTATATGATTTTTTCTAGGCTCAACTGTAGTCCTGAAAACAGCATTGTTCATTTTTTTCCCGAGGCTACTCTTCCATTCTGTCCATATACCACTTCTTCTTTGTCCATTCACCTGTTTATGGACCTTTTTTTTGCTTCCATGTCTTTGCTATTTCAGTATTGTTGCAGTGCACATTTGCCTGCCTCTGTCTTTCCGATTCTGGTGGTCTTAGGTTATAGGCCCAAAAGGTGCCCTGCCGCATCATATGGTAGTACAATTTTTACGTTTTCAAGCAGCTCGATTCAGTTTGCTTTAGTGCTGTTACAACTTTATATCCCACCAGCAGCTAGAAGGTACACACTTCTCTAAAACCCCTTCAGCATTTATAGTTTGTAGACTTTTTGCTGATGGTCATGACTGGTGTGAGCTGAAACCTTTTTGGAGGTTGGATACGCATATGGCTAATAATTCCTTATGCTGAGCTTTAGGCATGTCCTATTTTTTCTTTTCCTTTTTTTTAAAAAGAGTGAGTACAACTTCCCTCCTCTTATTGATTTCTTGAAAAGTTTCTTATGTGTTGAATTTTCTTGCCTATTCCCTGCCCCAGGGCATTTTTTGAGTGCCTGTGTCATTTACAACCGTACAGTCCTTGTGACTATATAAGCAACCATTGGCACTGGGTTTAAAGGTGCTGTTTTTGGAGACAGCCACAAGGCGGCAGCATTATTACGTTCTCAAGTCTTGTTACTAGGACAACAGAGTCTTCCTGGAGGTAGTGTTCCGAGCTTTTAAATTAGAGTGCAATGTGCTGGGACAAGCCCCCAGAAGTTTATGTCTCCTTACTTATGTTTGTTTTTTAAATATAATTTGTATTTTTTATCGGAGTAAATTTGATTAGAGTGTTTTGATTGTCTGGCTGTACAGAATCTGTTCAATGATTCATACATATGTCTGTTCATCTTCGGATCCTGTTACCATGTATGTGATTACAGAATGTATATTTTGAAGGTATTGGTGATTATATAATTCATATCATTTATATGTTATATGTTTATATACATTTAACTTATATTAGTATATGTATGTTAACCCCATAGTCCTAATTTACCCATCCCCCCACCTTTCATTTTGGCTAACCATTAGTTTATTTGATAAGTCTGTGAGTGTCTTTTTCTGTGGAAATATGTTCATTGGTAGCAATCTTAGGATAACATGTATAAATGATATCATAGGATATTTGTCATACCCTTTTGACTTACTTAACCTTATATGATTATTTCTAGGCTCAACTCTAGTCCTGAAAACGGCATTGTTCATTGTTTTCCAGAGGCTACTATTCCATTTGGTATGTATACCATTTCGTCTTTGTCCATTCATCTGTTTATGGACCTTTTTTTGCTTCCATGTCTTGGCTATTTCAGTATTGTTGCAGTGCACATTTGCCTGCCTCTGTCTTTCCGATTCTGGTGGTCTTAGGTTATAGGCCCAAAAGGTGCCCTGCTGCATCGTATGGTAACTCAATTTTTACCTTTTCAAGCAGCTCCATTCAGTTTCATTAGTGGTATTATTTCTTTACATCCCACCAGCAGCTAGAAGGTACACATTCCTCTAAAACCCCTTCAGCATTTATAGTTTGTAGACTTTTTGATGATGGTCATGACTGGTGTTACCTGAAACCTTTTTGAATTTGAATTTGCATGTGGCTAATAATTCCTTATACTGAGCTTTAGGCATGTCATTTTTTTCTTTTCCTTTTGTTTTAAAGAGTGAGTACAACTTCCCTCCTCTTATTGACTTCTTGAAAAGTTTCTCATGTGTTGAATTTTTTTGCCTATTCCCTACCCCAGGGCATTTTTTGAAGGCAGGTGTCATTTAGAGCCCTTCAGTCCTTGTGACTATTAAGCAACCTTTGGCACTGGGTTTAAAGCTGCTGTTGTGGGAAACAGCCACAAGGCGGCAGCATTATTACGTTCTCACCTCTTCTTACTAGGGCAACAGAGTCTTCCTGGAGGTAGTTTTCCAAGGTTGTAAATTAGAGTGGAATGTGCTGGGACAAGCCCCCAGAAGTTTATGTCTCCTAACTTATGTTTGCTTTTTAAATTTAATTTCTATTTCTTATCGGAGTAAATTTGATGAGAGTGTTTTGATTGGCTGTACAGAATCTGCTCAATGATTCATACATATATCTGTTCATCTTCGGAACCTGTTATTATGTATGTGATTACAGAATGTATATTTTAAAGGTTTGGTGATTATATAATTTATATAGTTCATATGTTATATGTTTATATACATTTAACATACATTAGTATATGTTGGTTAACCCCATAGTCCTAATTTACCCATCCTCCCACCTTTCATTTTGGCTAACCGTTAGTATTTTTGATAAGTCTGTGACTGTCTTTTTCTGTGGAAATATGTTCATTGGTAGTAATCTTAGGAAAACATGTATAAATGATTTCATAGGATATTTGTCACACCCTTTTGACTTACTTAACCTTATATGACTATTTCTAGTCTCAACTGTAGTTCTGAAAACGGCATTGTTCATTTTGTTCCCGAGGCTACTCTTCCATTCTGTCCATATACCACTTCTTCTTTGTCCATTCACCTGTTTATGGACCATTTTTTGCTTCCATGTCTTGGGTATTTCAGTATTGTTGCAGTGCACATTTGCCTGCCTCTGTATTTCCGATTTTGGTGGTCTTAGGTTATAGGCCCAAAAGGTGCCCTGCCGCATCATATGGTAACTCAATTTTTACCTTTTCAAGCAGCTCCATTCAGTATGCGTTAGTGCTGTTACCACTTTACATCCCACCAGCAGCTAGAATGTACACAATTCTCTAAAACCCCTTCAGCATTTATAGTTTGTAGACTTTTTGCTGATGGTCATGACTGGTGTCACCTGAAACCTTTTTGAATTTGAATTTGCATGTGGCTAATAATTCCTTATACTGAGCTTTAGGCATGTCCTTTTTTTTTCTTTTCCTTTTTTTTTAAAGAGTGAGTACAACTTCCCTCCTCTTATTGACTTCTTGAAAAGTTACTCATGTGTTGAATTTTCTTGCCAATTCCATACCCCAGGGCATTTTTTGAGGGCCTGTGTCTTTTACAGCCCTGCAGTCCTTGTGACTATATAAGCAACCATTGGCACTGGGTTTAAAGCTACTGTTGTGGGAAGCAGCCACAAGGCGGCAGCATTATTACGTTCTCAAGTCTTGTTACTAGGACAACACAGTCTTCCTGGAGGTAGTGTTCCGAGCTTGTAAATTAGAGTGCAATGTGCTGGGACAAGCCCCCAGAAGTTTATGTCTCCTAACTTATGTTTGTTTTTTAAATTTAATTTCTATTTCTTATCGGAGTAAATTTGATTAGAGTGTTGTGGTTTTCTGACTGTACAGAATCTGCTCAATGATTCATACATATGTCTGTTCATCTTCGAACCTGTTAGCATGTATGTGATTACAGAATGTATATTTTAAAGGTATTGGTGATTATATTATTTATATATTTCATATGTTATATGTTTATATACATTTAACATACATTAGTATATGTATTTTAACCCCATTGTCCTAATTTACCCATCCTCCCACCTTTCATTTTGGCTAGCCATTAGTTTATTTGATAAGTCTGTGAGTGTCTTTTTCTGTGGAAATATGTTCATTGGTAGCAATCTTAGGGTAACATGTATAAATGATGTCATAGGATATTTGTCATACCCTTTTGACTTACTTAACCTTATATGATTATTTCTAGGCTCAACTGTAGTCCTGAAAACGGCATTGTTCATTTTTTTCCCGAGGCTACTATTCCATTTGGTACGTATCCCACTTCGTCTTTGTCCATTCATCTGTTTATGGACCTTTTTTTTTGCTTCCATGTCTTTGCTATTTCAGTATTGTTGCAGTGCACATTTGCCTGCCTCTGTCTTTCCGATTCTGGTGGTCTTAGGTTATAGGCCCAAAAGGTGCCCTGCCGCATCATATGGTAGCTCAATTTTTACGTTTTCAAGCAGCTCGATTCAGTTTGCATTAGTGCTGTTACGACTTTATATCCCACCAGCAGCTAGAAGGTACACACTTCTCTAAAACCCCTTCAGCATTTATAGTTTGTAGACTTTTTGCTGATGGTCATGACTGGTGTGAGCTGAAACCTTTTTCTAGGTTGGATACGCATGTGGCTAATAATTCCTTATGCTGAGCTTTAGGCATGTCCTATTTTTTCTTTTCCTTTTTTTTAAAATGAGTGAGTACAACTTCCCTCCTCTTATTGATTTCTTGAAAAGTTTCTTATGTGTTGAATTTTCTTGCCTATTCCCTACCCCAGGGCATTTTTTGAGTGCCTGTGTCATTTACAACCGTGCAGTCCTTGTGACTATATAAGCAACCATTGGCACTGGGTTTAAAGGTGCTGTTTTTGGAGACAGCCACAAGGCGGCAGCATTATTACGTTCTCAAGTCTTGTTACTAGGACAACAGAGTCTTCCTGGAGGTAGTGTTCCGAGCTTTTAAATTAGAGTGCAATGTGCTGGGACAAGCCCCCAGAAGTTTATGTCTCCTTACTTATGTTTGTTTTTTAAATTTAATTTGTATTTTTTATCGGAGTAAATTTGATTAGAGTGTTTTGATTGTCTGGCTGTACAGAATCTGTTCAATGATTCATACATATATCTGTTCATCTTCGGAACCTGTTAGCATGTATGTGATTACAGAATGTATATTTTAAAGGTATTGGTGATTATATTATTTATATAGTTTATATATTATATGTTTATATACATTTAACATACATTAGTATATGTATGTTAACCCCATTGTCCTAATTTACCCATCCTCCCACCTTTCATTTTGGCTAACCATTAGTTTATTTGATAAGTCTGTGAGTGTCTTTTTCTGTGGAAATATGTTCATTGGTAGCAATCTTAGGATAACATGTATTAATGATATCATAGGATATTTGTCATACCCTTTTGACTTACTTAACCTTATATGATTATTTCTAGGCTCAACTCTAGTCCTGAAAACGGCATTGTTCATTTTTTTCCAGAGGCTTCTATTCCATTTGGTACGTGTACCATTTCGTCTTTGTCCATTCATCTGTTTATGGACCTTTTTTTTGCTTCCATGTCTTGGCTATTTCAATATTGTTGCAGTGCACATTTGCCTGCCTCTGTCTTTCCGAATCCAGTTGTCTTAGGTTATAGGCCCAAAATGTGCCCTGCCGCATCATATGGTAGCTCAATGTTTACCTTTTCAAGCAGCTCGATTCAGTTTGCGTTACTGCTGTTACCACTTTACATCCCACCAGCAGCTAGAAGGTACACAGTTCTCTAAAACCCCTTCAGCATTTATAGTTTGTAGACTTTTTGCTGATGGTCATGACTGGTGTGAGCTGAAACCTTTTTGGAGGTTGGATACGCATGTGGCTAATAATTCCTTATGCTGAGCTTTAGGCATGTCCTTTTTTTCTTTTCCTTTTTTTTTAAAGAGTGACTACAGCTTCCCTCCTCTTATTGACTTCTTGAAAATTTCTCATGTGTTGAATTTTCTTGCCAATTCCATACCCCAGGGCATTTTTTGAGGGCCTGTGTCTTTTACAGCCCTGCAGTCCTTGTGACTATATAAGCAACCATTGGCACTGGGTTTAAAGCTACTGTTGTGGGAAGCAGCCACAAGGCGGCAGCATTATTACGTTCTCAAGTCTTGTTATTAGGACAACAGAGTCTTCCTGGAGGTAGTGTTCCGAGCTTGTAAATTAGAGTGCAATGTGCTGGGACAAGCCCCCAGAAGTTTATGTCTCCTAACTTATGTTTGTTTTTTAAATTTAATTTCTATTTCTTATCGGAGTAAATTTGATTAGAGTGTTGTGGTTTTCTGGCTGTACAGAATCTGCTCAATGATTCATACATATGTCTGTTCATCTTCGAACCTGTTAGCATGTATGTGATTACAGAATGTATATTTTAAAGGTATTGGTGATTATATAATTTATATATTTCATATGTTATATGTTTATATACATTTAACATACATTACTATATGTATTTTAACCCCATTGTCCTAATTTACCCATCCTCCCACCTTTCATTTTGGCTAGCCATTAGTTTATTTGATAAGTCTGTGAGTGTCTTTTTCTGTGGAAATATGTTCATTGGTAGCAATCTTAGGATAACATGTATAAATGATGTCATAGGATATTTGTCATACCCTTTTGACTTACTTAACCTTATATGATTATTTCTAGGCTCAACTGTAGTCCTGAAAACGGCATTGTTCATTTTTTTCCCGAGGCTACTATTCCATTTGGTACGTATCCCACTTCTTCTTTGTCCATTCATCTGTTTATGGACCTTTTTTTTTGCTTCCATGTCTTGGCTATTTCAGTATTGTTGCAGTGCACATTTGCCTGCCTCTGTCTTTCCGATTCCGGTGGTCTTAGGTTATAGGCCCAAAATGTGCCCTGCCGCATCATATGGTAGCTCAATGTTTACCTTTTCAAGCAGCTCGATTCAGTTTGCGTTACTGCTGTTACCACTTTACATCCCACCAGCAGCTAGAAGGTACACAGTTCTCTAAAACCCCTTCAGCATTTATAGTTTGTAGACTTTTTGCTGATGGTCATGACTGGTGTGAGCTGAAACCTTTTTGGAGGTTGGATACGCATGTGGCTAATAATTCCTTATGCTGAGCTTTAGGCATGTCCTTTTTTTCTTTTTCTTTTTTTTTAAAGAGTGACTACAACTTCCCTCCTCTTATTGACTTCTTGAAAATTTCTCATGTGTTGAATTTTCTTGCCAATTCAATACCCCAGGGCATTTTTTGAGGGCCTGTGTCTTTTACAGCCCTGCAGTCCTTGTGACTATATAAGCAACCATTGGCACTGGGTTTAAAGCTACTGTTGTGGGAAGCAGCCACAAGGCGGCAGCATTATTGCGTTCTCAAGTCTTGTTACTAGGAGAACAGAGTCTTCCTGGAGGTAGTGTTCTGAGCTTGTAAATTAGAGTGCAATATGCTGGGACAAGCCCCCAGAAGTTTATGTCTCCTAACTTATGTTTTTTTTTTTAATTTAATTTTATTTCTTATCGGAGTAAATTTGATTAGAGTGTTTTGATTGTCTGGCTGTACAGAATCTGCTCAATGATTCATACATATGTCTGTTCATCTTCGGATCCTGTTACCATGTATGTGATCACAGAATATATATTTTGAAGGTATTGGTGATTATATAATTCATATCGTTTATATGTTATATGTTTATATACATTTAACTTACATTAGTATATGTATGTTAACCCCATAGTCCTAACTTACCCATCCCCCCACCTTTCATTTTGGCTAACCATTAGTTTATTTGATAAGTCTGTGAGTGTCTTTTTCTGTGGAAATATGTTCATTGGTAGCAATCTTAAGAAAACTTGTATAAATGATATCATAGGATATTTGTCATACCCTTTTGACTTACTTAACCTTATATGATTTTTTCTAGGCTCAACTGTAGTCCTGAAAACAGCATTGTTCATTTTTCTCCCGAGGCTACTATTCCATTCTGTCCGTATACCACTTCTTCTTTGTCCATTCATCTGTTTATGGACCTTTTTTTTGCTTCCATATCTTGGCTATTTCAGTATTGTTGCAGTGCATATTTGCCTGCCTCTGTCTTTCCAATTTTGGTGGTCTTAGGTTATAGGCCCAAAAGGTGCCCTGCCGCATCATTTGGTAGATCAATTTTTACCTTTTCAAGCAGCTCGATTCAGTTTGCGTTAGTGCTGTTTCCACTTTACAACCCACCAGCAGCTAGAAGGTACACAGATCTCTAAAACCCCTTCAGCATTTATAGTTTGTAGACATTTTGCTGATGGTAATGACTGGTGTGAGCTGAAACCTTTTTGAATTTGAATTTGTATGTGGCTAATAATTCCTTATACTAAGCTTTAGGCATGTACTTTTTTTTCTTTTCCTTTTTTTTTTTAAAGAGTGAGTACAACTCCCCTCCTCTTATTGACTTCTTGAAAAATTTCTCATGTGTTGGATTTTCTTGCCTATTCCCTACCCCAGGGCATATTTTGAGGGCTTGTGTCATTTACAGCCCTGCAGTCCTTGTGACTATATAAGCAATCATTGGCACTGGGTTTAAAGTGCTGTTGTGGGAAGCAGCCACAAGGCGGCAGCATTATTGCGTTCTCAAATCTTGTTACTAGGAGAACAGAGTCTTCCTGGAGGTAGTGTTCCGAGCTTTTAAATTAGAGTGCAATGTGCTGGGACAAGCCCCCAGAAGTTTATGTCTCCTTACTTATGTTTGTTTTTTAAATTTAATTTGTATTTTTTATTGGAGTAAATTTGATTAGAGTGTTTTGATTGTCTGGCTGTACAGAATCTGTTCAATGATTCATACATATATCTGTTCATCTTCTGAACCTGTTAGCATGTATGTGATTACAGAATGTATATTTTGAAGGTATTGGTGATTATATAATTCATATCATTTATATGTTATATGTTTATATATATTTAACTTATATTAGTATATGTATGTTAACCCCATAGTCCTAATTTACCCATCCCCCCAACTTTCATTTTGGCTAACCATTAGTTTATTTGATAAGTCTGTGAGTGTCTTTTTCTGTGGAAATATTTTCATTGGTAGCAATCTTAGGATAACATGTATAAATGATATCATAGGATATTTGTCATACCCTTTTGACTTACTTAACCTTATATGATTATTTCTAGGCTCAACTCTAGTCCTGAAAACGGCATTGTTCATTTTTTTCCAGAGGCTACTATTCCATTTGGTACGTATACCATTTCGTCTTTGTCCATTCATCTGTTTATGGACCTTTTTTTTGCTTCCATGTCTTGGCTATTTCAATATTGTTGCAGTGCATATTTGCCTGCCTCTGTCTTTCCGAATCCGGTGGTCTTAGGTTATAGGCCCAAAAGGTGCCCTGCCACATCATATGGTAGCTCAATGTTTACCTTTTCAAGCAGCTCGATTCAGTTTGCGTTACTGCTGTTACCACTTTACATCCAAACAGCAGCTAGAAGGTACACAGTTCTCTAAAACCCCTTCAGCATTTATAGTTTGTAGACTTTTTGCTGATGGTCATGACTGGTGTGAGCTGAAACCTTTTTGGAGGTTGGATACGCATGTGGCTAATAATTCCTTATGCTGAGCTTTAGGCATGTCCTTTTTTTCTTTTCCTTTTTTTTTAAAGAGTGAGTACAACTTCCGTACTCTTATTGACTTCTTGAAAATTTCTCATGTGTTGAATTTTCTTGCCAATTCCCTACCCCAGGTCATTTTTTGAGGGCCTGTGTCTTTTACAGCCCTGCAGTCCTTGTGACTATATAAGCAACCATTGGCACTGGGTTTAAAGCTACTGTTGTGGGAAGCAGCCACAAGGCGGCAGCATTATTGCGTTCTCAAGTCTTGTTACTAGGAGAACAGAGTCTTCCTGGAGGTAGTGTTCCGAGCCTGTAAATTAGAGTGCAATGTCCTGGGACAAGCCCCCAGAAGTTTATGTCTCCTAACTCATGTTTGTTTTTTAAATTTAATTTCTATTTCTTATCGGAGTAAATTTGATTAGAGTGTTGTGGTTTTCTGGCTGTACAGAATCTGCTCAATGATTCATACATATGTCTGTTCATCTTCGAACCTGTTAGCATGTATGTGATTACAGAATGTATATTTTAAAGGTATTGGTGATTATATAATTTATATAGTTCATATGTTATATGTTTATATACATTTAACATACATTAGTATATGTATGTTAACCCCATAGTCCTAATTTACCCATCCTCCCACCTTTCATTTTGGCTAGCCATTAGTTTATTTGATAAGTCTGTGAGTGTCTTTTTCTGTGGAAATATGTTCATTGGTAGCAATCTTAGGATAACATGTATAAATGATGTCATAGGATATTTGTCATACCCTTTTGACTTACTTAACCTTATATGATTATTTCTAGGCTCAACTGTAGTCCTGAAAACGGCATTGTTCATTTTTTTCCCGAGGCTACTATTCCATTTGGTACGTATCCCACTTCGTCTTTGTCCATTCATCTGTTTATGGACCTTTTTTTTTGCTTCCATGTCTTGGCTATTTCAATATTGTTGCAATGCACATTTGCCTGCCTCTCTCTTTCCGAATCTGGTGGTCTTAGGTTATAGGCCCAAAAGGTGCCCTGCCGCACCATATGGTAACTCAATTTTTACCTTTTCAAGCAGCTCGATTCAGTTTGCGTTACTGCTGTTACCACTTTACATCCCACCAGCAGCTAGAAGGTACACAGATCTCTAAAACCCCTTCAGCATTTATAGTTTGTAGACATTTTGCTGATGGTAATGACTGGTGTGAGCTGAAACCTTTTTGAATTTGAATTTGTATGTGGCTAATAATTCCTTATACTAAGCTTTAGGCATGTCCTTTTTTTTCTTTTCCTTTTTTTTTTAAAGAGTGAGTACAACTTCCCTCCTCTTATTGACTTCTTGGAAATTTCTCATGTGTTGAATGTTCTTGCCAATTCCCTACCCCAGGGCATATTTTGAGGGCTTGTGTCATTTACAGCCCTGCAGTCCTTGTGACTATATAAGCAATCATTGGCACTGGGTTTAAAGTGCTGTTGTGGGAAGCAGCCACAAGGCGGCAGCATTATTGCGTTCTCAAGTCTTGTTACTAGGAGAACAGAGTCTTCCTGGAGGTAGTGTTCTGAGCTTGTAAATTAGAGTGCAATATGCTGGGACAAGCCCCCAGAAGTTTATGTCTCCTAACTTATGTTTTTTTTTTAAATTTAATTTCTATTTCTTATCGGAGTAAATTTGATTAGAGTGTTTTGATTGTCTGGCTGTACAGAATCTGCTCAATGATTCATACATATGTCTGTTCATCTTCGGATCCTGTTACCATGTATGTGATCACAGAATATATATTTTGAAGGTATTGGTGATTATATAATTCATATCGTTTATATGTTATATGTTTATATACATTTAACTTACATTAGTATATGTATGTTAACCCCATAGTCCTAACTTACCCATCCCCCCACCTTTCATTTTGGCTAACCATTAGTTTATTTGATAAGTCTGTGAGTGTCTTTTTCTGTGGAAATATGTTCATTGGTAGCAATCTTAAGAAAACTTGTATAAATGATATCATAGGATATTTGTCATACCCTTTTGACTTACTTAACCTTATATGATTTTTTCTAGGCTCAACTGTAGTCCTGAAAACAGCATTGTTCATTTTTCTCCCGAGGCTACTATTCCATTCTGTCCGTATACCACTTCTTCTTTGTCCATTCATCTGTTTATGGACCTTTTTTTTGCTTCCATATCTTGGCTATTTCAGTATTGTTGCAGTGCATATTTGCCTGCCTCTGTCTTTCCAATTTTGGTGGTCTTAGGTTATAGGCCCAAAAGGTGCCCTGCCGCATCATTTGGTAGATCAATTTTTACCTTTTCAAGCAGCTCGATTCAGTTTGCGTTAGTGCTGTTTCCACTTTACAACCCACCAGCAGCTAGAAGGTACACAGATCTCTAAAACCCCTTCAGCATTTATAGTTTGTAGACATTTTGCTGATGGTAATGACTGGTGTGAGCTGAAACCTTTTTGAATTTGAATTTGTATGTGGCTAATAATTCCTTATACTAAGCTTTAGGCATGTACTTTTTTTTCTTTTCCTTTTTTTTTTTAAAGAGTGAGTACAACTCCCCTCCTCTTATTGACTTCTTGAAAAATTTCTCATGTGTTGGATTTTCTTGCCTATTCCCTACCCCAGGGCAATTTTTGAGGGCTTGTGTCATTTACAGCCCTGCAGTCCTTGGGACTATATAAGCAACCATTGTCACTGGGTTTAAAGCTGCTGTTTTGGGAGACAGCCACAAGGCGGCAGCATTATTACGTTCTCAAGTCTTGTTACTAGGACAACAGAGTCTTCCTGGAGGTAGTGTTCCGAGCTTGTAAATTAGAGTGCAATGTGCTGGGACAAGCCCCCAGAAGTTTATGTCTCCTTACTTATGTTTGTTTTTTAAATTTAATTTGTATTTTTTATCGGAGTAAATTTGATTAGAGTGTTTTGATTGTCTGGCTGTACAGAATCTGTTCAATGATTCATACATATGTCTGTTCATCTTCGGATCCTGTTACCA
Source organism: Balaenoptera physalus (assembly GCF_965194825.1). Classification (NCBI taxonomy): domain Eukaryota; kingdom Metazoa; phylum Chordata; class Mammalia; order Artiodactyla; family Balaenopteridae; genus Balaenoptera; species Balaenoptera physalus. The sequence goes on along the minus strand of NW_028126584.1, from coordinate 418,774 downwards.
TGTATGTGATTACAGAATGTATATTTTGAAGGTATTGGTGATTATATAATTCATATCATTTATATGTTATATGTTTATATACATTTAACTTATATTAGTATATGTATGTTAACCCCATAGTCCTAATTTACCCATCCCCCCACCTTTCATTTTGGCTAACCATTAGTTTATTTGATAAGTCTGTGAGTGTCTTTTTCTGTGGAAATATGTTCATTGGTAGCAATCTTAGGATAACATGTATAAATGATATCATAGGATATTTGTCATACCCTTTTGACTTACTTAACCTTATATGATTATTTCTAGGCTCAACTCTAGTCCTGAAAACGGCATTGTTCATTTTTTTCCAGAGGCTACTATTCCATTTGGTACGTATACCATTTCGTCTTTGTTCATTCATCTGTTTATGGACCTTTTTTTGCTTCCATGTCTTGGCTATTTCAGTATTGTTGCAGTGCACATTTGCCTGCCTCTGTCTTTCCGATTCTGGTGGTCTTAGGTTATAGGCCCAAAAGGTGCCCTGCCGCATCGTATGGTAACTCAATTTTTACCTTTTCAAGCAGCTCCATTCAGTTTGCATTAGTGGTATTACTTCTTTACATCCCACCAGCAGCTAGAAGGTACACATTCCTCTAAAACCCCTTCAGCATTTATAGTTTGTAGACTTTTTGATGATGGTCATGACTGGTGTTACCTGAAACCTTTTTGAATTTGAATTTGCATGTGGCTAATAATTCCTTATACTGAGCTTTAGGCATGTCATTTTTTTCTTTTCCTTTTGTTTTAAAGAGTGAGTACAACTTCCCTCCTCTTATTGACTTCTTGAAAAGTTTCTCATGTGTTGAATTTTTTTGCCTATTCCCTACCCCAGGGCATTTTTTGAAGGCAGGTGTCATTTAGAGCCCTTCAGTCCTTGTGACTATTAAGCAACCTTTGGCACTGGGTTTAAAGCTGCTGTTGTGGGAAACAGCCACAAGGCGGCAGCATTATTACGTTCTCACCTCTTCTTACTAGGGCAACAGAGTCTTCCTGGAGGTAGTTTTCCAAGGTTGTAAATTAGAGTTGAATGTGCTGGGACAAGCCCCCAGAAGTTTATGTCTCCTAACTTATGTTTGCTTTTTAAATTTAATTTCTATTTCTTATCGGAGTAAATTTGATTAGAGTGTTTTGATTGGCTGTACAGAATCTGCTCAATGATTCATAGATATATCTGTTCATCTTCGGAACCTGTTATTATGTATGTGATTACAGAATGTATATTTTAAAGGTTTGGTGATTATATAATTTATATAGTTCATATATTATATGTTTATATACATTTAACATACATTAGTATATGTATGTTAACCCCATAGTCCTAATTTACCCATCCTCCCACCTTTCATTTTGGCTAACCATTAGTTTATTTGATAAGTCTGTGAGTGTCTTTTTCTGTGGAAATATGTTCATTGGTAGCAATCTTAGGAAAACTTGTATAAATGATATCATAGGATATTTGTAATACCCTTTTGTCTTACTTAACCTTATATGATTATTTCTAGTCTCAACTCTAGTCCTGAAAACGGCATTGTTCATTTTTTTCCCGAGGCTACTCTTCCATTCTGTCCATATACCACTTCTTCTTTGTCCATTCACCTGTTTATGGACCTTTTTTTTGCTTCCATGTCTTTGCTATTTCAGTATTGTTGCAGTGCACATTTGCCTGCCTCTGTCTTTCCGATTCTGGTGGTCTTAGGTTATAGGCCCAAAAGGTGCCCTGCCGCATCATATGGTAGTTCAATTTTTACGTTTTCAAGCAGCTCGATTCAGTTTGCTTTAGTGCTGTTACAACTTTATATCCCACCAGCAGCTAGAAGGTACACACTTCTCTAAAACCCCTTCAGCATTTATAGTTTGTAGACTTTTTGCTGATGGTCATGACTGGTGTGAGCTGAAACCTTTTTGGAGGTTGGATACGCATATGGCTAATAATTCCTTATGCTGAGCTTTAGGCATGTCCTATTTTTTCTTTTCCTTTTTTTTAAAAAGAGTGAGTACAACTTCCCTCCTCTTATTGATTTCTTGAAAAGTTTCTTATGTGTTGAATTTTCTTGCCTATTCCCTGCCCCAGGGCATTTTTTGAGTGCCTGTGTCATTTACAACCGTACAGTCCTTGTGACTATATAAGCAACCATTGGCACTGGGTTTAAAGGTGCTGTTTTTGGAGACAGCCACAAGGCGGCAGCATTATTACGTTCTCAAGTCTTGTTACTAGGACAACAGAGTCTTCCTGGAGGTAGTGTTCCGAGCTTTTAAATTAGAGTGCAATGTGCTGGGACAAGCCCCCAGAAGTTTATGTCTCCTTACTTATGTTTGTTTTTTAAATTTAATTTGTATTTTTTATCGGAGTAAATTTGATTAGAGTGTTTTGATTGTCTGGCTGTACAGAATCTGTTCAATGATTCATACATATGTCTGTTCATCTTCGGATCCTGTTACCATGTATGTGATTACAGAATGTATATTTTGAAGGTATTGGTGATTATATAATTCATATCATTTATATGTTATATGTTTATATACATTTAACTTATATTAGTATATGTATGTTAACCCCATAGTCCTAATTTACCCATCCCCCCACCTTTCATTTTGGCTAACCATTAGTTTATTTGATAAGTCTGTGAGTGTCTTTTTCTGTGGAAATATGTTCATTGGTAGCAATATTAGGATAACATGTATAAATGATATCATAGGATATTTGTCATACCCTTTTGACTTACTTAACCTTATATGATTATTTCTAGGCTCAACTCTAGTCCTGAAAACGGCATTGTTCATTGTTTTCCAGAGGCTACTATTCCATTTGGTATGTATACCATTTCGTCTTTGTCCATTCATCTGTTTATGGACCTTTTTTTGCTTCCATGTCTTGGCTATTTCAATATTGTTGCAGTGCACAATTGCCTGCCTCTGTCTTTCCGATTCTGGTGGTCTTAGGTTATAGGCCCAAAAGGTGCCCTGCTGCATCGTATGGTAACTCAATTTTTACCTTTTCAAGCAGCTCCATTCAGTTTGCATTAGTGGTATTACTTCTTTACATCCCACCAGCAGCTAGAAGGTACACATTCCTCTAAAACCCCTTCAGCATTTATAGTTTGTAGACTTTTTGATGATGGTCATGACTGGTGTTACCTGAAACCTTTTTGAATTTGAATTTGCATGTGGCTAATAATTCCTTATAGTGAGCTTTAGGCATGTCATTTTTTTCTTTTCCTTTTGTTTTAAAGAGTGAGTACAACTTCCCTCCTCTTATTGACTTCTTGAAAAGTTTCTCATGTGTTGAATTTTTTTGCCTATTCCCTACCCCAGGGCATTTTTTGAAGGCAGGTGTCATTTAGAGCCCTTCAGTCCTTGTGACTATTAAGCAACTTTTGGCACTGGGTTTAAAGCTGCTGTTGTGGGAAACAGCCACAAGGCGGCAGCATTATTACGTTCTCACCTCTTCTTACTAGGGCAACAGAGTCTTCCTGGAGGTAGTTTTCCAAGGTTGTAAATTAGAGTGGAATGTGCTGGTACAAGCCCCCAGAAGTTTATGTCTCCTAACTTATGTTTGCTTTTTAAATTTAATTTCTATTTCTTATCGGAGTAAATTTGATGAGAGTGTTTTGATTGGCTGTACAGAATCTACTCAATGATTCATACATATATCTGTTCATCTTCGGAACCTGTTATTATGTATGTGATTACAGAATGTATATTTTAAAGGTTTGGTGATTATATAATTTATATAGTTCATATGTTATATGTTTATATACATTTAACATACATTAGTATATGTTGGTTAACCCCATAGTCCTAATTTACCCATCCTCCCACCTTTCATTTTGGCTAACCGTTAGTATTTTTGATAAGTCTGTGACTGTCTTTTTCTGTGGAAATATGTTCATTGGTAGTAATCTTAGGAAAACATGTATAAATGATTTCATAGGATATTTGTCACACCCTTTTGACTTACTTAACCTTATATGACTATTTCTAGTCTCAACTGTAGTTCTGAAAACGGCATTGTTCATTTTTTTCCCGAGGCTACTCTTCCATTCTGTCCATATACCACTTCTTCTTTGTCCATTCACCTGTTTATGGACCATTTTTTGCTTCCATGTCTTGGGTATTTCAGTATTGTTGCAGTGCACATTTGCCTGCCTCTGTATTTCCGATTTTGGTGGTCTTAGGTTATAGGCCCAAAAGGTGCCCTGCCGCATCATATGGTAACTCAATTTTTACCTTTTCAAACAGCTCCATTCAGTATGCGTTAGTGCTGTTACCACTTTACATCCAAACAGCAGCTAGAATGTACACAATTCTCTAAAACCCCTTCAGCATTTATAGTTTGTAGACTTTTTGCTGATGGTCATGACTGGTGTCACCTGAAACCTTTTTGAATTTGAATTTGCATGTGGCTAATAATTCCTTATACTGAGCTTTAGGCATGTCCTTTTTTTTTCTTTTCCTTTTTTTTTAAAGAGTGAGTACAACTTCCCTCCTCTTATTGACTTCTTGAAAAGTTACTCATGTGTTGAATTTTCTTGCCAATTCCATACCCCAGGGCATTTTTTGAGGGCCTGTGTCTTTTACAGCCCTGCAGTCCTTGTGACTATATAAGCAACCATTGGCACTGGGTTTAAAGCTACTGTTGTGGGAAGCAGCCACAAGGCGGCAGCATTATTACGTTCTCAAGTCTTGTTACTAGGACAACACAGTCTTCCTGGAGGTAGTGTTCCGAGCTTGTAAATTAGAGTGCAATGTGCTGGGACAAGCCCCCAGAAGTTTATGTCTCCTAACTTATGTTTGTTTTTTAAATTTAATTTCTATTTCTTATCGGAGTAAATTTGATTACAGTGTTGTGGTTTTCTGACTGTACAGAATCTGCTCAATGATTCATACATATGTCTGTTCATCTTCGAACCTGTTAGCATGTATGTGATTACAGAATGTATATTTTAAAGGTATTGGTGATTATATTATTTATATATTTCATATGTTATATGTTTATATACATTTAACATACATTAGTATATGTATTTTAACCCCATTGTCCTAATTTACCCATCCTCCCACCTTTCATTTTGGCTAGCCATTAGTTTATTTGATAAGTCTGTGAGTGTCTTTTTCTGTGGAAATATGTTCATTGGTAGCAATCTTAGGGTAACATGTATAAATGATGTCATAGGATATTTGTCATACCCTTTTGACTTACTTAACCTTATATGATTATTTCTAGGCTCAACTGTAGTCCTGAAAACGGCATTGTTCATTTTTTTCCCGAGGCTACTATTCCATTTGGTACGTATCCCACTTCTTCTTTGTCCATTCATCTGTTTATGGACCTTTTTTGTTGCTTCCATGTCTTTGCTATTTCAGTATTGTTGCAGTGCACATTTGCCTGCCTCTGTCTTTCCGATTCTGGTGGTCTTAGGTTATAGGCCCAAAAGGTGCCCTGCCGCATCATATGGTAGCTCAATTTTTACGTTTTCAAGCAGCTCGATTCAGTTTGCATTAGTGCTGTTACGACTTTATATCCCACCAGCAGCTAGAAGGTACACACTTCTCTAAAACCCCTTCAGCATTTATAGTTTGTAGACTTTTTGCTGATGGTCATGACTGGTGTGAGCTGAAACCTTTTTCTAGGTTGGATACGCATGTGGCTAATAATTCCTTATGCTGAGCTTTAGGCATGTCCTATTTTTTCTTTTCCTTTTTTTTAAAATGAGTGAGTACAACTTCCCTCCTCTTATTGATTTCTTGAAAAGTTTCTTATGTGTTGAATTTTCTTGCCTATTCCCTACCCCAGGGCATTTTTTGAGTGCCTGTGTCATTTACAACCGTGCAGTCCTTGTGACTATATAAGCAACCATTGGCACTGGGTTTAAAGGTGCTGTTTTTGGAGACAGCCACAAGGCGGCAGCATTATTACGTTCTCAAGTCTTGTTACTAGGACAACAGAGTCTTCCTGGAGGTAGTGTTCCGAGCTTTTAAATTAGAGTGCAATGTGCTGGGACAAGCCCCCAGAAGTTTATGTCTCCTTACTTATGTTTGTTTTTTAAATTTAATTTGTATTTTTTATCGGAGTAAATTTGATTAGAGTGTTTTGATTGTCTGGCTGTACAGAATCTGTTCAATGATTCATACATATATCTGTTCATCTTCGGAACCTGTTAGCATGTATGTGATTACAGAATGTATATTTTAAAGGTATTGGTGATTATATTATTTATATAGTTTATATATTATATGTTTATATACATTTAACATACATTAGTATATGTATGTTAACCCCATTGTCCTAATTTACCCATCCTCCCACCTTTCATTTTGGCTAACCATTAGTTTATTTGATAAGTCTGTGAGTGTCTTTTTCTGTGGAAATATGTTCATTGGTAGCAATCTTAGGATAACATGTATTAATGATATCATAGGATATTTGTCATACCCTTTTGACTTACTTAACCTTATATGATTATTTCTAGGCTCAACTCTAGTCCTGAAAACGGCATTGTTCATTTTTTTCCAGAGGCTTCTATTCCATTTGGTACGTGTACCATTTCGTCTTTGTCCATTCATCTGTTTATGGACCTTTTTTTTGCTTCCATGTCTTGGCTATTTCAATATTGTTGCAGTGCACATTTGCCTGCCTCTGTCTTTCCGAATCCAGTTGTCTTAGGTTATAGGCCCAAAATGTGCCCTGCCGCATCATATGGTAGCTCAATGTTTACCTTTTCAAGCAGCTCGATTCAGTTTGCGTTACTGCTGTTACCACTTTACATCCAAACAGCAGCTAGAAGGTACACAGTTCTCTAAAACCCCTTCAGCATTTATAGTTTGTAGACTTTTTGCTGATGGTCATGACTGGTGTGAGCTGAAACCTTTTTGGAGGGTGGATACGCATGTGGCTAATAATTCCTTATGCTGAGCTTTAGGCATGTCCTTTTTTTCTTTTCCTTTTTTTTTAAAGAGTGACTACAACTTCCCTCCTCTTATTGACTTCTTGAAAATTTCTCATGTGTTGAATTTTCTTGCCAATTCCATACCCCAGGACATTTTTTGAGGGCCTGTGTCTTTTACAGCCCTGCAGTCCTTGTGACTATATAAGCAACCATTGGCACTGGGTTTAAAGCTACTGTTGTGGGAAGCAGCCACAAGGCGGCAGCATTATTACGTTCTCAAGTCTTGTTACTAGGACAACACAGTCTTCCTGGAGGTAGTGTTCCGAGCTTGTAAATTAGAGTGCAATGTGCTGGGACAAGCCCCCAGAAGTTTATGTCTCCTAACTTATGTGTGTTTTTTAAATTTAATTTCTATTTCTTATCGGAGTAAATTTCATTAGAGTGTTGTGGTTTTCTGGCTGTACAGAATCTGCTCAATGATTCATACATATGTCTGTTCATCTTCGAACCTGTTAGCATGTATGTGATTACAGAATGTATATTTTAAAGGTATTGGTGATTATATAATTTATATATTTCATATGTTATATGTTTATATACATTTAACATACATTAGTATATGTATTTTAACCCCATTGTCCTAATTTACCCATCCTCCCACCTTTCATTTTGGCTAGCCATTAGTTTATTTGGTAAGTCTGTGAGTGTCTTTTTCTGTGGAAATATGTTCATTGGTAGCAATCTTAGGATAACATGTATAAATGATGTCATAGGATATTTGTCATACCCTTTTGACTTACTTAACCTTATATGATTATTTCTAGGCTCAACTGTAGTCCTGAAAACGGCATTGTTCATTTTTTTCCCGAGGCTACTATTCCATTTGGTACGTATCCCACTTCGTCTTTGTCCATTCATCTGTTTATGGACCTTTTTTTTTGCTTCCATGTCTTGGCTATTTCAGTATTGTTGCAGTGCACATTTGCCTCCCTCTGTCTTTCCGATTCCGGTGGTCTTAGGTTATAGGCCCAAAATGTGCCCTGCCGCATCATATGGTAGCTCAATGTTTACCTTTTCAAGCAGCTCGATTCAGTTTGCGTTAGTGCTGTTTCCACTTTACATCCCACCAGCAGCTAGAAGGTACACAGATCTCTAAAACCCCTTCAGCATTTATAGTTTGTAGACATTTTGCTGATGGTAATGACTGGTGTGAGCTGAAACCTTTTTGAATTTGAATTTGTATGTGGCTAATAATTCCTTATACTAAGCTTTAGGCATGTCCTTTTTTTTCTTTTCCTTTTTTTTTTAAAGAGTGAGTACAACTTCCCTCCTCTTATTGACTTCTTGGAAATTTCTCATGTGTTGAATGTTCTTGCCAATTCCCTACCCCAGGGCATATTTTGAGGGCTTGTGTCATTTACAGCCCTGCAGTCCTTGTGACTATATAAGCAATCATTGGCACTGGGTTTAAAGTGCTGTTGTGGGAAGCAGCCACAAGGCGGCAGCATTATTGCGTTCTCAAGTCTTGTTACTAGGAGAACAGAGTCTTCCTGGAGGTAGTGTTCCGAGCTTTTAAATTAGAGTGCAATGTGCTGGGACAAGCCCCCAGAAGTTTATGTCTCCTTACTTATGTTTGTTTTTTAAATTTAATTTGTATTTTTTATCGGAGTAAATTTGATTAGAGTGTTTTGATTGTCTGGCTGTACAGAATCTGTTCAATGATTCATACATATATCTGTTCATCTTCTGAACCTGTTAGCATGTATGTGATTACAGAATGTATATTTTGAAGGTATTGGTGATTATATAATTCATATCATTTATATGTTATATGTTTATATACATTTAACTTATATTAGTATATGTATGTTAACCCCATAGTCCTAATTTACCCATCCCCCCAACTTTCATTTTGGCTAACCATTAGTTTATTTGATAAGTCTGTGAGTGTCTTTTTCTGTGGAAATATTTTCATTGGTAGCAATCTTAGGATAACATGTATAAATGATATTATAGGATATTTGTCATACCCTTTTGACTTACTTAACCTTATATGATTATTTCTAGGCTCAACTCTAGTCCTGAAACGGCATTGTTCATTTTTTTCCAGAGGCTACTATTCCATTTGGTACGTATACCATTTCGTCTTTGTCCATTCATCTGTTTATGGACCTTTTTTTTGCTTCCATGTCTTGGCTATTTCAATATTGTTGCAGTGCACATTTGCCTGCCTCTGTCTTTCCGAATCCGGTGGTCTTAGGTTATAGGCCCAAAAGGTGCCCTGCCACATCATATGGTAGCTCAATGTTTACCTTTTCAAGCAGCTCGATTCAGTTTGCGTTACTGCTGTTACCACTTTACATCCAAACAGCAGCTAGAAGGTACACAGTTCTCTAAAACCCCTTCAGCATTTATAGTTTGTAGACTTTTTGCTGATGGTCATGACTGGTGTGAGCTGAAACCTTTTTGGAGGTTGGATACGCATGTGGCTAATAATTCCTTATGCTGAGCTTTAGGCATGTCCTTTTTTTCTTTTCCTTTTTTTTTAAAGAGTGAGTACAACTTCCGTACTCTTATTGACTTCTTGAAAATTTCTCATGTGTTGAATTTTCTTGCCAATTCCCTACCCCAGGGCATTTTTTGAGGGCCTGTGTCTTTTACAGCCCTGCAGTCCTTGTGACTATATAAGCAACCATTGGCACTGGGTTTAAAGCTACTGTTGTGGGAAGCAGCCACAAGGCGGCAGCATTATTACGTTCTCAAGTCTTGTTACTAGGACAACACAGTCTTCCTGGAGGTAGTGTTCCGAGCCTGTAAATTAGAGTGCAATGTCCTGGGACAAGCCCCCAGAAGTTTATGTCTCCTAACTCATGTTTGTTTTTTAAATTTAATTTCTATTTCTTATCGGAGTAAATTTGATTAGAGTGTTGTGGTTTTCTGGCTGTACAGAATCTGCTCAATGATTCATACATATGTCTGTTCATCTTCGAACCTGTTAGCATGTATGTGATTACAGAATGTATATTTTAAAGGTATTGGTGATTATATAATTTATATAGTTCATATGTTATATGTTTATATACATTTAACATACATTAGTATATGTATGTTAACCCCATAGTCCTAATTTACCCATCCTCCCACCTTTCATTTTGGCTAGCCATTAGTTTATTTGATAAGTCTGTGAGTGTCTTTTTCTGTGGAAATATGTTCATTGGTAGCAATCTTAGGATAACATGTATAAATGATGTCATAGGATATTTGTCATACCCTTTTGACTTACTTAACCTTATATGATTATTTCTAGGCTCAACTGTAGTCCTGAAAACGGCATTGTTCATTTTTTTCCCGAGGCTACTATTCCATTTGGTACGTATCCCACTTCGTCTTTGTCCATTCATCTGTTTATGGACCTTTTTTTTTGCTTCCATGTCTTTGCTATTTCAGTATTGTTGCAGTGCACATTTGCCTGCCTCTGTCTTTCCGATTCTGGTGGTCTTAGGTTATAGGCCCAAAAGGTGCCCTGCCGCATCATATGGTAGCTCAATTTTTACGTTTTCAAGCAGCTCGATTCAGTTTGCATTAGTGCTGTTACGACTTTATATCCCACCAGCAGCTAGAAGGTACACACTTCTCTAAAACCCCTTCAGCATTTATAGTTTGTAGACTTTTTGCTGATGGTCATGACTGGTGTGAGCTGAAACCTTTTTCTAGGTTGGATACGCATGTGGCTAATAATTCCTTATGCTGAGCTTTAGGCATGTCCTATTTTTTCTTTTCCTTTTTTTTAAAATGAGTGAGTACAACTTCCCTCCTCTTATTGATTTCTTGAAAAGTTTCTTATGTGTTGAATTTTCTTGCCTATTCCCTACCCCAGGGCATTTTTTGAGTGCCTGTGTCATTTACAACCGTGCAGTCCTTGTGACTATATAAGCAACCATTGGCACTGGGTTTAAAGGTGCTGTTTTTGGAGACAGCCACAAGGCGGCAGCATTATTACGTTCTCAAGTCTTGTTACTAGGACAACAGAGTCTTCCTGGAGGTAGTGTTCCGAGCTTTTAAATTAGAGTGCAATGTGCTGGGACAAGCCCCCAGAAGTTTATGTCTCCTTACTTATGTTTGTTTTTTAAATTTAATTTGTATTTTTTATCGGAGTAAATTTGATTAGAGTGTTTTGATTGTCTGGCTGTACAGAATCTGTTCAATGATTCATACATATGTCTGTTCATCTTCGGATCCTGTTACCATGTATGTGATCACAGAATATATATTTTGAAGGTATTGGTGATTATATAATTCATATCGTTTATATGTTATATGTTTATATACATTTAACTTACATTAGTATATGTATGTTAACCCCATAGTCCTAACTTACCCATCCCCCCACCTTTCATTTTGGCTAAACATTAGTTTATTTGATAAGTCTGTGAGTGTCTTTTTCTGTGGAAATATGTTCATTGGTAGCAATCTTAAGAAAACTTGTATAAATGATATCATAGGATATTTGTCATACCCTTTTGACTTACTTAACCTTATATGATTTTTTCTAGGCTCAACTGTAGTCCTGAAAACAGCATTGTTCATTTTTCTCCCGAGGCTACTATTCCATTCTGTCCGTATACCACTTCTTCTTTTTCCATTCATCTGTTTATGGACCTTTTTTTTGCTTCCATATCTTGGCTATTTCAGTATTGTTGCAGTGCATATTTGCCTGCCTCTGTCTTTCCAATTTTGGTGGTCTTAGGTTATAGGCCCAAAAGGTGCCCTGCCCCATCATTTGGTAGCTCAATTTTTACCTTTTCAAGCAGCTCGATTCAGTTTGCGTTAGTGCTGTTTCCACTTTACATCCCACCAGCAGCTAGAAGGTACACAGATCTCTAAAACCCCTTCAGCATTTATAGTTTGTAGACATTTTGCTGATGGTAATGACTGGTGTGAGCTGAAACCTTTTTGAATTTGAATTTGTATGCGGCTAATATTTCCTTATACTAAGCTTTAGGCATGTCCTTTTTTTTCTTTTCCTTTTTTTTTTAAAGAGTGAGTACAACTACCCTCCTCTTATTGACTTCTTGGAAATTTCTCATGTGTTGAATGTTCTTGCCAATTCCCTACCCCAGGGCATATTTTGAGGGCTTGTGTCATTTACAGCCCTGCAGTCCTTGTGACTATATAAGCAATCATTGGCACTGGGTTTAAATTGCTGTTGTGGGAAGCAGCCACAAGGCGGCAGCATTATTGCGTTCTCAAGTCTTGTTACTAGGAGAACAGAGTCTTCCTGGAGGTAGTGTTCTGAGCTTGTAAATTAGAGTGCAATATGCTGGGACAAGCCCCCAGAAGTTTATGTCTCCTAACTTATGTTTTTTTTTTTAATTTAATTTCTGTTTCTTATCGGAGTAAATTTGATTAGAGTGTTTTGATTGTCTGGCTGTACAGAATCTGCTCAATGATTCATACATATGTCTGTTCATCTTCGGATCCTGTTACCATGTATGTGATCACAGAATATATATTTTGAAGGTATTGGTGATTATATAATTCATATCGTTTATATGTTATATGTTTATATACATTTAACTTACATTAGTATATGTATGTTAACCCCATAGTCCTAACTTACCCATCCCCCCACCTTTCATTTTGGCTAACCATTAGTTTATTTGATAAGTCTGTGAGTGTCTTTTTCTGTGGAAATATGTTCATTGGTAGCAATCTTAAGAAAACTTGTATAAATGATATCATAGGATATTTGTCATACCCTTTTGACTTACTTAACCTTATATGATTTTTTCTAGGCTCAACTATAGTCCTGAAAACAGCATTGTTCATTTTTCTCCCGAGGCTACTATTCCATTCTGTCCGTATACCACTTCTTCTTTGTCCATTCATCTGTTTATGGACCTTTTTTTTGCTTCCATATCTTGGCTATTTCAGTATTGTTGCAGTGCATATTTGCCTGCCTCTGTCTTTCCAATTTTGGTGGTCTTAGTTTATAGGCCCAAAAGGTGCCCTGCCGCATCATTTGGTAGCTCAATTTTTACCTTTTCAAGCAGCTCGATTCAGTTTGCGTTAGTGCTGTTTCCACTTTACATCCCACCAGCAGCTAGAAGGTACACAGATCTCTAAAACCCCTTCAGCATTTATAGTTTGTAGACATTTTGCTGATGGTAATGACTGGTGTGAGCTGAAACCTTTTTGAATTTGAATTTGTATGTGGCTAATAATTCCTTATACTAAGCTTTAGGCATGTCCTTTTTTTTCTTTTCCTTTTTTTTTTTTAAAGAGTGAGTACAACTCCCCTCCTCTTATTGACTTCTTGAAAAATTTCTCATGTGTTGGATTTTCTTGCCTATTCCCTACCCCAGGGCAATTTTTGAGGGCCTGTGTCATTTACAGCCCTGCAGTCCTTGTGACTATATAAGCAACCATTGTCAATGGGTTTAAAGCTGCTGTTTTGGGAGACAGCCACAAGGCGGCAGCATTATTACGTTCTCAAGTCTTGTTACTAGGACAACAGAGTCTTCCTGGAGGTAGTGTTCCGAGCTTTTAAATTAGAGTGCAATGTGCTGGGACAAGCCCCCAGAAGTTTATGTCTCCTTACTTATGTTTGTTTTTTAAATTTAATTTGTCTTTCTTATCGGAGTAAATTTGATTAGAGTGTTTTGATTGTCTGGCTGTACAGAATCTGCTCAATGATTCACACATATGTCTGTTCATCTTCGGATCCTGTTACCATGTATGTGATTACAGAATGTATATTTTGAAGGTATTGGTGAATATATAATTCATATCATTTATATGTTATATGTTTATATACATTTAACTTACATTAGTATATGTATGTTAACCCCATAGTCCTAATTTACCCATCCTCCCACCTTTCATTTTGGCTAACCATTAGTTTATTTGATAAGTCTGTGAGTGTCTTTTTCTGTGGAAATATGTTCATTGGTAGCAATCTTAGGAAAACTTGTATAAATAATATCATAGGATATTTGTAATACCCTTTTGTCTTACTTAACCTTATATGATTATTTCTAGTCTCAACTCTAGTCCTGAAAACGGCATTGTTCATTTTTTTCCCGAGGCTACTCTTCCATTCTGTCCATATACCACTTCTTCTTTGTCCATTCACCTGTTTATGGACCTTTTTTTTGCTTCCATGTCTTTGCTATTTCAGTATTGTTGCAGTGCACATTTGCCTGCCTCTGTCTTTCCGAGTCTGGTGGTCTTAGGTTATAGGCCCAAAAGGTGCCCTGCCGCATCATATGGTAGCTCAATTTTTACGTTTTCAAGCAGCTCGATTCAGTTTGCATTAGTGCTGTTACGACTTTATATCCCACCAGCAGCTAGAAGGTACACACTTCTGTAAAACCCCTTCAGCATTTATAGTTTGTACACTTTTTGCTGATGGTCATGACTGGTGTGAGCTGAAACCTTTTTGGAGGTTGGATACGCATGTGGCTAATAATTCCTTATGCTGAGCTTTAGGCATGTCCTTTTTTTCTTTTCCTTTTTTTTTTAAAAAGTGAGTACAACTTCCCTCCTCTTATTGACTTCTTGGAAATTTCTCATGTGTTGAATGTTCTTGCCAATTCCCTACCCCAGGGCATATTTTGAGGGCTTGTGTCATTTACAGCCCTGCAGTCCTTGTGACTATATAAGCAATCATTGGCACTGGGTTTAAAGTGCTGTTGTGGGAAGCAGCCACAAGGCGGCAGCATTATTGCGTTCTCAAGTCTTGTTACTAGGACAACAGAGTCTTCCTGGGGGTAGTGTTCTGAGCTTGTAAATTAGAGTGCAATATGCTGGGACAAGCCCCCAGAAGTTTATGTCTCCTAACTTATGTTTTTTTTTTAATTTAATTTCTATTTCTTATCGGAGTAAATTTGATTAGAGTGTTTTGATTGTCTGGCTGTACAGAATCTGCTCAATGATTCATACATATGTCTGTTCATCTTCGGATCCTGTTACCATGTATGTGATCACAGAATATATATTTTGAAGGTATTGGTGATTATATAATTCATATCATTTATATGTTATATGTTTATATACATTTAACTTATATTAGTATATGTATGTTAACCCCATAGTCCTAATTTACCCATCCCCCCACCTTTCATTTTGGCTAACCATTAGTTTATTTGATAAGTCTGTGAGTGTCTTTTTCAGTGGAAATATGTTCATTGGTAGCAATCTTAGGATAACATGTATAAATGATATCATAGGATATTTGTCATACCCTTTTGACTTACTTAACCTTATATGATTATTTCTAGGCTCAACTCTAGTCCTGAAAACGGCATTGTTCATTTTTTTCCAGAGGCTACTATTCCATTTGGTACGTATACCATTTCGTCTTTGTCCTTTCATCTGTTTATGGACCTTTTTTTTGCTTCCATGTCTTGGCTATTTCAATATTGTTGCAGTGCACATTTGCCTGCCTCTGTCTTTCCGAATCCGGTGGTCTTAGGTTATAGGCCCAAAAGGTGCCCTGCCGCATCATATGGTAGCTCAATGTTTACCTTTTCAAGCAGCTCAGTTCAGTTTGCGTTACTGCTGTTACCACTTTACATCCAAACAGCAGCTAGAAGGTACACAGTTCTCTAAAACCCCTTCAGCATTTATAGTTTGTAGACTTTTTGCTGATGGTCATGACTGGTGTGAGCTGAAACCTTTTTGGAGGTTGGATACACATGTGGCTAATAATTCCTTATGCTGAGCTTTAGGCATGTCCTTTTTTTCTTTTCCTTTTTTTTTAGAGTGAGTACAACTTCCGTACTCTTATTGACTTCTTGAAAATTTCTCATGTGTTGAATTTCCTTGCCTATTCCCTACACCAGGGCATTTTTTGAGGGCCTGTGTCTTTTACAGCCCTGCAGTCCTTGTGACTATATAAGCAACCATTGGTACTGGGTTTAAAGCTACTGTTGTGGGAAGCAGCCACAAGGCGGCAGCATTATTACGTTCTCAAGTCTTGTTACTAGGACAACACAGTCTTCCTGGAGGTAGTGTTCCGAGCCTGTAAATTAGAGTGCAATGTCCTGGGACAAGCCCCCAGAAGTTTATGTCTCCTAACTGATGTTTGTTTTTTAAATTTAATTTCTATTTCTTATCGGAGTAAATTTGATTAGAGTGTTGTGGTTTTCTGGCTGTACAGAATCTGCTCAATGATTCATACATATGTCTGTTCATCTTCGGATCCTGTTACCATGTATGTGATTACAGAATGTATATTTTGAAGGTATTGGTGAATATATAATTCATATCATTTATATGTTATATGTTTATATACATTTAACATACATTAGTATATGTATGTTAACCCCATAGTCCTAATTTACCCATCCTCCCACCTTTCATTTTGGCTAACCATTAGTTTATATGATAAGTCTGTGAGTGTCTTTTTCTGTGGAAATATGTTCATTGGTAGCAATCTTAGGATAACATGTATAAATGATATCATAGAATATTTGTCATACCCTTTTGACTTACTTAACCTTATATGATTATTTCTAGGCTCAACTCTAGTCCTGAAAACAGCATTGTTCATTTTTTTCCAGAGGCTACTATTCCATTTGGTACGTATACCATTTCGTCTTTGTCCATTCATCTGTTTATGGACCTTTTTTTGCTTCCATGTCTTGGCTATTTCAGTATTGTTGCAGTGCACATTTGCCTGCCTCTGTCTTTCCGATTCTGGTGGTCTTAGGTTATAGGCCCAAAACGTGCCCTGCCGCATCGTATGGTAACTCAATTTTTACCTTTTCAAGCAGCTCCATTCAGTTTGCATTAGTGGTATTACTTCTTTACATCCCATCAGCAGCTAGAAGGTACACATTCCTCTAAAACCCCTTCAGCATTTATAGTTTGTAGACTTTTTGATGATGGTCATGAGTGGTGTTACCTGAAACCTGTTTGAATTTGAATTTGCATGTGGCTAATAATTCCTTATACTGAGCTTTAGGCATGTCCTTTTTTATTCTTTTCCTTTTTTTTTTAAAGAGTGAGTACAACTTCCCTCCTCTTATTGACTTCTTGAAAATTTACTCATGTGTTGAATTTTTTTGCCTATTCCCTACTCCAGGGCATTCTTTGAGGGCCGGTGTCATTTAGAGCCCTGCAGTCCTTGTGACTATTAAGCAACCTTTGGCACTGGGTTTAAAGCTGCTGTTGTGGGAAACAGCCACAAGGTGGCAGCATTATTACGTTCTCAACTCTTGTTACTAGGGCAACAGAGTCTTCCTGGAGGTAGTTTTCCAAGGTTGTAAATTAGAGTGGAATGTGCTGGGACAAGCCCCCAGAAGTTTATGTCTCCTAACTTATGTTTGCTTTTTAAATTTAATTTCTATTTCTTATCAGAGTCAGTTTGCTTAGAGTGTTTTGATTCTCTGGCTGTACAGAATGTGCTCAATGATTCATACATATGTCTGTTCATCTTCGGATCCTGCTACCATGTACGTGATTACAGAATGTATATTTTAAAGCTATTGGTGATGATATAATGCATATAGTTTATATGTGATATGTTTATATAAATTTAACATACATTAGTATATGTATGTTAACCCCATAGTCCTAATTTACCTATTCTCCCACCTTTCATTTTGGCTAACCATTAGTTTATTTGATTAGTCTGTGAGTGTCTTTTTCTGTGGAAATATGTTCATGGGTAGCAATCTTAGGATAACTTTTATAAATGATATCGTAGGATATTTATGATACCCTTTTGACTTACTTAACCTTATATAATTATTTCTAGTCTCAACTGTAGTCCTGGAAACGGCAATGTTCATTTTTTTTCCGAGGCTACTATTCCATTTGGTACGTATCCCACTTCGTCTTTGTCCATTCATCTGTTTATGGACCTTTTTTTTCCTTCCATGTCTTGGCTATTTCAGTATTGCTGCAGTGCACATTTGCCTGCCTCTGTCTTTCCGAATCTGGTGGTCTTAGGTTATAGGCCCAAAAGGTGCCCTGCCGCATCATATGGTTGCTCAATTTTTACGTTTTCAAGCAGCTCGATTCAGGTTGCGTTACTGCTGTTACCACTTTACATCCCCCCAGCAGCTAGAAGGTACACAGTTCTCTACAACCCCTTCACCATTTATAGTTTGTAGACTTTTTCCTGATGGTCATGACTGGTGTGAGCTGAAACCTTTTTGAATTTGAAATTGCATGTTAGTAATAATTCCTTATACTGAGCTTTAGGCATGTCCTATTTTTTCTTTTCCTTTTTTTTTTAAAGAGTGAGTACAACTTCCCTCCTCTTATTGACTTCTTGAAAAGTTTCTCATGTGTTGAATTTTCTTGCCTATTCCCTTGCCCAGGGCATTTTTTGAGGGCAGGTGTCATTTAGAGCCCTGCAGTCCTTGTGACTATTAAGCAACCATTGGCACTGGGTTTAAAGCTGCTGTTGTGGGAAACAGCCACAAGGCGGCAGCATTATTACGTTCTCAACTCTTGTTACTAGGGCAACAGAGTCTTCCTGGAGGTAGTTTTCCAAGGTTGTAAATTAGAGTGGAATGTTTTGGGAGAAGTCCCCAGAAGTTTATGTCTCCTAACTTATGTTTGCTTTTTAAATTTAATTTCTATTTCTTATCGGAGTAAATTTGATTAGAGTGTTTTTATTGTTTGACTGTACAGAATCTGCTCAATGATTCATACATATATCTGTTCATCTTCGGAACCTGTTAGCATGTATGTGATTACAGAATGTATATTTTAAAGGTATTGGTGATTATATTATTTATATAGTTTATATATTATATGTTTATATACATTTAACATACATTAGTATATGTATGTTAACCCCATTGTCCTAATTTACCCATCCTCCCACCTTTCATTTTGGCTAATCATTAGTTTATTTGATAAGTCTGTGAGTGTCTTTTTCTGTGGAAATATGTTCATTGGTAGCAATCTTAGGATAACATGTATTAATGATATCATAGGATATTTGTCATACCCTTTTGACTTACTTAACCTTATATGATTATTTCTAGGCTCAACTCTAGTCCTGAAAACGGCATTGTTCATTTTTTTCCAGAGGCTACTATTCCATTTGGTACGTGTACCATTTCGTCTTTGTCCATTCATCTGTTTATGGATCTTTTTTTTGCTTCCATGTCTTGGCTATTTCAATATTGTTGCAGTGCACATTTGCCTGCCTCTGTCTTTCCGAATCCAGTTGTGTTAGGTTATAGGCCCAAAAGGTGCCCTGCCGCATCATATGGTAGCTCAATGTTTACCTTTTCAAGCAGCTCGATTCAGTTTGCGTTACTGCTGTTACCACTTTACATCCCACCAGCAGCTAGAAGGTACACAGTTCTCTAAAACCCCTTCAGCATTTATAGTTTGTAGACTTTTTGCTGATGGTCATGACTGGTGTGAGCTGAAACCTTTTTGGAGGTTGGATACGCATGTGGCTAATAATTCCTTATGCTGAGCTTTAGGCATGTCCTTTTTTTCTTTTCCTTTTTTTTTAAAGAGTGACTACAACTTCCCTCCTCTTATTGACTTCTTGAAAATTTCTCATGTGTTGAATTTTCTTGCCAATTCCATACCCCAGGGCCTTTTTTGAGGGCCTGTGTCTTTTACAGCCCTGCAGTCCTTGTGACTATATAAGCAACCATTGGCACTGGGTTTAAAGCTACTGTTGTGGGAAGCAGCCACAAGGCGGCAGCATTATTACGTTCTCAAGTCTTGTTACTAGGACAACACAGTCTTCCTGGAGGTAGTGTTCCGAGCTTGTAAATTAGAGTGCAATGTGCTGGGACAAGCCCCCAGAAGTTTATATCTCCTAACTTATGTTTGTTTTTTAAATTTAATTTCTATTTCTTATCGGAGTAAATTTGATTAGAGTGTTGTGGTTTTCTGGCTGTACAGAATCTGCTCAATGATTCATACATATGTCTGTTCATCTTCGAACCTGTTAGCATGTATGTGATTACAGAATGTATATTTTAAAGGTATTGGTGATTATATAATTTATATATTTCATATGTTATATGTTTATATACATTTAACATACATTAGTATATGTATTTTAACCCCATAGTCCTAATTTACCCATCCTCCCACCTTTCATTTTGGCTAGCCATTAGTTTATTTGATAAGTCTGTGAGTGTCTTTTTCTGTGGAAATATGTTCATTGGTAGCAATCTTAGGATAACATGTATAAAAGATGTCATAGGATATTTGTCATACCCTTTTGACTTACTTAACCTTATATGATTATTTCTAGGCTCAACTGTAGTCCTGAAAACGGCATTGTTCATTTTTTTCCCGAGGCTACTATTCCATTTGGTACGTATCCCACTTCGTCTTTGTCCATTCATCTGTTTATGGACCTTTTTTTTTGCTTCCATGTCTTGGCTATTTCAATATTGTTGCAATGCACATTTGCCTGCCTCTCTCTTTCCGAATCTGGTGGTCTTAGGTTATAGGCCCAAAAGGTGCCCTGCCGCACCATATGGTAACTCAATTTTTACCTTTTCAAGCAGCTCGATTCAGTTTGCGTTACTGCTGTTACCACTTTACATCCCACCAGCAGCTAGAAGGTACACACTTCTCTAAAACCCCTTCAGCATTTATGGTTTGTAGACTTTTTGCTGATGGTCATGACTGGAGTGAGCTGAAACCTTTTTGAATTTGAATTTGCATGTGGCTAATAATTCCTTATACTGAGCTTTAGGCATGTCCTTTTTTTCTTTTCCTTTTTTTTTAAAGAGTGAGTACAACTTCCCTCCTCTTATTGACTTCTTGGAAATTTCTCATGTGTTGAATGTTCTTGCCAATTCCCTACCCCAGGGCATATTTTGAGGGCTTGTGTCATTTACAGCCCTGCAGTCCTTGTGACTATATAAGCAATCATTGGCACTGGGTTTAAAGTGCTGTTGTGGGAAGCAGCCACAAGGCGGCAGCATTATTGCGTTCTCAAGTCTTGTTACTAGGAGAACAGAGTCTTCCTGGAGGTAGTGTTCTGAGCTTGTAAATTAGAGTGCAATGTGCTGGGACAAGCCCCCAAAAGTTTATGTCTCCTAACTTATGTTTTTTTTTTAATTTAATTTCTATTTCTTATCGGAGTAAATTTGATTAGAGTGTTTTGATTGTCTGGCTGTAGAGAATCTGCTCAATGATTCTTATATATGTCTGTTCATCTTCGGATTCTGTTACCATGTATGTGATCACAGAATATATATTTTGAAGGTATTGGTGATTATATAATTCATATCGTTTATATGTTATATGTTTATATACATTTAACTTACATTAGTATATATATGTTAACCCCATAGTCCTAACTTACCCATCCCCCCACCTTTCATTTTGGCTAACCATTAGTTTATTTGATAAGTCTGTGAGTGTCTTTTTCTGTGGAAATATGTTCATTGGTAGCAATCTTAAGAAAACTTGTATAAATGATATCATAGGATATTTGTCATACCCTTTTGACTTACTTAACCTTATATGATTTTTTCTAGGCTCAACTGTAGTCCTGAAAACAGCATTGTTCATTTTTCTCCCGAGGCTACTATTCCATTCTGTCCGTATACCACTTCTTCTTTGTCCATTCATCTGTTTATGGACCTTTTTTTTGCTTCCATATCTTGGCTATTTCAGTATTGTTGCAGTGCATATTTGCCTGCCTCTGTCTTTCCAATTTTGGTGGTCTTAGGTTATAGGCCCAAAAGGTGCCCTGCCGCATCATTTGGTAGCTCAGTTTTTACCTTTTCAAGCAGCTCGATTCAATTTGCGTTAGTGCTGTTTCCACTTTACATCCCACCAGCAGCTAGAAGGTACACAGATCTCTAAAACCCCTTCAGCATTTATAGTTTGTAGACATTTTGCT
The DNA here is from genome assembly GCF_965194825.1 of Balaenoptera physalus. Taxonomy (NCBI): domain Eukaryota; kingdom Metazoa; phylum Chordata; class Mammalia; order Artiodactyla; family Balaenopteridae; genus Balaenoptera; species Balaenoptera physalus. Next base: position 396,991 of record NW_028126584.1, on the reverse strand, counting down.
GATGGTAATGACTGGTGTGAGCTGAAACCTTTTTGAATTTGAATTTGTATGTGGCTAATAATTCCTTATACTAAGCTTTAGGCATGTCCTTTTTTTTCTTTTCCTTTTTTTTTTTTAAAGAGTGAGTACAACTCCCCTCCTCTTATTGACTTCTTGAAAAATTTCTCATGTGTTGGATTTTCTTGCCTATTCCCTACCCCAGGGCAATTTTTGAGGGCCTGTGTCATTTACAGCCCTGCAGTCCTTGTGACTATATAAGCAACCATTCTCAATGGGTTTAAACCTGCTGTTTTGGGAGACAGCCACAAGGCGGCAGCATTATTACGTTCTCAAGTCTTGTTACTAGGACAACAGAGTCTTCCTGGAGGTAGTGTTCCGAGCTTTTAAATTAGAGTGCAATGTGCTGGGACAAGCCCCCAGAAGTTTATGTCTCCTTACTTATGTTTGTTTTTTAAATTTAATTTGTCTTTCTTATCGGAGTAAATTTGATTAGAGTGTTTTGATTGTCTGGCTGTACAGAATCTGCTCAATGATTCACACATATGTCTGTTCATCTTCGGATCCTGTTACCATGTATGTGATTACAGAATGTATATTTTGAAGGTATTGGTGAATATATAATTCATATCATTTATATGTTATATGTTTATATACATTTAACTTACATTAGTATATGTATGTTAACCCCATAGTCCTAATTTACCCATCCTCCCACCTTTCATTTTGGCTAACCATTAGTTTATTTGATAAGTCTGTGAGTGTCTTTTTCTGTGGAAATATGTTCATTGGTAGCAATCTTAGGAAAACTTGTATAAATAATATCATAGGATATTTGTAATACCCTTTTGTCTTACTTAACCTTATATGATTATTTCTAGTCTCAACTCTAGTCCTGAAAACGGCATTGTTCATTTTTTTCCCGAGGCTACTCTTCCATTCTGTCCATATACCACTTCTTCTTTGTCCATTCACCTGTTTATGGACCTTTTTTTTGCTTCCATGTCTTTGCTATTTCAGTATTGTTGCAGTGCACATTTGCCTGCCTCTGTCTTTCCGATTCTGGTGGTCTTAGGTTATAGGCCCAAAAGGTGCCCTGCCGCATCATATGGTAGCTCAATTTTTACGTTTTCAAGCAGCTCGATTCAGTTTGCATTAGTGCTGTTACGACTTTATATCCCACCAGCAGCTAGAAGGTACACACTTCTCTAAAACCCCTTCAGCATTTATAGTTTGTAGACTTTTTGCTGATGGTCATGACTGGTGTAAGCTGAATCCTTTTTGGAGGTTGGATACGCATGTGGCTAATAATTCCTTATGCTGAGCTTTAGGCATGTCCTTTTTTTCTTTTCCTTTTTTTTTAAAGAGTGAGTTCAACTTCCGTACTCTTATTGACTTTTGAAAATTTCTCATGTGTTGAATTTTCTTGCCAATTCCCTACCCTAGGGCATTTTTTGAGGGCCTGTGTCTTTTACAGCCCTGCAGTCCTTGTGACTATATAAGCAACCATTGGCACTGGGTTTAAAGCTACTGTTGTGGGAAGCAGCCACAAGGCGGCAGCATTATTACGTTCTCAAGTCTTGTTACTAGGACAACACAGTCTTCCTGGAGGTAGTGTTCCGAGCTTGTAAATTAGAGTGCAATGTGCTGGGACAAGCCCCCAAAAGTTTATGTCTCCTAACTTATGTTTGTTTTTTAAATTTAATTTCTATTTCTTATCGGAGTAAATTTGATTAGAGTGTTTTGATTGTCTGGCTGTACAGAATCTGCTCAATGATTCATACATATGTCTGTTCATCTTCGGATCCTGTTACCATGTATGTGATTACAGAATGTATATTTTGAAGGTATTGGTGAATATATAATTCATATCATTTATATGTTATATGTTTATATACATTTAACATACATTAGTATATGTATGTTAACCCCATAGTCCTAATTTACCCATCCTCCCACCTTTCATTTTGGCTAACCATTAGTTTATATGATAAGTCTGTGAGTGTCTTTTTCTTAGGAAATATGTTCATTGGTAGCAATCTTAGGATAACATGTATAAATGATATCATAGGATATTTGTCATACCCTTTTGACTTACTTAACCTTATATGATTATTTCTAGGCTCAACTCTAGTCCTGAAAACAGCATTGTTCATTTTTTTCCAGAGGCTACTATTCCATTTGGTACGTATACCATTTCGTCTTTGTTCATTCATCTGTTTATGGACCTTTTTTTGCTTCCATGTCTTGGCTATTTCAGTATTGTTGCAGTGCACATTTGCCTGCCTCTGTCTTTCCGATTCTGGTGGTCTTAGGTTATAGGCCCAAAAGGTGCCCTGCCGCATCGTATGGTAACTCAATTTTTACCTTTTCAAGCAGCTCCATTCAGTTTGCATTAGTGGTATTACTTCTTTACATCCCACCAGCAGCTAGAAGGTACACATTCCTCTAAAACCCCTTCAGCATTTATAGTTTGTAGACTTTTTGATGATGGTCATGACTGGTGTTACCTGAAACCTTTTTGAATTTGAATTTGCATGTGGCTAATAATTCCTTATACTGAGCTTTAGGCATGTCATTTTTTTCTTTTCCTTTTGTTTTAAAGAGTGAGTACAACTTCCCTCCTCTTATTGACTTCTTGAAAAGTTTCTCATGTGTTGAATTTTTTTGCCTATTCCCTACCCCAGGGCATTTTTTGAAGGCAGGTGTCATTTAGAGCCCTTCAGTCCTTGTGACTATTAAGCAACCTTTGGCACTAGGTTTAAAGCTGCTGTTGTGGGAAACAGCCACAAGGCGGCAGCATTATTACATTCTGAACTCTTCTTACTAGGGCAACAGAGTCTTCCTGGAGGTAGTTTTCCAAGGTTGTAAATTAGAGTGGAATGTGCTGGGACAAGCCCCCAGAAGTTTATGTCTCCTAACTTATGTTTGCTTTTTAAATTTAATTTCTATTTCTTATCGGAGTAAATTTGATTAGAGTGTTTTGATTGGCTGTACAGAATCTGCTCAATGATTCATACATATATCTGTTCATCTTCGGAACCTGTTATCATGTATGTGATTACAGAATGTATATTTTAAAGGTTTGGTGATTATATATTTTATATAGTTCATATGTTATATGTTTATATACATTTAACATACATTAGTATATGTATGTTAACCCCATAGTCCTAATTTACCCATCCTCCCACCTTTCATTTTGGCTAACCATTAGTTTATTTGATAAGTCTGTGAGTGTCTTTTTTTGTGGAAATATGTTCATTGGTAGCAATCGTAGGATAACATGTATAAATGATATCATAGGATATTTGTCATACCCTTTTGACTAACTTACCCTTATATGATTATTTCTAGGCTCAACTGTAGTCATGAAAACGGCATTGTTCATTTTTTTCCCGAGGCTACTATTCCATTTGGTACGTATACCACTTCGTCTTTGTCCATTCATTTTTTTATGGAGCTTTTTTTTGCTTCTATGTCTTGGCTATTTCAATATTGTTGCAGTGCATATTTGCCTGCATCTGTCTTTCCGATTTTGGTGGTCTTATATTATAGGCCCAAAAGGTGCCCTGCCGCATCATACGGTAACTCAATTTTTACCTTTTCAAGTAGCTGCATTCAGTTTTCGTTAGTGCTCTTACCAGTTTACATCCCACCGGAACCTAGAAGGTACACAGTTCTCTAAAACCCGTTCAGCATTTATAGTTTGTAGATTTTTTGCTGATGGTCATGACTGGTGTGAGCTGAAACCTTATTGAATTTGAATTTGTATGTGCCTAATAATTTCCTTTACTGAGCTTTAGGCATGCCCTTTTTTTTCTTTTCCTTTCTTTTTTAGAGAGTGAGTACAACCTCCCTCCTCTTATTGACTTCTTGAAAAATTTCTCATGTGTTGAATTTTCTTGCCTATTCCCTACCCCAAGGCATTTTTTGAGGGCCTGTATCATTTACAGCCCTGCAGTCCTTGTGACAATATAAGCAACCATTTGCACTGGGTTTAAAGCTGCTGTTGTGGGAAATAGCCACAAGGCAGCAGTATTATTAGGTTCTCAACTCTTGTTAATAGGGCAGCAGAGTCTTCCTGGAGGTAGTGTTCCGAGGTTGTAAATTAGAGTGGAATATGCTGGGACAAGCCCCCAGAAGTTTATGTCTCCTTACTTATGTTTGTTTTTTAAATTTAACTTCTACTTTTTATCGGAGTAAATTTGATTAGAGTGTTTTGATTGTCTGGCTGTACAGAATCTGCTCAATGATTCATACATATGTCTGTTCATCTGCGGATCCTGTTACCATGTATGTGATTACAGAATGTATATTTTGAAGGGATTGGTGATTATATAATTCATATCATTTATATGTTATATGTTTATATACATTTAACTTACATTAGTATATGTATGTTAACCCCATAGTCCTAATTTACCCATCCTCCCACCTTTCATTTTGGCTAACCGTTAGTATTTTTGATAAGTCTGTGACTGTCTTTTTCTGTGGAAATATGTTCATTGGTAGTAATCTTAGGAAAACATGTATAAATGATTTCATAGGATATTTGTCACACCCTTTTGACTTACTTAACCTTATATGACTATTTCTAGTCTCAACTGTAGTTCTGAAAACGGCATTGTTCATTTTTTTCCCGAGGCTACTCTTCCATTCTGTCCATATACCACTTCTTTTTTGTCCATTCACCTGTTTATGGACCATTTTTTGCTTCCATGTTTTGGGTATTTCAGTATTGTTGCAGTGCACATTTGCCTGCCTCTGTATTTCCGATTTTGGTGGTCTTAGGTTATAGGCCCAAAAGGTGCCCTGCCGCATCATATGGTAACTCAATTTTTACCTTTTCAAGCAGCTCCATTCAGTATGCGTTAGTGCTGTTACCACTTTACATCCCACCAGCAGCTAGAATGTACACAATTCTCTAAAACCCCTTCAGCATTTATAGTTTGTAGACTTTTTGCTGATGGTCATGACTGGTGTCACCTGAAACCTTTTTGAATTTGAATTTGCATGTGGCTAATAATTCCTTATACTGAGCTTTAGGCATGTCCTTTTTTTTTCTTTTCCTTTTTTTTTAAAGAGTGAGTACAATTTCCCTCCTCTTATTGACTTCTTGAAAAGTTACTCATGTGTTGAATTTTTTTGCCTATTCCCTACTCCAGGGCATTCTTTGAGGGCCGGTGTCATTTAGAGCCCTGCAGTCCTTGTGACTATTAAGCAACCTTTGGCACTGGGTTTAAAGCTGCTGTTGTGGGAAACAGCCACAAGGTGGCAGCATTATTACGTTCTCAACTCTTGTTACTAGGGCAACAGAGTCTTCCTGGAGGTAGTTTTCCAAGGTTGTAAATTAGAGTGGAATGTGCTGGGACAAGCCCCCAGAAGTTTATGTCTCCTAACTTATGTTTGCTTTTTAAATTTAATTTCTATTTCTTATCAGAGTCAGTTTGCTTAGAGTGTTTTGATTCTCTGGCTGTACAGAATGTGCTCAATGATTCATACATATGTCTGTTCATCTTCGGATCCTGCTACCATGTACGTGATTACAGAATGTATATTTTAAAGCTATTGGTGATGATATAATGCATATAGTTTATATGTGATATGTTTATATAAATTTAACATACATTAGTATATGTATGTTAACCCCATAGTCCTAATTTACCTATTCTCCCACCTTTCATTTTGGCTAACCATTAGTTTATTTGATTAGTCTGTGAGTGTCTTTTTCTGTGGAAATATGTTCATGGGTAGCAATCTTAGGATAACTTTTATAAATGATATCGTAGGATATTTATGATACCCTTTTGACTTACTTAACCTTATATAATTATTTCTAGTCTCAACTGTAGTCCTGGAAACGGCAATGTTCATTTTTTTTCCGAGGCTACTATTCCATTTGGTACGTATCCCACTTCGTCTTTGTCCATTCATCTGTTTATGGACCTTTTTTTTCCTTCCATGTCTTGGCTATTTCAGTATTGCTGCAGTGCACATTTGCCTGCCTCTGTCTTTCCGAATCTGGTGGTCTTAGGTTATAGGCCCAAAAGGTGCCCTGCCGCATCATATGGTTGCTCAATTTTTACGTTTTCAAGCAGCTCGATTCAGGTTGCGTTACTGCTGTTACCACTTTACATCCCCCCAGCAGCTAGAAGGTACACAGTTCTCTACAACCCCTTCACCATTTATAGTTTGTAGACTTTTTCCTGATGGTCATGACTGTTGTGAGCTGAAACCTTTTTGAATTTGAAATTGCATGTTAGTAATAATTCCTTATACTGAGCTTTAGGCATGTCCTATTTTTTCTTTTCCTTTTTTTTTTAAAGAGTGAGTACAACTTCCCTCCTCTTATTGACTTCTTGAAAAGTTTCTCATGTGTTGAATTTTCTTGCCTATTCCCTTGCCCAGGGCATTTTTTGAGGGCAGGTGTCATTTAGAGCCCTGCAGTCCTTGTGACTATTAAGCAACCATTGGCACTGGGTTTAAAGCTGCTGTTGTGGGAAACAGCCACAAGGCGGCAGCATTATTACGTTCTCAACTCTTGTTACTAGGGCAACAGAGTCTTCCTGGAGGTAGTTTTCCAAGGTTGTAAATTAGAGTGGAATGTTTTGGGAGAAGTCCCCAGAAGTTTATGTCTCCTAACTTATGTTTGCTTTTTAAATTTAATTTCTATTTCTTATCGGAGTAAATTTGATTAGAGTGTTTTTATTGTTTGACTGTACAGAATCTGCTCAATGATTCATACATATATCTGTTCATCTTCGGAACCTGTTAGCATGTATGTGATTACAGAATGTATATTTTAAAGGTATTGGTGATTATATTATTTATATAGTTTATATATTATATGTTTATATACATTTAACATACATTAGTATATGTATGTTAACCCCATTGTCCTAATTTACCCATCCTCCCACCTTTCATTTTGGCTAACCATTAGTTTATTTGATAAGTCTGTGAGTGTCTTTTTCTGTGGAAATATGTTCATTGGTAGCAATCTTAGGATAACATGTATTAATGATATCATAGGATATTTGTCATACCCTTTTGACTTACTTAACCTTATATGATTATTTCTAGGCTCAACTCTAGTCCTGAAAACGGCATTGTTCATTTTTTTCCAGAGGCTACTATTCCATTTGGTACGTGTACCATTTCGTCTTTGTCCATTCATCTGTTTATGGATCTTTTTTTTGCTTCCATGTCTTGGCTATTTCAATATTGTTGCAGTGCACATTTGCCTGCCTCTGTCTTTCCGAATCCAGTTGTCTTAGGTTATAGGCCCAAAATGTGCCCTGCCGCATCATATGGTAGCTCAATGTTTACCTTTTCAAGCAGCTCGATTCAGTTTGCGTTACTGCTGTTACCACTTTACATCCCACCAGCAGCTAGAAGGTACACAGTTCTCTAAAACCCCTTCAGCATTTATAGTTTGTAGACTTTTTGCTGATGGTCATGACTGGTGTGAGCTGAAACCTTTTTGGAGGTTGGATACGCATGTGGCTAATAATTCCTTATGCTGAGCTTTAGGCATGTCCTTTTTTTCTTTTCCTTTTTTTTTAAAGAGTGACTACAACTTCCCTCCTCTTACTGACTTCTTGAAAATTTCTCATGTGTTGAATTTTCTTGCCAATTCCATACCCCAGGGCCTTTTTTGAGGGCCTGTGTCTTTTACAGCCCTGCAGTCCTTGTGACTATATAAGCAACCATTGGCACTGGGTTTAAAGCTACTGTTGTGGGAAGCAGCCACAAGGCGGCAGCATTATTACGTTCTCAAGTCTTGTTACTAGGACAACACAGTCTTCCTGGAGGTAGTGTTCCGAGCTTGTAAATTAGAGTGCAATGTGCTGGGACAAGCCCCCAGAAGTTTATATCTCCTAACTTATGTTTGTTTTTTAAATTTAATTTCTATTTCTTATCGGAGTAAATTTGATTAGAGTGTTGTGGTTTTCTGGCTGTACAGAATCTGCTCAATGATTCATACATATGTCTGTTCATCTTCGAACCTGTTAGCATGTATGTGATTACAGAATGTATATTTTAAAGGTATTGGTGATTATATAATTTATATATTTCATATGTTATATGTTTATATACATTTAACATACATTAGTATATGTATTTTAACCCCATAGTCCTAATTTACCCATCCTCCCACCTTTCATTTTGGCTAGCCATTAGTTTATTTGATAAGTCTGTGAGTGTCTTTTTCTGTGGAAATATGTTCATTGGTAGCAATCTTAGGAAAACTTGTATAAATAATATCATAGGATATTTGTAATACCCTTTTGTCTTACTTAACCTTATATGATTATTTCTAGTCTCAACTCAGGTCCTGAAAACGGCATTGTTCATTTTTTTCCCGAGGCTACTCTTCCATTCTGTCCATATACCACTTCTTCTTTGTCCATTCACCTGTTTATTGACCTTTTTTTTGCTTCCATGTGTTTGCTATTTCAGTATTGTTGCAGTGCACATTTGCCTGCCTCTGTCTTTCCGATTCTGGTGGTCTTAGGTTATAGGCCCAAAAGGTGCCCTGCCGCATCATATGGTAGTTCAATTTTTACGTTTTCAAGCAGCTCGATTCAGTTTGCATTAGTGCTGTTACAACTTTATATCCCACCAGCAGCTAGAAGGTACACAGTTGTCTAAAACCCCTTCGGCATTTATAGTTTGTAGACTTTTTGCTGATGGTCATGACTGGTGTGAGCTGAAACCTTTTTGGAGGTTGGATACGCATGTGGCTAATAATTCCTTATGCTGAGCTTTAGGCATGTCCTTTTTTTCTTTTCCTTTTTTTTTAAAGAGTGACTACAACTTCCCTCCTCTTATTGACTTCTTGAAAATTTCTCATGTGTTGAATTTTCTTGCCAATTCCATACCCCAGGGCATTTTTTGAGGGCCTGTGTCTTTTACAGCCCTACAGTCCTTGTGACTATATAAGCAACCATTGGCACTGGGTTTAAAGCTACTGTTGTGGGAAGCAGCCACAAGGCGGCAGCATTATTACGTTCTCAAGTCTTGTTACTAGGACAACACAGTCTTCCTGGAGGTAGTGTTCCGAGCTTGTAAATTAGAGTGCAATGTGCTGGGACAAGCCCCCAGAAGTTTATATCTCCTAACTTATGTTTGTTTTTTAAATTTAATTTCTATTTCTTATCGGAGTAAATTTGATTAGAGTGTTGTGGTTTTCTGGCTGTACAGAATCTGCTCAATGATTCATACATATGTCTGTTCATCTTCGAACCTGTTAGCATGTATGTGATTACAGAATGTATATTTTAAAGGTATTGGTGATTATATTATTTATATATTTCATATGTTATATGTTTATATACATTTAACATACATTAGTATATGTATCTTAACCCCATTGTCCTAATTTACCCATCCTCCCACCTTTCATTTTGGCTAGCCATTAGTTTATTTGATAAGTCTGTGAGTGTCTTTTTCTGTGGAAATATGTTCATTGGTAGCAATCTTAGGATAACATGTATAAATGATGTCATAGGATATTTGTCATACCCTTTTGACTTACTTAACCTTATATGATTATTTCTAGGCTCAACTGTAGTCCTGAAAACGGCATTGTTCATTTTTTTCCCGAGGCTACTATTCCATTTGGTACGTATCCCACTTCGTCTTTGTCCATTCATCTGTTTATGGACCTTTTTTTTTGCTTCCATGTCTTTGCTATTTCAGTATTGTTGCAGTGCACATTTGCCTGCCTCTGTCTTTCCGATTCTGGTGGTCTTAGGTTATAGGCCCAAAAGGTGCCCTGCCGCATCATATGGTAGCTCAATTTTTACGTTTTCAAGCAGCTCGATTCAGTTTGCATTAGTGCTGTTACGACTTTATATCCCACCAGCAGCTAGAAGGTACACACTTCTCTAAAACCCCTTCAGCATTTATAGTTTGTAGACTTTTTGCTGATGGTCATGACTGGTGTGAGCTGAAACCTTTTTGGAGGTTGGATACGCATGTGGCTAATAATTCCTTATGCTGAGCTTTAGGCATGTCCTATTTTTTCTTTTCCTTTTTTTAAAAATGAGTGAGTACAACTTCCCTCCTCTTATTGATTTCTTGAAAAGTTTCTTATGTGTTGAATTTTCTTGCCTATTCCCTACCCCAGGGCATTTTTTGAGTGCCTGTGTCATTTACAACCGTGCAGTCCTTGTGACTATATAAGCAACCATTGGCACTGGGTTTAAAGGTGCTGTTTTTGGAGACAGCCACAAGGCGGCAGCATTATTACATTCTCAAGTCTTGTTACTAGGACAACAGAGTCTTCCTGGAGGTAGTGTTCCGAGCTTTTAAATTAGAGTGCAATGTGCTGGGACAAGCCCCCAGAAGTTTATGTCTCCTTACTTATGTTTGTTTTTTAAATTTAATTTGTATTTTTTATCGGAGTAAATTTGATTAGAGTGTTTTGATTGTCTGGCTGTACAGAATCTGCTCAATGATTCATACATATGTCTGTTCATCTTCGAACCTGTTAGCATGTATGTGATTACAGAATGTATATTTTAAAGGTATTGGTGATTATATAATTTATATATTTCATATGTTATATGTTTATATACATTTAACATACATTAGTATATGTATTTTAACCCCATAGTCCTAATTTACCCATCCTCCCACCTTTCATTTTGGCTAGCAATTAGTTTATTTGATAAGTCTGTGAGTGTCTTTTTCTGTGGAAATATGTTCATTGGTAGCAATCTTAGGATAACATGTATAAATGATATCATAGGATATTTGTCATACCCTTTTGACTTACTTAACCTTATATGATTATTTCTAGGCTCAACTGTAGTCCTGAAAACGGCATTGTTCATTTTTTTCCCGAGGCTACTATTCCATTTGGTACGTATCCCACTTCGTCTTTGTCCATTCATCTGTTTATGGACCTTTTTTTGCTTCCATGTCTTGGCTATTTCAGTATTGTTGCAGTGCACATTTGCCTGCCTCTGTCTTTCCGATTCTGGTGGTCTTAGGTTATAGGCCCAAAAGGTGCCCTGCCGCATCGTATGGTAACTCAATTTTTACCTTTTGAAGCAGCTCCATTCAGTTTACATTAGTGGTATTACTTCTTTACATCCCACCAGCAGCTAGAAGGTACACATTCCTCTAAAACCCCTTCAGCATTTATAGTTTGTAGACTTTTTGATGATGGTCATGACTGGTGTTACCTGAAACCTTTTTGAATTTGAATTTGCATGTGGCTAATAATTCCTTATACTGAGCTTTAGGCATGTCATTTTTTTCTTTTCCTTTTGTTTTAAAGAGTGAGTACAACTTCCCTCCTCTTATTGACTTCTTGAAAAGTTTCTCATGTGTTGAATTTTTTTGCCTATTCCCTACCCCAGGGCATTTTTTGAATGCAGGTGTCATTTAGAGCCCTTGAGTCCTTGTGACTATTAAGCAACCTTTGGCACTGTGTTTAAAGCTGCTGTTGTGGGAAACAGCCACAAGGCGGCAGCATTATTACGTTCTCCACTCTTCTTACTAGGGCAACAGAGTCTTCCTGGAGGTAGTTTTCCAAGGTTGTAAATTAGAGTGGAATGTGCTGGGACAGGCCCCCAGAAGTTTATGTCTCCTAACTTATGTTTGCTTTTTAAATTTAATTTCTATTTCTTATCGGAGTAAATTTGATTAGAGTGTTTTGATTGGCTGTACAGAATCTGCTCAATGATTCATACATATATCTGTTCATCTTCGGAACCTGTTATCATGTATGTGATTACAGAATGTATATTTTAAAGGTTTGGTGATTATATATTTTATATAGTTCATATGTTATATGTTTATATACATTTAACATACATTAGTATATGTATGTTAACCCCATAGTCCTAATTTACCCATCCTCCCACCTTTCATTTTGGCTAACCATTAGTTTATTTGATAAGTCTGTGAGTGTCTTTTTTTGTGGAAATATGTTCATTGGTAGCAATCTTAGGATAACATGTATAAATGATATCATAGGATATTTGTCATACCCTTTTGACTAACTTACCCTTATATGACTATTTCTAGTCTCAACTGTAGTTCTGAAAACGGCATTGTTCATTTTTTTCCCGAGGCTACTCTTCCATTCTGTCCATATACCACTTCTTCTTTGTCCATTCACCTGTTTATGGACCATTTTTTGCTTCATTGTCTTGGGTATTTCAGTATTGTTGCAGTGCACATTTGCCTGCCTCTGTATTTCCGATTTTGGTGGTCTTAGGTTATAGGCCCAAAAGGTGCCCTGCCGCATCATATGGTAACTCAATTTTTACCTTTTCAAGCAGCTCCATTCAGTATGCGTTAGTGCTGTTACCACTTTACATCCCACCAGCAGGTAGAATGTACACAATTCTCTAAAACCCCTTCAGCATTTATACTTTGTAGACTTTTTGCTGATGGTCATGACTGGTGTCACCTGAAACCTTTTTGAATTTGAATTTGCATGTGGCTAATAATTCCTTATACTGAGCTTTAGGCATGTCCTTTTTTTTTCTTTTCCTTTTTTTTTAAAGAGTGAGTACAACTTCCGTCCTCTTATTGACTTCTTGAAAATTTCTCATGTGTTGAATTTTCTTGCCAATTCCATACCCCAGGGCATTTTTTGAGGGCCTGTGTCTTTTACAGCCCTGCAGTCCTTGTCACTATATAAGCAACCATTGGCACTGGGTTTAAAGCTACTGTTGTGGGAAGCAGCCACAAGGCGGCAGCATAATTACGTTCTCAAGTCTTGTTACTAGGACAACACAGTCTTCCTGGAGGTAGTGTTCCGAGCTTGTAAATTAGAGTGCAATGTGCTGGGACAAGCCCCCAGAAGTTTATGTCTCCTAACTTATGTTTGTTTTTTAAATTTAATTTCTATTTCTTATCGGAGTAAATTTGATTAGAGTGTTGTGGTTTTCTGGCTGTACAGAATCTGCTCAATGATTCATACATATGTCTGTTCATCTTCGAACCTGTTAGCATGTATGTGATTACAGAATGTATATTTTAAAGGTATTGGTGATTATATAATTTATATATTTCATATGTTATATGTTTATATACATTTAACATACATTAGTATATGTATTTTAACCCCATTGTCCTAATTTACCCATCCTCCCACCTTTCATTTTGGCTAGCCATTAGTTTATTTGATAAGTCTGTGAGTGTCTTTTTCTGTGGAAATATGTTCATTGGTAGCAATCTTAGGATAACATGTATAAATGATGTCATAGGATATTTGTCATACCCTTTTGACTTACTTAACCTTATATGATTATTTCTAGGCTCAACTGTAGTCCTGAAAACGGCATTGTTCATTTTTTTCCCGAGGCTACTATTCCATTTGGTACGTATCCCACTTCGTCTTTGTCCATTCATCTGTTTATGGACCTTTTTTTTTGCTTCCATGTCTTTGCTATTTCAGTATTGTTGCAGTGCACATTTGCCTGCCTCTGTCTTTCCGATTCTGGTGGTCTTAGGTTATAGGCCCAAAAGGTGCCCTGCCGCATCATATGGTAGCTCAATTTTTACGTTTTCAAGCAGCTCGATTCAGTTTGCATTAGTGCTGTTACGACTTTATATCCCACCAGCAGCTAGAAGGTACACACTTCTCTAAAACCCCTTCAGCATTTATAGTTTGTAGACTTTTTGCTGATGGTCATGACTGGTGTGAGCTGAAACCTTTTTGGAGGTTGGATACGCATGTGGCTAATAATTCCTTATGCTGAGCTTTAGGCATGTCCTATTTTTTCTTTTCCTTTTTTTTAAAATGAGTGAGTACAACTTCCCTCCTCTTATTGACTTCTTGAAAAGTTTCTTATGTGTTGAATTTTCTTGCCTATTCCCTACCCCAGGGCATTTTTTGAGGGCAGGTGTCATTTACAACCGTGCAGTCCTTGTGACTATATAAGCAACCATTGGCACTGGGTTTAAAGGTGCTTTTTTTGGAGACAGCCACAAGGCGGCAGCATTATTACGTTCTCAAGTCTTGTTACTAGGACAACAGAGTCTTCCTGGAGGTAGTGTTCCGAGCTTGTAAATTAGAGTGCAATGTGCTGGGACAAGCCCCCAGACGTTTATGTCTCCTTACTTATGTTTGTTTTTTAAATTTAATTTGTCTTTCTTATCGGAGTAAATTTGATTAGAGTGTTTGGATTGTCTGGCTGTACAGAATCTGCTCAATGATTCACACATATGTCTGTTCATCTTCGGATCCTGTTACCATGTATGTGATTACAGAATGTATATTTTGAAGGTATTGGTGAATATATAATTCATATCATTTATATGTTATATGTTTATATACATTTAACATACTTTAGTATATGTATGTTAACCCCATAGTCCTAATTTACCCATCCTCCCACCTTTCATTTTGGCTAACCATTAGTTTATTTGATAAGTCTGTGAGTGTCTTTTTCTGTGGAAATATGTTCATTGGTAGCAATCTTAGGAAAACTTGTATAAATAATATCATAGGATATTTGTAATACCCTTTTGTCTTACTTAACCTTATATGATTATTTCTAGTCTCAACTCTAGTCCTGAAAACGGCATTGTTCATTTTTTTCCCGAGGCTACTCTTCCATTCTGTCCATATACCACTTCTTCTTCGTCCATTCACCTGTTTATGGACCTTTTTTTTGCTTCCATGTCTTTGCTATTTCAGTATTGTTGCAGTGCACATTTGCCTACCTCTGTCTTTCCGATTCTGGTGGTCTTAGGTTATAGGCCCAAAAGGTGCCCTGCCGCATCATATGGTAGCTCAATTTTTACGTTTTCAAGCAGCTCGATTCAGTTTGCATTAGTGCTCTTACGACTTTATATCCCACCAGCAGCTAGAAGGTACACACTTCTCTAAAACCCCTTCAGCATTTATAGTTTGTAGACTTTTTGCTGATGGTCATGACTGGTGTGAGCTGAAACCTTTTTGGAGGTTGGATACGCATGTGGCTAATAATTCCTTATGCTGAGCTTTAGGCATGTCCTATTTTTTCTTTTCCTTTTTTTTAAAATGAGTGAGTACAACTTCCCTCCTCTTATTGATTTCTTGAAAAGTTTCTTATGTGTTGAATTTTCTTGCCTATTCCCTACCCCAGGGCATTTTTTGAGTGCCTGTGTCATTTACAACCGTGCAGTCCTTGTGACTATATAAGCAACCATTGGCACTGGGTTTAAAGGTGCTGTTTTTGGAGACAGCCACAAGGCGGCAGCATTATTACGTTCTCAAGTCTTGTTACTAGGACAACAGAGTCTTCCTGGAGGTAGTGTTCCGAGCTTTTAAATTAGAGTGCAATGTGCTGGGACAAGCCCCCAGAAGTTTATGTCTCCTTACTTATGTTTGTTTTTTAAATTTAATTTGTATTTTTTATCGGAGTAAATTTGATTAGAGTGTTTTGATTGTCTGGCTGTACAGAATCTGTTCAATGATTCATACATATGTCTGTTCATCTTCGGATCCTGTTACCATGTATGTGATTACAGAATGTATATTTTGAAGGTATTGGTGATTATATAATTCATATCATTTATATGTTATATGTTTATATACATTTAACTTATATTAGTATATGTATGTTAACCCCATAGTCCTAATTTACCCATCCCCCCACCTTTCATTTTGGCTAACCATTAGTTTATTTGATAAGTCTGTGAGTGTCTTTTTCAGTGGAAATATGTTCATTGGTAGCAATCTTAGGATAACATGTATAAATGATATCATAGGATATTTGTCATACCCTTTTGACTTACTTAACCTTATATGATTATTTCTAGGCTCAAATCTAGTCCTGAAAACGGCATTGTTCATTTTTTTCCAGAGGCTACTATTCCATTTGGTACATATACCATTTCGTCTTTGTCCTTTCATCTGTTTATGGACCTTTTTTTTGCTTCCATGTCTTGGCTATTTCAATATTGTTGCAGTGCACATTTGCCTGCCTCTGTCTTTCCGAATCCGGTGGTCTTAGGTTATAGGCCCAAAAGGTGCCCTGCCGCATCGTATGGTAACTCAATTTTTACCTTTTCAAGCAGCTCCATTCAGTTTGCATTAGTGGTATTACTTCTTTACATCCCACCAGCAGCTAGAAGGTACACATTCCTCTAAAACCCCTTCAGCATTTATAGTTTGTAGACTTTTTGATGATGGTCATGAGTGGTGTTACCTGAAACCTTTTTGAATTTGAATTTGCATGTGGCTAATAATTCCTTATACTGAGCTTTAGGCATGTCCTTTTTTTCTTTTCCTTTTTTTTTTAAAGAGTGAGTACAACTTCCCTCCTCTTATTGACTTTTTGGAAATTTCTCATGTGTTGAATGTTCTTGCCAATTCCCTACCCCAGGGCATATTTTGAGGGCTTGTGTCATTTACAGCCCTGCAGTCCTTGTGACTATATAAGCAATCATTGGCACTGGGTTTAAAGTGCTGTTGTGGGAAGCAGCCACAAGGCGGCAGCATTATTGCGTTCTCAAGTCTTGTTACTAGGAGAACAGAGTCTTCCTGGATGTAGTGTTCTGAGCTTGTAAATTAGAGTGCAATATGCTGGGACAAGCCCCCAGAAGTTTATGTCTCCTAACTTATGTTTGTTTTTTAAATTTAATTTCTATTTCTTATCGGAGTAAATTTGATTAGAGTGTTTTGATTGTCTGGCTGTACAGAATCTGCTCAATGATTCATACATATGTCTGTTCATCTTCGGATCCTGTTACCATGTATGTGATCACAGAATATATATTTTGAAGGTATTGGTGATTATATAATTCATATCGTTTATATGTTATATGTTTATATACATTTAACTTACATTAGTATATGTATGTTAACCCCATAGTCCTAACTTACCCATCCCCCCACCTTTCATTTTGGCTAGCCATTAGTTTATTTGATAAGTCTGTGAGTGTCTTTTTCTGTGGAAATATGTTCATTGGTAGCAATCTTAAGAAAACTTGTATAAATGATATCATAGGATATTTGTCATACCCTTTTGACTTACTTAACCTTATATGATTTTTTCTAGGCTCAACTGTAGTCCTGAAAACAGCATTGTTCATTTTTCTCCCGAGGCTACTATTCCATTCTGTCCGTATACCACTTCTTCTTTGTCCATTCATCTGTTTATGGACCTTTTTTTTGCTTCCATATCTTGGCTATTTCAGTATTGTTGCAGTGCATATTTGCCTGCCTCTGTCTCTCCAATTTTGGTGGTCTTAGGTTATAGGCCCAAAAGGTGCCCTGCCGCATCATTTGGTAGCTCAATTTTTACCTTTTCAAGCAGCTCGATTCAGTTTGCGTTAGTGCTGTTTCCACTTTACATCCCACCAGCAGCTAGAAGGTACACAGATCTCTAAAACCCCTTCAGCATTTATAGTTTGTAGACATTTTGCTGATGGTAATGACTGGTGTGAGCTGAAACCTTTTTGAATTTGAATTTGTATGTGGCTAATAATTCCTTATACTAAGCTTTAGGCATGTCCTTTTTTTTCTTTTCCTTTTTTTTTTAAAGAGTGAGTACAACTTCCCTCCTCTTATTGACTTCTTAGAAATTTCTCATGTGTTGAATGTTCTTGCCAATTCCCTACCCCAGGGCATATTTTGAGGGCTTGTGTCATTTACAGCCCTGCAGTCCTTGTGACTATATAAGCAATCATTGGCACTGGGTTTAAAGTGCTGTTGTGGGAAGCAGCCACAAGGCGGCAGCATTATTGCGTTCTCAAGTCTTGTTACTAGGAGAACAGAGTCTTCCTGGAGGTAGTGTTCTGAGCTTGTAAATTAGAGTGCAATATGCTGGGACAAGCCCCCAGAAGTTTATGTCTCCTAACTTATGTTTTTTATTTTAATTTAATTTCTATTTCTTATCGGAGTAAATTTGATTAGAGTGTTTTGATTGTCTGGCTGTACAGAATCTGCTCAATGATTCATACATATGTCTGTTCATCTTCGGATCCTGTTACCATGTATGTGATCACAGAATATATATTTTGAAGGTATTGGTGATTATATAATTCATATCGTTTATATGTTATATGTTTATATACATTTAACTTACATTAGTATATGTATGTTAACCCCATAGTCCTAACTTACCCATCCCCCCACCTTTCATTTTGGCTAACCATTAGTTTATTTGATAAGTCTGTGAGTGTCTTTTTCTGTGGAAATATGTTCATTGGTGGCAATCTTAAGAAAACTTGTATAAATGATATCATAGGATATTTGTCATACCCTTTTGACTTACTTAACCTTATATGATTTTTTCTAGGCTCAACTGTAGTCCTGAAAACAGCATTGTTCATTTTTCTCCTGAGGCTACTATTCCATTCTGTCCGTATACCACTTCTTCTTTGTCCATTCATCTGTTTATGGACCTTTTTTTTGCTTCCATATCTTGGCTATTTCAGTATTGTTGCAGTGCATATTTGCCTGCCTCTGTCTCTCCAATTTTGGTGTTCTTAGGTTATAGGCCCAAAAGGTGCCCTGCCGCATCATTTGGTAGCTCAATTTTTACCTTTTCAAGCAGCTCGATTCAGTTTGCGTTAGTGCTGTTTCCACTTTACATCCCACCAGCAGCTAGAAGGTACACAGATCTCTAAAACCCCTTCAGCATTTATAGTTTGTAGACATTTTGCTGATGGTAATGACTGGTGTGAGCTGAAACCTTTTTGAATTTGAATTTGTATGTGGCTAATAATTCCTTATACTAAGCTTTAGGCATGTCCTTTTTTTTCTTTTCCTTTTTTTTTTAAAGAGTGAGTACAACTTCCCTCCTCTTATTGACTTCTTAGAAATTTCTCATGTGTTGAATGTTCTTGCCAATTCCCTACCCCAGGGCATATTTTGAGGGCTTGTGTCATTTACAGCCCTGCAGTCCTTGTGACTATATAAGCAATCATTGGCACTGGGTTTAAAGTGCTGTTGTGGGAAGCAGCCACAAGGCGGCAGCATTATTGCGTTCTCAAGTCTTGTTACTAGGAGAACAGAGTCTTCCTGGAGGTAGTGTTCTGAGCTTGTAAATTAGAGTGCAATATGCTGGGACAAGCCCCCAGAAGTTTATGTCTCCTAACTTATGTTTTTTATTTTAATTTAATTTCTATTTCTTATCGGAGTAAATTTGATTAGAGTGTTTTGATTGTCTGGCTGTACAGAATCTGCTCAATGATTCATACATATGTCTGTTCATCTTCGGATCCTGTTACCATGTATGTGATCACAGAATATATATTTTGAAGGTATTGGTGATTATATAATTCATATCGTTTATATGTTATATGTTTATATACATTTAACTTACATTAGTATATGTATGTTAACCCCATAGTCCTAACTTACCCATCCCCCCACCTTTCATTTTGGCTAACCATTAGTTTATTTGATAAGTCTGTGAGTGTCTTTTTCTGTGGAAATATGTTCATGGGTAGCAATCTTAGGATAACTTTTATAAATGATATCATAGGATATTTGTCATACCCTTTTGACTTACTTAACCTTATATGATTTTTTCTAGGCTCAACTGTAGTCCTGAAAACAGCATTGTTCATTTTTCTCCCGAGGCTACTATTCCATTCTGTCCGTATACCACTTCTTCTTTGTCCATTCATCTGTTTATGGACCTTTTTTTTGCTTCCATATCTTGGCTATTTCAGTATTGTTGCAGTGCATATTTGCCTGCCTCTGTCTCTCCAATTTTGGTGTTCTTAGGTTATAGGCCCAAAAGGTGCCCTGCCGCATCATTTGGTAGCTCAATTTTTACCTTTTCAAGCAGCTCGATTCAGTTTGCGTTAGTGCTGTTTCCACTTTACATCCCACCAGCAGCTAGAAGGTACACAGATCTCTAAAACCCCTTCAGCATTTATAGTTTGTAGACATTTTGCTGATGGTAATGACTGGTGTGAGCTGAAACCTTTTTGAATTTGAATTTGTATGTGGCTAATAATTCCTTATACTAAGCTTTAGGCATGTCCTTTTTTTTCTTTTCCTTTTTTTTTTAAAGAGTGAGTACAACTTCCCTCCTCTTATTGACTTCTTAGAAATTTCTCATGTGTTGAATGTTCTTGCCAATTCCCTACCCCAGGGCATATTTTGAGGGCTTGTGTCATTTACAGCCCTGCAGTCCTTGTGACTATATAAGCAATCATTGGCACTGGGTTTAAAGTGCTGTTGTGGGAAGCAGCCACAAGGCGGCAGCATTATTGCGTTCTCAAGTCTTGTTACTAGGAGAACAGAGTCTTCCTGGAGGTAGTGTTCTGAGCTTGTAAATTAGAGTGCAATATGCTGGGACAAGCCCCCAGAAGTTTATGTCTCCTAACTTATGTTTTTTTTTTAAATTTAATTTCTATTTCTTATCGGAGTAAATTTGATTAGAGTGTTTTGATTGTCTGGCTGTACAGAATCTGCTCAATGATTCATACATATGTCTGTTCATCTTCGGATCCTGTTACCATGTATGTGATCACAGAATATATATTTTGAATGTATTGGTGATTATATAATTCATATCGTTTATATGTTATATGTTTATATACATTTAACTTACATTAGTATATGTATGTTAACCCCATAGTCCTAACTTACCCATCCCCCCACCTTTCATTTTGGCTAACCATTAGTTTATTTGATAAGTCTGTGAGTGTCTTTTTCTGTGGAAATATGTTCATTGGTAGCAATCTTAAGAAAACTTGTATAAATGATATCATAGGATATTTGTCATACCCTTTTGACTTACTTAACCTTATATGATTTTTTCTAGGCTCAACTGTAGTCCTGAAAACAGCATTGTTCATTTTTCTCCCGAGGCTACTATTCCATTCTGTCCGTATACCACTTCTTCTTTGTCCATTCATCTGTTTATGGACCTTTTTTTTGCTTCCATATCTTGGCTATTTCAGTATTGTTGCAGTGCATATTTGCCTGCCTCTGTCTTTCCAATTTTGGTGGTCTTAGTTTATAGGCCCAAAAGGTGCCCTGCCGCATCATTTGGTAGCTCAATTTTTACCTTTTCAAGCAGCTCGATTCAGTTTGCGTTAGTGCTGTTTCCACTTTACATCCCACCAGCAGCTAGAAGGTACACAGATCTCTAAAACCCTTTCAGCATTTATACTTTGTAGACATTTTGCTGATGGTAATGACTGGTGTGAGCTGAAACCTTTTTGAATTTGAATTTGTATGTGGCTAATAATTCCTTATACTAAGCTTTAGGCATGTCCTTTTTTTTCTTTTCCTTTTTTTTTTTAAAGAGTGAGTACAACTCCCCTCCTCTTATTGACTTCTTGAAAAATTTCTCATGTGTTGGATTTTCTTGCCTATTCCCTACCCCAGGGCAATTTTTGAGGGCCTGTGTCATTTACAGCCCTGCAGTCCTTGGGACTATATAAGCAACCATTGTCAATGGGTTTAAAGCTGCTGTTTTGGGAGACAGCCACAAGGCGGCAGCATTATTACGTTCTCAAGTCTTGTTACTAGGACAACAGAGTCTTCCTGGAGGTAGTGTTCCGAGCTTTTAAATTAGAGTGCAATGTGCTGGGACAAGCCCCCAGAAGTTTATGTCTCCTTACTTATGTTTGTTTTTTAAATTTAATTTGTCTTTCTTATCGGAGTAAATTTGATTAGAGTGTTTTGATTGTCTGGCTGTACAGAATCTGCTCAATGATTCACACATATGTCTGTTCATCTTCGGATCCTGTTACCATGTATGTGATTACAAAATGTATATTTTGAAGGTATTGGTGAATATATAATTCATATCATTTATATGTTATATGTTTATATACATTTAACTTACATTAGTATATGTATGTTAACCCCATAGTCCTAATTTACCCATCCTCCCACCTTTCATTTTGGCTAACCATTAGTTTATTTGATAAGTCTGTGAGTGTCTTTTTCTGTGGAAATATGTTCATTGGTAGCAATCTTAGGAAAACTTGTATAAATAATATCATAGGATATTTGTAATACCCTTTTGTCTTACTTAACCTTATATGATTATTTCTAGTCTCAACTCTAGTCCTGAAAACGGCATTGTTCATTTTTTTCCCGAGGCTACTCTTCCATTCTGTCCATATACCACTTCTTCTTTGTCCATTCACCTGTTTATGGACCTTTTTTTTGCTTCCATGTCTTTGCTATTTCAGTATTGTTGCAGTGCACATTTGCCTGCCTCTGTCTTTCCGATTCTGGTGGTCTTAGGTTATAGGCCCAAAAGGTGCCCTGCCGCATCATATGGTAGCTCAATTTTTACGTTTTCAAGCAGCTCGATTCAGTTTGCATTAGTGCTGTTACGACTTTATATCCCACCAGCAGCTAGAAGGTACACACTTCTCTAAAACCCCTTCAGCATTTATAGTTTGTAGACTTTTTGCTGATGGTCATGACTGGTGTGAGCTGAAACCTTTTTGGAGGTTGGATACGCATGTGGCTAATAATTCCTTATGCTGAGTTTTAGGCATGTCCTTTTTTTCTTTTCCTTTTTTTTTAAAGAGTGAGTTCAACTTCCGTACTCTTATTGACTTTTGAAAATTTCTCATGTGTTGAATTTTCTTGCCAATTCCTTACCCTAGGGCATTTTTTGAGGGCCTGTGTCTTTTACAGCCCTGCAGTCCTTGTGACTATATAAGCAACCATTGGCACTGGGTTTAAAGCTACTGTTGAGGGAAGCAGCCACAAGGCGGCAGCATTATTACGTTCTCAATTCTTGTTACTAGGACAACACAGTCTTCCTGGAGGTAGTGTTCCGAGCTTGTAAATTAGAGTGCAATGTGCTGGGACAAGCCCCCAAAAGTTTATGTCTCCTAACTTATGTTTGTTTTTTAAATTTAATTTCTATTTCTTATCGGAGTAAATTTGATTAGAGTGTTTTGATTGTCTGGCTGTACAGAATCTGCTCAATGATTCATACATATGTCTGTTCATCTTCGGATCCTGTTACCATGTATGTGATTACAGAATGTATATTTTGAAGGTATTGGTGAATATATAATTCATATCATTTATATGTTATATGTTTATATACATTTAACATACATTAGTATATGTATGTTAACCCCATAGTCCTAATTTACCCATCCTCCCACCTTTCATTTTGGCTAACCATTAGTTTATATGATAAGTCTGTGAGTGTCTTTTTCTGTGGAAATATGTTCATTGGTAGCAATCTTAGGATAACATGTATAAATGATATCATAGGATATTTGTCATACCCTTTTGACTTACTTAACCTTATATGATTATTTCTAGGCTCAACTCTAGTCCTGAAAACAGCATTGTTCATTTTTTTCCAGAGGCTACTATTCCATTTGGTACGTATACCATTTCGTCTTTGTTCATTCATCTGTTTATGGACCTTTTTTTGCTTCCATGTCTTGGCTATTTCAGTATTGTTGCAGTGCACATTTGCCTGCCTCTGTCTTTCCGATTCTGGTGGTCTTAGGTTATAGGCCCAAAAGGTGCCCTGCCGCATCGTATGGTAACTCAATTTTTACCTTTTCAAGCAGCTCCATTCAGTTTGCATTAGTGGTATTACTTCTTTACATCCCACCAGCAGCTAGAAGGTACACATTCCTCTAAAACCCCTTCAGCATTTATAGTTTGTAGACTTTTTGATGATGGTCATCACTGGTGTTACCTGAAACCTTTTTGAATTTGAATTTGCATGTGGCTAATAATTCCTTATACTGAGCTTTAGGCATGTCATTTTTTTCTTTTCCTTTTGTTTTAAAGAGTGAGTACAACTTCCCTCCTCTTATTGACTTCTTGAAAAGTTTCTCATGTGTTGAATTTTTTTGCCTATTCCCTACCCCAGGGCATTTTTTGAAGGCAGGTGTCATTTAGAGCCCTTCAGTCCTTGTGACTATTAAGCAACCATTGGCACTGGGTTTAAAGGTGCTGTTTTTGGAGACAGCCACAAGGCGGCAGCATTATTACGTTCTCAAGTCTTGTTACTAGCACAACACAGTCTTCCTGGAGGTAGTGTTCCGAGCCTGTAAATTAGAGTGCAATGTCCTGGGACAAGCCCCCAGAAGTTTATGTCTCCTAACTTATGTTTGTTTTTTTAAATTTAATTTCTATTTCTTATCGGAGTAAATTTGATTAGAGTGTTTTGATTGTCTGGCTGTACAGAATCTGCTCAATGATTCATACATATGTCTGTTCATCTTCGGATCCTGTTACCATGTATGTGATCACAGAATATATATTTTGAAGGTATTGGTGATTATATAATTCATATCGTTTATATGTTATATGTTTATATACATTTAACTTACATTAGTATATGTATGTTAACCCTATAGTCCTAACTTACCCATCCCCCCACCTTTCATTTTGGCTAACCATTAGTTTATTTGATAAGTCTGTGAGTGTCTTTTTCTGTGGAAATATGTTCATTGGTAGCAATCTTAAGAAAACTTGTATAAATGATATCATAGGATATTTGTCATACCCTTTTGACTTACTTAACCTTATATGATTTTTTCTAGGCTCAACTGTAGTCCTGAAAACAGCATTGTTCATTTTTCTCCCGAGGCTACTATTCCATTCTGTCCGTATACCACTTCTTCTTTGTCCATTCATCTGTTTATGGACCTTTTTTTTGCTTCCATATCTTGGCTATTTCAGTATTGTTGCAGTGCATATTTGCCTGCCTCTGTCTTTCCAATTTTGGTGGTCTTAGGTAATAGGCCCAAAAGGTGCCCTGCCGCATCATTTGGTAGCTCAATGTTTACCTTTTCAAGCAGCTCGATTCAGTTTGCGTTACTGCTGTTACCACTTTACATCCAAACAGCAGCTAGAAGGTACACAGTTCTCTAAAACCCCTTCAGCATTTATAGTTTGTAGACTTTTTGCTGATGGTCATGACTGGTGTGAGCTGAAACCTTTTTGGAGGTTGGATACGCATGTGGCTAATAATTCCTTATGCTGAGCTTTAGGCATGTCCTTTTTTTCTTTTCCTTTTTTTTTAAAGAGTGAGTACAACTTCCGTACTCTTATTGACTTCTTGAAAATTTCTCATGTGTTGAATTTTCTTGCCAATTCCCTACCCCAGGGCATTTTTTGAGGGCCTGTGTCTTTTACAGCCCTGCAGTCCTTGTGACTATATAAGCAACCATTGGCACTGGGTTTAAAGCTACTGTTGTGGGAAGCAGCCACAAGGCGGCAGCATTATTACGTTCTCAAGTCTTGTTACTAGGACAACACAGTCTTCCTGGAGGTAGTGTTCCGAGCCTGTAAATTAGAGTGCAATGTCCTGGGACAAGCCCCCAGAAGTTTATGTCTCCTAACTTAAGTTTGTTTTTTAAATTTAATTTCTATTTCTTATCGGAGTAAATTTGATTAGAGTGTTGTGGTTTTCTGGCTGTACAGAATCTGCTCAATGATTCATACATATGTCTGTTCATCTTCGAACCTGTTAGCATGTATGTGATTACAGAATGTATATTTTAAAGGTATTGGTGATTATATAATTTATATAGTTCATATGTTATATGTTTATATACATTTAACATACATTAGTATATGTATGTTAACCCCATAGTCCTAATTTACCCATCCTCCCACCTTTCATTTTGGCTAGCCATTAGTTTATTTGATAAGTCTGTGAGTGTCTTTTTCTGTGGAAATATGTTCATTGGTAGCAATCTTAGGATAACATGTATAAATGATGTCATAGGATATTTGTCATACCCTTTTGACTTACTTAACCTTATATGATTATTTCTAGGCTCAACTGTAGTCCTGAAAACGGCATTGTTCATTTTTTTCCCGAGGCTACTATTCCATTTGGTACGTATCCCACTTCGTCTTTGTCCATTCATCTGTTTATGGACCTTTTTTTTTGCTTCCATGTCTTGGCTATTTCAATATTGTTGCAATGCACATTTGCCTGCCTCTCTCTTTCCGAATCTGGTGGTCTTAGGTTATAGGCCCAAAAGGTGCCCTGCCGCACCATATGGTAACTCAATTTTTACCTTTTCAAGCAGCTCGATTCAGTTTGCGTTACTGCTGTTACCACTTTACATCCCACCAGCAGCTAGAAGGTACACAGATCTCTAAAACCCCTTCAGCATTTATAGTTTGTAGACATTTTGCTGATGGTAATGACTGGTGTGAGCTGAAACCTTTTTGAATTTGAATTTGTATGTGGCTAATAATTCCTTATACTAAGCTTTAGGCATGTCCTTTTTTTTCTTTTCCTTTTTTTTTTTAAAGAGTGAGTACAACTCCCCTCCTCTTATTGACTTCTTGAAAAATTTCTCATGTGTTGGATTTTCTTGCCTATTCCCTACCCCAGGGCAATTTTTGAGGGCCTGTGTCATTTACAGCCCTGCAGTCCTTGGGACTATATAAGCAACCATTGTCACTGGGTTTAAAGCTGCTGTTTTGGGAGACAGCCACAAGGCAGCAGCATTATTACGTTCTCAAGTCTTGTTACTAGGACAACAGAGTCTTCCTGGAGGTAGTGTTCCGAGCTTGTAAATTAGAGTGCAATGTGTGGGACAAGCCCCCAGAAGTTTATGTCTCCTTACTTATGTTTGTTTTTTAAATTTAATTTGTATTTTTTATCGGAGTAAATTTCATTAGAGTGTTTTGATTGTCTGGCTGTACAGAATCTGTTCAATGATTCACACATATGTCTGTTCATTTTCGGATCCTGTTACCATGTATGTGATTACAGAATGTATATTTTGAAGGTATTGGTGATTATATAATTCATATCATTTATATGTTATATGTTTATATACATTTAAGTTATATTAGTATATGTATGTTAACCCCATAGTCCTAATTTACCCATCCTCCCACCTTTCATTTTGGCTAACCATTAGTTTATTTGATAAGTCTGTGAGTGTCTTTTTCTGTGGAAATATGTTCATTGGTAGCAATCTTAGGAAAACTTGTATAAATAATATCATAGGATATTTGTAATACCCTTTTGTCTTACTTAACCTTATATGATTATTTCTAGTCTCAACTCTAGTCCTGAAAACGGCATTGTTCATTTTTTTCCCGAGGCTACTATTCCATTCTGTCCATATACCACTTCTTCTTTGTCCATTCACCTGTTTATGGACCTTTTTTTTGCTTCCATGTCTTTGCTATTTCAGTATTGTTGCAGTGCACATTTGGCTGCCTCTGTCTTTCCGATTCTGGTGGTCTTAGGTTATAGGCCCAAAAGGTGCCCTGCCGCATCATATGGTAGTTCAATTTTTACGTTTTCAAGCAGCTCGATTCAGTTTGCATTAGTGCTGTTACAACTTTATATCCCACCAGCAGCTAGAAGGTACACACTTCTCTAAAACCCCTTCAGCATTTATAGTTTGTAGACTTTTTGCTGATGGTCATGACTGGTGTGAGCTGAAACCTTTTTGGAGGTTGGATACGCATGTGGCTAATAATTCCTTATGCTGAGCTTTAGGCATGTCCTATTTTTTCTTTTCCTTTTTTTTAAAAAGTGTGAGTACAACTTCCCTCCTCTTATTGATTTCTTGAAAAGTTTCTTATGTGTTGAATTTTCTTGCCTATTCCCTACCCCAGGGCATTTTTTGAGTGCCTGTGTCATTTACAACCGTACAGTCCTTGTGACTATATAAGCAAGCATTGGCACTGGGTTTAAAGGTGCTGTTTTTGAAGACAGCCACAAGGCGGCAGCATTGTTACGTTCTCAAGTCTTGTTACTAGGACAACAGAATCTTCCTGGAGGTAGTGTTCCGAGCTTTTAAATTAGAGTGCAATGTGCTGGGACAAGCCCCCAGAAGTTTATGTCTCCTTACTTATGTTTGTTTTTTAAATTTACTTTGTATTTTTTATCGGAGTAAATTTGATTAGAGTGTTTTGATTGTCTGGCTGTACAGAATCTGTTCAATGATTCATACATATGTCTGTTCATCTTCGGATCCTGTTACCATGTATGTGATTACAGAATGTATATTTTGAAGGTATTGGTGATTATATAATTCATATCATTTATGTGTTATATGTTTATATACATTTAACTTATATTAGTATATGTATGTTAACCCCATAGTCCTAATTTACCCATCCCCCCACCTTTCATTTTGGCTAACCATTAGTTTATTTGATAAGTCTGTGAGTGTCTTTTTCTGTGGAAATATGTTCATTGGTAGCAATCTTAGGATAACATGTATAAATGATATCATAGGATATTTGTCATACCCTTTTGACTTACTTAACCTTATATGATTATTTCTAGGCTCAACTCTAGTCCTGAAAACGGCATTGTTCATTTTTTTCCAGAGGCTACTATTCCATTTGGTACGTATACCATTTCGTCTTTGTCCATTCATCTGTTTATGGACCTTTTTTTGCTTCCATGTCTTGGCTATTTCAGTATTGTTGCAGTGCACAATTGCCTGCCTGTGTCTTTCCGATTCTGGTGGTCTTAGGTTATAGGCCCAAAAGGTGCCCTGCTGCATCGTATGGTAACTCAATTTTTACCTTTTCAAGCAGCTCCATTCAGTTTGCATTAGTGGTATTACTTCTTTACATCCCACCAGCAGCTAGAAGGTACACATTCCTCTAAAACCCCTTCAGCATTTATAGTTTGTAGACTTTTTGATGATGGTCATCACTGGTGTTACCTGAAACCTTTTTGAATTTGAATTTGCATGTGGCTAATAATTCCTTATACTGAGCTTTAGGCATGTCATTTTTTTCTTTTCCTTTTGTTTTAAAGAGTGAGTACAACTTCCCTCCTCTTATTGACTTCTTGAAAAGTTTCTCATGTGTTGAATTTTTTTGCCTATTCCCTACCCCAGGGCATTTTTTGAAGGCAGGTGTCATTTAGAGCCCTTCAGTCCTTGTGACTATTAAGCAACCTTTGGCACTGGGTTTAAAGCTGCTGTTGTGGGAAACAGCCACAAGGCGGCAGCATTATTACGTTCTCACCTCTTCTTACTAGGGCAACAGAGTCTTCCTGGAGGTAGTTTTTCAAGGTTGTAAATTAGATTGGAATGTGCTGGGACAAGCCCCCAGAAGTTTATGTCTCCTAACTTATGTTTGCTTTGTAAATTTAATTTCTATTTCTTATCGGAGTAAATTTGATTAGAGTGTTTTGATTGGCTGTACAGAATCTGCTCAATGATTCATACATATATCTGTTCATCTTCGGAACCTGTTATTATGTATGTGATTACAGAATGTATATTTTAAAGGTTTGGTGATTATATAATTTATATAGTTCATATGTTATATGTTTATATACATTTAACATACATTAGTATATGTATGTTAACCCCATAGTCCTAATTTACCCATCCTCCCACCTTTCATTTTGGCTAACCGTTACTATTTTTGATAAGTCTGTGACTGTCTTTTTCTGTGGAAATATGTTCATTGGTAGTAATCTTAGGAAAACATGTATAAATGATTTCATAGGATATTTGTCACACCCTTTTGACTTACTTAACCTTATATGAATATTTCTAGTCTCAACTGTAGTTCTGAAAACGGCATTGTTCATTTTTTTCCCGAGGCTACTCTTCCATTCTGTCCATATACCACTTCTTCTTTGTCCATTCACCTGTTTATGGACCATTTTTTGCTTCCATGTCTTGGGTATTTCAGTATTGTTGCAGTGCACATTTGCCTGCCTCTGTATTTCCGATTTTGGTGGTCTTAGGTTATAGGCCCAAAAGGTGCCCTGCCGCATCATATGGTAACTCAATTTTTACCTTTTCAAGCAGCTCCATTCAGTATGCGTTAGTGCTGTTACCACTTTACATCCCACCAGCAGCTAGAATGTACACAATTCTCTAAAACCCCTTCAGCATTTATAGTTTGTAGACTTTTTGCTGATGGTCATGACTGGTGTCACCTGAAACCTTTTTGAATTTGAATTTGCATGTGGCTAATAATTCCTTATACTGAGCTTTAGGCATGTCCTTTTTTTTTCTTTTCCTTTTTTTTTAAAGAGTGAGTACAACTTCCCTCCTCTTATTGACTTCTTGAAAAGTTACTCATGTGTTGAATTTTCTTGCCAATTCCATACCCCAGGGCATTTTTTGAGGGCCTGTGTCTTTTACAGCCCTGCAGTCCTTGTGACTATATAAGCAACCATTGGCACTGGGTTTAAAGCTACTGTTGTGGGAAGCAGCCACAAGGCGGCAGCATTATTTCGTTCTCAAGTCTTGTTACTAGGACAACACAGTCTTCCTGGAGGTAGTGTTCCGAGCTTGTAAATTAGAGTGCAATGTGCTGAGACAAGCCCCCAGAAGTTTATGTCTCCTAACTTATGTTTGTTTTTTAAATTTAATTTCTATTTCTTATCGGAGTAAATTTGATTAGAGTGTTGTGGTTTTCTGGCTGTACAGAATCTGCTCAATGATTCATACATATGTCTGTTCATCTTCGAACCTGTTAGCATGTATGTGATTACAGAATGTATATTTTAAAGGTATTGGTGATTATATTATTTATATATTTCATATGTTATATGTTTATATACATTTAACATACATTAGTATATGTATTTTAACCCCATTGTCCTAATTTACCCATCCTCCCACCTTTCATTTTGGCTAGCCATTAGTTTATTTGATAAGACTGTGAGTGTCTTTTTCTGTGGAAATATGTTCATTGGTAGCAATCTTAGGATAACATGTATAAATGATGTCATAGGATATTTGTCATACCCTTTTGACTTACTTAACCTTCTATGATTATTTCTAGGCTCAACTGTAGTCCTGAAAACGGCATTGTTCATTTTTTTCCCGAGGCTACTATTCCATTTGGTACGTATCCCACTTCTTCTTTGTCCATTCATCTGTTTATGGACCTTTTTTTTTGCTTCCATGTCTTTGCTATTTCAGTATTGTTGCAGTGCACATTTGCCTGCCTCTGTCTTTCCGATTCTGGTGGTCTTAGGTTATAGGCCCAAAAGGTGCCCTGCCGCATCATATGGTAGCTCAATTTTTACGTTTTCAAGCAGCTCGATTCAGTTTGCATTAGTGCTGTTACGACTTTATATCCCACCAGCAGCTAGAAGGTACACACTTCTCTAAAACCCCTTCAGCATTTATAGTTTGTAGACTTTTTGCTGATGGTCATGACTGGTGTGAGCTGAAACCTTTTTGGAGGTTGGATACGCATGTGGGTAATAATTCCTTATGCTGAGCTTTAGGCATGTCCTATTTTTTCTTTTCCTTTTTTTTAAAAAGAGTGAGTACAACTTCCCTCCTCTTATTGATTTCTTGAAAAGTTTCTTATGTGTTGAATTTTCTTGCCTATTCCCTACCCCAGGGCAATTTTTGAGGGCCTGTGTCATTTACAGCCCTGCAGTCCTTGTGATTATATAAGCAACCATTGTCATTGGGTTTAAAGCTGCTGTTTTTGGAGACAGCCACAAGGCGGCAGCATTAGTACGTTCTCAACTCTTGTTACTAGGACAACAGAGTCTTCCTGGAGGTAGTGTTCCGAGCTTTTAAATTAGAGTGCAATGTGCAGGGACAAGCCCCCAGAAGTTTATGTCTCCTTACTTATGTTTGTTTTTTAAATTTAATTTGTATTTTTTATCGGAGTAAATTTGATTAGAGTGTTTTGATTGTCTCGCTGTACAGAATCTGTTCAATGATTCATACATATGTCTGTTCATCTTCGGATCCTGTTACCATGTATGTGATCACAGAATATATATTTTGAAGGTATTGGTGATTATATAATTCATATCGTTTATATGTTATATGTTTATATACATTTAACTTACATTAGTATATGTATGTTAACCCCATAGTCCTAAATTACCCATCCCCCCACCTTTCATTTTGGCTAACCATTAGTTTATTTGATAAGTCTGTGAGTGTCTTTTTCTGTGGAAATATGTTCATTGGTAGCAATCTTAAGAAAACTTGTATAAATGATATCATAGGATATTTGTCATACCCTTTTGACTTACTTAACCTTATATGATTATTTCTAGGCTCAACTCTAGTCCTGAAAACGGCATTGTTCATTTTTTTCCAGAGGCTCCTATTCCATTTGGTACGTATACCATTTCGTCTTTGTCCTTTCATCTGTTTATGGACCTTTTTTTTGCTTCCATGTCTTGGCTATTTCAATATTGTTGCAGTGCACATTTGCCTGCCTCTGTCTTTCCGAATCCGGTGGTCTTAGGTTATAGGCCCAAAAGGTGCCCTGCCGCATCATATGGTAGCTCAATGTTTACCTTTTCAAGCAGCTCAATTCAGTTTGCGTTACTGCTGTCACCACTTTACATCCAAACAGCAGCTAGAAGGTACACAGTTCTCTAAAACCCCTTCAGCATTTATAGTTTGTAGACTTTTTGCTGATGGTCATGACTGGTGTGAGCTGAAACCTTTTTGGAGGTTGGATACACATGTGGCTAATAATTCCTTATGCTGAGCTTTAGGCATGTCCTTTTTTTCTTTTCCTTTTTTTTTAGAGTGAGTACAACTTCCCTCCTCTTATTGACTTCTTGAAAATTTCTCATGTGTTGAATTTCCTTGCCTATTCCCTACACCAGGGCATTTTTTGAGGGCCTGTGTCTTTTACAGCCCTGCAGTCCGTGTGACTATATAAGCAACCATTGGTACTGGGTTTAAAGCTACTGTTGTGGGAAGCAGCCACAAGGCGGCAGCATTATTACGTTCTCAAGTCTTGTTACTAGGACAACACAGTCTTCCTGGAGATAGTGTTCCGAGCTTTTAAATTAGAGTGCAATGCGCAGGGACAAGCCCCCAGAAGTTTATGTCTCCTTACTTATGTTTGTTTTTTAAATTTAATTTGTATTTTTTATCGGAGTAAATTTGATTAGAGTGTTTTGATTGTCTGGCTGTACAGAATCTGTTCAATGATTCATACATATGTCTGTTCATCTTCGGATCCTGTTACCATGTATGTGATCACAGAATATATATTTTGAAGGTATTGGTGATTATATAATTCATATCGTTTATATGTTATATGTTTATATACATTTAACTTACATTAGTATATGTATGTTAACCCCATAGTCCTAACTTACCCATCCCCCCACCTTTCATTTTGGCTAACCATTAGTTTATTTGATAAGTCTGTGAGTGTCTTTTTCTGTGGAAATATGTTCATTGGTAGCAATCTTAAGAAAACTTGTATAAATGATATCATAGGATATTTGTCATACCCTTTTGACTTACTTAACCTTATATGATTTTTTCTAGGCTCAACTGTAGTCCTGAAAACAGCATTGTTCATTTTTCTCCCGAGGCTACTATTCCATTCTGTCCGTATACCACTTCTTCTTTGTCCATTCATCTGTTTATGGACCTTTTTTTTGCTTCCATATCTTGGCTATTTCAGTATTGTTGCAGTGCACATTTGCCTGCCTCTGTCTTTCCGATTCTGGTGGTCTTAGGTTATAGGCCCAAAAGGTGCCCTGCCGCATCATATGGTAGCTCAATTTTTACGTTTTCAAGCAGCTCGATTCAGTTTGCATTAGTGATGTTACGACTTTATATCCCACCAGCAGCTAGAAGGTACACAGTTCTCTAAAACCCCTTCAGCATTTATAGTTTGTAGACTTTTTGCTGATGGTCATGACTGCTGTGATCTGAAACCTTTTTGGAGGTTGGATACGCATGTGGCTAATAATTCCTTATGCTGAGCTTTAGGCATGTCCTATTTTTTCTTTTCCTTTTTTTTAAAAAGAGTGAGTACAACTTCCCTCCTCTTATTGATTTCTTGAAAAGTTTCTTATGTGTTGAATTTTCTTGCCTATTCCCTACCCCAGGGCATTTTTTGAGTGCCTGTGTCATTTACAACCGTACAGTCCTTGTGACTATATAAGCAACCATTGGCACTGGGTTTAAAGGTGCTGTTCTTGGAGACAGCCACAAGGCGGCAGCATTATTACGTTCTCAAGTCTTGTTACTAGGACAACAGAGTCTTCCTGGAGGTAGTGTTCCGAGCTTTTAAATTAGAGTGCAATGTGCTGGGACAAGCCCCCAGAAGTTTATGTCTCCTTACTTATGTTTGTTTTTTAAATTTAATTTGTATTTTTTATCGGAGTAAATTTGATTAGAGTGTTTTGATTGTCTGGCTGTACAGAATCTGTTCAATGATTCATACATATGTCTGTTCATCTTCGGATCCTGTTACCATGTATGTGATTACAGAATGTATATTTTGAAGGTATTGGTGATTATATAATTCATATCATTTATATGTTATATGTTTATATACATTTAACTTATATTAGTATATGTATGTTAACCCCATAGTCCTAATTTACCCATCCCCCCACCTTTCATTTTGGCTAACCATTAGTTTATTTGATAAGTCTGTGAGTGTCTTTTTCAGTGGAAATATGTTCATTGGTAGCAATCTTAGGATAACATGTATAAATGATATCATAGGATATTTGTCATACCCTTTTGACTTACTTAACCTTATATGATTATTTCTAGGCTCAACTCTAGTCCTGAAAACGGCATTGTTCATTTTTTTCCAGAGGCTACTATTCCATTTGGTACGTATACCATTTCGTCTTTGTCCTTTCATCTGTTTATGGACCTTTTTTTTGCTTCCATGTCTTGGCTATTTCAATATTGTTGCAGTGCACATTTGCCTGCCTCTGTCTTTCCGAATCCGGTGGTCTTAGGTTATAGGCCCAAAAGGTGCCCTGCCGCATCATATGGTAGCTCAATGTTTACCTTTTCAAGCAGCTCAATTCAGTTTGCGTTACTGCTGTTACCACTTTACATCCAAACAGCAGCTAGAAGGTACACAGTTCTCTAAAACCCCTTCAGCATTTATAGTTTGTAGACTTTTTGCTGATGGTCATGACTGGTGTGAGCTGAAACCTTTTTGGAGGTTGGATACACATGTGGCTAATAATTCCTTATGCTGAGCTTTAGGCATGTCCTTTTTTTCTTTTCCTTTTTTTTTAGAGTGAGTACAACTTCCGTACTCTTATTGACTTCTAGAAAATTTCTCATGTGTTGAATTTCCTTGCCTATTCCCTACACCAGGGCATTTTTTGAGGGCCTGTGTCTTTTACAGCCCTGCAGTCCTTGTGACTATATAAGCAACCATTGGTACTGGGTTTAAAGCTACTGTTGTGGGAAGCAGCCACAAGGCGGCAGCATTATTACGTTCTCAAGTCTTGTTACTAGGACAACACAGTCTTCCTGGAGGTAGTGTTCCGAGCCTGTAAATTAGAGTGCAATGTCCTGGGACAAGCCCCCAGAAGTTTATGTCTCCTAACTTATGTTTGTGTTTTAAATTTAATTTCTATTTCTTATCGGAGTAAATTTGATTAGAGTGTTGTGGTTTTCTGGCTGTACAGAATCTGCTCAATGATTCATACATATGTCTGTTCATCTTCGGATCCTGTTACCATGTATGTGATTACAGAATGTATATTTTGAAGGTATTGGTGAATATATAATTCATATCATTTATATGTTATATGTTTATATACATTTAACATACATTAGTATATGTATGTTAACCCCATAGTCCTAATTTACCCATCCTCCCACCTTTCATTTTGGCTAACCATTAGTTTATATGATAAGTCTGTGAGTGTCTTTTTCTGTGGAAATATGTTCATTGGTAGCAATCTTAGGATAACATGTATAAATGATATCATAGGATATTTGTCATACCCTTTTGACTTACTTAACCTTATATGATTATTTCTAGTCTCAACTCTAGTCCTGAAAACAGCATTGTTCATTTTTTTCCGGAGGCTACTATTCCATTTGGTACGTATACCATTTCGTCTTTGTCCATTCATCTGTTTATGGACCTTTTTTTGCTTCCCTGTCTTGGCTATTTCAGTATTGTTGCAGTGCACATTTGCCTGCCTCTGTCTTTCCGATTCTGGTGGTCTTAGGTTATAGGCCCAAAAGGTGCCCTGCCGCATCGTATGGTAACTCAATTTTTACCTTTTCAAGCAGCTCCATTCAGTTTGCATTAGTGGTATTACTTCTTTACATCCCACCAGCAGCTAGAAGGTACACATTCCTCTAAAACCCCTTCAGCGTTTATAGTTTGTAGACTTTTTGATGATGGTCATGAGTGGTGTTACCTGAAACCTTTTTGAATTTGAATTTGCATGTGGCTAATAATTCCTTATACTGAGCTTTAGGCATGTCATTTTTTTCTTTTCCTTTTGTTTTAAAGAGTGAGTACAACTTCCCTCCTCTTATTGACTTCTTGAAAAGTTTCTCATGTGTTGAATTTTTTTGCCTATTTCCTACCCCAGGGCATTTTTTGAAGGCAGGTGTCATTTAGAGCCCTTCAGTCCTTGTGACTATTAAGCAACCTTTGGCACTGGGTTTAAAGCTGCTGTTGTGGGAAACAGCCACAAGGCGGCAGCATTATTACGTTCTCAACTCTTGTTACTAGGGCAACAGAGTCTTCCTGGAGGTAGTTTTCCAAGGTTGTAAATTAGAGTGGAATGTGCTGGGACAAGCCCCCAGAAGTTTATGTCTCCTAACTTATGTTTGCTTTTTACATTTAATTTCTATTTCTTATCGGAGTAAATTTGATTAGAGTGTTTTGATTGGCTGTACAGAATCTGCTCAATGATTCATACATATATCTGTTCATCTTCGGAACCTGTTATCAAGTATGTGATTACAGAATATATATTTTGAAGGTATTGGTGATTATATAATTCATATCGTTTATATGTTATATGTTTATATACATTTAACTTACATTAGTATATGTATGTTAACCCCATAGTCCTAACTTACCCATCCCCCCACCTTTCATTTTGGCTAACCATTAGTTTATTTGATAAGTCTGTGAGTGTCTTTTTCTGTGGAAATATGTTCATTGGTAGCAATCTTAAGAAAACTTGTATAAATGATATCATAGGATATTTGTCATACCCTTTTGACTTACTTAACCTTATATGATTTTTTCTAGGCTCAACTGTAGTCCTGAAAACAGCATTGTTCATTTTTCTCCCGAGGCTACTATTCCATTCTGTCCGTATACCACTTCTTCTTTGTCCATTCATCTGTTTATGGACCTTTTTTTTGCTTCCATATCTTGGCTATTTCAGTATTGTTGCAGTGCATATTTGCCTGCCTCTGTCTTTCCAATTTTGGTTGTCTTAGGTTATAGGCCTAAAAGGTGCCCTGCCGCATCATTTGGTAGCTCAATTTTTACCTTTTCAAGCAGCTCGATTCAGTTTGCGTTAGTGCTGTTTCCACTTTACATCCCACCAGCAGCTAGAAGGTACACAGATCTCTAAAACCCCTTCAGCATTTATAGTTTGTAGACATTTTGCTGATGGTAATGACTGGTGTGAGCTGAAACCTTTTTGAATTTGAATTTGTATGTGGCTAATAATTCCTTATACTAAGCTTTAGGCATGTCCTTTTTTTTCTTTTCCTTTTTTTTTTAAAGAGTGAGTACAACTTCCCTCCTCTTATTGACTTCTTGGAAATTTCTCATGTGTTGATTGTTCTTGCCAATTCCCTACCCCATGGCATATTTTGAGGGCTTGTGTCATTTACAGCCCTGCAGTCCTTGTGACTATATAAGCAATCATTGGCACTGGGTTTAAAGTGCTGTTGTGGGAAGCAGCCGCAAGGCGGCAGCATTATTGCGTTCTCAAGTCTTGTTACTAGGAGAACAGAGTCTTCCTGGAGGTTGTGTTCTGCGCTTGTAAATTAGAGTGCAATATGCTGGGACAAGCCCCCAGAAGTTTATGTCTCCTAACTTATGTTTTTTTTTTAAATTTAATTTCTATTTCTTATCGGAGTAAATTTGATTAGAGTGTTTTGATTGTCTGGCTGTACAGAATCTGCTCAATGATTCATACATATGTCTGTTCATCTTCGGATCCTGTTACCATGTATGTGATCACAGAATATATATTTTGAACGTATTGGTGATTATATAATTCATATCGTTTATATGTTATATGTTTATATACATTTAACTTACATTAGTATATGTATGTTAACCCCATAGTCCTAACTTACCCATCCCCCCACCTTTCATTTTGGCTAACCATTAGTTTATTTGATAAGTCTGTGAGTGTCTTTTTCTGTGGAAATATGTTCATTGGTAGCAATCTTAAGAAAACTTGTATAAATGATATCATAGGATATTTGTCATACCCTTTTGACTTACTTAACCTTATATGATTTTTTCTAGGCTCAACTGTAGTCCTGAAAACAGCATTGTTCATTTTTCTACCGAGGCTACTATTCCATTCTGTCCGTATACCACTTCTTCTTTGTCCATTCATCTGTTTATGGACCTTTTTTTTGCTTCCATATCTTGGCTATTTCAGTATTGTTGCAGTGCATATTTGCCTGCCTCTGTCTTTCCAATTTTGGTGGTCTTAGTTTATAGGCCCAAAAGGTGCCCTGCCGCATCATTTGGTAGCTCAATTTTTACCTTTTCAAGCAGCTCGATTCAGTTTGCGTTAGTGCTGTTTCCACTTTACATCCCACCAGCAGCTAGAAGGTACACAGATCTCTAAAACCCCTTCAGCATTTATACTTTGTAGACATTTGGCTGATGGTAATGACTGGTGTGAGCTGAAACCTTTTTGAATTTGAATTTGTATGTGGCTAATAATTCCTTATACTAAGCTTTAGGCATGTCCTTTTTTTTCTTTTCCTTTTTTTTTTTAAAGAGTGAGTACAACTCCCCTCCTCTTATTGACTTCTTGAAAAATTTCTCATGTGTTGGATTTTCTTGCCTATTCCTTACCCCAGGGCAATTTTTGAGGGCCTGTGTCATTTACAGCCCTGCAGTCCTTGGGACTATATAAGCAACCATTGTCAATGGGTTTAAAGCTGCTGTTTTGGGAGACAGCCACAAGGCGGCAGCATTATTACGTTCTCAAGTCTTGTTACTAGGACAACAGAGTCTTCCTGGAGGTAGTGTTCCGAGCTTTTAAATTAGAGTGCAATGTGCTGGGACAAGCCCCCAGAAGTTTATGTCTCCTTACTTATGTTTGTTTTTTAAATTTAATTTGTCTTTCTTATCGGAGTAAATTTGATTAGAGTGTTTTGATTGTCTGGCTGTACAGAATCTGCTCAATGATTCACACATATGTCTGTTCATATTCGGATCCTGTTACCATGTATGTGATTACAGAATGTATATTTTGAAGGTATTGGTGATTATATAATTCATATCATTTATATGTTATATGTTTATATACATTTAACTTACATTAGTATATGTATGTTAACCCCATAGTCCTAATTTACCCATCCTCCCACCTTTCATTTTGGCTAACCATTAGTTTATTTGATAAGTCTGTGAGTGTCTTTTTCTGTGGAAATATGTTCATTGGTAGCAATCTTAGGAAAACTTGTATAAATAATATCATAGGATATTTGTAATACCCTTTTGTCTTACTTAACCTTATATGATTATTTCTAGTCTCAACTCTAGTCCTGAAAACGGCATTGTTCATTTTTTTCCCGAGGCTACTCTTCCATTCTGTCCATATACCACTTCTTCATTGTCCATTCACCTGTTTATGGACCTTTTTTTTGCTTCCATGTCTTTGCTATTTCAGTATTGTTGCAGTGCACATTTGCCTGCCTCTGTCTTTCCGATTCTGGTGGTCTTAGGTTATAGGCCCAAAAGGTGCCCTGCCGCATCATATGGTAGCTCAATTTTTACGTTTTCAAGCAGCTCGATTCAGTTTGCATTAGTGCTGTTACGACTTTATATCCCACCAGCAGCTAGAAGGTACACACTTCTCTAAAACCCCTTCAGCATTTATAGTTTGTAGACTTTTTGCTGATGGTCATGACTGGTGTGAGCTGAAACCTTTTTGGAGGTTGGATACGCATGTGGCTAATAATTCCTTATGCTGAGCTTTAGGCATGTCCTTTTTTTCTTTTCCTTTTTTTTTAAAGAGTGAGTTCAACTTCCGTACTCTTATTGACTTTTGAAAATTTCTCATGTGTTGAATTTTCTTGCCAATTCCCTACCCTAGGGCATTTTTTGAGGGCCTGTGTCTTTTACAGCCCTGCAGTCCTTGTGACTATATAAGCAACCATTGGCACTGGGTTTAAAGCTACTGTTGTGGGAAGCAGCCACAAGGCGGCAGCATTATTACGTTCTCAAGTCTTGTTACTAGGACAACACAGTCTTCCTGGAGGTAGTGTTCCGAGCTTGTAAATTAGAGTGCAATGTGCTGGGACAAGCCCCCAAAAGTTTATGTCTCCTAACTTATGTTTGTTTTTTAAATTTAATTTCTATTTCTTATCAGAGTAAATTTGATTAGAGTGTTTTGATTGTCTGGCTGTACAGAATCTGCTCAATGATTCATACATATGTCTGTTCATCTTCGGATCCTGTTACCATGTATGTGATTACAGAATGTATATTTTGAAGGTATTGGTGAATATATAATTCATATCATTTATATGTTATATGTTTATATACATTTAACTTACATTAGTATATGTATGTTAACCCCATAGTCCTAATTTACCCATCCTCCCACCTTTCATATTGGCTAACCATTAGTTTATATGATAAGTCTGTGAGTGTCTTTTTCTGTGGAAATATGTTCATTGGTAGCAATCTTAGGATAACATGTATAAATGATATCATAGGATATTTGTCATACCCTTTTGACTTACTTAACCTTATATGATTATTTCTAGGCTCAACTCTAGTCCTGAAAACAGCATTGTTCATTTTTTTCCAGAGGCTACTATTCCATTTGGTACGTATACCATTTCGTCTTTGTTCATTCATCTGTTTATGGACCTTTTTTTGCTTCCATGTCTTGGCTATTTCAGTATTGTTGCAGTGCACATTTGCCTGCCTCTGTCTTTCCGATTCTGGTCGTCTTAGGTTATAGGCCCAAAAGGTGCCCTGCCGCATCGTATGGTAACTCAATTTTTACCTTTTCAAGCAGCTCCATTCAGTTTGCATTAGTGGTATTACTTCTTTACATCCCACCAGCAGCTAGAAGGTACACATTCCTCTAAAACCCCTTCAGCATTTATAGTTTGTAGACTTTTTGATGATGGTCATGACTGGTGTTACCTGAAACCTTTTTGAATTTGAATTTGCATGTGGCTAATAATTCCTTATACTGAGCTTTAGGCATGTCATTTTTTTCTTTTCCTTTTGTTTTAAAGAGTGAGTACAACTTCCCTCCTCTTATTGACTTCTTGAAAAGTTTCTCATGTGTTGAATTTTTTTGCCTATTCCCTACCCCAGGGCATTTTTTGAAGGCAGGTGTCATTTAGAGCCCTTCAGTCCTTGTTACTATTAAGCAACCTTTGGCACTGGGTTTAAAGCTGCTGTTGTGGGAAACAGCCACAAGGCGGCAGCATTATTACATTCTCAACTCTTCTTACTAGGGCAACAGAGTCTTCCTGGAGGTAGTTTTCCAAGGTTGTAAATTAGAGTGGAATGTGCTGGGACAAGCCCCCAGAAGTTTATGTCTCCTAACTTATGTTTGCTTTTTAAATTTAATTTCTATTTCTTATCGGAGTAAATTTGATTAGAGTGTTTTGATTGGCTGTACAGAATCTGCTCAATGATTCATACATATATCTGTTCATCTTCGGAACCTGTTATCATGTATGTGATTACAGAATGTATATTTTAAAGGTTTGGTGATTATATATTTTATATAGTTCATATGTTATATGTTTATATACATTTAACATACATTAGTATATGTATGTTAACCCCATAGTCCTAATTTACCCATCCTCCCACCTTTCATTTTGGCTAACCATTAGTTTATTTGATAAGTCTGTGAGTGTCTTTTTTTGTGGAAATATGTTCATTGGTAGCAATCTTAGGATAACATGTATAAATGATATCATAGGATATTTGTCATACCCTTTTGACTAACTTACCCTTATATGATTATTTCTAGGCTCAACTGTAGTCATGAAAACGGCATTGTTCATTTTTTTCCCGAGGCTACTATTCCATTTGGTACCTATACCACTTCGTCTTTGTCCATTCATTTGTTTATGGAGCTTTTTTTTGCTTCTATGTCTTGGCTATTTCAATATTGTTGCAGTGCATATTTGCCTGCATCTGTCTTTCCGATTTTGGTGGTCTTATATTATAGGCCCAAAAGGTGCCCTGCCGCATCATACGGTAACTCAATTTTTACCTTTTCAAGTAGCTGCATTCAGTTTTCGTTAGTGCTCTTACCAGTTTACATCCCACCGGAACCTAGAAGGTACACAGTTCTCTAAAACCCGTTCAGCATTTATAGTTTGTAGATTTTTTGCTGATGGTCATGACTGGTGTGAGCTGAAACCTTATTGAATTTGAATTTGCATGTGCCTAATAATTTCCTTTACTGAGCTTTAGGCATGCCGTTTTTTTTCTTTTCCTTTCTTTTTTAGAGAGTGAGTACAACCTCCCTCCTCTTATTGACTTCTTGAAAAATTTCTGATGTGTTGAATTTTCTTGCCTATTCCCTACCCCAAGGCATTTTTTGAGGGCCTGTATCATTTACAGCCCTGCAGTCCTTGTGACAATATAAGCAACCATTTGCACTGGGTTTAAAGCTGCTGTTGTGGGAAATAGCCACAAGGCAGCAGCATTATTAGGTTCTCAACTCTTGTTAATAGGGAAGCAGAGTCTTCCTGGAGGTAGTGTTCCGAGGTTGTAAATTAGAGTGGAATGTGCTGGGACAAGCCCCCAGAAGTTTATGTCTCCTTACTTATGTTTGTTTTTTAAATTTAACTTCTACTTTTTATCGGAGTAAATTTGATTAGAGTGTATTGATTGTCTGGCTGTACAGAATCTGCTCAATGATTCATACATATGTCTGTTCATCTGCGGATCCTGTTACCATGTATGTGATTACAGAATGTATATTTTGAAGGGATTGGTGATTATATAATTCATATCATTTATATGTTATATGTTTATATACATTTAACTTACATTAGTATATGTATGTTAACCCCATAGTCCTAATTTACCCATCCTCCCACCTTTCATTTTGGCTAACCGTTAGTATTTTTGATAAGTCTGTGACTGTCTTTTTCTGTGGAAATATGTTCATTGGTAGTAATCTTAGGAAAACATGTATAAATGATTTCATAGGATATTTGTCACACCCTTTTGACTTACTTAACCTTATATGACTATTTCTAGTCTCAACTGTAGTTCTGAAAACGGCATTGTTCATTTTTTTCCCGAGGCTACTCTTCCATTCTGTCCATATACCACTTCTTCTTTGTCCATTCACCTGTTTATGGACCATTTTTTGCTTCCATGTCTTGGGTATTTCATTATTGTTGCAGTGCACATTTGCCTGCCTCTGTATTTCCGATTTTGGTGGTCTTAGGTTATAGGCCCAAAAGGTGCCCTGCCGCATCATATGGTAACTCAATTTTTACCTTTTCAAGCAGCTCCATTCAGTATGCGTTAGTGCTGTTACCACTTTACATCCCACCAGCAGCTAGAATGTACACAATTCTCTAAAACCCCTTCAGCATTTATAGTTTGTAGACTTTTTGATGATGGTCATGACTGGTGTCACCTGAAACCTTTTTGAATTTGAATTTGCATGTGGCTAATAATTCCTTATACTGAGCTTTAGGCATGTCCTTTTTTTTCTTTTCCTTTTTTTT
The DNA here is from genome assembly GCF_965194825.1 of Balaenoptera physalus. Classification (NCBI taxonomy): domain Eukaryota; kingdom Metazoa; phylum Chordata; class Mammalia; order Artiodactyla; family Balaenopteridae; genus Balaenoptera; species Balaenoptera physalus. Next base: position 353,419 of record NW_028126584.1, on the reverse strand, counting down.
TAAAGTGTGAGTGCAACTTCCCTCCTCTTATTGACTTCTTGAAAAGTTACTCATGTGTTGAATTTTTTTGCCTATTCCCTACTCCAGGGCATTCTTTGAGGGCCGGTGTCATTTAGAGCCCTGCAGTCCTTGTGACTATTAAGCAACCTTTGGCACTGGGTTTAAAGCTGCTGTTGTGGGAAACAGCCACAAGGTGGCAGCATTATTACGTTCTCAACTCTTGTTACTAGGGCAACAGAGTCTTCCTCCAGGTAGTTTTCCAAGCTTGTAAATTAGAGTGGAATGTGCTGGGACAAGCCCCCAGAAGTTTATGTCTCCTAACTTATGTTTGCTTTTTAAATTTAATTTCTATTTCTTATCAGAGTCAATTTGATTAGAGTGTTTTGATTGTCTGGCTGTACAGAATCTGCTCAATGATTCATACATATGTCTGTTCATCTTCGGATCCTGCTACCATGTACGTGATTACAGAATGTATATTTTAAAGCTATTGGTGATGATATAATGCATATAGTTTATATGTGATATGTTTATATACATTTAACATACATTAGTATATGTATGTTAACCCCATAGTCCTAATTTACCTATTCTCCCACCTTTCATTTTGGCTAACCATTAGTTTATTTGATTAGTCTGTGAGTGTCTTTTTCTGTGGAAATATGTTCATGGGTAGCAATCTTAGGATAACTTTTATAAATGATATCGTAGGATATTTGTCATACCCTTTTGACTTACTTAACCTTATATAATTATTTCTAGTCTCAACTGTAGTCCTGGAAACGGCAATGTTCATTTTTTTTCCGAGGCTACTATTCCATTTGGTACGTATACCACTTCGTCTTTGTCCATTCATCTGTTTATGGACCTTTTTTTTGCTTCCATGTCTTGGCTATTTCAGTATTGCTGCAGTGCACATTTGCCTGCCTCTGTCTTTCCGAATCTGGTGGTCTTAGGATATAGGCCCAAAAGGTGCCCTGCCGCATCATATGGTTGCTCAATTTTTACGTTTTCAAGCAGCTCGATTCAGGTTGCGTTACTGCTGTTACCACTTTACATCCCCCCAGCAGCTAGAAGATACACAGTTCTCTACAACCCCTTCACCATTTATAGTTTGTAGACTTTTTCCTGATGGTCATGACTGGTGTCAGCTGAAACCTTTTTGAATTTGAAATTGCATGTTAGTAATAATTCCTTATACTGAGCTTTAGGCATGTCCTATTTTTTCTTTTCCTTTTTTTTTAAAGAGTGAGTACAACTTCCCTCCTCTTATTGACTTCTTGAAAAGTTTCTCATGTGTTGAATTTTCTTGCCTATTCCCTTGCCCAGGGCATTTTTTGAGGGCAGGTGTCATTTAGAGCCCTGCAGTCCTTGTGACTATTAAGCAACCATTGGCACTGGGTTTAAAGCTGCTGTTGTGGGAAACAGCCACAAGGCGGCAGCATTATTACGTTCTCAACTCTTGTTACTAGGGCAACAGAGTCTTCCTGGAGGTAGTTTTCCAAGGTTGTAAATTAGAGTGGAGTGTTCTGGGAGAAGTCCCCAGAAGTTTATGTCTCCTAACTTATGTTTGCTTTTTAAATTTAATTTCTATTTCTTATCGGAGTAAATTTGATTAGAGTGTTTTTATTGTTTGACTGTACAGAATCTGCTCAATGATTCATACATATATCTGTTCATCTTCGGAACCTGTTAGCATGTATGTGATTACAGAATGTATATTTTAAAGGTATTGGTGATTATATTATTTATATAGTTTATATATTATATGTTTATATACATTTAACATACATTAGTATATGTATGTTAACCCCATTGTCCTAATTTTCCCATCCTCCCACCTTTCATTTTGGCTAACCATTAGTTTATTTGATAAGTCTGTGAGTGTCTTTTTCTGTGGAAATATGTTCATTGGTAGCAATCTTAGGATAACATGTATTAATGATATCATAGGATATTTGTCATACCCTTTTGACTTACTTAACCTTATATGATTATTTCTAGGCTCAACTCTAGTCCTGAAAACGGCATTGTTCATTTTTTTCCAGAGGCTACTATTCCATTTGGTACGTGTACCATTTCGTCTTTGTCCATTCATCTGTTTATGGACCTTTTTTTTGCTTCCATGTCTTGGCTATTTCAATATGGTTGCAGTGCACATTTGCCTGCCTCTGTCTTTCCGAATCCAGTTGTCTTAGGTTATAGGCCCAAAATGTGCCCTGCCGCATCATATGGTAGCTCAATGTTTACCTTTTCAAGCAGCTCGATTCAGTTTGCGTTACTGCTGTTACCACTTTACATCCCACCAGCAGCTAGAAGGTACACAGTTCTCTAAAACCCCTTCAGCATTTATAGTTTGTAGACTTTTTGCTGATGGTCATGACTGGTGTGAGCTGAAACCTTTTTGGAGGTTGGATACGCATGTGGCTAATAATTCCTTATGCTGAGCTTTAGGCATGTCCTTTTTTTCTTTTCCTTTTTTTTTAAAGAGTGACTACAACTTCCCTCCTCTTATTGACTTCTTGAAAATTTCTCATATGTTGAATTTTCTTGCCAATTCCATACCCCAGGGCATTTTTTGAGGGCCTGTGTCTTTTACAGCCCTGCAGTCCTTGTGACTATATAAGCAACCATTGGCACTGGGTTTAAAGCTACTGTTGTGGGAAGCAGCCACAAGGCGGCAGCATTATTACGTTCTCAAGTCTTGTTACTAGGACAACACAGTCTTCCTGGAGGTAGTGTTCCGAGCTTGTAAATTAGAGTGCAATGTGCTGGGACAAGCCCCCAGAAGTTTATGTCTCCTAACTTATGTTTGTTTTTTAAATTTAATTTCTATTTCTTATCGGAGTAAATTTGATTAGAGTGTTGTGGTTTTCTGGCTGTACAGAATCTGCTCAATGATTCATACATCTGTCTGTTCATCTTCGAACCTGTTAGCATGTATGTGATTACAGAATGTATATTTTAAAGGTATTGGTGATTATATAATTTATATATTTCATATGTTATATGTTTATATACATTTAACATACATTAGTATATGTATTTTAACCCCATAGTCCTAATTTACCCATCCTCCCACCTTTCATTTTGGCTACCCATTAGTTTATTTGATAAGTCTGTGAGTGTCTTTTTCTGTGGAAATATGTTCATTGGTAGCAATCTTAGGATAACATGTATAAAAGATGTCATAGGATATTTGTCATACCCTTTTGACTTACTTAACCTTATATGATTATTTCTAGGCTCAACTGTAGTCCTGAAAACGGCATTGTTCATTTTTTTCCCGAGGCTACTATTCCATTTGGTACGTATCCCACTTCGTCTTTGTCCATTCATCTGTTTATGGACCTTTTTTTTTGCTTCCATGTCTTGGCTATTTCAATATTGTTGCAATGCACATTTGCCTGCCTCTCTCTTTCCGAATCTGGTGGTCTTAGGTTATAGGCCCAAAAGGTGCCCTGCCGCACCATATGGTAACTCAATTTTTACCTTTTCAAGCAGCTCGATTCAGTTTGCGTTACTGCTGTTACCACTTTACATCCCACCAGCAGCTAGAAGGTACACAGATCTCTAAAACCCCTTCAGCATTTATAGTTTGTAGACATTTTGCTGATGGTAATGACTGGTGTGAGCTGAAACCTTTTTGAATTTGAATTTGTATGTGGCTAATAATTCCTTATACTAAGCTTTAGGCATGTCCTGTTTTTTCTTTTCCTTTTTTTTTTAAAGAGTGAGTACAACTTCCCTCCTCTTATTGACTTCTTGGAAATTTCTCATGTGTTGAATGTTCTTGCCAATTCCCTACCCCAGGGCATATTTTGAGGGCTTGTGTCATTTACAGCCCTGCAGTCCTTGTGACTATATAAGCAATCATTGGCACTGGGTTTAAAGTGCTGTTGTGGGAAGCAGCCGCAAGGCGGCAGCATTATTGCGTTCTCAAGTCTTGTTACTAGGACAACAGAGTCTTCCTGGAGGTAGTGTTCCGAGCTTGTAAATTAGAGTGCAATGTGCTGGGACAAGCCCCCAGAAGTTTATGTCTCCTTACTTATGTTTGTTTTTTAAATTTAATTTGTCTTTCTTATCGGAGTAAATTTGATTAGAGTGTTTTGATTGTCTGGCTGTACAGAATCTGCTCAATGATTCACACATATGTCTGTTCATCTTCGGATCCTGTTACCATGTATGTGATTACAGAATGTATATTTTGAAGGTATTGGTGAATATATAATTCGTATCATTTATATGTTATATGTTTATATACATTTAACTTACATTAGTATATGTATGTTAACCCCATAGTCCTAATTTACCCATCCTCCCACCTTTCATTTTGGCTAACCATTAGTTTATTTGATAAGTCTGTGAGTGTCTTTTTCTGTGGAAATATGTTCATTGGTAGCAATCTTAGGAAAACTTGTATAAATAATATCATAGGATATTTGTAATACCCTTTTGTCTTACTTAACCTTATATGATTATTTCTAGTCTCAACTCTAGTCCTGAAAACGGCATTGTTCATTTTTCTCCCGAGGCTTCTATTCCATTTGGTACGTGTACCATTTCGTCTTTGTCCATTCATCTGTTTATGGACCTTTTTTTTGCTTCCATGTCTTGGCTATTTCAATATTGTTGCAGTGCACATTTGCCTGCCTCTGTCTTTCCGAATCCAGTTGTCTTAGGTAATAGGCCCAAAATGTGCCCTGCCGCATCATATGGTAGCTCAATGTTTACCTTTTCAAGCAGCTCGATTTAGTTTGCGTTACTGCTGTTACCACTTTACATCCCACCAGCAGCTAGAAGGTACACAGTTCTCTAAAACCCCTTCAGCATTTATAGTTTGTAGACTTTTTGCTGATGGTCATGACTGGTGTGAGCTGAAACCTTTTTGGAGGTTGGATACGCATGTGGCTAATAATTCCTTATGCTGAGCTTTAGGCATGTCCTTTTTTTCTTTTCCTTTTTTTTTTAAAGAGTGACTACAACTTCCCTCCTCTTATTGACTTCTTGAAAATTTCTCATGTGTTGAATTTTCTTGCCAATTCCATACCCCAGGGCATTTTTTGAGGGCCTGTGTCTTTTACAGCCCTGCAGTCCCTGTGACTATATAAGCAACCATTGGCACTGGGTTTAAAGCTACCGTTGTGGGAAGCACCCACAAGGCGGCAGCATTATTACGTTCTCAAGTCTTGTTACTAGGACAACACAGTCTTCCTGGAGGTAGTGTTCCGAGCTTGTAAATTAGAGTGCAATGTGCTGGGACAAGCCCCCAGAAGTTTATGTCTCCTAACTTATGTTTGTTTTTTAAATTTAATTTCTATTTCTTATCGGAGTAAATTTGATTAGAGTGTTGTGGTTTTCTGGCTGTACAGAATCTGCTCAATGATTCATACATTTGTCTGTTCATCTTCGAACCTGTTAGCATGTATGTGATTACAGAATGTATATTTTAAATGTATTGGTGATTATATAATTTATATATTTCATATGTTATATGTTTATATACATTTAACATACATTAGTATATGTATTTTAACCCCATAGTCCTAATTTACCCATCCTCCCACCTTTCATTTTGGCTAGCCATTAGTTTATTTGATAAGTCTGTGAGTGTCTTTTTCTGTGGAAATATGTTCATTGGTAGCAATCTTAGGATAACATGTATAAATGATGTCATAGGATATTTGTCATACCCTTTTGACTTACTTAACCTTATATGATTATTTCTAGGCTCAACTGTAGTCCTGAAAACGGCATTGTTCATTTTTTTCCCGAGGCTACTATTCCATTTGGTACGTATCCCACTTCGTCTTTGTCCATTCATCTGTTTATGGACCTTTTTTTTTGCTTCCATGTCTTGGCTATTTCAATATTGTTGCAATGCACATTTGCCTGCCTCTCTCTTTCCGAATCTGGTGGTCTTAGGTTATAGGCCCAAAAGGTGCCCTGCCGCACCATATGGTAACTCAATTTTTACCTTTTCAAGCAGCTCGATTCAGTTTGCGTTACTGCTGTTACCACTTTACATCCCACCAGCAGCTAGAAGGTACACACTTCTCTAAAACCCCTTCAGCATTTATTGTTTGTAGACTTTTTGCTGATGGTCATGACTGGAGTGAGCTGAAACCTTTTTGAATTTGAATTTGCATGTGGCTAATACTTCCTTATACTGAGCTTTAGGCATGTCCTTTTTTTCTTTTCCTTTTTTTTTTAAAGAGTGAGTACAACTTCCCTCCTCTTAGTGACTTCTTGAAAATTTCTCATGTGTTGAATTTCCTTGCCTATTCCCTACTCCAGGGCATTTTTTGAGGGCCTGTGTCTTTTACAGCCCTGCAGTCCTTGTGACTATATAAGCAACCATTGGTACTGGGTTTAAAGCTACTGTTGTGGGAAGCAGCCACAAGGCGGCAGCATTATTACGTTCTCAAGTCTTGTTACTAGGACAACACAGTCTTCCTGGAGGTAGTGTTCCGAGCCTGTAAATTAGAGTGCAATGTCCTGGGACAAGCCCCCAGAAGTTTATGTCTCCTAACTTATGTTTGTTTTTTAAATTTAATTTCTATTTCTTATCGGAGTAAATTTGATTAGAGTGTTGTGGTTTTCTGGCTGTACAGAATCTGCTCAATGATTCATACATATGTCTGTTCATCTTCGGATCCTGTTACCATGTATGTGATTACAGAATGTATATTTTGAAGGTATTGGTGAATATATAATTCATATCATTTATATGTTATATGTTTATATACATTTAACATACATTAGTATATGTATGTTAACCCCATAGTTCTAATTTACCCATCCTCCCACCTTTCATTTTGGCTAACCATTAGTTTATATGATAAGTCTGTGAGTGTCTTTTTCTGTGGAAATATGTTCATTGGTAGCAATCTTAGGATAACATGTATAAATGATATCATAGGATATTTGTCATACCCTTTTGACTTACTTAACCTTATATGATTATTTCTAGGCTCAACTCTAGTCCTAAAAACAGCATTGTTCATTTTTTTCCAGAGGCTACTATTCCATTTGGTACGTATACCATTTCGTCTTTGTCCATTCATCTGTTTATGGACCTTTTTTTGCTTCCATGTCTTGGCTATTTCAGTATTGTTGCAGTGCACATTTGCCTGCCTCTGTCTTTCCGATTCTGGTGGTCTTAGGTTATAGGCCCAAAAGCTGCCCTGCCGCATCGTATGGTAACTCAATTTTTACCTTTTCAAGCAGCTCCATTCAGTTTGCATTAGTGGTATTACTTCTTTACATCCCACCAGCAGCTAGAAGGTACACATTCCTCTAAAACCCCTTCAGCATTTATAGTTTGTAGACTTTTTGATGATGGTCATGAGTGGTGTTACCTGAAACCTTTTTGAATTTGAATTTGCATGTGGCTAATAATTCCTTATACTGAGCTTTAGGCATGTCATTTTTTTCTTTTCCTTTTGTTTTAAAGAGTGAGTACAACTTCCCTCCTCTTATTGACTTCTTGAAAAGTTTCTCATGTGTTGAATTTTTTTGCCTATTCCCTACCCCAGGGCATTTTTTGAAGGCAGGTGTCATTTAGAGCCCTTCAGTCCTTGTGACTATTAAGCAACCTTTGGCACTGGGTTTACAGCTGCTGTTGTGGGAAACAGCCACAAGGCGGCAGCATTATTACGTTCTCAACTCTTGTTACTAGGGCAACAGAGTCTTCCTGGAGGTAGTTTTCCAAGGTTGTAAATTAGAGTGGAATGTGCTGGGACAAGCCCCCAGAAGTTTATGTCTCCTATCTTATGTTTGCTTTTTAAATTTAATTTCTATTTCTTATCGGAGTAAATTTGATTAGAGTGTTTTGATTGGCTGTACAGAATCTGTTCAATGATTCATACATATATCTGTTCATCTTCGGAACCTGTTATCAAGTATGTGATTACAGAATATATATTTTGAAGGTATTGGTGATTATATAATTCATATCGTTTATATGTTATATGTTTATATACATTTAACTTACATTAGTATATGTATGTTAACCCCATAGTCTTAACTTACCCATCCCCCCACCTTTCATTTTGGCTAACCATTCGTTTATTTGATAAGTCTGTGAGTGTCTTTTTCTGTGGAAATATGTTCATTGGTAGCAATCTTAAGAAAACTTGTATAAATGATATCATAGGATATTTGTCATACCCTTTTGACTTACTTAACCTTATATGATTTTTTCTAGGCTCAACTGTAGTCCTGAAAACAGCATTGTTCATTTTTCTCCCGAGGCTACTATTCCATTCTGTCCGTATACCACTTCTTCTTTGTCCATTCATCTGTTTATGGACCTTTTTTTTGCTTCCATATCTTGGCTATTTCAGTATTGTTGCAGTGCATATTTGCCTGCCTCTGTCTTTCCAATTTTGGTGGTCTTAGGTTATAGGCCCAAAAGGTGCCCTGCCGCATCATTTGGTAGCTCAATTTTTACCTTTTCAAGCAGCTCGATTCAGTTTGCGTTAGTGCTGTTTCCACTTTACATCCCACCAGCAGCTAGAAGGTACACAGATCTCTAAAACCCCTTCAGCATTTATAGTTTGTAGACATTTTGCTGATGGTAATGACTGGTGTGAGCTGAAACCTTTTTGAATTTGAATTTATATGTGGCTAATAATTCCTTATACTAAGCTTTAGGCATGTCCTTTTTTTTCTTTTCCTTTTTTTTTTTAAAGAGTGAGTACAACTTCCCTCCTCTTATTGACTTCTTGAAAAATTTCTCATGTGTTGGATTTTCTTGCCTATTCCCTACCCCAGGGCAATTTTTGAGGGCCTGTGTCATTTACAGCCCTGCACTCCTTGTGACTATATAAGCAACCATTGTCATTGGGTTTAAAGCTGCTGTTTTGGGAGACAGCCACAAGGCGGCAGCATTATTACGTTCTCAAGCCTTGTTACTAGGACAACAGAGTCTTCCTGGAGGTAGTGTTCCGAGCTTGTAAATTAGAGTGCAATGTGCTGGGACAAGCCCACAGAAGTTTATGTCTCCTTACTTATGTTTGTTTTTTAAATTTAAGTTGTCTTTCTTATCGGAGTAAATTTGATTAGAGTGTTTTGATTGTCTGGCTGTACAGAATCTGCTCAATGATTCACACATATGTCTGTTCATCTTCGGATCCTGTTACCATGTATGTGATTACAGAATGTATATTTTGAAGGTATTGGTGAATATATAATTCATATCATTTATATGTTATATGTTTATATACATTTAACTTACATTAGTATATGTATGTTAACCCCATAGTCCTAATTTACCCATCCTCCCACCTTTCATTTTGGCTAACCAGTAGTTTATTTGATAAGTCTGTGAGTGTCTTTTTCTGTGGAAATATGTTCATTGGTAGCAATCTTAGGAAAACTTGTATAAATAATATCATAGGATATTTGTAATACCCTTTTGTCTTACTTAACCTTATATGATTATTTCTAGTCTCAACTCTAGTCCTGATGACGGCATTGTTCATTTTTTTCCCGAGGCTACTCTTCCATTCTGTCCATATACCACTTCTTCTTTGTCCATTCACCTGTTTATGGACCTTTTTTTTGCTTCCATGTCTTTGCTATTTCAGTATTGTTGCAGTGCACATTTGCCTGCCTCTGTCTTTCCGATTCTGGTGGTCTTAGTTTATAGGCCCAAAAGGTGCCCTGCCGCATCATATGGTAGCTCAATTTTTACGTTTTCAAGCAGCTCGATTCAGTTTGCATTAGTGCTGTTACGACTTTATATCCCACCAGCAGCTAGAAGGTACACACTTCTCTAAAACCCCTTCAGCATTTATAGTTTGTAGACTTTTTGCTGATGGTCATGACTGGTGTGAGCTGAAACCTTTTTGGAGGTTGGATACGCATGTGGCTAATAATTCCTTATGCTGAGCTTTAGGCATGTCCTATTTTTTCTTTTCCTTTTTTTTAAAAAGAGTGAGTACAACTTCCCTCCTCTTATTGATTTCTTGAAAAGTTTCTTATGTGTTGAATTTTCTTGCCTATTCCCTACCCCAGGGCATTTTTTGAGTGCCTGTGTCATTTACAACCGTGCAGTCCTTGTGACTATATAAGCAACCATTGGCACTGGGTTTAAAGGTGCTGTTTTTGGAGACAGCCACAAGGCGGCAGCATTATTACGTTCTCAAGTCTTCTTACTAGGAGAACAGAGTCTTCCTGGAGGTAGTGTTCTGAGCTTGTAAATTAGAGTGCAATATGCTGGGACAAGCCCCCAGAAGTTTATGTCTCCTAACTTATGTTTTTTTTTTAAATTTAATTTCTATTTCTTATCGGAGTAAATTTGATTAGAGTGTTTTGATTGTCTGGCTGTACAGAATCTGCTCAATGATTCATACATATGTCTGTTCATCTTCGGATCCTGTTACCATGTATGTGATCACAGAATATATATTTTGAAGGTATTGGTGATTATATAATTCATATCGTTTATATGTTATATGTTTATATACATTTAACTTACATTAGTATATGTATGTTAACCCCATAGTCCTAACTTACCCATCCCCCCACCTTTCATTTTGGCTAACCATTAGTTTATTTGATAAGTCTGTGAGTGTCTTTTTCTGTGGAAATATGTTCATTGGTAGCAATCTTAAGAAAACTTGTATAAATGATATCATAGGATATTTGTCATACCCTTTTGACTTACTTAACCTTATATGATTTTTTCTAGGCTCAACTGTAGTCCTGAAAACAGCATTGTTCATTTTTCTCCCGAGGCTACTATTCCATTCTGTCCGTATACCACTTCTTCTTTGTCCATTCATCTGTTTATGGACCTTTTTTTTGCTTCCATATCTTGGCTATTTCAGTATTGTTGCAGTGCACATTTGTCTGCCTCTGTCTTTCCGATTCTGGTGGTCTTAGGTTATAGGCCCAAAAGGTGCCCTGCCGCATCATATGGTAGCTCAATTATTACGTTTTCAAGCAGCTCGATTCAGTTTGCATTAGTGATGTTACGACTTTATATCCCACCAGCAGCTAGAAGGTACACACTTCTCTAAAACCCCTTCAGCATTTATAGTTTGTAGACTTTTTGCTGATGGTCATGACTGGTGTGAGGTGAAACCTTTTTGGAGGTTGCATATGCATGTGGCTAATAATTCCTTATGCTGAGCTTTAGGCATGTCCTATTTTTTCTTTTCCTTTTTTTTAAAAAGAGTGAGTACAACTTCCCTCCTCTTATTGATTTCTTGAAAAGTTTCTTATGTGTTGAATTTTCTTGCCTATTCCCTACCCCAGGGCATTTTTTGAGTGCCTGTGTCATTTACAACCGTACAGTCCTTGTGACTATATAAGCAACCATTGGCACTGGGTTTAAAGGTGCTGTTTTTGGAGACAGCCACAAGGCGGCAGCATTATTACGTTCTCAACTCTTGTTACTAGGGCAACAGAGTCTTCCTGGAGGTAGTTTTCCAAGGTTGTAAATTAGAGTGGAATGTGCTGGGACAAGCCCCCAGAAGTTTATGTCTCCTAACTTATGTTTGCTTTTTAAATTTAATTTCTATTTCTTATCAGAGTCAGTTTGCTTAGAGTGTTTTGATTGTCTGGCTGTACAGAATCTGCTCAATGATTCATACATATGTCTGTTCATCTTCGGATCCTGCTACCATGTACGTGATTACAGAATGTATATTTTTGAAGCTATTGGTGATGATATAATGCATATAGTTTATATGTGATATGTTTATATACATTTAACATACATTAGTATATGTATGTTAACCCCATTGTCCTAATTTACCCATCCTCCCACCTTTCATTTTGGCTAACCATTAGTTTATTTGATAAGTCTGTGAGTGTCTTTTTCTGTGGAAATATGTTCATTGGTAGCAATCTTAGGATAACATGTATTAATGATATCATAGGATATTTGTCATACCCTTTTGACTTACTTAACCTTATATGATTATTTCTAGGCTCAACTCTAGTCCTGAAAACGGCATTGTTCATTTTTTTCCAGAGGCTTCTATTCCATTTGGTACGTGTAACATTTCGTCTTTGTCCATTCATCTGTTTATGGACCTTTTTTTTGCTTCCATGTCTTGGCTATTTCAATATTGTTGCAGTGCACATTTGCCTGCCTCTGTCTTTCCGAATCCAGTTGTCTTAGGTTATAGGCCCAAAATGTGCCCTGCCGCATCATATGGTAGCTCAATGTTTACCTTTTCAAGCAGCTCGATTCAGTTTGCGTTACTGCTGTTACCACTTTACATCCCACCAGCAGCTAGAAGCTACACAGTTCTCTAAAACCCCTTCAGCATTTATAGTTTGTAGACTTTTTGCTGATGGTCATGACTGGTGTGAGCTGAAACCTTTTTGGAGGTTGGATACGCATGTGGCTAATAATTCCTTATGCTGAGCTTTAGGCATGTCCTTTTTTTCTTTTCCTTTTTTTTTAAAGAGTGACTACAACTTCCCTCCTCTTATTGACTTCTTGAAAATTTCTCATGTGTTGAATTTTCTTGCCAATTCCATACCCCAGGGCATTTTTTGAGGGCCTGTGTCTTTTACAGCCCTGCAGTCCTTGTGACTATATAAGCAACCATTGGCACTGGGTTTAAAGCTACTGTTGTGGGAAGCAGCCACAAGGCAGCAGCATTATTACGTTCTCAAGTCTTGTTACTAGGACAACACAGTCTTCCTGGAGGTAGTGTTCCGAGCTTGTAAATTAGAGTGCAATGTGCTGGGACAAGCCCCCAGAAGTTTATGTCTCCTAACTTATGTTTGTTTTTTAAATTTAATTTCTATTTCTTATCGGAGTAAATTTGATTAGAGTGTTGTGGTTTTCTGGCTGTACAGAATCTGCTCAATGATTCATACATATGTCTGTTCATCTTCGAACCTGTTAGCATGTATGTGATTACAGAATGTATATTTTAAAGGTATTGGTGATTATATAATTTATATATTTCATATGTTATATGTTTATATACATTTAACATACATTAGTATATGTATTTTAACCCCATAGTCCTAATTTACCCATCCTCCCACCTTTCATTTTGGCTAGCAATTAGTTTATTTGATAAGTCTGTGAGTGTCTTTTTCTGTGGAAATATGTTCATTGGTAGCAATCTTAGGATAACATGTATAAATGATGTCCTAGGATATTTGTCATACCCTTTTGACTTACTTAACCTTATATGATTATTTCTAGGCTCAACTGTAGTCCTGAAAACGGCATTGTTCATTTTTTTCCCGAGGCTACTATTCCATTTGGTACGTATCCCACTTCGTCTTTGTCCATTCATCTGTTTATGGACCTTTTTTTTGCTTCCATGTCTTGGCTATTTCAATATTGTTGCAATGCACATTTGCCTGCCTCTCTCTTTCCGAATCTGGTGGTCTTAGGTTATAGGCCCAAAAGGTGCCCTGCCGCATCATATGGTAGCTCAATGTTTACCTTTTCAAGCAGCTCGATTCAGTTTGCGTTAGTGCTGTTGCCACTTTATATCCCACCAGCAGCTAGAAGGTACACAGTTCTCTAAAACCCCTTCAGCATTTATAGTTTGTAGACTTTTTGCTGATGGTCATGACTGGTGTGAGCTGAAACCTTTTTGGAGGTTGGATACGCATGTGGCTAATAATTCCTTATGCTAAGCTTTAGGCATGTCCTTTTTTTTCTTTTCCTCTTTTTTTTTAAAGAGTGAGTACAACTCCCCTCCTCTTATTGACTTCTTGAAAAATTTCTCATGTGTTGGATTTTCTTGCCTATTCCCTACCCCAGGGCAATTTTTGAGGGCCTGTGTCATTTACAGCCCTGCAGTCCTTGTGACTATATAAGCAACCATTGTCACTGGGTTTAAAGCTGCTGTTTTGGGAGACAGCCACAAGGCGGCAGCATTATTACGTTCTCAAGGCTTGTTACTAGGACAACAGAGTCTTCCTGGAGGTAGTGTTCCGAGCTTGTAAATTAGAGTGCAATGTGCTGGGACAAGCCCCCAGAAGTTTATGTCTCCTTACTTATGTTTGTTTTTTAAATTTAATTTGTCTTTCTTATCGGAGTAAATTTTATTAGAGTGTTTTGATTGTCTGGCTGTCCAGAATCTGCTCAATGATTCACACATATGTCTGTTCATCTTCGGATCCTGTTACCATGTATGTGATTACAGAATGTATATTTTGAAGGTATTGGTGAATATATAATTCATATCATTTATATGTTATATGTTTATATACATTTAACTTACATTAGTATATGTATGTTAACCCCATAGTCCTAATTTACCCATCCTCCCACCTTTCATTTTGGCTAACCATTAGTTTATTTGATAAGTCTGTGAGTGTCTTTTTCTGTGGAAATATGTTCATTGGTAGCAATCTTAGGAAAACTTGTATAAATAATATCATAGGATATTTGTAATACCCTTTTGTCTTACTTAACCTTATATGATTATTTCTAGTCTCAACTCTAGTCCTGAAAACGGCATTGTTCATTTTTTTCCCGAGGCTACTCTTCCATTCTGTCCATATACCACTTCCTCTTTGTCCATTCACCTGTTTATGGACCTTTTTTTTGCTTCCATGTCTTTGCTATTTCAGTATTGTTGCAGTGCACATTTGCCTGCCTCTGTCTTTCCGATTCTGGTGGTCTTAGGTTATAGGCCCAAAAGGTGCCCTGCCGCATCATATGGTAGCTCAATTTTTACGTTTTCAAGCAGCTCGATTCAGTTTGCATTAGTGCTGTTACGACTTTATATCCCACCAGCAGCTAGAAGGTACACACTTCTCTAAAACCCCTTCAGCATTTATAGTTTGTAGACTTTTTGCTGATGGTCATGACTGGTGTGAGCTGAAACCTTTTTGGAGGTTGGATACGCATGTGGCTAATAATTCCTTATGCTGAGCTTTAGGCATGTCCTATTTTTTCTTTTCCTTTTTTTTAAAAAGAATGAGTACAACTTCCCTCCTCTTATTGATTTCTTGAAAAGTTTCTTATGTGTTGAATTTTCTTGCCTATTCCCTACCCCAGGGCATTTTTTGAGTGCCTGTGTCATTTACAACCGTGCAGTCCTTGTGACTATATAAGCAACCATTGGCACTGGGTTTAAAGGTGCTGTTTTTGGAGACAGCCACAAGGCGGCAGCATTATTACGTTCTCAAGTCTTGTTACTAGGACAACAGAGTCTTCCTGGAGGTAGTGTTCCGAGCTTTTAAATTAGAGTGCAATGTGCTGGGACAAGCCCCCAGAAGTTTATGTCTCCTTACTTATGTTTGTTTTTTAAATTTAATTTGTATTTTTTATCGGAGTAAATTTGATTAGAGTGTTTTGATTGTCTGGCTGTACAGAATCTGTTCAATGATTCATACATATGTCTGTTCACCTTCGGATCCTGTTACCATGTATGTGATTACAGAATGTATATTTTGAAGGTATTGGTGATTATATAATTCATATCATTTATATGTTATATGTTTATATACATTTAACTTATATTAGTATATGTATGTTAACCCCATAGTCCTAATTTACCCATCCCCCCACCTTTCATTTTGGCTAACCATTAGTTTATTTGATAAGTCTGTGAGTGTCTTTTTCAGTGGAAATATGTTCATTGGTAGCAATCTTAGGATAACATGTATAAATGATATCATAGGATATTTGTCATACCCTTTTGACTTACTTAACTTTATATGATTATTTCTAGGCTCAACTCTAGTCCTGAAAACGGCATTGTTCATTTTTTTCCAGAGGCTACTATTCCATTTGGTACGTATAACATTTCGTCTTTGTCCTTTCATCTGTTTATGGACCTTTTTTTTGCTTCCATGTCTTGGCTATTTCAATATTGTTGCAGTGCACATTTGCCTGCCTCTGTCTTTCCGAATCCGGTGGTCTTAGGTTATAGGCCCAAAAGGTGCCCTGCCGCATCATATGGTAGCTCAATGTTTACCTTTTCAAGCAGCTCAATTCAGTTTGCGTTACTGCTGTTACCACTTTACATCCAAACAGCAGCTAGAAGGTACACAGTTCTCTAAAACCCCTTCAGCATTTATAGTTTGTAGACTTTTTGCTGATGGTCATGACTGGTGTGAGCTGAAACCTTTTTGGAGGTTGGATACACATGTGGCTAATAATTCCTTATGCTGAGCTTTAGGCATGTCCTTTTTTTCTTTTCCTTTTTTTTTAGAGTGAGTACAACTTCCGTACTCTTATTGACTTCTTGAAAATTTCTCATGTGTTGAATTTCCTTGCCTATTCCCTACACCAGGGCATTTTTTGAGGGCCTGTGTCTTTTACAGCCCTGCAGTCCTTGTGACTATATAAGCAACCATTGGTACTGGGTTTAAAGCTACTGTTGTGGGAAGCAGCCACAAGGCGGCAGCATTATTACGTTCTCAAGTCTTGTTACTAGGACAACACAGTCTTCCTGGAGGTAGTGTTCCGAGCCTGTAAATTAGAGTGCAATGTCCTGGGACAAGCCCCCAGAAGTTTATGTCTCCTAACTTATGTTTGTTTTTTAAATTTAATTTCTATTTCTTATCGGAGTAAATTTGATTAGAGTGTTGTGGTTTTCTGGCTGTACAGAATCTGCTCAATGATTCATACATATGTCTGTTCATCTTCGGATCCTGTTACCATGTATGTGATTACAGAATGTATATTTTGAAGGTATTGGTGAATATATAATTCATATCATTTATATGTTATATGTTTATATACATTTAACATACATTAGTATATGTATGTTAACCCCATAGTCCTAATTTACCCATCCTCCCACCTTTCATTTTGGCTAACCATTAGTTTATATGATAAGTCTGTGAGTGTCTTTTTCTGTGGAAATATGTTCATTGGTAGCAATCTTTGGATAACATGTATAAATGATATCATAGGATATTTGTCATACCCTTTTGACTTACTTAACCTTATATGATTATTTCTAGGCTCAACTCTAGTCCTGAAAACAGCATTGTTCATTTTTTTCCAGAGGCTACTATTCCATTTGGTACGTATACCATTTCGTCTTTGTCCATTCATCTGTTTATGGACCTTTTTTTGCTTCCATGTCTTGGCTATTTCAGTATTGTTGCAGTGCACATTTGCCTGCCTCTGTCTTTCCGATTCTGGTGGTCTTAGGTTATAGGCCCAAAAGGTGCCCTGCCGCATCGTATGGTAACTCAATTTTTACCTTTTCAAGCAGCTCCATTCAGTTTGCATTAGTGGTATTACTTCTTTACATCCCACCAGCAGCTAGAAGGTACACATTCCTCTAAAACCCCTTCAGCATTTATAGTTTGTAGACTTTTTGATGATGGTCATGAGTGGTGTTACCTGAAACCTTTTTGAATTTGAATTTGCATGTGGCTAATAATTCCTTATACTGAGCTTTAGGCATGTCATTTTTTTCTTTTCCTTTTGTTTTAAAGAGTGAGTATAACTTCCCTCCTCTTATTGACTTCTTGAAAAGTTTCTCATGTGTTGAATTTTTTTGCCTATTCCCTACCCCAGGGCATTTTTTGAAGGCAGGTGTCATTTAGAGCCCTTCAGTCCTTGTGACTATTAAGCAACCTTTGGCACTGGGTTTAAAGCTGCTGTTGTGGGAAACAGCCACAAGGCGGCAGCATTATTACGTTCTCAACTCTTGTTACTAGGGCAACAGAGTCTTCCTGGAGGTAGTTTTCCAAGGTTGTAAATTAGAGTGGAATGTGCTGGGACAAGCCCCCAGAAGTTTATGTCTCCTAACTTATGTTTGCTTTTTAAATTTAATTTCTATTTCTTATCGGAGTAAATTTGATTAGAGTGTTTTGATTGGCTGTACAGAATCTGCTCAATGATTCATACATATATCTGTTCATCTTCGGAACCTGTTATCAAGTACGTGATTACAGAATATATATTTTGAAGGTATTGGTGATTATATAATTCATATCGTTTATATGTTATATGTTTATATACATTTAACTTACATTAGTATATGTATGTTAACCCCATAGTCCTAACTTACCCATCCCCCCACCTTTCATTTTGGCTAACCATTCGTTTATTTGATAAGTCTGTGAGTGTCTTTTTCTGTGGAAATATGTTCATTGGTAGCAATCTTAAGAAAACTTGTATAAATGATATCATAGGATATTTGTCATACCCTTTTGACTTACTTAACCTTATATGATTTTTTCTAGGCTCAACTGTAGTCCTGAAAACAGCATTGTTCATTTTTCTCCCGAGGCTACTATTCCATTCTGTCCGTATACCACTTCTTCTTTGTCCATTCATCTGTTTATGGACCTTTTTTTTGCTTCCATATCTTGGCTATTTCAGTATTGTTGCAGTGCATATTTACCTGCCTCTGTCTTTCCAATTTTGGTGGTCTTAGGTTATAGGCCCAAAAGGTGCCCTGCCGCATCATTTGGTAGCTCAATTTTTACCTTTTCAAGCAGCTCAATTCAGTTTGCGTTAGTGCTGTTTCCACTTTACATCCCACCAGCAGCTAGAAGGTACACAGATCTCTAAAACCCCTTCAGCATTTATAGTTTGTAGACATTTTGCTGATGGTAATGACTGGTGTGAGCTGAAACCTTTTTGAATTTGAATTTGTATGTGGCTAATAATTCCTTATACTAAGCTTTAGGCATGTCTTTTTTTTCTTTTCCTTTTTTTTTTAAAGAGTGAGTACAACTTCCCTCGTCTTATTGACTTCTTGGAAATTTCTCATGTGTTGAATGTTCTTGCCAATTCCCTACCCCAGGGCTTATTTTGAGGGCTTGTGTCATTTACAGCCCTGCAGTCCTTGTGACTATATAAGCAATCATTGGCACTGGGTTTAAAGTGCTGTTGTGGGAAGCAGCCACAAGGCGGCAGCATTATTGCGTTCTCAAGTCTTGTTACTAGGGGAACAGAGTCTTACTGGAGGTAGTGTTCTGAGCTTGTAAATTAGAGTGCAATATGCTGGGACAAGCCCCCAGAAGTTTATGTCTCCTAACTTATGTTTTTTTTTTAAAATTTAATTTCTATTTCTTATCGGAGTAAATTTGATTAGAGTGTTTTGATTGTCTGGCTGTACAGAATCTGCTCAATGATTCATACATATGTCTGTTCATCTTCGGATCCTGTTACCATGTATGTGATCACAGAATATATATTTTGAAGGTATTGGTGATTATATAATTCATATCGTTTATATGTTATATGTTTATATACATTTAACTTACATTAGTATATGTATGTTAACCCCATAGTCCTAACTTACCCATCCCCCCACCTTTCATTTTGGCTAACCATTAGTTTATTTGATAAGTCTGTGAGTGTCTTTTTCTGTGGAAATATGTTCATTGGTAGCAATCTTAAGAAAACTTGTATAAATGATATCATAGGATATTTGTCATACCCTTTTGACTTACTTAACCTTATATGATTTTTTCTAGGCTCAACTGTAGTCCTGAAAACAGCATTGTTCATTTTTCTCCCGAGGCTACTATTCCATTCTGTCCGTATACCACTTCTTCTTTGTCCATTCATCTGTTTATGGACCTTTTTTTTGCTTCCATATCTTGGCTATTTCAGTATTGTTGCAGTGCATATTTGCCTGCCTCTGTCTTTCCAATTTTGGTGGTCTTAGGTTATAGGCCCAAAAGGTGCCCTGCCGCATCATTTGGTAGCTCAATTTTTACCTTTTCAAGCAGCTCGATTCAGTTTGCGTTAGTGCTGTTTCCACTTTACATCCCACCAGCAGCTAGAAGGTACACAGATCTCTAAAACCCCTTCAGCATTTATAGTTTGTAGACATTTTGCTGATGGTAATGACTGGTGTGAGCTGAAACCTTTTTGAATTTGAATTTGTATGTGGCTAATAATTCCTTATACTAAGCTTTAGGCATGTACTTTTTTTCCTTTTCCTTTTTTTTTTTAAAGAGTGAGTACAACTCCCCTCCTCTTATTGACTTCTTGAAAAATTTCTCATGTGTTGGATTTTCTTGCCTATTCCCTACCCCAGGGCAATTTTTGAGGGCCTGTGTCATTTACAGCCCTGCAGTCCTTGGGACTCTATAAGCAACCATTGTCACTAGGTTTAAAGCTGCTGTTTTGGGAGACAGCCACAAGGCGGCAGCATTATTACGTTCTCAAGTCTTGTTACTAGGACAACACAGTCTTCCTGGAGGTAGTGTTCCGAGCTTGTAAATTAGAGTGCAATGTGCTGGGACAAGCCCCCAGAAGTTTATGTCTCCTTACTTATGTTTGTTTTTTAAATTTAATTTGTATTTTTTATCGGAGTAAATTTGATTAGAGTGTTTTGATTGTCTGGCTGTACAGAATCTGTTCAATGATTCACACATATGTCTGTTCATCTTCGGATCCTGTTACCATGTATGTGATTACAGAATGTATATTTTGAAGGTATTGGTGATTATATAATTCATATCATTTATATGTTATATGTTTATATACATTTAACTTATATTAGTATATGTATGTTAACCCCATAGTCCTAATTTACCCATCCTCCCACCTTTAATTTGGGTAACCATTAGTTTATTTGATAAGTCTGTGAGTGTCTTTTTCTGTGGAAATATGTTCATTGGTAGCAATCTTAGGAAAACTTGTATAAATAATATCATAGGATATTTGTAATACCCTTTTGTCTTACTTAACCTTATATGATTATTTCTAGTCTCAACTCTAGTCCTGAAAACGGCATTGTTCATTTTTTTCCCGAGGCTACTCTTCCATTCTGTCCATATACCACTTCTTCTTTGTCCATTCACCTGTTTATGGACCTTTTTTTTGCTTCCATGTCTTTGCTATTTCAGTATTGTTGCAGTGCACATTTGCCTGCCTCTGTCTTTCCGATTCTGGTGGTCTTAGTTTATAGGCCCAAAAGGTGCCCTGCCGCATCATATGGTAGCTCAATTTTTACGTTTTCAAGCAGCTCGATTCAGTTTGCATTAGTGCTGTTACGACTTTATATCCCACCAGCAGCTAGAAGGTACACACTTCTCTAAAACCCCTTCAGCATTTATAGTTTGTAGACTTTTTGCTGATGGTCATGACTGGTGTGAGCTGAAACCTTTTTGGAGGTTGGATACGCATGTGGCTAATAATTCCTTATGCTGAGCTTTAGGCATGTCCTATTTTTTCTTTTACTTTTTTTTAAAAAGAGTGAGTACAACTTCCCTCCTCTTATTGATTTCTTGAAAAGTTTCTTATGTGTTGAATTTTCTTGCCTATTCCCTACCCCAGGGCATTTTTTGAGTGCCTGTGTCATTTACAACCGTGCAGTCCTTGTGACTATATAAGCAACCATTGGCACTGGGTTTAAAGGTGCTGTTTTTGGAGACAGCCACAAGGCGGCAGCATTATTACGTTCTCAAGTCTTGTTACTAGGAGAACAGAGTCTTCCTGGAGGTAGTGTTCTGAGCTTGTAAATTAGAGTGCAATATGCTGGGACAAGCCCCCAGAAGTTTATGTCTCCTAACTTATGTTTTTTTTTTAAATTTAATTTCTATTTCTTATCGGAGTAAATTTGATTAGAGTGTTTTGATTGTCTGGCTGTACAGAATCTGCTCAATGATTCATACATATGTCTGTTCATCTTCGGATCCTGTTACCATGTATGTGATCACAGAATATATATTTTGAAGGTATTGGTGATTATATAATTCATATCGTTTATATGTTATATGTTTATATACATTTAACTTACATTAGTATATGTATGTTAACCCCATAGTCCTAACTTACCCATCCCCCCACCTTTCATTTTGGCTAACCATTAGTTTATTTGATAAGTCTGTGAGTGTCTTTTTCTGTGGAAATATGTTCATTGGTAGCAATCTTAAGAAAACTTGTATAAATGATATCATAGGATATTTGTCATACCCTTTTGACTTACTTAACCTTATATGATTTTTTCTAGGCTCAACTGTAGTCCTGAAAACAGCATTGTTCATTTTTCTCCCGAGGCTACTATTCCATTCTGTCCGTATACCACTTCTTCTTTGTCCATTCATCTGTTTATGGACCTTTTTTTTGCTTCCATATCTTGGCTATTTCAGTATTGTTGCAGTGCACATTTGTCTGCCTCTGTCTTTCCGATTCTGGTGGTCTTAGGTTATAGGCCCAAAAGGTGCCCTGCCGCATCATATGGTAGCTCAATTATTACGTTTTCAAGCAGCTCGATTCAGTTTGCATTAGTGATGTTACGACTTTATATCCCACCAGCAGCTAGAAGGTACACACTTCTCTAAAACCCCTTCAGCATTTATAGTTTGTAGACTTTTTGCTGATGGTCATGACTGGTGTGAGGTGAAACCTTTTTGGAGGTTGGATAGCATGTGGCTAATAATTCCTTATGCTGAGCTTTAGGCATGTCCTATTTTTTCTTTTCCTTTTTTTTAAAAAGAGTGAGTACAACTTCCCTCCTCTTATTGATTTCTTGAAAAGTTTCTTATGTGTTGAATTTTCTTGCCTATTCCCTACCCCAGGGCATTTTTTGAGTGCCTGTGTCATTTACAACCGTACAGTCCTTGTGACTATATAAGCAACCATTGGCACTGGGTTTAAAGGTGCTGTTTTTGGAGACAGCCACAAGGCGGCAGCATTATTACGTTCTCAAGTCTTGTTACTAGGACAACAGAGTCTTCCTGGAGGTAGTGTTCCGAGCTTGTAAATTAGAGTGCAATGTGCTGGGACAAGCCCCCAGAAGTTTATGTCTCCTAACTTATGTTTGCTTTTTAAATTTAATTTCTATTTCTTATCAGAGTCAATTTGATTAGAGTGTTTTGATTGTCTGGCTGTACAGAATCTGCTCAATGATTCATACATATGTCTGTTCATCTTCGGATCCTGCTACCATGTACGTGATTACAGAATGTATATTTTAAAGCTATTGGTGATGATATAATGCATATAGTTTATATGTGATATGTTTATATACATTTAACATACATTAGTATATGTATGTTAACCCCATAGTCCTAATTTACCTATTCTCCCACCTTTCATTTTGGCTAACCATTAGTTTATTTGATTAGTCTGTGAGTGTCTTTTTCTGTGGAAATATGTTCATGGGTAGCAATCTTAGGATAACTTTTATAAATGATATCGTAGGATATTTGTCATACCCTTTTGACTTACTTAACCTTATATAATTATTTCTAGTCTCAACTGTAGTCCTGGAAACGGCAATGTTCATTTTTTTTCCGAGGCTACTATTCCATTTGGTACGTATACCACTTCGTCTTTGTCCATTCATCTGTTTATGGACCTTTTTTTTGCTTCCATGTCTTGGCTATTTCAGTATTGCTGCAGTGCACATTTGCCTGCCTCTGTCTTTCCGAATCTGGTGGTCTTAGGATATAGGCCCAAAAGGTGCCCTGCCGCATCATATGGTTGCTCAATTTTTACGTTTTCAAGCAGCTCGATTCAGGTTGCGTTACTGCTGTTACCACTTTACATCCCCCCAGCAGCTAGAAGGTACACAGTTCTCTACAACCCCTTCACCATTTATAGTTTGTAGACTTTTTCCTGATGGTCATGACTGGTGTCAGCTGAAACCTTTTTGAATTTGAAATTGCATGTTAGTAATAATTCCTTATACTGAGCTTTAGGCATGTCCTATTTTTTCTTTTCCTTTTTTTTTAAAGAGTGAGTACAACTTCCCTCCTCTTATTGACTTCTTGAAAAGTTTCTCATGTGTTGAATTTTCTTGCCTATTCCCTTGCCCAGGGCATTTTTTGAGGGCAGGTGTCATTTAGAGCCCTGCAGTCCTTGTGACTATTAAGCAACCATTGGCACTGGGTTTAAAGCTGCTGTTGTGGGAAACAGCCACAAGGCGGCAGCATTATTACGTTCTCAACTCTTGTTACTAGGGCAACAGAGTCTTCCTGGAGGTAGTTTTCCAAGGTTGTAAATTAGAGTGGAGTGTTCTGGGAGAAGTCCCCAGAAGTTTATGTCTCCTAACTTATGTTTGCTTTTTAAATTTAATTTCTATTTCTTATCGGAGTAAATTTGATTAGAGTGTTTTTATTGTTTGACTGTACAGAATCTGCTCAATGATTCATACATATATCTGTTCATCTTCGGAACCTGTTAGCATGTATGTGATAACAGAATGTATATTTTAAAGGTATTGGTGATTATATTATTTATATAGTTTATATATTATATGTTTATATACATTTAACATACATTAGTATATGTATGTTAACCCCATTGTCCTAATTTACCCATCCTCCCACCTTTCATTTTGGCTAACCATTAGTTTATTTGATAAGTCTGTGAGTGTCTTTTTCTGTGGAAATATGTTCATTGGTAGCAATCTTAGGATAACATGTATTAATGATATCATAGGATATTTGTCATACCCTTTTGACTTACTTAACCTTATATGATTATTTCTAGGCTCAACTCTAGTCCTGAAAACGGCATTGTTCATTTTTTTCCAGAGGCTACTATTCCATTTGGTACGTGTACCATTGCGTCTTTGTCCATTCATCTGTTTATGGACCTTTTTTTTGCTTCCATGTCTTGGCTATTTCAATATGGTTGCAGTGCACATTTGCCTGCCTCTGTCTTTCCGAATCCAGTTGTCTTAGGTTATAGGCCCAAAATGTGCCCTGCCGCATCATATGGTAGCTCAATGTTTACCTTTTCAAGCAGTTCGATTCAGTTTGCGTTAGTGCTGTTTCCACTTTACATCCCACCAGCAGCTAGAAGGTACACAGATCTCTAAAACCCCTTCAGCATTTATAGTTTGTAGACATTTTGCTGATGGTAATGACTGGTGTGAGCTGAAACCTTTTTGAATTTGAATTTGTATGTGGCTAATAATTCCTTATACTAAGCTTTAGGCATGTCCTGTTTTTTCTTTTCCTTTTTTTTTTAAAGAGTGAGTACAACTTCCCTCCTCTTATTGACTTCTTGGAAATTTCTCATGTGTTGAATGTTCTTGCCAATTCCCTACCCCAGGGCATATTTTGAGGGCTTGTGTCATTTACAGCCCTGCAGTCCTTGTGACTATATAAGCAATCATTGGCACTGGGTTTAAAGTGCTGTTGTGGGAAGCAGCCGCAAGGCGGCAGCATTATTGCGTTCTCAAGTCTTGTTACTAGGACAACAGAGTCTTCCGGGAGGTAGTGTTCCGAGCTTGTAAATTAGAGTGCAATGTGCTGGGACAAGCCCCCAGAAGTTTTTGTCTCCTTACTTATGTTTGTTTTTTAAATTTAATTTGTCTTTCTTATCGGAGTAAATTTGATTAGAGTGTTTTGATTGTCTGGCTGTACAGAATCTGCTCAATGATTCACACATATGTCTGTTCATCTTCGGATCCTGTTACCATGTATGTGATTACAGAATGTATATTTTGAAGGTATTGGTGAATATATAATTCATATCATTTATATGTTATATGTTTATATACATTTAACTTACATTAGTATATGTATGTTAACCCCATAGTCCTAATTTACCCATCCTCCCACCTTTCATTTTGGCTAACCATTAGTTTATTTGATAAGTCTGTGAGTGTCTTTTTCTGTGGAAATATGTTCATTGGTAGCAATCTTAGGAAAACTTGTATAAATAATATCATAGGATATTTGTAATACCCTTTTGTCTTACTTAACCTTATATGATTATTTCTAGTCTCAACTCTAGTCCTGAAAACGGCATTGTTCATTTTTCTCCCGAGGCTTCTATTCCATTTGGTACGTGTACCATTTCGTCTTTGTCCATTCATCTGTTTATGGACCTTTTTTTTGCTTCCATGTCTTGGCTATTTCAATATTGTTGCAGTGCACATTTGCCTGCCTCTGTCTTTCCGAATCCAGTTGTCTTAGGTAATAGGCCCAAAATGTGCCCTGCCGCATCATATGGTAGCTCAATGTTTACCTTTTCAAGCAGCTCGATTCAGTTTGCGTTACTGCTGTTACCACTTTACATCCCACCAGCAGCTAGAAGGTACACAGTTCTCTAAAACCCCTTCAGCATTTATAGTTTGTAGACTTTTTGCTGATGGTCATGACTGGTGTGAGCTGAAACCTTTTTGGAGGTTGGATACGCATGTGGCTAATAATTCCTTATGCTGAGCTTTAGGCATGTCCTTTTTTTCTTTTCCTTTTTTTTTTAAAGAGTGACTACAACTTCCCTCCTCTTATTGACTTCTTGAAAATTTCTCATGTGTTGAATTTTCTTGCCAATTCCATACCCCAGGGCATTTTTTGAGGGCCTGTGTCTTTTACAGCCCTGCAGTCCTTGTGACTATATAAGCAACCATTGGCACTGGGTTTAAAGCTACCGTTGTGGGAAGCACCCACAAGGCGGCAGCATTATTACGTTCTCAAGTCTTGTTACTAGGACAACACAGTCTTCCTGGAGGTAGTGTTCCGAGCTTGTAAATTAGAGTGCAATGTGCTGGGACAAGCCCCCAGAAGTTTATGTCTCCTAACTTATGTTTGTTTTTTAAATTTAATTTCTATTTCTTATCGGAGTAAATTTGATTAGAGTGTTGTGGTTTTCTGGCTGTACAGAATCTGCTCAATGATTCATACATATGTCTGTTCATCTTCGAACCTGTTAGCATGTATGTGATTACAGAATGTATATTTTAAATGTATTGGTGATTATATAATTTATATATTTCATATGTTATATGTTTATATACATTTAACATACATTAGTATATGTATTTTAACCCCATAGTCCTAATTTACCCATCCTCCCACCTTTCATTTTGGCTAGCCATTAGTTTATTTGATAAGTCTGTGAGTGTCTTTTTCTGTGGAAATATGTTCATTGGTAGCAATCTTAGGATAACATGTATAAATGATGTCATAGGATATTTGTCATACCCTTTTGACTTACTTAACCTTATATGATTATTTCTAGGCTCAACTGTAGTCCTGAAAACGGCATTGTTCATTTTTTTCCCGAGGCTACTATTCCATTTGGTACGTATCCCACTTCGTCTTTGTCCATTCATCTGTTTATGGACCTTTTTTTTTGCTTCCATGTCTTGGCTATTTCAATATTGTTGCAAGGCACATTTGCCTGCCTCTCTCTTTCCGAATCTGGTGGTCTTAGGTTATAGGCCCAAAAGGTGCCCTGCCGCACCATATGGTAACTCAATTTTTACCTTTTCAAGCAGCTCGATTCAGTTTGCGTTACTGCTGTTACCACTTTACATCCCACCAGCAGCTAGAAGGTACACACTTCTCTAAAACCCCTTCAGCATTTATTGTTTGTAGACTTTTTGCTGATGGTCATGACTGGAGTGAGCTGAAACCTTTTTGAATTTGAATTTGCATGTGGCTAATACTTCCTTATACTGAGCTTTAGGCATGTCCTTTTTTTCTTTTCCTTTTTTTTTTAAAGAGTGAGTACAACTTCCCTCCTCTTAGTGACTTCTTGAAAATTTCTCATGTGTTGAATTTCCTTGCCTATTCCCTACTCCAGGGCATTTTTTGAGGGCCTGTGTCTTTTACAGCCCTGCAGTCCTTGTGACTATATAAGCAACCATTGGTACTGGGTTTAAAGCTACTGTTGTGGGAAGCAGCCACAAGGCGGCAGCATTATTACGTTCTCAAGTCTTGTTACTAGGACAACACAGTCTTCCTGGAGGTAGTGTTCCGAGCCTGTAAATTAGAGTGCAATGTCCTGGGACAAGCCCCCAGAAGTTTATGTCTCCTAACTTATGTTTGTTTTTTAAATTTAATTTCTATTTCTTATCGGAGTAAATTTGATTAGAGTGTTGTGGTTTTCTGGCTGTACAGAATCTGCTCAATGATTCATACATATGTCTGTTCATCTTCGGATCCTGTTACCATGTATGTGATTACAGAATGTATATTTTGAAGGTATTGGTGAATATATAATTCATATCATTTATATGTTATATGTTTATATACATTTAACATACATTAGTATATGTATGTTAACCCCATAGTTCTAATTTACCCATCCTCCCACCTTTCATTTTGGCTAACCATTAGTTTATATGATAAGTCTGTGAGTGTCTTTTTCTGTGGAAATATGTTCATTGGTAGCAATCTTAGGATAACATGTATAAATGATATCATAGGATATTTGTCATACCCTTTTGACTTACTTAACCTTATATGATTATTTCTAGGCTCAACTCTAGTCCTAAAAACAGCATTGTTCATTTTTTTCCAGAGGCTACTATTCCATTTGGTACGTATACCATTTCGTCTTTGTCCATTCATCTGTTTATGGACCTTTTTTTGCTTCCATGTCTTGGCTATTTCAGTATTGTTGCAGTGCACATTTGCCTGCCTCTGTCTTTCCGATTCTGGTGGTCTTAGGTTATAGGCCCAAAAGCTGCCCTGCCGCATCGTATGGTAACTCAATTTTTACCTTTTCAAGCAGCTCCATTCAGTTTGCATTAGTGGTATTACTTCTTTACATCCCACCAGCAGCTAGAAGGTACACATTCCTCTAAAACCCCTTCAGCATTTATAGTTTGTAGACTTTTTGATGATGGTCATGAGTGGTGTTACCTGAAACCTTTTTGAATTTGAATTTGCATGTGGCTAATAATTCCTTATACTGAGCTTTAGGCATGTCATTTTTTTCTTTTCCTTTTGTTTTAAAGAGTGAGTACAACTTCCCTCCTCTTATTGACTTCTTGAAAAGTTTCTCATGTGTTGAATTTTTTTGCCTATTCCCTACCCCAGGGCATTTTTTGAAGGCAGGTGTCATTTAGAGCCCTTCAGTCCTTGTGACTATTAAGCAACCTTTGGCACTGGGTTTACAGCTGCTGTTGTGGGAAACAGCCACAAGGCGGCAGCATTATTACGTTCTCAACTCTTGTTACTAGGGCAACAGAGTCTTCCTGGAGGTAGTTTTCCAAGGTTGTAAATTAGAGTGGAATGTGCTGGGACAAGCCCCCAGAAGTTTATGTCTCCTATCTTATGTTTGCTTTTTAAATTTAATTTCTATTTCTTATCGGAGTAAATTTGATTAGAGTGTTTTGATTGGCTGTACAGAATCTGTTCAATGATTCATACATATATCTGTTCATCTTCGGAACCTGTTATCAAGTATGTGATTACAGAATATATATTTTGAAGGTATTGGTGATTATATAATTCATATCGTTTATATGTTATATGTTTATATACATTTAACTTACATTAGTATATGTATGTTAACCCCATAGTCTTAACTTACCCATCCCCCCACCTTTCATTTTGGCTAACCATTCGTTTATTTGATAAGTCTGTGAGTGTCTTTTTCTGTGGAAATATGTTCATTGGTAGCAATCTTAAGAAAACTTGTATAAATGATATCATAGGATATTTGTCATACCCTTTTGACTTACTTAACCTTATATGATTTTTTCTAGGCTCAACTGTAGTCCTGAAAACAGCATTGTTCATTTTTCTCCCGAGGCTACTATTCCATTCTGTCCGTATACCACTTCTTCTTTGTCCATTCATCTGTTTATGGACCTTTTTTTTGCTTCCATATCTTGGCTATTTCAGTATTGTTGCAGTGCATATTTGCCTGCCTCTGTCTTTCCAATTTTGGTGGTCTTAGGTTATACGCCCAAAATGTGCCCTGCTGCATCATTTGGTAGCTCAATTTTTACCTTTTGAAGCAGCTCGATTCAGTTTGCGTTAGTGCTGTTTCCACTTTACATCCCACCAGCAGCTAGAAGGTACACAGATCTCTAAAACCCCTTCAGCATTTATAGTTTGTAGACATTTTGCTGATGGTAATGACTGGTGTGAGCTGAAACCTTTTTGAATTTGAATTTGTATGTGGCTAATAATTCCTTATACTAAGCTTTAGGCATGTCCTTTTTTTTCTTTTCCTTTTTTTTTTAAAGAGTGAGTACAACTTCCCTCCTCTTATTGACTTCTTGGAAATTTCTCATGTGTTGAATGTTCTTGCCAATTCCCTACCCCAGGGCATATTTTGAGGGCTTGTGTCATTTACAGCCCTGCAGTCCTTGTGACTATATAAGCAATCATTGGCACTGGGTTTAAAGTGCTGTTGTGGGAAGCAGCCACAAGGCGGCAGCATTATTGCGTTCTCAAGTCTTGTTACTAGGAGAACAGAGTCTTACTGGAGGTAGTGTTCTGAGCTTGTAAATTAGAGTGCAATATGCTGGGACAAGCCCCCAGAAGTTTATATCTCCTAACTTATGTTTTTTTTTTAAATTTAATTTCTATTTCTTATCGGAGTAAATTTGATTAGAGTGTTTTGATTGTCTGGCTGTACAGAATCTGCTCAATGATTCATACATATGTCTGTTCATCTTCGGATCCTGTTACCATGTATGTGATCACAGAATATATATTTTGAAGGTATTGGTGATTATATAATTCATATCGTTTATATGTTATATGTTTATATACATTTAACTTACATTAGTATATGTATGTTAACCCCATAGTCCTAACTTACCCATCCCCCCACCTTTCATTTTGGCTAACCATTAGTTTATTTGATAAGTCTGTGAGTGTCTTTTTCTGGGGAAATATGTTCATTGGTAGCAATCTTAAGAAAACTTGTATAAATGATATCATAGGATATTTGTCATACCCTTTTGACTTACTTAACCTTATATGATTTTTTCTAGGCTCAACTGTAGTCCTGAAAACAGCATTGTTCATTTTTCTCCCGAGGCTACTATTCCATTTTGTCCGTATACCACTTCTTCTTTGTCCATTCATCTGTTTATGGACTTTTTTTTGCTTCCATATCTTGGCTATTTCAGTATTGTTGCAGTGCATATTTGCCTGCCTCTGTCTTTCCAATTTTGGTGGTCTTAGGTTATAGGCCCAAAAGGTGCCCTGCCGCATCATTTGGTAGCTCAATTTTTACCTTTTCAAGCAGCTCGATTCAGTTTGCGTTAGTGCTGTTTCCACTTTACATCCCACCAGCAGCTAGAAGGTACACAGATCTCTAAAACCCCTTCAGCATTTATAGTTTGTAGACATTTTGCTGATGGTAATGACTGGTGTGAGCTGAAACCTTTTTGGAGGTTGGATACGCATGTGGCTAATAATTCCTTATGCTGAGCTTTAGGCATGTCCTATTTTTTCTTTTCCTTTTTTTTAAAAAGAGTGAGTACAACTTCCTTCCTCTTATTGATTTCTTGAAAAGTTTCTTATGTGTTGAATTTTCTTGCCTATTCCCTACCCCAGGGCATTTTTTGAGTGCCTGTGTCATTTACAACCGTACAGTCCTTGTGACTATATAAGCAACCATTGGCACTGTGTTTAAAGGTGCTGTTTTTGGAGACAGCCACAAGGCGGCAGCATTATTACGTTCTCAAGTCTTGTTACTAGGACAACAGAGTCTTCCTGGAGGTAGTGTTCCGAGCTTTTAAATTAGAGTGCAATGTGCTGGGACAAGCCCCCAGAAGTTTATGTCTCCTTACTTATGTTTGTTTTTTAAATTTAATTTGTATTTTTTATCGGAGTAAATTTGATTAGAGTGTTTTGATTGTCTGGCTCTACAGAATCTGTTCAATGATTCATACATATGTCTGTTCATCTTCGGATCCTGTTACCATGTATGTGATTACAGAATGTATATTTTGAAGGTATTGGTGATTATACAATTCATATCATTTATATGTTATATGTTTATATACATTTAACTTACATTAGTATATGTATGTTAACCCCATAGTCCTAATTTACCCATCCCCCCACCTTTCATTTTGGCTAACCATTAGTTTATTTGATAAGTCTGTGAGTGTCTTTTTCTGTGGAAATATGTTCATTGGTAGCAATCTTAGGATAACATGTATAAATGATATCATAGGATATTTGTCATACCCTTTTGACTTACTTAACCTTATATGATTATTTCTAGGCTCAACTCTAGTCCTGAAAACAGCATTGTTCATTTTTTTCCAGAGGCTACTATTCCATTTGGTACGTATACCATTTCGTCTTTGTTCATTCATCTGTTTATGGACCTTTTTTTGCTTCCATGTCTTGGCTATTTCAGTATTGTTGCAGTGCACATTTGCCTGCCTCTGTCTTTCCGATTCTGGTGGTCTTAGGTTATAGGCCCAAAAGGTGCCCTGCCGCATCGTATGGTAACTCAATTTTTACCTTTTCAAGCAGCTCCATTCAGTTTGCATTAGTGGTATTACTTCTTTACATCCCACCAGCAGCTAGAAGGTACACATTCCTCTAAAACCCCTTCAGCATTTATAGTTTGTAGACTTTTTGATGATGGTCATGACTGGTGTTACCTGAAACCTTTTTGAATTTGAATTTGCATGTGGCTAATAATTCCTTATACTGAGCTTTAGGCATGTCATTTTTTTCTTTTCCTTTTGTTTTAAAGAGTGAGTACAACTTCCCTCCTCTTATTGACTTCTTGAAAAGTTTCTCATGTGTTGAATTTTTTTGCCTATTCCCTACCCCAGGGCATTTTTTGAAGGCAGGTGTCATTTAGAGCCCTTCAGTCCTTGTGACTATTAAGCAACCTTTGGCACTGGGTTTAAAGCTGCTGTTGTGGGAAACAGCCACAAGGCGGCAGCATTATTACGTTCTCAAGTCTTGTTACTAGGACAACACAGTCTTCCTGGAGGTAGTGTTCCGAGCTTGTAAATTAGAGTGCAATGTGCTGGGACAAGCCCCCAGAAGTTTATGTCTCCTAACTTATGTTTGTTTTTTAAATTTAATTTCTATTTCTTATCGGAGTAAATTTGATTAGAGTGTTGTGGTTTTCTGGCTGTACAGAATCTGCTCAATGATTCATACATATGTCTGTTCATCTTCGAACCTGTTAGCATGTATGTGATTACAGAATGTATATTTTAAAGGTATTGGTGATTATATAATTTATATATTTCATATGTTATATGTTTATATACATTTAACATACATTAGTATATGTATTTTAACCCCATAGTCCTAATTTACCCATCCTCCCACCTTTCATTTTGGCTAGCCATTAGTTTATTTGATAAGTCTGTGAGTGTCTTTTTCTGTGGAAATATGTTCATTGGTAGCAATCTTATGATAACGTATAAATGATGTCCTAGGATATTTGTCATACCCTTTTGACTTACTTAACCTTATATGATTATTTCTAGGCTCAACTGTAGTCCTGAAAACGGCATTGTTCATTTTTTTCCCGAGGCTACTATTCCATTTGGTACGTATCCCACTTCTTCTTTGTCCATTCATCTGTTTATGGACCTTTTTTTTGCTTCCATGTCTTGGCTATTTCAGTATTGTTGCAGTGCACATTTGCCTGCCTCTGTCTTTCCGATTCTGGTGGTCTTAGGTTATAGGCCCAAAAGGTGCCCTGCCGCATCATATGGTAGCTCAATTTTTACGTTTTCAAGCAGCTCGATTCAGTTTGCATTAGTGCTGTTACGACTTTATATCCCACCAGCAGCTAGAAGGTACACACTTCTCTAAAACCCCTTCAGCATTTATAGTTTGTAGACTTTTTGCTGATGGTCATGACTGGTGTGAGCTGAAACCTTTTTGGAGGTTGGATACGCATGTGGCTAATAATTCCTTATGCTGAGCTTTAGGCATGTCCTATTTTTTCTTTTCCTTTTTTTTAAAATGAGTGAGTACAACTTCCCTCCTCTTATTGATTTCTTGAAAAGTTTCTTATGTGTTGAATTTTCTTGCCTATTCCCTACCCCAGGGCATTTTTTGAGTGCCTGTGTCATTTACAACCGTGCAGTCCTTGTGACTATATAAGCAACCATTGGCACTGGGTTTAAAGGTGCTGTTTTTGGAGACAGCCACAAGGCGGCAGCATTATTACGTTCTCAAGTCTTGTTACTAGGACAACAGAGTCTTCCTGGAGGTAGTGTTCCGAGCTTTTAAATTAGAGTGCAATGTGCTGGGACAAGCCCCCAGAAGTTTATGTCTCCTTACTTATGTTTGTTTTTTAAATTTAATTTGTATTTTTTATCGGAGTAAATTTGATTAGAGTGTTTTGATTGTCTGGCTGTACAGAATGTGTTCAATGATTCATACATATATCTGTTCATCTTCGGAACCTGTTAGCATGTATGTGATTACAGAATGTATATTTTAAAGGTATTGGTGATTATATTATTTATATAGTTTATATATTATATGTTTATATACATTTAACATACATTAGTATATGTATGTTAACCCCATTGTCCTAATTTACCCATCCTCCCACCTTTCATTTTGGCTAACCATTAGTTTATTTGATAAGTCTGTGAGTGTCTTTTTCTGTGGAAATATGTTCATTGGTAGCAATCTTAGGATAACATGTATTAATGATATCATAGGATATTTGTCATACCCTTTTGACTTACTTAACCTTATATGATTATTTCTAGGCTCAACTCTAGTCCTGAAAACGGCATTGTTCATTTTTTTCCAGAGGCTTCTATTCCATTTGGTACGTGTACCATTTCGTCTTTGTCCATTCATCTGTTTATGGACCTTTTTTTTGCTTCCATGTCTTGGCTATTTCAATATTGTTGCAGTGCACATTTGCCTGCCTCTGTCTTTCCGAATCCAGTCGTCTTAGGTTATAGGCCCAAAATGTGCCCTGCCGCATCATATGGTAGCTCAATGTTTACCTTTTCAAGCAGCTCGATTCAGTTTGCGTTACTGCTGTTACCACTTTACATCCCACCAGCAGCTAGAAGGTACACAGTTCTCTAAAACCCCTTCAGCATTTATAGTTTGTAGACTTTTCGCTGATGGTCATGACTGGTGTGAGCTGAAACCTTTTTGGAGGTTGGATACGCATGTGGCTAATAATTCCTTATGCTGAGCTTTAGGCATGTCCTTTTTTTCTTTTCCTTTTTTTTTAAAGAGTGACTACAACTTCCCTCCTCTTATTGACTTCTTGAAAATTTCTCATGTGTTGAATTTTCTTGCCAATTCCATACCCCAAGGCATTTTTTGAGGGCCTGTGTCTTTTACAGCCCTGCAGTCCTTGTGACTATATAAGCAACCATTGGCACTGGGTTTAAAGCTACTGTTGTGGGAAGCAGCCACAAGGCGGCAGCATTATTACGTTCTCAAGTCTTGTTACTAGGACAACACAGTCTTCCTGGAGGTAGTGTTCCGAGCTTGTAAATTAGAGTGCAATGTGCTGGGACAAGCCCCCAGAAGTTTATGTCTCCTAACTTATGTTTGTTTTTTAAATTTAATTTCTATTTCTTATCGGAGTAAATTTGATTAGAGTGTTGTGGTTTTCTGGCTGTACAGAATCTGCTCAATGATTCATACATATGTCTGTTCATCTTCGAACCTGTTAGCATGTATGTGATTACAGAATGTATATTTTAAAGGTATTGGTGATTATATAATTTATATATTTCATATGTTATATGTTTATATACATTTAACATACATTAGTATATGTATTTTAACCCCATAGTCCTAATTTACCCATCCTCCCACCTTTCATTTTGGCTAGCCATTAGTTTATTTGATAAGTCTGTGAGTGTCTTTTTCTGTGGAAATATGTTCATTGGTAGCAATCTTAGGATAACATGTATAAATGATGTCATAGGATATTTGTCATACCCTTTTGACTTACTTAACCTTATATGATTATTTCTAGGCTCAACTGTAGTCCTGAAAACGGCATTGTTCATTTTTTTCCCGAGGCTACTATTCCATTTGGTACGTATCCCACTTCTTCTTTGTCCATTCATCTGTTTATGGACCTTTTTTTTTGCTTCCATGTCTTGGCTATTTCAGTATTGTTGCAGTGCACATTTGCCTGCCTCTGTCTTTCCGATTCTGGTGGTCTTAGGTTATAGGCCCAAAAGGTGCCCTGCCGCATCATATGGTAGCTCAATTTTTACGTTTTCAAGCAGCTCGATTCAGTTTGCATTAGTGCTGTTACGACTTTATATCCCACCAGCAGCTAGAAGGTACACACTTCTCTAAAACCCCTTCAGCATTTATAGTTTGTAGACTTTTTGCTGATGGTCATGACTGGTGTGAGCTGAAACCTTTTTGGAGGTTGGATACGCATGTGGCTAATAATTCCTTATGCTGAGCTTTAGGCATGTCCTATTTTTTCTTTTCCTTTTTTTTAAAATGAGTGAGTACAACTTCCCTCCTCTTATTGATTTCTTGAAAAGTTTCTTATGTGTTGAATTTTCTTGCCTATTCCCTACCCCAGGGCATTTTTTGAGTGCCTGTGTCATTTACAACCGTGCAGTCCTTGTGACTATATAAGCAACCATTGGCACTGGGTTTAAAGGTGCTGTTTTTGGAGACAGCCACAAGGCGGCAGCATTATTACGTTCTCAAGTCTTGTTACTAGGACAACAGAGTCTTCCTGGAGGTAGTGTTCCGAGCTTTTAAATTAGAGTGCAATGTGCTGGGACAAGCCCCCAGAAGTTTATGTCTCCTTACTTATGTTTGTTTTTTAAATTTAATTTGTATTTTTTATCGGAGTAAATTTGATTAGAGTGTTTTGATTGTCTGGCTGTACAGAATGTGTTCAATGATTCATACATATATCTGTTCATCTTCGGAACCTGTTAGCATGTATGTGATTACAGAATGTATATTTTAAAGGTATTGGTGATTATATTATTTATATAGTTTATATATTATATGTTTATATACATTTAACATACATTAGTATATGTATGTTAACCCCATTGTCCTAATTTACCCATCCTCCCACCTTTCATTTTGGCTAACCATTAGTTTATTTGATAAGTCTGTGAGTGTCTTTTTCTGTGGAAATATGTTCATTGGTAGCAATCTTAGGATAACATGTATTAATGATATCATAGGATATTTGTCATACCCTTTTGACTTACTTAACCTTATATGATTATTTCTAGGCTCAACTCTAGTCCTGAAAACGGCATTGTTCATTTTTTTCCAGAGGCTTCTATTCCATTTGGTACGTGTACCATTTCGTCTTTGTCCATTCATCTGTTTATGGACCTTTTTTTTGCTTCCATGTCTTGGCTATTTCAATATTGTTGCAGTGCACATTTGCCTGCCTCTGTCTTTCCGAATCCAGTTGTCTTAGGTTATAGGCCCAAAATGTGCCCTGCCGCATCATATGGTAGCTCAATGTTTACCTTTTCAAGCAGCTCGATTCAGTTTGCGTTACTGCTGTTACCACTTTACATCCCACCAGCAGCTAGAAGGTACACAGTTCTCTAAAACCCCTTCAGCATTTATAGTTTGTAGACTTTTCGCTGATGGTCATGACTGGTGTGAGCTGAAACCTTTTTGGAGGTTGGATACGCATGTGGCTAATAATTCCTTATGCTGAGCTTTAGGCATGTCCTTTTTTTCTTTTCCTTTTTTTTTAAAGAGTGACTACAACTTCCCTCCTCTTATTGACTTCTTGAAAATTTCTCATGTGTTGAATTTTCTTGCCAATTCCATACCCCAGGGCATTTTTTGAGGGCCTGTGTCTTTTACAGCCCTGCAGTCCTTGTGACTATATAAGCAACCATTGGCACTGGGTTTAAAGCTACTGTTGTGGGAAGCAGCCACAAGGCGGCAGCATTATTACGTTCTCAAGTCTTGTTACTAGGACAACACAGTCTTCCTGGAGGTAGTGTTCCGAGCTTGTAAATTAGAGTGCAATGTGCTGGGACAAGCCCCCAGAAGTTTATGTCTCCTAACTTATGTTTGTTTTTTAAATTTAATTTCTATTTCTTATCGGAGTAAATTTGATTAGAGTGTTGTGGTTTTCTGGCTGTACAGAATCTGTTCAATGATTCATACATATGTCTGTTCATCTTCGAACCTGTTAGCATGTATGTGATTACAGAATGTATATTTTAAAGGTATTGGTGATTATATAATTTATATATTTCATATGTTATATGTTTATATACATTTAACATACATTAGTATATGTATTTTAACCCCATAGTCCTAATTTACCCATCCTCCCACCTTTCATTTTGGCTAGCCATTAGTTTATTTGATAAGTCTGTGAGTGTCTTTTTCTGTGGAAATATGTTCATTGGTAGCAATCTTAGGATAACATGTATAAATGATGTCATAGGATATTTGTCATACCCTTTTGACTTACTTAACCTTATATGATTATTTCTAGGCTCAACTGTAGTCCTGAAAACGGCATTGTTCATTTTTTTCCCGAGGCTACTATTCCATTTGGTACGTATCCCACTTCTTCTTTGTCCATTCATCTGTTTATGGACCTTTTTTTTTGCTTCCATGTCTTGGCTATTTCAGTATTGTTGCAGTGCACATTTGCCTGCCTCTGTCTTTCCGATTCTGGTGGTCTTAGGTTATAGGCCCAAAAGGTGCCCTGCCGCATCATATGGTAGCTCAATTTTTACGTTTTCAAGCAGCTCGATTCAGTTTGCATTAGTGCTGTTACGACTTTATATCCCACCAGCAGCTAGAAGGTACACACTTCTCTAAAACCCCTTCAGCATTTATAGTTTGTAGACTTTTTGCTGATGGTCATGACTGGTGTGAGCTGAAACCTTTTTGGAGGTTGGATACGCATGTGGCTAATAATTCCTTATGCTGAGCTTTAGGCATGTCCTATTTTTTCTTTTCCTTTTTTTTAAAATGAGTGAGTACAACTTCCCTCCTCTTATTGATTTCTTGAAAAGTTTCTTATGTGTTGAATTTTCTTGCCTATTCCCTACCCCAGGGCATTTTTTGAGTGCCTGTGTCATTTACAACCGTGCAGTCCTTGTGACTATATAAGCAACCATTGGCACTGGGTTTAAAGGTGCTGTTTTTGGAGACAGCCACAAGGCGGCAGCATTATTACGTTCTCAAGTCTTGTTACTAGGACAACAGAGTCTTCCTGGAGGTAGTGTTCCGAGCTTTTAAATTAGAGTGCAATGTGCTGGGACAAGCCCCCAGAAGTTTATGTCTCCTTACTTATGTTTGTTTTTTAAATTTAATTTGTATTTTTTATCGGAGTAAATTTGATTAGAGTGTTTTGATTGTCTGGCTGTACAGAATGTGTTCAATGATTCATACATATATCTGTTCATCTTCGGAACCTGTTAGCATGTATGTGATTACAGAATGTATATTTTAAAGGTATTGGTGATTATATTATTTATATAGTTTATATATTATATGTTTATATACATTTAACATACATTAGTATATGTATGTTAACCCCATTGTCCTAATTTACCCATCCTCCCACCTTTCATTTTGGCTAACCATTAGTTTATTTGATAAGTCTGTGAGTGTCTTTTTCTGTGGAAATATGTTCATTGGTAGCAATCTTAGGATAACATGTATTAATGATATCATAGGATATTTGTCATACCCTTTTGACTTACTTAACCTTATATGATTATTTCTAGGCTCAACTCTAGTCCTGAAAACGGCATTGTTCATTTTTTTCCAGAGGCTTCTATTCCATTTGGTACGTGTACCATTTCGTCTTTGTCCATTCATCTGTTTATGGACCTTTTTTTTGCTTCCATGTCTTGGCTATTTCAATATTGTTGCAGTGCACATTTGCCTGCCTCTGTCTTTCCGAATCCAGTTGTCTTAGGTTATAGGCCCAAAATGTGCCCTGCCGCATCATATGGTAGCTCAATGTTTACCTTTTCAAGCAGCTCGATTCAGTTTGCGTTACTGCTGTTACCACTTTACATCCCACCAGCAGCTAGAAGGTACACAGTTCTCTAAAACCCCTTCAGCATTTATAGTTTGTAGACTTTTCGCTGATGGTCATGACTGGTGTGAGCTGAAACCTTTTTGGAGGTTGGATACGCATGTGGCTAATAATTCCTTATGCTGAGCTTTAGGCATGTCCTTTTTTTCTTTTCCTTTTTTTTTAAAGAGTGACTACAACTTCCCTCCTCTTATTGACTTCTTGAAAATTTCTCATGTGTTGAATTTTCTTGCCAATTCCATACCCCAGGGCATTTTTTGAGGGCCTGTGTCTTTTACAGCCCTGCAGTCCTTGTGACTATATAAGCAACCATTGGCACTGGGTTTAAAGCTACTGTTGTGGGAAGCAGCCACAAGGCGGCAGCATTATTACGTTCTCAAGTCTTGTTACTAGGACAACACAGTCTTCCTGGAGGTAGTGTTCCGAGCTTGTAAATTAGAGTGCAATGTGCTGGGACAAGCCCCCAGAAGTTTATGTCTCCTAACTTATGTTTGTTTTTTAAATTTAATTTCTATTTCTTATCGGAGTAAATTTGATTAGAGTGTTGTGGTTTTCTGGCTGTACAGAATCTGCTCAATGATTCATACATATGTCTGTTCATCTTCGAACCTGTTAGCATGTATGTGATTACAGAATGTATATTTTAAAGGTATTGGTGATTATATAATTTATATATTTCATATGTTATATGTTTATATACATTTAACATACATTAGTATATGTATTTTAACCCCATAGTCCTAATTTACCCATCCTCCCACCTTTCATTTTGGCTAGCCATTAGTTTATTTGATAAGTCTGTGAGTGTCTTTTTCTGTGGAAATATGTTCATTGGTAGCAATCTTAGGATAACATGTATAAATGATGTCATAGGATATTTGTCATACCCTTTTGACTTACTTAACCTTATATGATTATTTCTAGGCTCAACTGTAGTCCTGAAAACGGCATTGTTCATTTTTTTCCCGAGGCTACTATTCCATTTGGTACGTATCCCACTTCGTCTTTGTCCATTCATCTGTTTATGGACCTTTTTTTTTGCTTCCATGTCTTGGCTATTTCAATATTGTTGCAATGCACATTTGCCTGCCTCTCTCTTTCCGAATCTGGTGGTCTTAGGTTATAGGCCCAAAAGGTGCCCTGCCGCACCATATGGTAACTCAATTTTTACCTTTTCAAGCAGCT
This sequence comes from Balaenoptera physalus, assembly GCF_965194825.1. Classification (NCBI taxonomy): domain Eukaryota; kingdom Metazoa; phylum Chordata; class Mammalia; order Artiodactyla; family Balaenopteridae; genus Balaenoptera; species Balaenoptera physalus. Next base: position 312,642 of record NW_028126584.1, on the reverse strand, counting down.
CGATTCAGTTTGCGTTACTGCTGTTACCACTTTACATCCCACCAGCAGCTAGAAGGTACACACTTCTCTAAAACCCCTTCAGCATTTATTGTTTGTAGACTTTTTGCTGATGGTCATGACTGGAGTGAGCTGAAACCTTTTTGAATTTGAATTTGCATGTGGCTAATACTTCCTTATACTGAGCTTTAGGCATGTCCTTTTTTTCTTTTCCTTTTTTTTTTAAAGAGTGAGTACAACTTCCCTCCTCTTAGTGACTTCTTGAAAATTTCTCATGTGTTGAATTTCCTTGCCTATTCCCTACTCCAGGGCATTTTTTGAGGGCCTGTGTCTTTTACAGCCCTGCAGTCCTTGTGACTATATAAGCAACCATTGGTACTGGGTTTAAAGCTACTGTTGTGGGAAGCAGCCACAAGGCGGCAGCATTATTACGTTCTCAAGTCTTGTTACTAGGACAACACAGTCTTCCTGGAGGTAGTGTTCCGAGCCTGTAAATTAGAGTGCAATGTCCTGGGACAAGCCCCCAGAAGTTTATGTCTCCTAACTTATGTTTGTTTTTTAAATTTAATTTCTATTTCTTATCGGAGTAAATTTGATTAGAGTGTTGTGGTTTTCTGGCTGTACAGAATCTGCTCAATGATTCATACATATGTCTGTTCATCTTCGGATCCTGTTACCATGTATGTGATTACAGAATGTATATTTTGAAGGTATTGGTGAATATATAATTCATATCATTTATATGTTATATGTTTATATACATTTAACATACATTAGTATATGTATGTTAACCCCATAGTTCTAATTTACCCATCCTCCCACCTTTCATTTTGGCTAACCATTAGTTTATATGATAAGTCTGTGAGTGTCTTTTTCTGTGGAAATATGTTCATTGGTAGCAATCTTAGGATAACATGTATAAATGATATCATAGGATATTTGTCATACCCTTTTGACTTACTTAACCTTATATGATTATTTCTAGGCTCAACTCTAGTCCTAAAAACAGCATTGTTCATTTTTTTCCAGAGGCTACTATTCCATTTGGTACGTATACCATTTCGTCTTTGTCCATTCATCTGTTTATGGACCTTTTTTTGCTTCCATGTCTTGGCTATTTCAGTATTGTTGCAGTGCACATTTGCCTGCCTCTGTCTTTCCGATTCTGGTGGTCTTAGGTTATAGGCCCAAAAGCTGCCCTGCCGCATCGTATGGTAACTCAATTTTTACCTTTTCAAGCAGCTCCATTCAGTTTGCATTAGTGGTATTACTTCTTTACATCCCACCAGCAGCTAGAAGGTACACATTCCTCTAAAACCCCTTCAGCATTTATAGTTTGTAGACTTTTTGATGATGGTCATGAGTGGTGTTACCTGAAACCTTTTTGAATTTGAATTTGCATGTGGCTAATAATTCCTTATACTGAGCTTTAGGCATGTCATTTTTTTCTTTTCCTTTTGTTTTAAAGAGTGAGTACAACTTCCCTCCTCTTATTGACTTCTTGAAAAGTTTCTCATGTGTTGAATTTTTTTGCCTATTCCCTACCCCAGGGCATTTTTTGAAGGCAGGTGTCATTTAGAGCCCTTCAGTCCTTGTGACTATTAAGCAACCTTTGGCACTGGGTTTACAGCTGCTGTTGTGGGAAACAGCCACAAGGCGGCAGCATTATTACGTTCTCAACTCTTGTTACTAGGGCAACAGAGTCTTCCTGGAGGTAGTTTTCCAAGGTTGTAAATTAGAGTGGAATGTGCTGGGACAAGCCCCCAGAAGTTTATGTCTCCTATCTTATGTTTGCTTTTTAAATTTAATTTCTATTTCTTATCGGAGTAAATTTGATTAGAGTGTTTTGATTGGCTGTACAGAATCTGTTCAATGATTCATACATATATCTGTTCATCTTCGGAACCTGTTATCAAGTATGTGATTACAGAATATATATTTTGAAGGTATTGGTGATTATATAATTCATATCGTTTATATGTTATATGTTTATATACATTTAACTTACATTAGTATATGTATGTTAACCCCATAGTCTTAACTTACCCATCCCCCCACCTTTCATTTTGGCTAACCATTCGTTTATTTGATAAGTCTGTGAGTGTCTTTTTCTGTGGAAATATGTTCATTGGTAGCAATCTTAAGAAAACTTGTATAAATGATATCATAGGATATTTGTCATACCCTTTTGACTTACTTAACCTTATATGATTTTTTCTAGGCTCAACTGTAGTCCTGAAAACAGCATTGTTCATTTTTCTCCTGAGGCTACTATTCCATTCTGTCCGTATACCACTTCTTCTTTGTCCATTCATCTGTTTATGGACCTTTTTTTTGCTTCCATATCTTGGCTATTTCAGTATTGTTGCAGTGCATATTTGCCTGCCTCTGTCTTTCCAATTTTGGTGGTCTTAGGTTATACGCCCAAAATGTGCCCTGCCGCATCATTTGGTAGCTCAATTTTTACCTTTTGAAGCAGCTCGATTCAGTTTGCGTTAGTGCTGTTTCCACTTTACATCCCACCAGCAGCTAGAAGGTACACAGATCTCTAAAACCCCTTCAGCATTTATAGTTTGTAGACATTTTGCTGATGGTAATGACTGGTGTGAGCTGAAACCTTTTTGAATTTGAATTTGTATGTGGCTAATAATTCCTTATACTAAGCTTTAGGCATGTCCTTTTTTTTCTTTTCCTTTTTTTTTTAAAGAGTGAGTACAACTTCCCTCCTCTTATTGACTTCTTGGAAATTTCTCATGTGTTGAATGTTCTTGCCAATTCCCTACCCCAGGGCATATTTTGAGGGCTTGTGTCATTTACAGCCCTGCAGTCCTTGTGACTATATAAGCAATCATTGGCACTGGGTTTAAAGTGCTGTTGTGGGAAGCAGCCACAAGGCGGCAGCATTATTGCGTTCTCAAGTCTTGTTACTAGGAGAACAGAGTCTTACTGGAGGTAGTGTTCTGAGCTTGTAAATTAGAGTGCAATATGCTGGGACAAGCCCCCAGAAGTTTATATCTCCTAACTTATGTTTTTTTTTAAATTTAATTTCTATTTCTTATCGGAGTAAATTTGATTAGAGTGTTTTGATTGTCTGGCTGTACAGAATCTGCTCAATGATTCATACATATGTCTGTTCATCTTCGGATCCTGTTACCATGTATGTGATCACAGAATATATATTTTGAAGGTATTGGTGATTATATAATTCATATCGTTTATATGTTATATGTTTATATACATTTAACTTACATTAGTATATGTATGTTAACCCCATAGTCCTAACTTACTCATCCCCCCACCTTTCATTTTGGCTAACCATTAGTTTATTTGATAAGTCTGTGAGTGTCTTTTTCTGGGGAAATATGTTCATTGGTAGCAATCTTAAGAAAACTTGTATAAATGATATCATAGGATATTTGTCATACCCTTTTGACTTACTTAACCTTATATGATTTTTTCTAGGCTCAACTGTAGTCCTGAAAACAGCATTGTTCATTTTTCTCCCGAGGCTACTATTCCATTTTGTCCGTATACCACTTCTTCTTTGTCCATTCATCTGTTTATGGACTTTTTTTTGCTTCCATATCTTGGCTATTTCAGTATTGTTGCAGTGCATATTTGCCTGCCTCTGTCTTTCCAATTTTGGTGGTCTTAGGTTATAGGCCCAAAAGGTGCCCTGCCGCATCATTTGGTAGCTCAATTTTTACCTTTTCAAGCAGCTCGATTCAGTTTGCGTTAGTGCTGTTTCCACTTTACATCCCACCAGCAGCTAGAAGGTACACAGATCTCTAAAACCCCTTCAGCATTTATAGTTTGTAGACATTTTGCTGATGGTAATGACTGGTGTGAGCTGAAACCTTTTTGAATTTGAATTTATATGTGGCTAATAATTCCTTATACTAAGCTTTAGGCATGTCCTTTTTTTTCTTTTCCTTTTTTTTTTTAAAGAGTGAGTACAACTTCCCTCCTCTTATTGACTTCTTGAAAAATTTCTCATGTGTTGGATTTTCTTGCCTATTCCCTACCCCAGGGCAATTTTTGAGGGCCTGTGTCATTTACAGCCCTGCACTCCTTGTGACTATATAAGCAACCATTGTCATTGGGTTTAAAGCTGCTGTTTTGGGAGACAGCCACAAGGCGGCAGCATTATTACGTTCTCAAGCCTTGTTACTAGGACAACAGAGTCTTCCTGGAGGTAGTGTTCCGAGCTTGTAAATTAGAGTGCAATGTGCTGGGACAAGCCCACAGAAGTTTATGTCTCCTTACTTATGTTTGTTTTTTAAATTTAAGTTGTCTTTCTTATCGGAGTAAATTTGATTAGAGTGTTTTGATTGTCTGGCTGTACAGAATCTGCTCAATGATTCACACATATGTCTGTTCATCTTCGGATCCTGTTACCATGTATGTGATTACAGAATGTATATTTTGAAGGTATTGGTGAATATATAATTCATATCATTTATATGTTATATGTTTATATACATTTAACTTACATTAGTATATGTATGTTAACCCCATAGTCCTAATTTACCCATCCTCCCACCTTTCATTTTGGCTAACCAGTAGTTTATTTGATAAGTCTGTGAGTGTCTTTTTCTGTGGAAATATGTTCATTGGTAGCAATCTTAGGAAAACTTGTATAAATAATATCATAGGATATTTGTAATACCCTTTTGTCTTACTTAACCTTATATGATTATTTCTAGTCTCAACTCTAGTCCTGATGACGGCATTGTTCATTTTTTTCCCGAGGCTACTCTTCCATTCTGTCCATATACCACTTCTTCTTTGTCCATTCACCTGTTTATGGACCTTTTTTTTGCTTCCATGTCTTTGCTATTTCAGTATTGTTGCAGTGCACATTTGCCTGCCTCTGTCTTTCCGATTCTGGTGGTCTTAGGTTATAGGCCCAAAAGGTGCCCTGCCGCATCATATGGTAGTTCAATTTTTACGTTTTCAAGCAGCTCGATTCAGTTTGCATTAGTGCTGTTACAACTTTATATCCCACCAGCAGCTAGAAGGTACACACTTCTCTAAAACCCCTTCAGCATTTATAGTTTGTAGACTTTTTGCTGATGGTCATGACTGGTGTGAGCTGAAACCTTTTTGGAGGTTGGATACGCATGTGGCTAATAATTCCTTATGCTGAGCTTTAGGCATGTCCTATTTTTTCTTTTCCTTTTTTTTAAAAAGAGTGAGTACAACTTCCTTCCTCTTATTGATTTCTTGAAAAGTTTCTTATGTGTTGAATTTTCTTGCCTATTCCCTACCCCAGGGCATTTTTTGAGTGCCTGTGTCATTTACAACCGTACAGTCCTTGTGACTATATAAGCAACCATTGGCACTGTGTTTAAAGGTGCTGTTTTTGGAGACAGCCACAAGGCGGCAGCATTATTACGTTCTCAAGTCTTGTTACTAGGACAACAGAGTCTTCCTGGAGGTAGTGTTCCGAGCTTTTAAATTAGAGTGCAATGTGCTGGGACAAGCCCCCAGAAGTTTATGTCTCCTTACTTATGTTTGTTTTTTAAATTTAATTTGTATTTTTTATCGGAGTAAATTTGATTAGAGTGTTTTGATTGTCTGGCTCTACAGAATCTGTTCAATGATTCATACATATGTCTGTTCATCTTCGGATCCTGTTACCATGTATGTGATTACAGAATGTATATTTTGAAGGTATTGGTGATTATACAATTCATATCATTTATATGTTATATGTTTATATACATTTAACTTACATTAGTATATGTATGTTAACCCCATAGTCCTAATTTACCCATCCCCCCACCTTTCATTTTGGCTAACCATTAGTTTATTTGATAAGTCTGTGAGTGTCTTTTTCTGTGGAAATATGTTCATTGGTAGCAATCTTAGGATAACATGTATAAATGATATCATAGGATATTTGTCATACCCTTTTGACTTACTTAACCTTATATGATTATTTCTAGGCTCAACTCTAGTCCTGAAAACAGCATTGTTCATTTTTTTCCAGAGGCTACTATTCCATTTGGTACGTATACCATTTCGTCTTTGTTCATTCATCTGTTTATGGACCTTTTTTTGCTTCCATGTCTTGGCTATTTCAGTATTGTTGCAGTGCACATTTGCCTGCCTCTGTCTTTCCGATTCTGGTGGTCTTAGGTTATAGGCCCAAAAGGTGCCCTGCCGCATCGTATGGTAACTCAATTTTTACCTTTTCAAGCAGCTCCATTCAGTTTGCATTAGTGGTATTACTTCTTTACATCCCACCAGCAGCTAGAAGGTACACATTCCTCTAAAACCCCTTCAGCATTTATAGTTTGTAGACTTTTTGATGATGGTCATGACTGGTGTTACCTGAAACCTTTTTGAATTTGAATTTGCATGTGGCTAATAATTCCTTATACTGAGCTTTAGGCATGTCATTTTTTTCTTTTCCTTTTGTTTTAAAGAGTGAGTACAACTTCCCTCCTCTTATTGACTTCTTGAAAAGTTTCTCATGTGTTGAATTTTTTTGCCTATTCCCTACCCCAGGGCATTTTTTGAAGGCAGGTGTCATTTAGAGCCCTTCAGTCCTTGTGACTATTAAGCAACCTTTGGCACTGGGTTTAAAGCTGCTGTTGTGGGAAACAGCCACAAGGCGGCAGCATTATTACGTTCTCAAGTCTTGTTACTAGGACAACACAGTCTTCCTGGAGGTAGTGTTCCGAGCTTGTAAATTAGAGTGCAATGTGCTGGGACAAGCCCCCAGAAGTTTATGTCTCCTAACTTATGTTTGTTTTTTAAATTTAATTTCTATTTCTTATCGGAGTAAATTTGATTAGAGTGTTGTGGTTTTCTGGCTGTACAGAATCTGCTCAATGATTCATACATATGTCTGTTCATCTTCGAACCTGTTAGCATGTATGTGATTACAGAATGTATATTTTAAAGGTATTGGTGATTATATAATTTATATATTTCATATGTTATATGTTTATATACATTTAACATACATTAGTATATGTATTTTAACCCCATAGTCCTAATTTACCCATCCTCCCACCTTTCATTTTGGCTAGCCATTAGTTTATTTGATAAGTCTGTGAGTGTCTTTTTCTGTGGAAATATGTTCATTGGTAGCAATCTTATGATAACGTATAAATGATGTCATAGGATATTTGTCATACCCTTTTGACTTACTTAACCTTATATGATTATTTCTAGGCTCAACTGTAGTCCTGAAAACGGCATTGTTCATTTTTTTCCCGAGGCTACTATTCCATTTGGTACGTATCCCACTTCTTCTTTGTCCATTCATCTGTTTATGGACCTTTTTTTTTGCTTCCATGTCTTGGCTATTTCAGTATTGTTGCAGTGCACATTTGCCTGCCTCTGTCTTTCCGATTCTGGTGGTCTTAGGTTATAGGCCCAAAAGGTGCCCTGCCGCATCATATGGTAGCTCAATTTTTACGTTTTCAAGCAGCTCGATTCAGTTTGCATTAGTGCTGTTACGACTTTATATCCCACCAGCAGCTAGAAGGTACACACTTCTCTAAAACCCCTTCAGCATTTATAGTTTGTAGACTTTTTGCTGATGGTCATGACTGGTGTGAGCTGAAACCTTTTTGGAGGTTGGATACGCATGTGGCTAATAATTCCTTATGCTGAGCTTTAGGCATGTCCTATTTTTTCTTTTCCTTTTTTTTAAAAAGAGTGAGTACAACTTCCCTCCTCTTATTGATTTCTTGAAAAGTTTCTTATGTGTTGAATTTTCTTGCCTATTCCCTACCCCAGGGCATTTTTTGAGTGCCTGTGTCATTTACAACCGTGCAGTCCTTGTGACTATATAAGCAACCATTGGCACTGGGTTTAAAGGTGCTGTTTTTGGAGACAGCCACAAGGCGGCAGCATTATTACGTTCTCAAGTCTTCTTACTAGGAGAACAGAGTCTTCCTGGAGGTAGTGTTCTGAGCTTGTAAATTAGAGTGCAATATGCTGGGACAAGCCCCCAGAAGTTTATGTCTCCTAACTTATGTTTTTTTTTTAAATTTAATTTCTATTTCTTATCGGAGTAAATTTGATTAGAGTGTTTTGATTGTCTGGCTGTACAGAATCTGCTCAATGATTCATACATATGTCTGTTCATCTTCGGATCCTGTTACCATGTATGTGATCACAGAATATATATTTTGAAGGTATTGGTGATTATATAATTCATATCGTTTATATGTTATATGTTTATATACATTTAACTTACATTAGTATATGTATGTTAACCCCATAGTCCTAACTTACCCATCCCCCCACCTTTCATTTTGGCTAACCATTAGTTTATTTGATAAGTCTGTGAGTGTCTTTTTCTGTGGAAATATGTTCATTGGTAGCAATCTTAAGAAAACTTGTATAAATGATATCATAGGATATTTGTCATACCCTTTTGACTTACTTAACCTTATATGATTTTTTCTAGGCTCAACTGTAGTCCTGAAAACAGCATTGTTCATTTTTCTCCCGAGGCTACTATTCCATTCTGTCCGTATACCACTTCTTCTTTGTCCATTCATCTGTTTATGGACCTTTTTTTTGCTTCCATATCTTGGCTATTTCAGTATTGTTGCAGTGCACATTTGTCTGCCTCTGTCTTTCCGATTCTGGTGGTCTTAGGTTATAGGCCCAAAAGGTGCCCTGCCGCATCATATGGTAGCTCAATTATTACGTTTTCAAGCAGCTCGATTCAGTTTGCATTAGTGATGTTACGACTTTATATCCCACCAGCAGCTAGAAGGTACACACTTCTCTAAAACCCCTTCAGCATTTATAGTTTGTAGACTTTTTGCTGATGGTCATGACTGGTGTGAGGTGAAACCTTTTTGGAGGTTGCATATGCATGTGGCTAATAATTCCTTATGCTGAGCTTTAGGCATGTCCTATTTTTTCTTTTCCTTTTTTTTAAAAAGAGTGAGTACAACTTCCCTCCTCTTATTGATTTCTTGAAAAGTTTCTTATGTGTTGAATTTTCTTGCCTATTCCCTACCCCAGGGCATTTTTTGAGTGCCTGTGTCATTTACAACCGTACAGTCCTTGTGACTATATAAGCAACCATTGGCACTGGGTTTAAAGGTGCTGTTTTTGGAGACAGCCACAAGGCGGCAGCATTATTACGTTCTCAACTCTTGTTACTAGGGCAACAGAGTCTTCCTGGAGGTAGTTTTCCAAGGTTGTAAATTAGAGTGGAATGTGCTGGGACAAGCCCCCAGAAGTTTATGTCTCCTAACTTATGTTTGCTTTTTAAATTTAATTTCTATTTCTTATCAGAGTCAGTTTGCTTAGAGTGTTTTGATTGTCTGGCTGTACAGAATCTGCTCAATGATTCATACATATGTCTGTTCATCTTCGGATCCTGCTACCATGTACGTGATTACAGAATGTATATTTTTGAAGCTATTGGTGATGATATAATGCATATAGTTTATATGTGATATGTTTATATACATTTAACATACATTAGTATATGTATGTTAACCCCATTGTCCTAATTTACCCATCCTCCCACCTTTCATTTTGGCTAACCATTAGTTTATTTGATAAGTCTGTGAGTGTCTTTTTCTGTGGAAATATGTTCATTGGTAGCAATCTTAGGATAACATGTATTAATGATATCATAGGATATTTGTCATACCCTTTTGACTTACTTAACCTTATATGATTATTTCTAGGCTCAACTCTAGTCCTGAAAACGGCATTGTTCATTTTTTTCCAGAGGCTTCTATTCCATTTGGTACGTGTAACATTTCGTCTTTGTCCATTCATCTGTTTATGGACCTTTTTTTTGCTTCCATGTCTTGGCTATTTCAATATTGTTGCAGTGCACATTTGCCTGCCTCTGTCTTTCCGAATCCAGTTGTCTTAGGTTATAGGCCCAAAATGTGCCCTGCCGCATCATATGGTAGCTCAATGTTTACCTTTTCAAGCAGCTCGATTCAGTTTGCGTTACTGCTGTTACCACTTTACATCCCACCAGCAGCTAGAAGCTACACAGTTCTCTAAAACCCCTTCAGCATTTATAGTTTGTAGACTTTTTGCTGATGGTCATGACTGGTGTGAGCTGAAACCTTTTTGGAGGTTGGATACGCATGTGGCTAATAATTCCTTATTTTGAGCTTTAGGCATGTCCTTTTTTTCTTTTCCTTTTTTTTTAAAGAGTGACTACAACTTCCCTCCTCTTATTGACTTCTTGAAAATTTCTCATGTGTTGAATTTTCTTGCCAATTCCATACCCCAGGGCATTTTTTGAGGGCCTGTGTCTTTTACAGCCCTGCAGTCCTTGTGACTATATAAGCAACCATTGGCACTGGGTTTAAAGCTACTGTTGTGGGAAGCAGCCACAAGGCAGCAGCATTATTACGTTCTCAAGTCTTGTTACTAGGACAACACAGTCTTCCTGGAGGTAGTGTTCCGAGCTTGTAAATTAGAGTGCAATGTGCTGGGACAAGCCCCCAGAAGTTTATGTCTCCTAACTTATGTTTGTTTTTTAAATTTAATTTCTATTTCTTATCGGAGTAAATTTGATTAGAGTGTTGTGGTTTTCTGGCTGTACAGAATCTGCTCAATGATTCATACATATGTCTGTTCATCTTCGAACCTGTTAGCATGTATGTGATTACAGAATGTATATTTTAAAGGTATTGGTGATTATATAATTTATATATTTCATATGTTATATGTTTATATACATTTAACATACATTAGTATATGTATTTTAACCCCATAGTCCTAATTTACCCATCCTCCCACCTTTCATTTTGGCTAGCAATTAGTTTATTTGATAAGTCTGTGAGTGTCTTTTTCTGTGGAAATATGTTCATTGGTAGCAATCTTAGGATAACATGTATAAATGATGTCCTAGGATATTTGTCATACCCTTTTGACTTACTTAACCTTATATGATTATTTCTAGGCTCAACTGTAGTCCTGAAAACGGCATTGTTCATTTTTTTCCCGAGGCTACTATTCCATTTGGTACGTATCCCACTTCGTCTTTGTCCATTCATCTGTTTATGGACCTTTTTTTTGCTTCCATGTCTTGGCTATTTCAATATTGTTGCAATGCACATTTGCCTGCCTCTCTCTTTCCGAATCTGGTGGTCTTAGGTTATAGGCCCAAAAGGTGCCCTGCCGCATCATATGGTAGCTCAATGTTTACCTTTTCAAGCAGCTCGATTCAGTTTGCGTTAGTGCTGTTGCCACTTTATATCCCACCAGCAGCTAGAAGGTACACAGTTCTCTAAAACCCCTTCAGCATTTATAGTTTGTAGACTTTTTGCTGATGGTCATGACTGGTGTGAGCTGAAACCTTTTTGGAGGTTGGATACGCATGTGGCTAATAATTCCTTATGCTAAGCTTTAGGCATGTCCTTTTTTTTCTTTTCCTCTTTTTTTTTAAAGAGTGAGTACAACTCCCCTCCTCTTATTGACTTCTTGAAAAATTTCTCATGTGTTGGATTTTCTTGCCTATTCCCTACCCCAGGGCAATTTTTGAGGGCCTGTGTCATTTACAGCCCTGCAGTCCTTGTGACTATATAAGCAACCATTGTCACTGGGTTTAAAGCTGCTGTTTTGGGAGACAGCCACAAGGCGGCAGCATTATTACGTTCTCAAGGCTTGTTACTAGGACAACAGAGTCTTCCTGGAGGTAGTGTTCCGAGCTTGTAAATTAGAGTGCAATGTGCTGGGACAAGCCCCCAGAAGTTTATGTCTCCTTACTTATGTTTGTTTTTTAAATTTAATTTGTCTTTCTTATCGGAGTAAATTTTATTAGAGTGTTTTGATTGTCTGGCTGTCCAGAATCTGCTCAATGATTCACACATATGTCTGTTCATCTTCGGATCCTGTTACCATGTATGTGATTACAGAATGTATATTTTGAAGGTATTGGTGAATATATAATTCATATCATTTATATGTTATATGTTTATATACATTTAACTTACATTAGTATATGTATGTTAACCCCATAGTCCTAATTTACCCATCCTCCCACCTTTCATTTTGGCTAACCATTAGTTTATTTGATAAGTCTGTGAGTGTCTTTTTCTGTGGAAATATGTTCATTGGTAGCAATCTTAGGAAAACTTGTATAAATAATATCATAGGATATTTGTAATACCCTTTTGTCTTACTTAACCTTATATGATTATTTCTAGTCTCAACTCTAGTCCTGAAAACGGCATTGTTCATTTTTTTCCCGAGGCTACTCTTCCATTCTGTCCATATACCACTTCCTCTTTGTCCATTCACCTGTTTATGGACCTTTTTTTTGCTTCCATGTCTTTGCTATTTCAGTATTGTTGCAGTGCACATTTGCCTGCCTCTGTCTTTCCGATTCTGGTGGTCTTAGGTTATAGGCCCAAAAGGTGCCCTGCCGCATCATATGGTAGCTCAATTTTTACGTTTTCAAGCAGCTCGATTCAGTTTGCATTAGTGCTGTTACGACTTTATATCCCACCAGCAGCTAGAAGGTACACACTTCTCTAAAACCCCTTCAGCATTTATAGTTTGTAGACTTTTTGCTGATGGTCATGACTGGTGTGAGCTGAAACCTTTTTGGAGGTTGGATACGCATGTGGCTAATAATTCCTTATGCTGAGCTTTAGGCATGTCCTATTTTTTCTTTTCCTTTTTTTTAAAAAGAATGAGTACAACTTCCCTCCTCTTATTGATTTCTTGAAAAGTTTCTTATGTGTTGAATTTTCTTGCCTATTCCCTACCCCAGGGCATTTTTTGAGTGCCTGTGTCATTTACAACCGTGCAGTCCTTGTGACTATATAAGCAACCATTGGCACTGGGTTTAAAGGTGCTGTTTTTGGAGACAGCCACAAGGCGGCAGCATTATTACGTTCTCAAGTCTTGTTACTAGGACAACAGAGTCTTCCTGGAGGTAGTGTTCCGAGCTTTTAAATTAGAGTGCAATGTGCTGGGACAAGCCCCCAGAAGTTTATGTCTCCTTACTTATGTTTGTTTTTTAAATTTAATTTGTATTTTTTATCGGAGTAAATTTGATTAGAGTGTTTTGATTGTCTGGCTGTACAGAATCTGTTCAATGATTCATACATATGTCTGTTCACCTTCGGATCCTGTTACCATGTATGTGATTACAGAATGTATATTTTGAAGGTATTGGTGATTATATAATTCATATCATTTATATGTTATATGTTTATATACATTTAACTTATATTAGTATATGTATGTTAACCCCATAGTCCTAATTTACCCATCCCCCCACCTTTCATTTTGGCTAACCATTAGTTTATTTGATAAGTCTGTGAGTGTCTTTTTCAGTGGAAATATGTTCATTGGTAGCAATCTTAGGATAACATGTATAAATGATATCATAGGATATTTGTCATACCCTTTTGACTTACTTAACTTTATATGATTATTTCTAGGCTCAACTCTAGTCCTGAAAACGGCATTGTTCATTTTTTTCCAGAGGCTACTATTCCATTTGGTACGTATAACATTTCGTCTTTGTCCTTTCATCTGTTTATGGACCTTTTTTTTGCTTCCATGTCTTGGCTATTTCAATATTGTTGCAGTGCACATTTGCCTGCCTCTGTCTTTCCGAATCCGGTGGTCTTAGGTTATAGGCCCAAAAGGTGCCCTGCCGCATCATATGGTAGCTCAATGTTTACCTTTTCAAGCAGCTCAATTCAGTTTGCGTTACTGCTGTTACCACTTTACATCCAAACAGCAGCTAGAAGGTACACAGTTCTCTAAAACCCCTTCAGCATTTATAGTTTGTAGACTTTTTGCTGATGGTCATGACTGGTGTGAGCTGAAACCTTTTTGGAGGTTGGATACACATGTGGCTAATAATTCCTTATGCTGAGCTTTAGGCATGTCCTTTTTTTCTTTTCCTTTTTTTTTAGAGTGAGTACAACTTCCGTACTCTTATTGACTTCTTGAAAATTTCTCATGTGTTGAATTTCCTTGCCTATTCCCTACACCAGGGCATTTTTTGAGGGCCTGTGTCTTTTACAGCCCTGCAGTCCTTGTGACTATATAAGCAACCATTGGTACTGGGTTTAAAGCTACTGTTGTGGGAAGCAGCCACAAGGCGGCAGCATTATTACGTTCTCAAGTCTTGTTACTAGGACAACACAGTCTTCCTGGAGGTAGTGTTCCGAGCCTGTAAATTAGAGTGCAATGTCCTGGGACAAGCCCCCAGAAGTTTATGTCTCCTAACTTATGTTTGTTTTTTAAATTTAATTTCTATTTCTTATCGGAGTAAATTTGATTAGAGTGTTGTGGTTTTCTGGCTGTACAGAATCTGCTCAATGATTCATACATATGTCTGTTCATCTTCGGATCCTGTTACCATGTATGTGATTACAGAATGTATATTTTGAAGGTATTGGTGAATATATAATTCATATCATTTATATGTTATATGTTTATATACATTTAACATACATTAGTATATGTATGTTAACCCCATAGTCCTAATTTACCCATCCTCCCACCTTTCATTTTGGCTAACCATTAGTTTATATGATAAGTCTGTGAGTGTCTTTTTCTGTGGAAATATGTTCATTGGTAGCAATCTTTGGATAACATGTATAAATGATATCATAGGATATTTGTCATACCCTTTTGACTTACTTAACCTTATATGATTATTTCTAGGCTCAACTCTAGTCCTGAAAACAGCATTGTTCATTTTTTTCCAGAGGCTACTATTCCATTTGGTACGTATACCATTTCGTCTTTGTCCATTCATCTGTTTATGGACCTTTTTTTGCTTCCATGTCTTGGCTATTTCAGTATTGTTGCAGTGCACATTTGCCTGCCTCTGTCTTTCCGATTCTGGTGGTCTTAGGTTATAGGCCCAAAAGGTGCCCTGCCGCATCGTATGGTAACTCAATTTTTACCTTTTCAAGCAGCTCCATTCAGTTTGCATTAGTGGTATTACTTCTTTACATCCCACCAGCAGCTAGAAGGTACACATTCCTCTAAAACCCCTTCAGCATTTATAGTTTGTAGACTTTTTGATGATGGTCATGAGTGGTGTTACCTGAAACCTTTTTGAATTTGAATTTGCATGTGGCTAATAATTCCTTATACTGAGCTTTAGGCATGTCATTTTTTTCTTTTCCTTTTGTTTTAAAGAGTGAGTATAACTTCCCTCCTCTTATTGACTTCTTGAAAAGTTTCTCATGTGTTGAATTTTTTTGCCTATTCCCTACCCCAGGGCATTTTTTGAAGGCAGGTGTCATTTAGAGCCCTTCAGTCCTTGTGACTATTAAGCAACCTTTGGCACTGGGTTTAAAGCTGCTGTTGTGGGAAACAGCCACAAGGCGGCAGCATTATTACGTTCTCAACTCTTGTTACTAGGGCAACAGAGTCTTCCTGGAGGTAGTTTTCCAAGGTTGTAAATTAGAGTGGAATGTGCTGGGACAAGCCCCCAGAAGTTTATGTCTCCTAACTTATGTTTGCTTTTTAAATTTAATTTCTATTTCTTATCGGAGTAAATTTGATTAGAGTGTTTTGATTGGCTGTACAGAATCTGCTCAATGATTCATACATATATCTGTTCATCTTCGGAACCTGTTATCAAGTACGTCATTACAGAATATATATTTTGAAGGTATTGGTGATTATATAATTCATATCGTTTATATGTTATATGTTTATATACATTTAACTTACATTAGTATATGTATGTTAACCCCATAGTCCTAACTTACCCATCCCCCCACCTTTCATTTTGGCTAACCATTCGTTTATTTGATAAGTCTGTGAGTGTCTTTTTCTGTGGAAATATGTTCATTGGTAGCAATCTTAAGAAAACTTGTATAAATGATATCATAGGATATTTGTCATACCCTTTTGACTTACTTAACCTTATATGATTTTTTCTAGGCTCAACTGTAGTCCTGAAAACAGCATTGTTCATTTTTCTCCCGAGGCTACTATTCCATTCTGTCCGTATACCACTTCTTCTTTGTCCATTCATCTGTTTATGGACCTTTTTTTTGCTTCCATATCTTGGCTATTTCAGTATTGTTGCAGTGCATATTTACCTGCCTCTGTCTTTCCAATTTTGGTGGTCTTAGGTTATAGGCCCAAAAGGTGCCCTGCCGCATCATTTGGTAGCTCAATTTTTACCTTTTCAAGCAGCTCAATTCAGTTTGCGTTAGTGCTGTTTCCACTTTACATCCCACCAGCAGCTAGAAGGTACACAGATCTCTAAAACCCCTTCAGCATTTATAGTTTGTAGACATTTTGCTGATGGTAATGACTGGTGTGAGCTGAAACCTTTTTGAATTTGAATTTGTATGTGGCTAATAATTCCTTATACTAAGCTTTAGGCATGTCTTTTTTTTCTTTTCCTTTTTTTTTTAAAGAGTGAGTACAACTTCCCTCGTCTTATTGACTTCTTGGAAATTTCTCATGTGTTGAATGTTCTTGCCAATTCCCTACCCCAGGGCATATTTTGAGGGCTTGTGTCATTTACAGCCCTGCAGTCCTTGTGACTATATAAGCAATCATTGGCACTGGGTTTAAAGTGCTGTTGTGGGAAGCAGCCACAAGGCGGCAGCATTATTGCGTTCTCAAGTCTTGTTACTAGGGGAACAGAGTCTTACTGGAGGTAGTGTTCTGAGCTTGTAAATTAGAGTGCAATATGCTGGGACAAGCCCCCAGAAGTTTATGTCTCCTAACTTATGTTTTTTTTTTAAAATTTAATTTCTATTTCTTATCGGAGTAAATTTGATTAGAGTGTTTTGATTGTCTGGCTGTACAGAATCTGCTCAATGATTCATACATATGTCTGTTCATCTTCGGATCCTGTTACCATGTATGTGATCACAGAATATATATTTTGAAGGTATTGGTGATTATATAATTCATATCGTTTATATGTTATATGTTTATATACATTTAACTTACATTAGTATATGTATGTTAACCCCATAGTCCTAACTTACCCATCCCCCCACCTTTCATTTTGGCTAACCATTAGTTTATTTGATAAGTCTGTGAGTGTCTTTTTCTGTGGAAATATGTTCATTGGTAGCAATCTTAAGAAAACTTGTATAAATGATATCATAGGATATTTGTCATACCCTTTTGACTTACTTAACCTTATATGATTTTTTCTAGGCTCAACTGTAGTCCTGAAAACAGCATTGTTCATTTTTCTCCCGAGGCTACTATTCCATTCTGTCCGTATACCACTTCTTCTTTGTCCATTCATCTGTTTATGGACCTTTTTTTTGCTTCCATATCTTGGCTATTTCAGTATTGTTGCAGTGCATATTTGCCTGCCTCTGTCTTTCCAATTTTGGTGGTCTTAAGTTATAGGCCCAAAAGGTGCCCTGCCGCATCATTTGGTAGCTCAATTTTTACCTTTTCAAGCAGCTCGATTCAGTTTGCGTTAGTGCTGTTTCCACTTTACATCCCACCAGCAGCTAGAAGGTACACAGATCTCTAAAACCCCTTCAGCATTTATAGTTTGTAGACATTTTGCTGATGGTAATGACTGGTGTGAGCTGAAACCTTTTTGAATTTGAATTTGTATGTGGCTAATAATTCCTTATACTAAGCTTTAGGCATGTACTTTTTTTCCTTTTCCTTTTTTTTTTTAAAGAGTGAGTACAACTCCCCTCCTCTTATTGACTTCTTGAAAAATTTCTCATGTGTTGGATTTTCTTGCCTATTCCCTACCCCAGGGCAATTTTTGAGGGCCTGTGTCATTTACAGCCCTGCAGTCCTTGGGACTCTATAAGCAACCATTGTCACTAGGTTTAAAGCTGCTGTTTTGGGAGACAGCCACAAGGCGGCAGCATTATTACGTTCTCAAGTCTTGTTACTAGGACAACACAGTCTTCCTGGAGGTAGTGTTCCGAGCTTGTAAATTAGAGTGCAATGTGCTGGGACAAGCCCCCAGAAGTTTATGTCTCCTTACTTATGTTTGTTTTTTAAATTTAATTTGTATTTTTTATCGGAGTAAATTTGATTAGAGTGTTTTGATTGTCTGGCTGTACAGAATCTGTTCAATGATTCACACATATGTCTGTTCATCTTCGGATCCTGTTACCATGTATGTGATTACAGAATGTATATTTTGAAGGTATTGGTGATTATATAATTCATATCATTTATATGTTATATGTTTATATACATTTAACTTATATTAGTATATGTATGTTAACCCCATAGTCCTAATTTACCCATCCTCCCACCTTTAATTTGGGTAACCATTAGTTTATTTGATAAGTCTGTGAGTGTCTTTTTCTGTGGAAATATGTTCATTGGTAGCAATCTTAGGAAAACTTGTATAAATAATATCATAGGATATTTGTAATACCCTTTTGTCTTACTTAACCTTATATGATTATTTCTAGTCTCAACTCTAGTCCTGAAAACGGCATTGTTCATTTTTTTCCCGAGGCTACTCTTCCATTCTGTCCATATACCACTTCTTCTTTGTCCATTCACCTGTTTATGGACCTTTTTTTTGCTTCCATGTCTTTGCTATTTCAGTATTGTTGCAGTGCACATTTGCCTGCCTCTGTCTTTCCGATTCTGGTGGTCTTAGTTTATAGGCCCAAAAGGTGCCCTGCCGCATCATATGGTAGCTCAATTTTTACGTTTTCAAGCAGCTCGATTCAGTTTGCATTAGTGCTGTTACGACTTTATATCCCACCAGCAGCTAGAAGGTACACACTTCTCTAAAACCCCTTCAGCATTTATAGTTTGTAGACTTTTTGCTGATGGTCATGACTGGTGTGAGCTGAAACCTTTTTGGAGGTTGGATACGCATGTGGCTAATAATTCCTTATGCTGAGCTTTAGGCATGTCCTATTTTTTCTTTTCCTTTTTTTTAAAAAGAGTGAGTACAACTTCCCTCCTCTTATTGATTTCTTGAAAAGTTTCTTATGTGTTGAATTTTCTTGCCTATTCCCTACCCCAGGGCATTTTTTGAGTGCCTGTGTCATTTACAACCGTGCAGTCCTTGTGACTATATAAGCAACCATTGGCACTGGGTTTAAAGGTGCTGTTTTTGGAGACAGCCACAAGGCGGCAGCATTATTACGTTCTCAAGTCTTGTTACTAGGAGAACAGAGTCTTCCTGGAGGTAGTGTTCTGAGCTTGTAAATTAGAGTGCAATATGCTGGGACAAGCCCCCAGAAGTTTATGTCTCCTAACTTATGTTTTTTTTTTAAATTTAATTTCTATTTCTTATCGGAGTAAATTTGATTAGAGTGTTTTGATTGTCTGGCTGTACAGAATCTGCTCAATGATTCATACATATGTCTGTTCATCTTCGGATCCTGTTACCATGTATGTGATCACAGAATATATATTTTGAAGGTATTGGTGATTATATAATTCATATCGTTTATATGTTATATGTTTATATACATTTAACTTACATTAGTATATGTATGTTAACCCCATAGTCCTAACTTACCCATCCCCCCACCTTTCATTTTGGCTAACCATTAGTTTATTTGATAAGTCTGTGAGTGTCTTTTTCTGTGGAAATATGTTCATTGGTAGCAATCTTAAGAAAACTTGTATAAATGATATCATAGGATATTTGTCATACCCTTTTGACTTACTTAACCTTATATGATTTTTTCTAGGCTCAACTGTAGTCCTGAAAACAGCATTGTTCATTTTTCTCCCGAGGCTACTATTCCATTCTGTCCGTATACCACTTCTTCTTTGTCCATTCATCTGTTTATGGACCTTTTTTTTGCTTCCATATCTTGGCTATTTCAGTATTGTTGCAGTGCACATTTGTCTGCCTCTGTCTTTCCGATTCTGGTGGTCTTAGGTTATAGGCCCAAAAGGTGCCCTGCCGCATCATATGGTAGCTCAATTATTACGTTTTCAAGCAGCTCGATTCAGTTTGCATTAGTGATGTTACGACTTTATATCCCACCAGCAGCTAGAAGGTACACACTTCTCTAAAACCCCTTCAGCATTTATAGTTTGTAGACTTTTTGCTGATGGTCATGACTGGTGTGAGGTGAAACCTTTTTGGAGGTTGGATAGCATGTGGCTAATAATTCCTTATGCTGAGCTTTAGGCATGTCCTATTTTTTCTTTTCCTTTTTTTTAAAAAGAGTGAGTACAACTTCCCTCCTCTTATTGATTTCTTGAAAAGTTTCTTATGTGTTGAATTTTCTTGCCTATTCCCTACCCCAGGGCATTTTTTGAGTGCCTGTGTCATTTACAACCGTACAGTCCTTGTGACTATATAAGCAACCATTGGCACTGGGTTTAAAGGTGCTGTTTTTGGAGACAGCCACAAGGCGGCAGCATTATTACGTTCTCAAGTCTTGTTACTAGGACAACAGAGTCTTCCTGGAGGTAGTGTTCCGAGCTTGTAAATTAGAGTGCAATGTGCTGGGACAAGCCCCCAGAAGTTTATGTCTCCTAACTTATGTTTGCTTTTTAAATTTAATTTCTATTTCTTATCAGAGTCAATTTGATTAGAGTGTTTTGATTGTCTGGCTGTACAGAATCTGCTCAATGATTCATACATATGTCTGTTCATCTTCGGATCCTGCTACCATGTACGTGATTACAGAATGTATATTTTAAAGCTATTGGTGATGATATAATGCATATAGTTTATATGTGATATGTTTATATACATTTAACATACATTAGTATATGTATGTTAACCCCATAGTCCTAATTTACCTATTCTCCCACCTTTCATTTTGGCTAACCATTAGTTTATTTGATTAGTCTGTGAGTGTCTTTTTCTGTGGAAATATGTTCATGGGTAGCAATCTTAGGATAACTTTTATAAATGATATCGTAGGATATTTGTCATACCCTTTTGACTTACTTAACCTTATATAATTATTTCTAGTCTCAACTGTAGTCCTGGAAACGGCAATGTTCATTTTTTTTCCGAGGCTACTATTCCATTTGGTACGTATACCACTTCGTCTTTGTCCATTCATCTGTTTATGGACCTTTTTTTTGCTTCCATGTCTTGGCTATTTCAGTATTGCTGCAGTGCACATTTGCCTGCCTCTGTCTTTCCGAATCTGGTGGTCTTAGGATATAGGCCCAAAAGGTGCCCTGCCGCATCATATGGTTGCTCAATTTTTACGTTTTCAAGCAGCTCGATTCAGGTTGCGTTACTGCTGTTACCACTTTACATCCCCCCAGCAGCTAGAAGGTACACAGTTCTCTACAACCCCTTCACCATTTATAGTTTGTAGACTTTTTCCTGATGGTCATGACTGGTGTCAGCTGAAACCTTTTTGAATTTGAAATTGCATGTTAGTAATAATTCCTTATACTGAGCTTTAGGCATGTCCTATTTTTTCTTTTCCTTTTTTTTTAAAGAGTGAGTACAACTTCCCTCCTCTTATTGACTTCTTGAAAAGTTTCTCATGTGTTGAATTTTCTTGCCTATTCCCTTGCCCAGGGCATTTTTTGAGGGCAGGTGTCATTTAGAGCCCTGCAGTCCTTGTGACTATTAAGCAACCATTGGCACTGGGTTTAAAGCTGCTGTTGTGGGAAACAGCCACAAGGCGGCAGCATTATTACGTTCTCAACTCTTGTTACTAGGGCAACAGAGTCTTCCTGGAGGTAGTTTTCCAAGGTTGTAAATTAGAGTGGAGTGTTCTGGGAGAAGTCCCCAGAAGTTTATGTCTCCTAACTTATGTTTGCTTTTTAAATTTAATTTCTATTTCTTATCGGAGTAAATTTGATTAGAGTGTTTTTATTGTTTGACTGTACAGAATCTGCTCAATGATTCATACATATATCTGTTCATCTTCGGAACCTGTTAGCATGTATGTGATTACAGAATGTATATTTTAAAGGTATTGGTGATTATATTATTTATATAGTTTATATATTATATGTTTATATACATTTAACATACATTAGTATATGTATGTTAACCCCATTGTCCTAATTTACCCATCCTCCCACCTTTCATTTTGGCTAACCATTAGTTTATTTGATAAGTCTGTGAGTGTCTTTTTCTGTGGAAATATGTTCATTGGTAGCAATCTTAGGATAACATGTATTAATGATATCATAGGATATTTGTCATACCCTTTTGACTTACTTAACCTTATATGATTATTTCTAGGCTCAACTCTAGTCCTGAAAACGGCATTGTTCATTTTTTTCCAGAGGCTACTATTCCATTTGGTACGTGTACCATTGCGTCTTTGTCCATTCATCTGTTTATGGACCTTTTTTTTGCTTCCATGTCTTGGCTATTTCAATATGGTTGCAGTGCACATTTGCCTGCCTCTGTCTTTCCGAATCCAGTTGTCTTAGGTTATAGGCCCAAAATGTGCCCTGCCGCATCATATGGTAGCTCAATGTTTACCTTTTCAAGCAGTTCGATTCAGTTTGCGTTAGTGCTGTTTCCACTTTACATCCCACCAGCAGCTAGAAGGTACACAGATCTCTAAAACCCCTTCAGCATTTATAGTTTGTAGACATTTTGCTGATGGTAATGACTGGTGTGAGCTGAAACCTTTTTGAATTTGAATTTGTATGTGGCTAATAATTCCTTATACTAAGCTTTAGGCATGTCCTGTTTTTTCTTTTCCTTTTTTTTTTAAAGAGTGAGTACAACTTCCCTCCTCTTATTGACTTCTTGGAAATTTCTCATGTGTTGAATGTTCTTGCCAATTCCCTACCCCAGGGCATATTTTGAGGGCTTGTGTCATTTACAGCCCTGCAGTCCTTGTGACTATATAAGCAATCATTGGCACTGGGTTTAAAGTGCTGTTGTGGGAAGCAGCCGCAAGGCGGCAGCATTATTGCGTTCTCAAGTCTTGTTACTAGGACAACAGAGTCTTCCTGGAGGTAGTGTTCCGAGCTTGTAAATTAGAGTGCAATGTGCTGGGACAAGCCCCCAGAAGTTTTTGTCTCCTTACTTATGTTTGTTTTTTAAATTTAATTTGTCTTTCTTATCGGAGTAAATTTGATTAGAGTGTTTTGATTGTCTGGCTGTACAGAATCTGCTCAATGATTCACACATATGTCTGTTCATCTTCGGATCCTGTTACCATGTATGTGATTACAGAATGTATATTTTGAAGGTATTGGTGAATATATAATTCATATCATTTATATGTTATATGTTTATATACATTTAACTTACATTAGTATATGTATGTTAACCCCATAGTCCTAATTTACCCATCCTCCCACCTTTCATTTTGGCTAACCATTAGTTTATTTGATAAGTCTGTGAGTGTCTTTTTCTGTGGAAATATGTTCATTGGTAGCAATCTTAGGAAAACTTGTATAAATAATATCATAGGATATTTGTAATACCCTTTTGTCTTACTTAACCTTATATGATTATTTCTAGTCTCAACTCTAGTCCTGAAAACGGCATTGTTCATTTTTCTCCCGAGGCTTCTATTCCATTTGGTACGTGTACCATTTCGTCTTTGTCCATTCATCTGTTTATGGACCTTTTTTTTGCTTCCATGTCTTGGCTATTTCAATATTGTTGCAGTGCACATTTGCCTGCCTCTGTCTTTCCGAATCCAGTTGTCTTAGGTAATAGGCCCAAAATGTGCCCTGCCGCATCATATGGTAGCTCAATGTTTACCTTTTCAAGCAGCTCGATTCAGTTTGCGTTACTGCTGTTACCACTTTACATCCCACCAGCAGCTAGAAGGTACACAGTTCTCTAAAACCCCTTCAGCATTTATAGTTTGTAGACTTTTTGCTGATGGTCATGACTGGTGTGAGCTGAAACCTTTTTGGAGGTTGGATACGCATGTGGCTAATAATTCCTTATGCTGAGCTTTAGGCATGTCCTTTTTTTCTTTTCCTTTTTTTTTTAAAGAGTGACTACAACTTCCCTCCTCTTATTGACTTCTTGAAAATTTCTCATGTGTTGAATTTTCTTGCCAATTCCATACCCCAGGGCATTTTTTGAGGGCCTGTGTCTTTTACAGCCCTGCAGTCCTTGTGACTATATAAGCAACCATTGGCACTGGGTTTAAAGCTACCGTTGTGGGAAGCACCCACAAGGCGGCAGCATTATTACGTTCTCAAGTCTTGTTACTAGGACAACACAGTCTTCCTGGAGGTAGTGTTCCGAGCTTGTAAATTAGAGTGCAATGTGCTGGGACAAGCCCCCAGAAGTTTATGTCTCCTAACTTATGTTTGTTTTTTAAATTTAATTTCTATTTCTTATCGGAGTAAATTTGATTAGAGTGTTGTGGTTTTCTGGCTGTACAGAATCTGCTCAATGATTCATACATATGTCTGTTCATCTTCGAACCTGTTAGCATGTATGTGATTACAGAATGTATATTTTAAATGTATTGGTGATTATATAATTTATATATTTCATATGTTATATGTTTATATACATTTAACATACATTAGTATATGTATTTTAACCCCATAGTCCTAATTTACCCATCCTCCCACCTTTCATTTTGGCTAGCCATTAGTTTATTTGATAAGTCTGTGAGTGTCTTTTTCTGTGGAAATATGTTCATTGGTAGCAATCTTAGGATAACATGTATAAATGATGTCATAGGATATTTGTCATACCCTTTTGACTTACTTAACCTTATATGATTATTTCTAGGCTCAACTGTAGTCCTGAAAACGGCATTGTTCATTTTTTTCCCGAGGCTACTATTCCATTTGGTACGTATCCCACTTCGTCTTTGTCCATTCATCTGTTTATGGACCTTTTTTTTTGCTTCCATGTCTTGGCTATTTCAATATTGTTGCAAGGCACATTTGCCTGCCTCTCTCTTTCCGAATCTGGTGGTCTTAGGTTATAGGCCCAAAAGGTGCCCTGCCGCACCATATGGTAACTCAATTTTTACCTTTTCAAGCAGCTCGATTCAGTTTGCGTTACTGCTGTTACCACTTTACATCCCACCAGCAGCTAGAAGGTACACACTTCTCTAAAACCCCTTCAGCATTTATTGTTTGTAGACTTTTTGCTGATGGTCATGACTGGAGTGAGCTGAAACCTTTTTGAATTTGAATTTGCATGTGGCTAATACTTCCTTATACTGAGCTTTAGGCATGTCCTTTTTTTCTTTTCCTTTTTTTTTTAAAGAGTGAGTACAACTTCCCTCCTCTTAGTGACTTCTTGAAAATTTCTCATGTGTTGAATTTCCTTGCCTATTCCCTACTCCAGGGCATTTTTTGAGGGCCTGTGTCTTTTACAGCCCTGCAGTCCTTGTGACTATATAAGCAACCATTGGTACTGGGTTTAAAGCTACTGTTGTGGGAAGCAGCCACAAGGCGGCAGCATTATTACGTTCTCAAGTCTTGTTACTAGGACAACACAGTCTTCCTGGAGGTAGTGTTCCGAGCCTGTAAATTAGAGTGCAATGTCCTGGGACAAGCCCCCAGAAGTTTATGTCTCCTAACTTATGTTTGTTTTTTAAATTTAATTTCTATTTCTTATCGGAGTAAATTTGATTAGAGTGTTGTGGTTTTCTGGCTGTACAGAATCTGCTCAATGATTCATACATATGTCTGTTCATCTTCGGATCCTGTTACCATGTATGTGATTACAGAATGTATATTTTGAAGGTATTGGTGAATATATAATTCATATCATTTATATGTTATATGTTTATATACATTTAACATACATTAGTATATGTATGTTAACCCCATAGTTCTAATTTACCCATCCTCCCACCTTTCATTTTGGCTAACCATTAGTTTATATGATAAGTCTGTGAGTGTCTTTTTCTGTGGAAATATGTTCATTGGTAGCAATCTTAGGATAACATGTATAAATGATATCATAGGATATTTGTCATACCCTTTTGACTTACTTAACCTTATATGATTATTTCTAGGCTCAACTCTAGTCCTAAAAACAGCATTGTTCATTTTTTTCCAGAGGCTACTATTCCATTTGGTACGTATACCATTTCGTCTTTGTCCATTCATCTGTTTATGGACCTTTTTTTGCTTCCA
The DNA here is from genome assembly GCF_965194825.1 of Balaenoptera physalus. Lineage (NCBI taxonomy): Eukaryota > Metazoa > Chordata > Mammalia > Artiodactyla > Balaenopteridae > Balaenoptera > Balaenoptera physalus. The sequence goes on along the minus strand of NW_028126584.1, from coordinate 286,692 downwards.
TGTCTTGGCTATTTCAGTATTGTTGCAGTGCACATTTGCCTGCCTCTGTCTTTCCGATTCTGGTGGTCTTAGGTTATAGGCCCAAAAGCTGCCCTGCCGCATCGTATGGTAACTCAATTTTTACCTTTTCAAGCAGCTCCATTCAGTTTGCATTAGTGGTATTACTTCTTTACATCCCACCAGCAGCTAGAAGGTACACATTCCTCTAAAACCCCTTCAGCATTTATAGTTTGTAGACTTTTTGATGATGGTCATGAGTGGTGTTACCTGAAACCTTTTTGAATTTGAATTTGCATGTGGCTAATAATTCCTTATACTGAGCTTTAGGCATGTCATTTTTTTCTTTTCCTTTTGTTTTAAAGAGTGAGTACAACTTCCCTCCTCTTATTGACTTCTTGAAAAGTTTCTCATGTGTTGAATTTTTTTGCCTATTCCCTACCCCAGGGCATTTTTTGAAGGCAGGTGTCATTTAGAGCCCTTCAGTCCTTGTGACTATTAAGCAACCTTTGGCACTGGGTTTACAGCTGCTGTTGTGGGAAACAGCCACAAGGCGGCAGCATTATTACGTTCTCAACTCTTGTTACTAGGGCAACAGAGTCTTCCTGGAGGTAGTTTTCCAAGGTTGTAAATTAGAGTGGAATGTGCTGGGACAAGCCCCCAGAAGTTTATGTCTCCTATCTTATGTTTGCTTTTTAAATTTAATTTCTATTTCTTATCGGAGAAAATTTGATTAGAGTGTTTTGATTGGCTGTACAGAATCTGTTCAATGATTCATACATATATCTGTTCATCTTCGGAACCTGTTATCAAGTATGTGATTACAGAATATATATTTTGAAGGTATTGGTGATTATATAATTCATATCGTTTATATGTTATATGTTTATATACATTTAACTTACATTAGTATATGTATGTTAACCCCATAGTCTTAACTTACCCATCCCCCCACCTTTCATTTTGGCTAACCATTCGTTTATTTGATAAGTCTGTGAGTGTCTTTTTCTGTGGAAATATGTTCATTGGTAGCAATCTTAAGAAAACTTGTATAAATGATATCATAGGATATTTGTCATACCCTTTTGACTTACTTAACCTTATATGATTTTTTCTAGGCTCAACTGTAGTCCTGAAAACAGCATTGTTCATTTTTCTCCCGAGGCTACTATTCCATTCTGTCCGTATACCACTTCTTCTTTGTCCATTCATCTGTTTATGGACCTTTTTTTTGCTTCCATATCTTGGCTATTTCAGTATTGTTGCAGTGCATATTTGCCTGCCTCTGTCTTTCCAATTTTGGTGGTCTTAGGTTATACGCCCAAAATGTGCCCTGCTGCATCATTTGGTAGCTCAATTTTTACCTTTTGAAGCAGCTCGATTCAGTTTGCGTTAGTGCTGTTTCCACTTTACATCCCACCAGCAGCTAGAAGGTACACAGATCTCTAAAACCCCTTCAGCATTTATAGTTTGTAGACATTTTGCTGATGGTAATGACTGGTGTGAGCTGAAACCTTTTTGAATTTGAATTTGTATGTGGCTAATAATTCCTTATACTAAGCTTTAGGCATGTCCTTTTTTTTCTTTTCCTTTTTTTTTTAAAGAGTGAGTACAACTTCCCTCCTCTTATTGACTTCTTGGAAATTTCTCATGTGTTGAATGTTCTTGCCAATTCCCTACCCCAGGGCATATTTTGAGGGCTTGTGTCATTTACAGCCCTGCAGTCCTTGTGACTATATAAGCAATCATTGGCACTGGGTTTAAAGTGCTGTTGTGGGAAGCAGCCACAAGGCGGCAGCATTATTGCGTTCTCAAGTCTTGTTACTAGGAGAACAGAGTCTTACTGGAGGTAGTGTTCTGAGCTTGTAAATTAGAGTGCAATATGCTGGGACAAGCCCCCAGAAGTTTATATCTCCTAACTTATGTTTTTTTTTTAAATTTAATTTCTATTTCTTATCGGAGTAAATTTGATTAGAGTGTTTTGATTGTCTGGCTGTACAGAATCTGCTCAATGATTCATACATATGTCTGTTCATCTTCGGATCCTGTTACCATGTATGTGATCACAGAATATATATTTTGAAGGTATTGGTGATTATATAATTCATATCGTTTATATGTTATATGTTTATATACATTTAACTTACATTAGTATATGTATGTTAACCCCATAGTCCTAACTTACCCATCCCCCCACCTTTCATTTTGGCTAACCATTAGTTTATTTGATAAGTCTGTGAGTGTCTTTTTCTGGGGAAATATGTTCATTGGTAGCAATCTTAAGAAAACTTGTATAAATGATATCATAGGATATTTGTCATACCCTTTTGACTTACTTAACCTTATATGATTTTTTCTAGGCTCAACTGTAGTCCTGAAAACAGCATTGTTCATTTTTCTCCCGAGGCTACTATTCCATTTTGTCCGTATACCACTTCTTCTTTGTCCATTCATCTGTTTATGGACTTTTTTTTGCTTCCATATCTTGGCTATTTCAGTATTGTTGCAGTGCATATTTGCCTGCCTCTGTCTTTCCAATTTTGGTGGTCTTAGGTTATAGGCCCAAAAGGTGCCCTGCCGCATCATTTGGTAGCTCAATTTTTACCTTTTCAAGCAGCTCGATTCAGTTTGCGTTAGTGCTGTTTCCACTTTACATCCCACCAGCAGCTAGAAGGTACACAGATCTCTAAAACCCCTTCAGCATTTATAGTTTGTAGACATTTTGCTGATGGTAATGACTGGTGTGAGCTGAAACCTTTTTGAATTTGAATTTATATGTGGCTAATAATTCCTTATACTAAGCTTTAGGCATGTCCTTTTTTTTCTTTTCCTTTTTTTTTTTAAAGAGTGAGTACAACTTCCCTCCTCTTATTGACTTCTTGAAAAATTTCTCATGTGTTGGATTTTCTTGCCTATTCCCTACCCCAGGGCAATTTTTGAGGGCCTGTATCATTTACAGCCCTGCAGTCCTTGTGACTATATAAGCAACCATTGTCATTGGGTTTAAAGCTGCTGTTTTGGGAGACAGCCACAAGGCGGCAGCATTATTACGTTCTCAAGCCTTGTTACTAGGACAACAGAGTGTTCCTGGAGGTAGTGTTCCGAGCTTGTAAATTAGAGTGCAATGTGCTGGGACAAGCCCACAGAAGTTTATGTCTCCTTACTTATGTTTGTTTTTTAAATTTAAGTTGTCTTTCTTATCGGAGTAAATTTGATTAGAGTGTTTTGATTGTCTGGCTGTACAGAATCTGCTCAATGATTCACACATATGTCTGTTCATCTTCGGATCCTGTTACCATGTATGTGATTACAGAATGTATATTTTGAAGGTATTGGTGAATATATAATTCATATCATTTATATGTTATATGTTTATATACATTTAACTTACATTAGTATATGTATGTTAACCCCATAGTCCTAATTTACCCATCCTCCCACCTTTCATTTTGGCTAACCAGTAGTTTATTTGATAAGTCTGTGAGTGTCTTTTTCTGTGGAAATATGTTCATTGGTAGCAATCTTAGGAAAACTTGTATAAATAATATCATAGGATATTTGTAATACCCTTTTGTCTTACTTAACCTTATATGATTATTTCTAGTCTCAACTCTAGTCCTGAAAACGGCATTGTTCATTTTTTTCCCGAGGCTACTCTTCCATTCTGTCCATATACCACTTCTTCTTTGTCCATTCACCTGTTTATGGACCTTTTTTTTGCTTCCATGTCTTTGCTATTTCAGTATTGTTGCAGTGCACATTTGCCTGCCTCTGTCTTTCCGATTCTGGTGGTCTTAGGTTATAGGCCCAAAAGGTGCCCTGCCGCATCATATGGTAGTTCAATTTTTACGTTTTCAAGCAGCTCGATTCAGTTTGCATTAGTGCTGTTACAACTTTATATCCCACCAGCAGCTAGAAGGTACACACTTCTCTAAAACCCCTTCAGCATTTATAGTTTGTAGACTTTTTGCTGATGGTCATGACTGGTGTGAGCTGAAACCTTTTTGGAGGTTGGATACGCATGTGGCTAATAATTCCTTATGCTGAGCTTTAGGCATGTCCTATTTTTTCTTTTCCTTTTTTTTAAAAAGAGTGAGTACAACTTCCTTCCTCTTATTGATTTCTTGAAAAGTTTCTTATGTGTTGAATTTTCTTGCCTATTCCCTACCCCAGGGCATTTTTTGAGTGCCTGTGTCATTTACAACCGTACAGTCCTTGTGACTATATAAGCAACCATTGGCACTGTGTTTAAAGGTGCTGTTTTTGGAGACAGCCACAAGGCGGCAGCATTATTACGTTCTCAAGTCTTGTTACTAGGACAACAGAGTCTTCCTGGAGGTAGTGTTCCGAGCTTTTAAATTAGAGTGCAATGTGCTGGGACAAGCCCCCAGAAGTTTATGTCTCCTTACTTATGTTTGTTTTTTAAATTTAATTTGTATTTTTTATCGGAGTAAATTTGATTAGAGTGTTTTGATTGTCTGGCTCTACAGAATCTGTTCAATGATTCATACATATGTCTGTTCATCTTCGGATCCTGTTACCATGTATGTGATTACAGAATGTATATTTTGAAGGTATTGGTGATTATACAATTCATATCATTTATATGTTATATGTTTATATACATTTAACTTACATTAGTATATGTATGTTAACCCCATAGTCCTAATTTACCCATCCCCCCACCTTTCATTTTGGCTAACCATTAGTTTATTTGATAAGTCTGTGAGTGTCTTTTTCTGTGGAAATATGTTCATTGGTAGCAATCTTAGGATAACATGTATAAATGATATCATAGGATATTTGTCATACCCTTTTGACTTACTTAACCTTATATGATTATTTCTAGGCTCAACTCTAGTCCTGAAAACAGCATTGTTCATTTTTTTCCAGAGGCTACTATTCCATTTGGTACGTATACCATTTCGTCTTTGTTCATTCATCTGTTTATGGACCTTTTTTTGCTTCCATGTCTTGGCTATTTCAGTATTGTTGCAGTGCACATTTGCCTGCCTCTGTCTTTCCGATTCTGGTGGTCTTAGGTTATAGGCCCAAAAGGTGCCCTGCCGCATCGTATGGTAACTCAATTTTTACCTTTTCAAGCAGCTCCATTCAGTTTGCATTAGTGGTATTACTTCTTTACATCCCACCAGCAGCTAGAAGGTACACATTCCTCTAAAACCCCTTCAGCATTTATAGTTTGTAGACTTTTTGATGATGGTCATGACTGGTGTTACCTGAAACCTTTTTGAATTTGAATTTGCATGTGGCTAATAATTCCTTATACTGAGCTTTAGGCATGTCATTTTTTTCTTTTCCTTTTGTTTTAAAGAGTGAGTACAACTTCCCTCCTCTTATTGACTTCTTGAAAAGTTTCTCATGTGTTGAATTTTTTTGCCTATTCCCTACCCCAGGGCATTTTTTGAAGGCAGGTGTCATTTAGAGCCCTTCAGTCCTTGTGACTATTAAGCAACCTTTGGCACTGGGTTTAAAGCTGCTGTTGTGGGAAACAGCCACAAGGCGGCAGCATTATTACGTTCTCAAGTCTTGTTACTAGGACAACACAGTCTTCCTGGAGGTAGTGTTCCGAGCTTGTAAATTAGAGTGCAATGTGCTGGGACAAGCCCCCAGAAGTTTATGTCTCCTAACTTATGTTTGTTTTTTAAATTTAATTTCTATTTCTTATCGGAGTAAATTTGATTAGAGTGTTGTGGTTTTCTGGCTGTACAGAATCTGCTCAATGATTCATACATATGTCTGTTCATCTTCGAACCTGTTAGCATGTATGTGATTACAGAATGTATATTTTAAAGGTATTGGTGATTATATAATTTATATATTTCATATGTTATATGTTTATATACATTTAACATACATTAGTATATGTATTTTAACCCCATAGTCCTAATTTACCCATCCTCCCACCTTTCATTTTGGCTAGCCATTAGTTTATTTGATAAGTCTGTGAGTGTCTTTTTCTGTGGAAATATGTTCATTGGTAGCAATCTTATGATAACGTATAAATGATGTCATAGGATATTTGTCATACCCTTTTGACTTACTTAACCTTATATGATTATTTCTAGGCTCAACTGTAGTCCTGAAAACGGCATTGTTCATTTTTTTCCCGAGGCTACTATTCCATTTGGTACGTATCCCACTTCTTCTTTGTCCATTCATCTGTTTATGGACCTTTTTTTTGCTTCCATGTCTTGGCTATTTCAGTATTGTTGCAGTGCACATTTGCCTGCCTCTGTCTTTCCGATTCTGGTGGTCTTAGGTTATAGGCCCAAAAGGTGCCCTGCCGCATCATATGGTAGCTCAATTTTTACGTTTTCAAGCAGCTCGATTCAGTTTGCATTAGTGCTGTTACGACTTTATATCCCACCAGCAGCTAGAAGGTACACACTTCTCTAAAACCCCTTCAGCATTTATAGTTTGTAGACTTTTTGCTGATGGTCATGACTGGTGTGAGCTGAAACCTTTTTGGAGGTTGGATACGCATGTGGCTAATAATTCCTTATGCTGAGCTTTAGGCATGTCCTATTTTTTCTTTTCCTTTTTTTTAAAATGAGTGAGTACAACTTCCCTCCTCTTATTGATTTCTTGAAAAGTTTCTTATGTGTTGAATTTTCTTGCCTATTCCCTACCCCAGGGCATTTTTTGAGTGCCTGTGTCATTTACAACCGTGCAGTCCTTGTGACTATATAAGCAACCATTGGCACTGGGTTTAAAGGTGCTGTTTTTGGAGACAGCCACAAGGCGGCAGCATTATTACGTTCTCAAGTCTTGTTACTAGGACAACAGAGTCTTCCTGGAGGTAGTGTTCCGAGCTTTTAAATTAGAGTGCAATGTGCTGGGACAAGCCCCCAGAAGTTTATGTCTCCTTACTTATGTTTGTTTTTTAAATTTAATTTGTATTTTTTATCGGAGTAAATTTGATTAGAGTGTTTTGATTGTCTGGCTGTACAGAATGTGTTCAATGATTCATACATATATCTGTTCATCTTCGGAACCTGTTAGCATGTATGTGATTACAGAATGTATATTTTAAAGGTATTGGTGATTATATTATTTATATAGTTTATATATTATATGTTTATATACATTTAACATACATTAGTATATGTATGTTAACCCCATTGTCCTAATTTACCCATCCTCCCACCTTTCATTTTGGCTAACCATTAGTTTATTTGATAAGTCTGTGAGTGTCTTTTTCTGTGGAAATATGTTCATTGGTAGCAATCTTAGGATAACATGTATTAATGATATCATAGGATATTTGTCATACCCTTTTGACTTACTTAACCTTATATGATTATTTCTAGGCTCAACTCTAGTCCTGAAAACGGCATTGTTCATTTTTTTCCAGAGGCTTCTATTCCATTTGGTACGTGTACCATTTCGTCTTTGTCCATTCATCTGTTTATGGACCTTTTTTTTGCTTCCATGTCTTGGCTATTTCAATATTGTTGCAGTGCACATTTGCCTGCCTCTGTCTTTCCGAATCCAGTCGTCTTAGGTTATAGGCCCAAAATGTGCCCTGCCGCATCATATGGTAGCTCAATGTTTACCTTTTCAAGCAGCTCGATTCAGTTTGCGTTACTGCTGTTACCACTTTACATCCCACCAGCAGCTAGAAGGTACACAGTTCTCTAAAACCCCTTCAGCATTTATAGTTTGTAGACTTTTCGCTGATGGTCATGACTGGTGTGAGCTGAAACCTTTTTGGAGGTTGGATACGCATGTGGCTAATAATTCCTTATGCTGAGCTTTAGGCATGTCCTTTTTTTCTTTTCCTTTTTTTTTAAAGAGTGACTACAACTTCCCTCCTCTTATTGACTTCTTGAAAATTTCTCATGTGTTGAATTTTCTTGCCAATTCCATACCCCAAGGCATTTTTTGAGGGCCTGTGTCTTTTACAGCCCTGCAGTCCTTGTGACTATATAAGCAACCATTGGCACTGGGTTTAAAGCTACTGTTGTGGGAAGCAGCCACAAGGCGGCAGCATTATTACGTTCTCAAGTCTTGTTACTAGGACAACACAGTCTTCCTGGAGGTAGTGTTCCGAGCTTGTAAATTAGAGTGCAATGTGCTGGGACAAGCCCCCAGAAGTTTATGTCTCCTAACTTATGTTTGTTTTTTAAATTTAATTTCTATTTCTTATCGGAGTAAATTTGATTAGAGTGTTGTGGTTTTCTGGCTGTACAGAATCTGCTCAATGATTCATACATATGTCTGTTCATCTTCGAACCTGTTAGCATGTATGTGATTACAGAATGTATATTTTAAAGGTATTGGTGATTATATAATTTATATATTTCATATGTTATATGTTTATATACATTTAACATACATTAGTATATGTATTTTAACCCCATAGTCCTAATTTACCCATCCTCCCACCTTTCATTTTGGCTAGCCATTAGTTTATTTGATAAGTCTGTGAGTGTCTTTTTCTGTGGAAATATGTTCATTGGTAGCAATCTTAGGATAACATGTATAAATGATGTCATAGGATATTTGTCATACCCTTTTGACTTACTTAACCTTATATGATTATTTCTAGGCTCAACTGTAGTCCTGAAAACGGCATTGTTCATTTTTTTCCCGAGGCTACTATTCCATTTGGTACGTATCCCACTTCTTCTTTGTCCATTCATCTGTTTATGGACCTTTTTTTTTGCTTCCATGTCTTGGCTATTTCAGTATTGTTGCAGTGCACATTTGCCTGCCTCTGTCTTTCCGATTCTGGTGGTCTTAGGTTATAGGCCCAAAAGGTGCCCTGCCGCATCATATGGTAGCTCAATTTTTACGTTTTCAAGCAGCTCGATTCAGTTTGCATTAGTGCTGTTACGACTTTATATCCCACCAGCAGCTAGAAGGTACACACTTCTCTAAAACCCCTTCAGCATTTATAGTTTGTAGACTTTTTGCTGATGGTCATGACTGGTGTGAGCTGAAACCTTTTTGGAGGTTGGATACGCATGTGGCTAATAATTCCTTATGCTGAGCTTTAGGCATGTCCTATTTTTTCTTTTCCTTTTTTTTAAAATGAGTGAGTACAACTTCCCTCCTCTTATTGATTTCTTGAAAAGTTTCTTATGTGTTGAATTTTCTTGCCTATTCCCTACCCCAGGGCATTTTTTGAGTGCCTGTGTCATTTACAACCGTGCAGTCCTTGTGACTATATAAGCAACCATTGGCACTGGGTTTAAAGGTGCTGTTTTTGGAGACAGCCACAAGGCGGCAGCATTATTACGTTCTCAAGTCTTGTTACTAGGACAACAGAGTCTTCCTGGAGGTAGTGTTCCGAGCTTTTAAATTAGAGTGCAATGTGCTGGGACAAGCCCCCAGAAGTTTATGTCTCCTTACTTATGTTTGTTTTTTAAATTTAATTTGTATTTTTTATCGGAGTAAATTTGATTAGAGTGTTTTGATTGTCTGGCTGTACAGAATGTGTTCAATGATTCATACATATATCTGTTCATCTTCGGAACCTGTTAGCATGTATGTGATTACAGAATGTATATTTTAAAGGTATTGGTGATTATATTATTTATATAGTTTATATATTATATGTTTATATACATTTAACATACATTAGTATATGTATGTTAACCCCATTGTCCTAATTTACCCATCCTCCCACCTTTCATTTTGGCTAACCATTAGTTTATTTGATAAGTCTGTGAGTGTCTTTTTCTGTGGAAATATGTTCATTGGTAGCAATCTTAGGATAACATGTATTAATGATATCATAGGATATTTGTCATACCCTTTTGACTTACTTAACCTTATATGATTATTTCTAGGCTCAACTCTAGTCCTGAAAACGGCATTGTTCATTTTTTTCCAGAGGCTTCTATTCCATTTGGTACGTGTACCATTTCGTCTTTGTCCATTCATCTGTTTATGGACCTTTTTTTTGCTTCCATGTCTTGGCTATTTCAATATTGTTGCAGTGCACATTTGCCTGCCTCTGTCTTTCCGAATCCAGTCGTCTTAGGTTATAGGCCCAAAATGTGCCCTGCCGCATCATATGGTAGCTCAATGTTTACCTTTTCAAGCAGCTCGATTCAGTTTGCGTTACTGCTGTTACCACTTTACATCCCACCAGCAGCTAGAAGGTACACAGTTCTCTAAAACCCCTTCAGCATTTATAGTTTGTAGACTTTTCGCTGATGGTCATGACTGGTGTGAGCTGAAACCTTTTTGGAGGTTGGATACGCATGTGGCTAATAATTCCTTATGCTGAGCTTTAGGCATGTCCTTTTTTTCTTTTCCTTTTTTTTTAAAGAGTGACTACAACTTCCCTCCTCTTATTGACTTCTTGAAAATTTCTCATGTGTTGAATTTTCTTGCCAATTCCATACCCCAGGGCATTTTTTGAGGGCCTGTGTCTTTTACAGCCCTGCAGTCCTTGTGACTATATAAGCAACCATTGGCACTGGGTTTAAAGCTACTGTTGTGGGAAGCAGCCACAAGGCGGCAGCATTATTACGTTCTCAAGTCTTGTTACTAGGACAACACAGTCTTACTGGAGGTAGTGTTCCGAGCTTGTAAATTAGAGTGCAATGTGCTGGGACAAGCCCCCAGAAGTTTATGTCTCCTAACTTATGTTTGTTTTTTAAATTTAATTTCTATTTCTTATCGGAGTAAATTTGATTAGAGTGTTGTGGTTTTCTGGCTGTACAGAATCTGCTCAATGATTCATACATATGTCTGTTCATCTTCGAACCTGTTAGCATGTATGTGATTACAGAATGTATATTTTAAAGGTATTGGTGATTATATAATTTATATATTTCATATGTTATATGTTTATATACATTTAACATACATTAGTATATGTATTTTAACCCCATAGTCCTAATTTACCCATCCTCCCACCTTTCATTTTGGCTAGCCATTAGTTTATTTGATAAGTCTGTGAGTGTCTTTTTCTGTGGAAATATGTTCATTGGTAGCAATCTTAGGATAACATGTATAAATGATGTCATAGGATATTTGTCATACCCTTTTGACTTACTTAACCTTATATGATTATTTCTAGGCTCAACTGTAGTCCTGAAAACGGCATTGTTCATTTTTTTCCCGAGGCTACTATTCCATTTGGTACGTATCCCACTTCTTCTTTGTCCATTCATCTGTTTATGGACCTTTTTTTTTGCTTCCATGTCTTGGCTATTTCAGTATTGTTGCAGTGCACATTTGCCTGCCTCTGTCTTTCCGATTCTGGTGGTCTTAGGTTATAGGCCCAAAAGGTGCCCTGCCGCATCATATGGTAGCTCAATTTTTACGTTTTCAAGCAGCTCGATTCAGTTTGCATTAGTGCTGTTACGACTTTATATCCCACCAGCAGCTAGAAGGTACACACTTCTCTAAAACCCCTTCAGCATTTATAGTTTGTAGACTTTTTGCTGATGGTCATGACTGGTGTGAGCTGAAACCTTTTTGGAGGTTGGATACGCATGTGGCTAATAATTCCTTATGCTGAGCTTTAGGCATGTCCTATTTTTTCTTTTCCTTTTTTTTAAAATGAGTGAGTACAACTTCCCTCCTCTTATTGATTTCTTGAAAAGTTTCTTATGTGTTGAATTTTCTTGCCTATTCCCTACCCCAGGGCATTTTTTGAGTGCCTGTGTCATTTACAACCGTGCAGTCCTTGTGACTATATAAGCAACCATTGGCACTGGGTTTAAAGGTGCTGTTTTTGGAGACAGCCACAAGGCGGCAGCATTATTACGTTCTCAAGTCTTGTTACTAGGACAACAGAGTCTTCCTGGAGGTAGTGTTCCGAGCTTTTAAATTAGAGTGCAATGTGCTGGGACAAGCCCCCAGAAGTTTATGTCTCCTTACTTATGTTTGTTTTTTAAATTTAATTTGTATTTTTTATCGGAGTAAATTTGATTAGAGTGTTTTGATTGTCTGGCTGTACAGAATGTGTTCAATGATTCATACATATATCTGTTCATCTTCGGAACCTGTTAGCATGTATGTGATTACAGAATGTATATTTTAAAGGTATTGGTGATTATATTATTTATATAGTTTATATATTATATGTTTATATACATTTAACATACATTAGTATATGTATGTTAACCCCATTGTCCTAATTTACCCATCCTCCCACCTTTCATTTTGGCTAACCATTAGTTTATTTGATAAGTCTGTGAGTGTCTTTTTCTGTGGAAATATGTTCATTGGTAGCAATCTTAGGATAACATGTATTAATGATATCATAGGATATTTGTCATACCCTTTTGACTTACTTAACCTTATATGATTATTTCTAGGCTCAACTCTAGTCCTGAAAACGGCATTGTTCATTTTTTTCCAGAGGCTTCTATTCCATTTGGTACGTGTACCATTTCGTCTTTGTCCATTCATCTGTTTATGGACCTTTTTTTTGCTTCCATGTCTTGGCTATTTCAATATTGTTGCAGTGCACATTTGCCTGCCTCTGTCTTTCCGAATCCAGTTGTCTTAGGTTATAGGCCCAAAATGTGCCCTGCCGCATCATATGGTAGCTCAATGTTTACCTTTTCAAGCAGCTCGATTCAGTTTGCGTTACTGCTGTTACCACTTTACATCCCACCAGCAGCTAGAAGGTACACAGTTCTCTAAAACCCCTTCAGCATTTATAGTTTGTAGACTTTTCGCTGATGGTCATGACTGGTGTGAGCTGAAACCTTTTTGGAGGTTGGATACGCATGTGGCTAATAATTCCTTATGCTGAGCTTTAGGCATGTCCTTTTTTTCTTTTCCTTTTTTTTTAAAGAGTGACTACAACTTCCCTCCTCTTATTGACTTCTTGAAAATTTCTCATGTGTTGAATTTTCTTGCCAATTCCATACCCCAGGGCATTTTTTGAGGGCCTGTGTCTTTTACAGCCCTGCAGTCCTTGTGACTATATAAGCAACCATTGGCACTGGGTTTAAAGCTACTGTTGTGGGAAGCAGCCACAAGGCGGCAGCATTATTACGTTCTCAAGTCTTGTTACTAGGACAACACAGTCTTCCTGGAGGTAGTGTTCCGAGCTTGTAAATTAGAGTGCAATGTGCTGGGACAAGCCCCCAGAAGTTTATGTCTCCTAACTTATGTTTGTTTTTTAAATTTAATTTCTATTTCTTATCGGAGTAAATTTGATTAGAGTGTTGTGGTTTTCTGGCTGTACAGAATCTGCTCAATGATTCATACATATGTCTGTTCATCTTCGAACCTGTTAGCATGTATGTGATTACAGAATGTATATTTTAAAGGTATTGGTGATTATATAATTTATATATTTCATATGTTATATGTTTATATACATTTAACATACATTAGTATATGTATTTTAACCCCATAGTCCTAATTTACCCATCCTCCCACCTTTCATTTTGGCTAGCCATTAGTTTATTTGATAAGTCTGTGAGTGTCTTTTTCTGTGGAAATATGTTCATTGGTAGCAATCTTAGGATAACATGTATAAATGATGTCATAGGATATTTGTCATACCCTTTTGACTTACTTAACCTTATATGATTATTTCTAGGCTCAACTGTAGTCCTGAAAACGGCATTGTTCATTTTTTTCCCGAGGCTACTATTCCATTTGGTACGTATCCCACTTCTTCTTTGTCCATTCATCTGTTTATGGACCTTTTTTTTTGCTTCCATGTCTTGGCTATTTCAGTATTGTTGCAGTGCACATTTGCCTGCCTCTGTCTTTCCGATTCTGGTGGTCTTAGGTTATAGGCCCAAAAGGTGCCCTGCCGCATCATATGGTAGCTCAATTTTTACGTTTTCAAGCAGCTCGATTCAGTTTGCATTAGTGCTGTTACGACTTTATATCCCACCAGCAGCTAGAAGGTACACACTTCTCTAAAACCCCTTCAGCATTTATAGTTTGTAGACTTTTTGCTGATGGTCATGACTGGTGTGAGCTGAAACCTTTTTGGAGGTTGGATACGCATGTGGCTAATAATTCCTTATGCTGAGCTTTAGGCATGTCCTATTTTTTCTTTTCCTTTTTTTTAAAATGAGTGAGTACAACTTCCCTCCTCTTATTGATTTCTTGAAAAGTTTCTTATGTGTTGAATTTTCTTGCCTATTCCCTACCCCAGGGCATTTTTTGAGTGCCTGTGTCATTTACAACCGTGCAGTCCTTGTGACTATATAAGCAACCATTGGCACTGGGTTTAAAGGTGCTGTTTTTGGAGACAGCCACAAGGCGGCAGCATTATTACGTTCTCAAGTCTTGTTACTAGGACAACAGAGTCTTCCTGGAGGTAGTGTTCCGAGCTTTTAAATTAGAGTGCAATGTGCTGGGACAAGCCCCCAGAAGTTTATGTCTCCTTACTTATGTTTGTTTTTTAAATTTAATTTGTATTTTTTATCGGAGTAAATTTGATTAGAGTGTTTTGATTGTCTGGCTGTACAGAATGTGTTCAATGATTCATACATATATCTGTTCATCTTCGGAACCTGTTAGCATGTATGTGATTACAGAATGTATATTTTAAAGGTATTGGTGATTATATTATTTATATAGTTTATATATTATATGTTTATATACATTTAACATACATTAGTATATGTATGTTAACCCCATTGTCCTAATTTACCCATCCTCCCACCTTTCATTTTGGCTAACCATTAGTTTATTTGATAAGTCTGTGAGTGTCTTTTTCTGTGGAAATATGTTCATTGGTAGCAATCTTAGGATAACATGTATTAATGATATCATAGGATATTTGTCATACCCTTTTGACTTACTTAACCTTATATGATTATTTCTAGGCTCAACTCTAGTCCTGAAAACGGCATTGTTCATTTTTTTCCAGAGGCTTCTATTCCATTTGGTACGTGTACCATTTCGTCTTTGTCCATTCATCTGTTTATGGACCTTTTTTTTGCTTCCATGTCTTGGCTATTTCAATATTGTTGCAGTGCACATTTGCCTGCCTCTGTCTTTCCGAATCCAGTTGTCTTAGGTTATAGGCCCAAAATGTGCCCTGCCGCATCATATGGTAGCTCAATGTTTACCTTTTCAAGCAGCTCGATTCAGTTTGCGTTACTGCTGTTACCACTTTACATCCCACCAGCAGCTAGAAGGTACACAGTTCTCTAAAACCCCTTCAGCATTTATAGTTTGTAGACTTTTCGCTGATGGTCATGACTGGTGTGAGCTGAAACCTTTTTGGAGGTTGGATACGCATGTGGCTAATAATTCCTTATGCTGAGCTTTAGGCATGTCCTTTTTTTCTTTTCCTTTTTTTTTAAAGAGTGACTACAACTTCCCTCCTCTTATTGACTTCTTGAAAATTTCTCATGTGTTGAATTTTCTTGCCAATTCCATACCCCAGGGCATTTTTTGAGGGCCTGTGTCTTTTACAGCCCTGCAGTCCTTGTGACTATATAAGCAACCATTGGCACTGGGTTTAAAGCTACTGTTGTGGGAAGCAGCCACAAGGCGGCAGCATTATTACGTTCTCAAGTCTTGTTACTAGGACAACACAGTCTTCCTGGAGGTAGTGTTCCGAGCTTGTAAATTAGAGTGCAATGTGCTGGGACAAGCCCCCAGAAGTTTATGTCTCCTAACTTATGTTTGTTTTTTAAATTTAATTTCTATTTCTTATCGGAGTAAATTTGATTAGAGTGTTGTGGTTTTCTGGCTGTACAGAATCTGCTCAATGATTCATACATATGTCTGTTCATCTTCGAACCTGTTAGCATGTATGTGATTACAGAATGTATATTTTAAAGGTATTGGTGATTATATAATTTATATATTTCATATGTTATATGTTTATATACATTTAACATACATTAGTATATGTATTTTAACCCCATAGTCCTAATTTACCCATCCTCCCACCTTTCATTTTGGCTAGCCATTAGTTTATTTGATAAGTCTGTGAGTGTCTTTTTCTGTGGAAATATGTTCATTGGTAGCAATCTTAGGATAACATGTATAAATGATGTCATAGGATATTTGTCATACCCTTTTGACTTACTTAACCTTATATGATTATTTCTAGGCTCAACTGTAGTCCTGAAAACGGCATTGTTCATTTTTTTCCCGAGGCTACTATTCCATTTGGTACGTATCCCACTTCTTCTTTGTCCATTCATCTGTTTATGGACCTTTTTTTTTGCTTCCATGTCTTGGCTATTTCAGTATTGTTGCAGTGCACATTTGCCTGCCTCTGTCTTTCCGATTCTGGTGGTCTTAGGTTATAGGCCCAAAAGGTGCCCTGCCGCATCATATGGTAGCTCAATTTTTACGTTTTCAAGCAGCTCGATTCAGTTTGCATTAGTGCTGTTACGACTTTATATCCCACCAGCAGCTAGAAGGTACACACTTCTCTAAAACCCCTTCAGCATTTATAGTTTGTAGACTTTTTGCTGATGGTCATGACTGGTGTGAGCTGAAACCTTTTTGGAGGTTGGATACGCATGTGGCTAATAATTCCTTATGCTGAGCTTTAGGCATGTCCTATTTTTTCTTTTCCTTTTTTTTAAAATGAGTGAGTACAACTTCCCTCCTCTTATTGATTTCTTGAAAAGTTTCTTATGTGTTGAATTTTCTTGCCTATTCCCTACCCCAGGGCATTTTTTGAGTGCCTGTGTCATTTACAACCGTGCAGTCCTTGTGACTATATAAGCAACCATTGGCACTGGGTTTAAAGGTGCTGTTTTTGGAGACAGCCACAAGGCGGCAGCATTATTACGTTCTCAAGTCTTGTTACTAGGACAACAGAGTCTTCCTGGAGGTAGTGTTCCGAGCTTTTAAATTAGAGTGCAATGTGCTGGGACAAGCCCCCAGAAGTTTATGTCTCCTTACTTATGTTTGTTTTTTAAATTTAATTTGTATTTTTTATCGGAGTAAATTTGATTAGAGTGTTTTGATTGTCTGGCTGTACAGAATGTGTTCAATGATTCATACATATATCTGTTCATCTTCGGAACCTGTTAGCATGTATGTGATTACAGAATGTATATTTTAAAGGTATTGGTGATTATATTATTTATATAGTTTATATATTATATGTTTATATACATTTAACATACATTAGTATATGTATGTTAACCCCATTGTCCTAATTTACCCATCCTCCCACCTTTCATTTTGGCTAACCATTAGTTTATTTGATAAGTCTGTGAGTGTCTTTTTCTGTGGAAATATGTTCATTGGTAGCAATCTTAGGATAACATGTATTAATGATATCATAGGATATTTGTCATACCCTTTTGACTTACTTAACCTTATATGATTATTTCTAGGCTCAACTCTAGTCCTGAAAACGGCATTGTTCATTTTTTTCCAGAGGCTTCTATTCCATTTGGTACGTGTACCATTTCGTCTTTGTCCATTCATCTGTTTATGGACCTTTTTTTTGCTTCCATGTCTTGGCTATTTCAATATTGTTGCAGTGCACATTTGCCTGCCTCTGTCTTTCCGAATCCAGTTGTCTTAGGTTATAGGCCCAAAATGTGCCCTGCCGCATCATATGGTAGCTCAATGTTTACCTTTTCAAGCAGCTCGATTCAGTTTGCGTTACTGCTGTTACCACTTTACATCCCACCAGCAGCTAGAAGGTACACAGTTCTCTAAAACCCCTTCAGCATTTATAGTTTGTAGACTTTTCGCTGATGGTCATGACTGGTGTGAGCTGAAACCTTTTTGGAGGTTGGATACGCATGTGGCTAATAATTCCTTATGCTGAGCTTTAGGCATGTCCTTTTTTTCTTTTCCTTTTTTTTTAAAGAGTGACTACAACTTCCCTCCTCTTATTGACTTCTTGAAAATTTCTCATGTGTTGAATTTTCTTGCCAATTCCATACCCCAGGGCATTTTTTGAGGGCCTGTGTCTTTTACAGCCCTGCAGTCCTTGTGACTATATAAGCAACCATTGGCACTGGGTTTAAAGCTACTGTTGTGGGAAGCAGCCACAAGGCGGCAGCATTATTACGTTCTCAAGTCTTGTTACTAGGACAACACAGTCTCCCTGGAGGTAGTGTTCCGAGCTTGTAAATTAGAGTGCAATGTGCTGGGACAAGCCCCCAGAAGTTTATGTCTCCTAACTTATGTTTGTTTTTTAAATTTAATTTCTATTTCTTATCGGAGTAAATTTGATTAGAGTGTTGTGGTTTTCTGGCTGTACAGAATCTGCTCAATGATTCATACATATGTCTGTTCATCTTCGAACCTGTTAGCATGTATGTGATTACAGAATGTATATTTTAAAGGTATTGGTGATTATATAATTTATATATTTCATATGTTATATGTTTATATACATTTAACATACATTAGTATATGTATTTTAACCCCATAGTCCTAATTTACCCATCCTCCCACCTTTCATTTTGGCTAGCCATTAGTTTATTTGATAAGTCTGTGAGTGTCTTTTTCTGTGGAAATATGTTCATTGGTAGCAATCTTAGGATAACATGTATAAATGATGTCATAGGATATTTGTCATACCCTTTTGACTTACTTAACCTTATATGATTATTTCTAGGCTCAACTGTAGTCCTGAAAACGGCATTGTTCATTTTTTTCCCGAGGCTACTATTCCATTTGGTACGTATCCCACTTCGTCTTTGTCCATTCATCTGTTTATGGACCTTTTTTTTTGCTTCCATGTCTTGGCTATTTCAATATTGTTGCAAGGCACATTTGCCTGCCTCTCTCTTTCCGAATCTGGTGGTCTTAGGTTATAGGCCCAAAAGGTGCCCTGCCGCACCATATGGTAACTCAATTTTTACCTTTTCAAGCAGCTCGATTCAGTTTGCGTTACTGCTGTTACCACTTTACATCCCACCAGCAGCTAGAAGGTACACACTTCTCTAAAACCCCTTCAGCATTTATTGTTTGTAGACTTTTTGCTGATGGTCATGACTGGAGTGAGCTGAAACCTTTTTGAATTTGAATTTGCATGTGGCTAATACTTTCTTATACTGAGCTTTAGGCATGTCCTTTTTTTCTTTTCCTTTTTTTTTTAAAGAGTGAGTACAACTTCCCTCCTCTTAGTGACTTCTTGAAAATTTCTCATGTGTTGAATTTCCTTGCCTATTCCCTACTCCAGGGCATTTTTTGAGGGCCTGTGTCTTTTACAGCCCTGCAGTCCTTGTGACTATATAAGCAACCATTGGTACTGGGTTTAAAGCTACTGTTGTGGGAAGCAGCCACAAGGCGGCAGCATTATTACGTTCTCAAGTCTTGTTACTAGGACAACACAGTCTTCCTGGAGGTAGTGTTCCGAGCCTGTAAATTAGAGTGCAATGTCCTGGGACAAGCCCCCAGAAGTTTATGTCTCCTAACTTATGTTTGTTTTTTAAATTTAATTTCTATTTCTTATCGGAGTAAATTTGATTAGAGTGTTGTGGTTTTCTGGCTGTACAGAATCTGCTCAATGATTCATACATATGTCTGTTCATCTTCGGATCCTGTTACCATGTATGTGATTACAGAATGTATATTTTGAAGGTATTGGTGAATATATAATTCATATCATTTATATGTTATATGTTTATATACATTTAACATACATTAGTATATGTATGTTAACCCCATAGTTCTAATTTACCCATCCTCCCACCTTTCATTTTGGCTAATCATTAGTTTATATGATAAGTCTGTGAGTGTCTTTTTCTGTGGAAATATGTTCATTGGTAGCAATCTTAGGATAACATGTATAAATGATATCATAGGATATTTGTCATACCCTTTTGACTTACTTAACCTTATATGATTATTTCTAGGCTCAACTCTAGTCCTAAAAACAGCATTGTTCATTTTTTTCCAGAGGCTACTATTCCATTTGGTACGTATACCATTTCGTCTTTGTCCATTCATCTGTTTATGGACCTTTTTTTGCTTCCATGTCTTGGCTATTTCAGTATTGTTGCAGTGCACATTTGCCTGCCTCTGTCTTTCCGATTCTGGTGGTCTTAGGTTATAGGCCCAAAAGCTGCCCTGCCGCATCGTATGGTAACTCAATTTTTACCTTTTCAAGCAGCTCCATTCAGTTTGCATTAGTGGTATTACTTCTTTACATCCCACCAGCAGCTAGAAGGTACACATTCCTCTAAAACCCCTTCAGCATTTATAGTTTGTAGACTTTTTGATGATGGTCATGAGTGGTGTTACCTGAAACCTTTTTGAATTTGAATTTGCATGTGGCTAATAATTCCTTATACTGAGCTTTAGGCATGTCATTTTTTTCTTTTCCTTTTGTTTTAAAGAGTGAGTACAACTTCCCTCCTCTTATTGACTTCTTGAAAAGTTTCTCATGTGTTGAATTTTTTTGCCTATTCCCTACCCCAGGGCATTTTTTGAAGGCAGGTGTCATTTAGAGCCCTTCAGTCCTTGTGACTATTAAGCAACCTTTGGCACTGGGTTTACAGCTGCTGTTGTGGGAAACAGCCACAAGGCGGCAGCATTATTACGTTCTCAACTCTTGTTACTAGGGCAACAGAGTCTTCCTGGAGGTAGTTTTCCAAGGTTGTAAATTAGAGTGGAATGTGCTGGGACAAGCCCCCAGAAGTTTATGTCTCCTATCTTATGTTTGCTTTTTAAATTTAATTTCTATTTCTTATCGGAGTAAATTTGATTAGAGTGTTTTGATTGGCTGTACAGAATCTGTTCAATGATTCATACATATATCTGTTCATCTTCGGAACCTGTTATCAAGTATGTGATTACAGAATATATATTTTGAAGGTATTGGTGATTATATAATTCATATCGTTTATATGTTATATGTTTATATACATTTAACTTACATTAGTATATGTATGTTAACCCCATAGTCTTAACTTACCCATCCCCCCACCTTTCATTTTGGCTAACCATTCGTTTATTTGATAAGTCTGTGAGTGTCTTTTTCTGTGGAAATATGTTCATTGGTAGCAATCTTAAGAAAACTTGTATAAATGATATCATAGGATATTTGTCATACCCTTTTGACTTACTTAACCTTATATGATTTTTTCTAGGCTCAACTGTAGTCCTGAAAACAGCATTGTTCATTTTTCTCCCGAGGCTACTATTCCATTCTGTCCGTATACCACTTCTTCTTTGTCCATTCATCTGTTTATGGACCTTTTTTTTGCTTCCATATCTTGGCTATTTCAGTATTGTTGCAGTGCATATTTGCCTGCCTCTGTCTTTCCAATTTTGGTGGTCTTAGGTTATACGCCCAAAATGTGCCCTGCCGCATCATTTGGTAGCTCAATTTTTACCTTTTGAAGCAGCTCGATTCAGTTTGCGTTAGTGCTGTTTCCACTTTACATCCCACCAGCAGCTAGAAGGTACACAGATCTCTAAAACCCCTTCAGCATTTATAGTTTGTAGACATTTTGCTGATGGTAATGACTGGTGTGAGCTGAAACCTTTTTGAATTTGAATTTTTATGTGGCTAATAATTCCTTATACTAAGCTTTAGGCATGTCCTTTTTTTTCTTTTCCTTTTTTTTTTAAAGAGTGAGTACAACTTCCCTCCTCTTATTGACTTCTTGGAAATTTCTCATGTGTTGAATGTTCTTGCCAATTCCCTACCCCAGGGCATATTTTGAGGGCTTGTGTCATTTACAGCCCTGCAGTCCTTGTGACTATATAAGCAATCATTGGCACTGGGTTTAAAGTGCTGTTGTGGGAAGCAGCCACAAGGCGGCAGCATTATTGCGTTCTCAAGTCTTGTTACTAGGAGAACAGAGTCTTACTGGAGGTAGTGTTCTGAGCTTGTAAATTAGAGTGCAATATGCTGGGACAAGCCCCCAGAAGTTTATATCTCCTAACTTATGTTTTTTTTTTAAATTTAATTTCTATTTCTTATCGGAGTAAATTTGATTAGAGTGTTTTGATTGTCTGGCTGTACAGAATCTGCTCAATGATTCATACATATGTCTGTTCATCTTCGGATCCTGTTACCATGTATGTGATCACAGAATATATATTTTGAAGGTATTGGTGATTATATAATTCATATCGTTTATATGTTATATGTTTATATACATTTAACTTACATTAGTATATGTATGTTAACCCCATAGTCCTAACTTACCCATCCCCCCACCTTTCATTTTGGCTAACCATTAGTTTATTTGATAAGTCTGTGAGTGTCTTTTTCTGGGGAAATATGTTCATTGGTAGCAATCTTAAGAAAACTTGTATAAATGATATCATAGGATATTTGTCATACCCTTTTGACTTACTTAACCTTATATGATTTTTTCTAGGCTCAACTGTAGTCCTGAAAACAGCATTGTTCATTTTTCTCCCGAGGCTACTATTCCATTTTGTCCGTATACCACTTCTTCTTTGTCCATTCATCTGTTTATGGACTTTTTTTTGCTTCCATATCTTGGCTATTTCAGTATTGTTGCAGTGCATATTTGCCTGCCTCTGTCTTTCCAATTTTGGTGGTCTTAGGTTATAGGCCCAAAAGGTGCCCTGCCGCATCATTTGGTAGCTCAATTTTTACCTTTTCAAGCAGCTCGATTCAGTTTGCGTTAGTGCTGTTTCCACTTTACATCCCACCAGCAGCTAGAAGGTACACAGATCTCTAAAACCCCTTCAGCATTTATAGTTTGTAGACATTTTGCTGATGGTAATGACTGGTGTGAGCTGAAACCTTTTTGAATTTGAATTTATATGTGGCTAATAATTCCTTATACTAAGCTTTAGGCATGTCCTTTTTTTTCTTTTCCTTTTTTTTTTTAAAGAGTGAGTACAACTTCCCTCCTCTTATTGACTTCTTGAAAAATTTCTCATGTGTTGGATTTTCTTGCCTATTCCCTACCCCAGGGCAATTTTTGAGGGCCTGTATCATTTACAGCCCTGCAGTCCTTGTGACTATATAAGCAACCATTGTCATTGGGTTTAAAGCTGCTGTTTTGGGAGACAGCCACAAGGCGGCAGCATTATTACGTTCTCAAGCCTTGTTACTAGGACAACAGAGTGTTCCTGGAGGTAGTGTTCCGAGCTTGTAAATTAGAGTGCAATGTGCTGGGACAAGCCCACAGAAGTTTATGTCTCCTTACTTATGTTTGTTTTTTAAATTTAAGTTGTCTTTCTTATCGGAGTAAATTTGATTAGAGTGTTTTGATTGTCTGGCTGTACAGAATCTGCTCAATGATTCACACATATGTCTGTTCATCTTCGGATCCTGTTACCATGTATGTGATTACAGAATGTATATTTTGAAGGTATTGGTGAATATATAATTCATATCATTTATATGTTATATGTTTATATACATTTAACTTACATTAGTATATGTATGTTAACCCCATAGTCCTAATTTACCCATCCTCCCACCTTTCATTTTGGCTAACCAGTAGTTTATTTGATAAGTCTGTGAGTGTCTTTTTCTGTGGAAATATGTTCATTGGTAGCAATCTTAGGAAAACTTGTATAAATAATATCATAGGATATTTGTAATACCCTTTTGTCTTACTTAACCTTATATGATTATTTCTAGTCTCAACTCTAGTCCTGATGACGGCATTGTTCATTTTTTTCCCGAGGCTACTCTTCCATTCTGTCCATATACCACTTCTTCTTTGTCCATTCACCTGTTTATGGACCTTTTTTTTGCTTCCATGTCTTTGCTATTTCAGTATTGTTGCAGTGCACATTTGCCTGCCTCTGTCTTTCCGATTCTGGTGGTCTTAGTTTATAGGCCCAAAAGGTGCCCTGCCGCATCATATGGTAGCTCAATTTTTACGTTTTCAAGCAGCTCGATTCAGTTTGCATTAGTGCTGTTACGACTTTATATCCCACCAGCAGCTAGAAGGTACACACTTCTCTAAAACCCCTTCAGCATTTATAGTTTGTAGACTTTTTGCTGATGGTCATGACTGGTGTGAGCTGAAACCTTTTTGGAGGTTGGATACGCATGTGGCTAATAATTCCTTATGCTGAGCTTTAGGCATGTCCTATTTTTTCTTTTCCTTTTTTTTAAAAAGAGTGAGTACAACTTCCCTCCTCTTATTGATTTCTTGAAAAGTTTCTTATGTGTTGAATTTTCTTGCCTATTCCCTACCCCAGGGCATTTTTTGAGTGCCTGTGTCATTTACAACCGTGCAGTCCTTGTGACTATATAAGCAACCATTGGCACTGGGTTTAAAGGTGCTGTTTTTGGAGACAGCCACAAGGCGGCAGCATTATTACGTTCTCAAGTCTTGTTACTAGGAGAACAGAGTCTTCCTGGAGGTAGTGTTCTGAGCTTGTAAATTAGAGTGCAATATGCTGGGACAAGCCCCCAGAAGTTTATGTCTCCTAACTTATGTTTTTTTTTTAAATTTAATTTCTATTTCTTATCGGAGTAAATTTGATTAGAGTGTTTTGATTGTCTGGCTGTACAGAATCTGCTCAATGATTCATACATATGTCTGTTCATCTTCGGATCCTGTTACCATGTATGTGATCACAGAATATATATTTTGAAGGTATTGGTGATTATATAATTCATATCGTTTATATGTTATATGTTTATATACATTTAACTTACATTAGTATATGTATGTTAACCCCATAGTCCTAACTTACCCATCCCCCCACCTTTCATTTTGGCTAACCATTAGTTTATTTGATAAGTCTGTGAGTGTCTTTTTCTGTGGAAATATGTTCATTGGTAGCAATCTTAAGAAAACTTGTATAAATGATATCATAGGATATTTGTCATACCCTTTTGACTTACTTAACCTTATATGATTTTTTCTAGGCTCAACTGTAGTCCTGAAAACAGCATTGTTCATTTTTCTCCCGAGGCTACTATTCCATTCTGTCCGTATACCACTTCTTCTTTGTCCATTCATCTGTTTATGGACCTTTTTTTTGCTTCCATATCTTGGCTATTTCAGTATTGTTGCAGTGCACATTTGTCTGCCTCTGTCTTTCCGATTCTGGTGGTCTTAGGTTATAGGCCCAAAAGGTGCCCTGCCGCATCATATGGTAGCTCAATTATTACGTTTTCAAGCAGCTCGATTCAGTTTGCATTAGTGATGTTACGACTTTATATCCCACCAGCAGCTAGAAGGTACACACTTCTCTAAAACCCCTTCAGCATTTATAGTTTGTAGACTTTTTGCTGATGGTCATGACTGGTGTGAGGTGAAACCTTTTTGGAGGTTGGATATGCATGTGGCTAATAATTCCTTATGCTGAGCTTTAGGCATGTCCTATTTTTTCTTTTCCTTTTTTTTAAAAAGAGTGAGTACAACTTCCCTCCTCTTATTGATTTCTTGAAAAGTTTCTTATGTGTTGAATTTTCTTGCCTATTCCCTACCCCAGGGCATTTTTTGAGTGCCTGTGTCATTTACAACCGTACAGTCCTTGTGACTATATAAGCAACCATTGGCACTGGGTTTAAAGGTGCTGTTTTTGGAGACAGCCACAAGGCGGCAGCATTATTACGTTCTCAACTCTTGTTACTAGGGCAACAGAGTCTTCCTGGAGGTAGTTTTCCAAGGTTGTAAATTAGAGTGGAATGTGCTGGGACAAGCCCCCAGAAGTTTATGTCTCCTAACTTATGTTTGCTTTTTAAATTTAATTTCTATTTCTTATCAGAGTCAGTTTGCTTAGAGTGTTTTGATTGTCTGGCTGTACAGAATCTGCTCAATGATTCATACATATGTCTGTTCATCTTCGGATCCTGCTACCATGTACGTGATTACAGAATGTATATTTTTGAAGCTATTGGTGATGATATAATGCATATAGTTTATATGTGATATGTTTATATACATTTAACATACATTAGTATATGTATGTTAACCCCATTGTCCTAATTTACCCATCCTCCCACCTTTCATTTTGGCTAACCATTAGTTTATTTGATAAGTCTGTGAGTGTCTTTTTCTGTGGAAATATGTTCATTGGTAGCAATCTTAGGATAACATGTATTAATGATATCATAGGATATTTGTCATACCCTTTTGACTTACTTAACCTTATATGATTATTTCTAGGCTCAACTCTAGTCCTGAAAACGGCATTGTTCATTTTTTTCCAGAGGCTTCTATTCCATTTGGTACGTGTACCATTTCGTCTTTGTCCATTCATCTGTTTATGGACCTTTTTTTTGCTTCCATGTCTTGGCTATTTCAATATTGTTGCAGTGCACATTTGCCTGCCTCTGTCTTTCCGAATCCAGTCGTCTTAGGTTATAGGCCCAAAATGTGCCCTGCCGCATCATATGGTAGCTCAATGTTTACCTTTTCAAGCAGCTCGATTCAGTTTGCGTTACTGCTGTTACCACTTTACATCCCACCAGCAGCTAGAAGGTACACAGTTCTCTAAAACCCCTTCAGCATTTATAGTTTGTAGACTTTTCGCTGATGGTCATGACTGGTGTGAGCTGAAACCTTTTTGGAGGTTGGATACGCATGTGGCTAATAATTCCTTATGCTGAGCTTTAGGCATGTCCTTTTTTTCTTTTCCTTTTTTTTTAAAGAGTGACTACAACTTCCCTCCTCTTATTGACTTCTTGAAAATTTCTCATGTGTTGAATTTTCTTGCCAATTCCATACCCCAAGGCATTTTTTGAGGGCCTGTGTCTTTTACAGCCCTGCAGTCCTTGTGACTATATAAGCAACCATTGGCACTGGGTTTAAAGCTACTGTTGTGGGAAGCAGCCACAAGGCGGCAGCATTATTACGTTCTCAAGTCTTGTTACTAGGACAACACAGTCTTCCTGGAGGTAGTGTTCCGAGCTTGTAAATTAGAGTGCAATGTGCTGGGACAAGCCCCCAGAAGTTTATGTCTCCTAACTTATGTTTGTTTTTTAAATTTAATTTCTATTTCTTATCGGAGTAAATTTGATTAGAGTGTTGTGGTTTTCTGGCTGTACAGAATCTGCTCAATGATTCATACATATGTCTGTTCATCTTCGAACCTGTTAGCATGTATGTGATTACAGAATGTATATTTTAAAGGTATTGGTGATTATATAATTTATATATTTCATATGTTATATGTTTATATACATTTAACATACATTAGTATATGTATTTTAACCCCATAGTCCTAATTTACCCATCCTCCCACCTTTCATTTTGGCTAGCCATTAGTTTATTTGATAAGTCTGTGAGTGTCTTTTTCTGTGGAAATATGTTCATTGGTAGCAATCTTAGGATAACATGTATAAATGATGTCATAGGATATTTGTCATACCCTTTTGACTTACTTAACCTTATATGATTATTTCTAGGCTCAACTGTAGTCCTGAAAACGGCATTGTTCATTTTTTTCCCGAGGCTACTATTCCATTTGGTACGTATCCCACTTCTTCTTTGTCCATTCATCTGTTTATGGACCTTTTTTTTTGCTTCCATGTCTTGGCTATTTCAGTATTGTTGCAGTGCACATTTGCCTGCCTCTGTCTTTCCGATTCTGGTGGTCTTAGGTTATAGGCCCAAAAGGTGCCCTGCCGCATCATATGGTAGCTCAATTTTTACGTTTTCAAGCAGCTCGATTCAGTTTGCATTAGTGCTGTTACGACTTTATATCCCACCAGCAGCTAGAAGGTACACACTTCTCTAAAACCCCTTCAGCATTTATAGTTTGTAGACTTTTTGCTGATGGTCATGACTGGTGTGAGCTGAAACCTTTTTGGAGGTTGGATACGCATGTGGCTAATAATTCCTTATGCTGAGCTTTAGGCATGTCCTATTTTTTCTTTTCCTTTTTTTTAAAATGAGTGAGTACAACTTCCCTCCTCTTATTGATTTCTTGAAAAGTTTCTTATGTGTTGAATTTTCTTGCCTATTCCCTACCCCAGGGCATTTTTTGAGTGCCTGTGTCATTTACAACCGTGCAGTCCTTGTGACTATATAAGCAACCATTGGCACTGGGTTTAAAGGTGCTGTTTTTGGAGACAGCCACAAGGCGGCAGCATTATTACGTTCTCAAGTCTTGTTACTAGGACAACAGAGTCTTCCTGGAGGTAGTGTTCCGAGCTTTTAAATTAGAGTGCAATGTGCTGGGACAAGCCCCCAGAAGTTTATGTCTCCTTACTTATGTTTGTTTTTTAAATTTAATTTGTATTTTTTATCGGAGTAAATTTGATTAGAGTGTTTTGATTGTCTGGCTGTACAGAATGTGTTCAATGATTCATACATATATCTGTTCATCTTCGGAACCTGTTAGCATGTATGTGATTACAGAATGTATATTTTAAAGGTATTGGTGATTATATTATTTATATAGTTTATATATTATATGTTTATATACATTTAACATACATTAGTATATGTATGTTAACCCCATTGTCCTAATTTACCCATCCTCCCACCTTTCATTTTGGCTAACCATTAGTTTATTTGATAAGTCTGTGAGTGTCTTTTTCTGTGGAAATATGTTCATTGGTAGCAATCTTAGGATAACATGTATTAATGATATCATAGGATATTTGTCATACCCTTTTGACTTACTTAACCTTATATGATTATTTCTAGGCTCAACTCTAGTCCTGAAAACGGCATTGTTCATTTTTTTCCAGAGGCTTCTATTCCATTTGGTACGTGTACCATTTCGTCTTTGTCCATTCATCTGTTTATGGACCTTTTTTTTGCTTCCATGTCTTGGCTATTTCAATATTGTTGCAGTGCACATTTGCCTGCCTCTGTCTTTCCGAATCCAGTCGTCTTAGGTTATAGGCCCAAAATGTGCCCTGCCGCATCATATGGTAGCTCAATGTTTACCTTTTCAAGCAGCTCGATTCAGTTTGCGTTACTGCTGTTACCACTTTACATCCCACCAGCAGCTAGAAGGTACACAGTTCTCTAAAACCCCTTCAGCATTTATAGTTTGTAGACTTTTCGCTGATGGTCATGACTGGTGTGAGCTGAAACCTTTTTGGAGGTTGGATACGCATGTGGCTAATAATTCCTTATGCTGAGCTTTAGGCATGTCCTTTTTTTCTTTTCCTTTTTTTTTAAAGAGTGACTACAACTTCCCTCCTCTTATTGACTTCTTGAAAATTTCTCATGTGTTGAATTTTCTTGCCAATTCCATACCCCAGGGCATTTTTTGAGGGCCTGTGTCTTTTACAGCCCTGCAGTCCTTGTGACTATATAAGCAACCATTGGCACTGGGTTTAAAGCTACTGTTGTGGGAAGCAGCCACAAGGCGGCAGCATTATTACGTTCTCAAGTCTTGTTACTAGGACAACACAGTCTTACTGGAGGTAGTGTTCCGAGCTTGTAAATTAGAGTGCAATGTGCTGGGACAAGCCCCCAGAAGTTTATGTCTCCTAACTTATGTTTGTTTTTTAAATTTAATTTCTATTTCTTATCGGAGTAAATTTGATTAGAGTGTTGTGGTTTTCTGGCTGTACAGAATCTGCTCAATGATTCATACATATGTCTGTTCATCTTCGGATCCTGTTACCATGTATGTGATTACAGAATGTATATTTTGAAGGTATTGGTGAATATATAATTCATATCATTTATATGTTATATGTTTATATACATTTAACATACATTAGTATATGTATGTTAACCCCATAGTTCTAATTTACCCATCCTCCCACCTTTCATTTTGGCTAATCATTAGTTTATATGATAAGTCTGTGAGTGTCTTTTTCTGTGGAAATATGTTCATTGGTAGCAATCTTAGGATAACATGTATAAATGATATCATAGGATATTTGTCATACCCTTTTGACTTACTTAACCTTATATGATTATTTCTAGGCTCAACTCTAGTCCTAAAAACAGCATTGTTCATTTTTTTCCAGAGGCTACTATTCCATTTGGTACGTATACCATTTCGTCTTTGTCCATTCATCTGTTTATGGACCTTTTTTTGCTTCCATGTCTTGGCTATTTCAGTATTGTTGCAGTGCACATTTGCCTGCCTCTGTCTTTCCGATTCTGGTGGTCTTAGGTTATAGGCCCAAAAGCTGCCCTGCCGCATCGTATGGTAACTCAATTTTTACCTTTTCAAGCAGCTCCATTCAGTTTGCATTAGTGGTATTACTTCTTTACATCCCACCAGCAGCTAGAAGGTACACATTCCTCTAAAACCCCTTCAGCATTTATAGTTTGTAGACTTTTTGATGATGGTCATGAGTGGTGTTACCTGAAACCTTTTTGAATTTGAATTTGCATGTGGCTAATAATTCCTTATACTGAGCTTTAGGCATGTCATTTTTTTCTTTTCCTTTTGTTTTAAAGAGTGAGTACAACTTCCCTCCTCTTATTGACTTCTTGAAAAGTTTCTCATGTGTTGAATTTTTTTGCCTATTCCCTACCCCAGGGCATTTTTTGAAGGCAGGTGTCATTTAGAGCCCTTCAGTCCTTGTGACTATTAAGCAACCTTTGGCACTGGGTTTACAGCTGCTGTTGTGGGAAACAGCCACAAGGCGGCAGCATTATTACGTTCTCAACTCTTGTTACTAGGGCAACAGAGTCTTCCTGGAGGTAGTTTTCCAAGGTTGTAAATTAGAGTGGAATGTGCTGGGACAAGCCCCCAGAAGTTTATGTCTCCTATCTTATGTTTGCTTTTTAAATTTAATTTCTATTTCTTATCGGAGTAAATTTGATTAGAGTGTTTTGATTGGCTGTACAGAATCTGTTCAATGATTCATACATATATCTGTTCATCTTCGGAACCTGTTATCAAGTATGTGATTACAGAATATATATTTTGAAGGTATTGGTGATTATATAATTCATATCGTTTATATGTTATATGTTTATATACATTTAACTTACATTAGTATATGTATGTTAACCCCATAGTCTTAACTTACCCATCCCCCCACCTTTCATTTTGGCTAACCATTCGTTTATTTGATAAGTCTGTGAGTGTCTTTTTCTGTGGAAATATGTTCATTGGTAGCAATCTTAAGAAAACTTGTATAAATGATATCATAGGATATTTGTCATACCCTTTTGACTTACTTAACCTTATATGATTTTTTCTAGGCTCAACTGTAGTCCTGAAAACAGCATTGTTCATTTTTCTCCCGAGGCTACTATTCCATTCTGTCCGTATACCACTTCTTCTTTGTCCATTCATCTGTTTATGGACCTTTTTTTTGCTTCCATATCTTGGCTATTTCAGTATTGTTGCAGTGCATATTTGCCTGCCTCTGTCTTTCCAATTTTGGTGGTCTTAGGTTATACGCCCAAAATGTGCCCTGCCGCATCATTTGGTAGCTCAATTTTTACCTTTTGAAGCAGCTCGATTCAGTTTGCGTTAGTGCTGTTTCCACTTTACATCCCACCAGCAGCTAGAAGGTACACAGATCTCTAAAACCCCTTCAGCATTTATAGTTTGTAGACATTTTGCTGATGGTAATGACTGGTGTGAGCTGAAACCTTTTTGAATTTGAATTTTTATGTGGCTAATAATTCCTTATACTAAGCTTTAGGCATGTCCTTTTTTTTCTTTTCCTTTTTTTTTTAAAGAGTGAGTACAACTTCCCTCCTCTTATTGACTTCTTGGAAATTTCTCATGTGTTGAATGTTCTTGCCAATTCCCTACCCCAGGGCATATTTTGAGGGCTTGTGTCATTTACAGCCCTGCAGTCCTTGTGACTATATAAGCAATCATTGGCACTGGGTTTAAAGTGCTGTTGTGGGAAGCAGCCACAAGGCGGCAGCATTATTGCGTTCTCAAGTCTTGTTACTAGGAGAACAGAGTCTTACTGGAGGTAGTGTTCTGAGCTTGTAAATTAGAGTGCAATATGCTGGGACAAGCCCCCAGAAGTTTATATCTCCTAACTTATGTTTTTTTTTTAAATTTAATTTCTATTTCTTATCGGAGTAAATTTGATTAGAGTGTTTTGATTGTCTGGCTGTACAGAATCTGCTCAATGATTCATACATATGTCTGTTCATCTTCGGATCCTGTTACCATGTATGTGATCACAGAATATATATTTTGAAGGTATTGGTGATTATATAATTCATATCGTTTATATGTTATATGTTTATATACATTTAACTTACATTAGTATATGTATGTTAACCCCATAGTCCTAACTTACCCATCCCCCCACCTTTCATTTTGGCTAACCATTAGTTTATTTGATAAGTCTGTGAGTGTCTTTTTCTGGGGAAATATGTTCATTGGTAGCAATCTTAAGAAAACTTGTATAAATGATATCATAGGATATTTGTCATACCCTTTTGACTTACTTAACCTTATATGATTTTTTCTAGGCTCAACTGTAGTCCTGAAAACAGCATTGTTCATTTTTCTCCCGAGGCTACTATTCCATTTTGTCCGTATACCACTTCTTCTTTGTCCATTCATCTGTTTATGGACTTTTTTTTGCTTCCATATCTTGGCTATTTCAGTATTGTTGCAGTGCATATTTGCCTGCCTCTGTCTTTCCAATTTTGGTGGTCTTAGGTTATAGGCCCAAAAGGTGCCCTGCCGCATCATTTGGTAGCTCAATTTTTACCTTTTCAAGCAGCTCGATTCAGTTTGCGTTAGTGCTGTTTCCACTTTACATCCCACCAGCAGCTAGAAGGTACACAGATCTCTAAAACCCCTTCAGCATTTATAGTTTGTAGACATTTTGCTGATGGTAATGACTGGTGTGAGCTGAAACCTTTTTGAATTTGAATTTATATGTGGCTAATAATTCCTTATACTAAGCTTTAGGCATGTCCTTTTTTTTCTTTTCCTTTTTTTTTTTAAAGAGTGAGTACAACTTCCCTCCTCTTATTGACTTCTTGAAAAATTTCTCATGTGTTGGATTTTCTTGCCTATTCCCTACCCCAGGGCAATTTTTGAGGGCCTGTATCATTTACAGCCCTGCAGTCCTTGTGACTATATAAGCAACCATTGTCATTGGGTTTAAAGCTGCTGTTTTGGGAGACAGCCACAAGGCGGCAGCATTATTACGTTCTCAAGCCTTGTTACTAGGACAACAGAGTGTTCCTGGAGGTAGTGTTCCGAGCTTGTAAATTAGAGTGCAATGTGCTGGGACAAGCCCACAGAAGTTTATGTCTCCTTACTTATGTTTGTTTTTTAAATTTAAGTTGTCTTTCTTATCGGAGTAAATTTGATTAGAGTGTTTTGATTGTCTGGCTGTACAGAATCTGCTCAATGATTCACACATATGTCTGTTCATCTTCGGATCCTGTTACCATGTATGTGATTACAGAATGTATATTTTGAAGGTATTGGTGAATATATAATTCATATCATTTATATGTTATATGTTTATATACATTTAACTTACATTAGTATATGTATGTTAACCCCATAGTCCTAATTTACCCATCCTCCCACCTTTCATTTTGGCTAACCAGTAGTTTATTTGATAAGTCTGTGAGTGTCTTTTTCTGTGGAAATATGTTCATTGGTAGCAATCTTAGGAAAACTTGTATAAATAATATCATAGGATATTTGTAATACCCTTTTGTCTTACTTAACCTTATATGATTATTTCTAGTCTCAACTCTAGTCCTGATGACGGCATTGTTCATTTTTTTCCCGAGGCTACTCTTCCATTCTGTCCATATACCACTTCTTCTTTGTCCATTCACCTGTTTATGGACCTTTTTTTTGCTTCCATGTCTTTGCTATTTCAGTATTGTTGCAGTGCACATTTGCCTGCCTCTGTCTTTCCGATTCTGGTGGTCTTAGTTTATAGGCCCAAAAGGTGCCCTGCCGCATCATATGGTAGCTCAATTTTTACGTTTTCAAGCAGCTCGATTCAGTTTGCATTAGTGCTGTTACGACTTTATATCCCACCAGCAGCTAGAAGGTACACACTTCTCTAAAACCCCTTCAGCATTTATAGTTTGTAGACTTTTTGCTGATGGTCATGACTGGTGTGAGCTGAAACCTTTTTGGAGGTTGGATACGCATGTGGCTAATAATTCCTTATGCTGAGCTTTAGGCATGTCCTATTTTTTCTTTTCCTTTTTTTTAAAAAGAGTGAGTACAACTTCCCTCCTCTTATTGATTTCTTGAAAAGTTTCTTATGTGTTGAATTTTCTTGCCTATTCCCTACCCCAGGGCATTTTTTGAGTGCCTGTGTCATTTACAACCGTGCAGTCCTTGTGACTATATAAGCAACCATTGGCACTGGGTTTAAAGGTGCTGTTTTTGGAGACAGCCACAAGGCGGCAGCATTATTACGTTCTCAAGTCTTGTTACTAGGAGAACAGAGTCTTCCTGGAGGTAGTGTTCTGAGCTTGTAAATTAGAGTGCAATATGCTGGGACAAGCCCCCAGAAGTTTATGTCTCCTAACTTATGTTTTTTTTTTAAATTTAATTTCTATTTCTTATCGGAGTAAATTTGATTAGAGTGTTTTGATTGTCTGGCTGTACAGAATCTGCTCAATGATTCATACATATGTCTGTTCATCTTCGGATCCTGTTACCATGTATGTGATCACAGAATATATATTTTGAAGGTATTGGTGATTATATAATTCATATCGTTTATATGTTATATGTTTATATACATTTAACTTACATTAGTATATGTATGTTAACCCCATAGTCCTAACTTACCCATCCCCCCACCTTTCATTTTGGCTAACCATTAGTTTATTTGATAAGTCTGTGAGTGTCTT
Source organism: Balaenoptera physalus (assembly GCF_965194825.1). Classification (NCBI taxonomy): domain Eukaryota; kingdom Metazoa; phylum Chordata; class Mammalia; order Artiodactyla; family Balaenopteridae; genus Balaenoptera; species Balaenoptera physalus. The sequence goes on along the minus strand of NW_028126584.1, from coordinate 252,136 downwards.
TTTCTGTGGAAATATGTTCATTGGTAGCAATCTTAAGAAAACTTGTATAAATGATATCATAGGATATTTGTCATACCCTTTTGACTTACTTAACCTTATATGATTTTTTCTAGGCTCAACTGTAGTCCTGAAAACAGCATTGTTCATTTTTCTCCCGAGGCTACTATTCCATTCTGTCCGTATACCACTTCTTCTTTGTCCATTCATCTGTTTATGGACCTTTTTTTTGCTTCCATATCTTGGCTATTTCAGTATTGTTGCAGTGCACATTTGTCTGCCTCTGTCTTTCCGATTCTGGTGGTCTTAGGTTATAGGCCCAAAAGGTGCCCTGCCGCATCATATGGTAGCTCAATTATTACGTTTTCAAGCAGCTCGATTCAGTTTGCATTAGTGATGTTACGACTTTATATCCCACCAGCAGCTAGAAGGTACACACTTCTCTAAAACCCCTTCAGCATTTATAGTTTGTAGACTTTTTGCTGATGGTCATGACTGGTGTGAGGTGAAACCTTTTTGGAGGTTGGATATGCATGTGGCTAATAATTCCTTATGCTGAGCTTTAGGCATGTCCTATTTTTTCTTTTCCTTTTTTTTAAAAAGAGTGAGTACAACTTCCCTCCTCTTATTGATTTCTTGAAAAGTTTCTTATGTGTTGAATTTTCTTGCCTATTCCCTACCCCAGGGCATTTTTTGAGTGCCTGTGTCATTTACAACCGTACAGTCCTTGTGACTATATAAGCAACCATTGGCACTGGGTTTAAAGGTGCTGTTTTTGGAGACAGCCACAAGGCGGCAGCATTATTACGTTCTCAACTCTTGTTACTAGGGCAACAGAGTCTTCCTGGAGGTAGTTTTCCAAGGTTGTAAATTAGAGTGGAATGTGCTGGGACAAGCCCCCAGAAGTTTATGTCTCCTAACTTATGTTTGCTTTTTAAATTTAATTTCTATTTCTTATCAGAGTCAGTTTGCTTAGAGTGTTTTGATTGTCTGGCTGTACAGAATCTGCTCAATGATTCATACATATGTCTGTTCATCTTCGGATCCTGCTACCATGTACGTGATTACAGAATGTATATTTTTGAAGCTATTGGTGATGATATAATGCATATAGTTTATATGTGATATGTTTATATACATTTAACATACATTAGTATATGTATGTTAACCCCATTGTCCTAATTTACCCATCCTCCCACCTTTCATTTTGGCTAACCATTAGTTTATTTGATAAGTCTGTGAGTGTCTTTTTCTGTGGAAATATGTTCATTGGTAGCAATCTTAGGATAACATGTATTAATGATATCATAGGATATTTGTCATACCCTTTTGACTTACTTAACCTTATATGATTATTTCTAGGCTCAACTCTAGTCCTGAAAACGGCATTGTTCATTTTTTTCCAGAGGCTTCTATTCCATTTGGTACGTGTACCATTTCGTCTTTGTCCATTCATCTGTTTATGGACCTTTTTTTTGCTTCCATGTCTTGGCTATTTCAATATTGTTGCAGTGCACATTTGCCTGCCTCTGTCTTTCCGAATCCAGTCGTCTTAGGTTATAGGCCCAAAATGTGCCCTGCCGCATCATATGGTAGCTCAATGTTTACCTTTTCAAGCAGCTCGATTCAGTTTGCGTTACTGCTGTTACCACTTTACATCCCACCAGCAGCTAGAAGGTACACAGTTCTCTAAAACCCCTTCAGCATTTATAGTTTGTAGACTTTTCGCTGATGGTCATGACTGGTGTGAGCTGAAACCTTTTTGGAGGTTGGATACGCATGTGGCTAATAATTCCTTATGCTGAGCTTTAGGCATGTCCTTTTTTTCTTTTCCTTTTTTTTTAAAGAGTGACTACAACTTCCCTCCTCTTATTGACTTCTTGAAAATTTCTCATGTGTTGAATTTTCTTGCCAATTCCATACCCCAAGGCATTTTTTGAGGGCCTGTGTCTTTTACAGCCCTGCAGTCCTTGTGACTATATAAGCAACCATTGGCACTGGGTTTAAAGCTACTGTTGTGGGAAGCAGCCACAAGGCGGCAGCATTATTACGTTCTCAAGTCTTGTTACTAGGACAACACAGTCTTCCTGGAGGTAGTGTTCCGAGCTTGTAAATTAGAGTGCAATGTGCTGGGACAAGCCCCCAGAAGTTTATGTCTCCTAACTTATGTTTGTTTTTTAAATTTAATTTCTATTTCTTATCGGAGTAAATTTGATTAGAGTGTTGTGGTTTTCTGGCTGTACAGAATCTGCTCAATGATTCATACATATGTCTGTTCATCTTCGAACCTGTTAGCATGTATGTGATTACAGAATGTATATTTTAAAGGTATTGGTGATTATATAATTTATATATTTCATATGTTATATGTTTATATACATTTAACATACATTAGTATATGTATTTTAACCCCATAGTCCTAATTTACCCATCCTCCCACCTTTCATTTTGGCTAGCCATTAGTTTATTTGATAAGTCTGTGAGTGTCTTTTTCTGTGGAAATATGTTCATTGGTAGCAATCTTAGGATAACATGTATAAATGATGTCATAGGATATTTGTCATACCCTTTTGACTTACTTAACCTTATATGATTATTTCTAGGCTCAACTGTAGTCCTGAAAACGGCATTGTTCATTTTTTTCCCGAGGCTACTATTCCATTTGGTACGTATCCCACTTCTTCTTTGTCCATTCATCTGTTTATGGACCTTTTTTTTTGCTTCCATGTCTTGGCTATTTCAGTATTGTTGCAGTGCACATTTGCCTGCCTCTGTCTTTCCGATTCTGGTGGTCTTAGGTTATAGGCCCAAAAGGTGCCCTGCCGCATCATATGGTAGCTCAATTTTTACGTTTTCAAGCAGCTCGATTCAGTTTGCATTAGTGCTGTTACGACTTTATATCCCACCAGCAGCTAGAAGGTACACACTTCTCTAAAACCCCTTCAGCATTTATAGTTTGTAGACTTTTTGCTGATGGTCATGACTGGTGTGAGCTGAAACCTTTTTGGAGGTTGGATACGCATGTGGCTAATAATTCCTTATGCTGAGCTTTAGGCATGTCCTATTTTTTCTTTTCCTTTTTTTTAAAATGAGTGAGTACAACTTCCCTCCTCTTATTGATTTCTTGAAAAGTTTCTTATGTGTTGAATTTTCTTGCCTATTCCCTACCCCAGGGCATTTTTTGAGTGCCTGTGTCATTTACAACCGTGCAGTCCTTGTGACTATATAAGCAACCATTGGCACTGGGTTTAAAGGTGCTGTTTTTGGAGACAGCCACAAGGCGGCAGCATTATTACGTTCTCAAGTCTTGTTACTAGGACAACAGAGTCTTCCTGGAGGTAGTGTTCCGAGCTTTTAAATTAGAGTGCAATGTGCTGGGACAAGCCCCCAGAAGTTTATGTCTCCTTACTTATGTTTGTTTTTTAAATTTAATTTGTATTTTTTATCGGAGTAAATTTGATTAGAGTGTTTTGATTGTCTGGCTGTACAGAATGTGTTCAATGATTCATACATATATCTGTTCATCTTCGGAACCTGTTAGCATGTATGTGATTACAGAATGTATATTTTAAAGGTATTGGTGATTATATTATTTATATAGTTTATATATTATATGTTTATATACATTTAACATACATTAGTATATGTATGTTAACCCCATTGTCCTAATTTACCCATCCTCCCACCTTTCATTTTGGCTAACCATTAGTTTATTTGATAAGTCTGTGAGTGTCTTTTTCTGTGGAAATATGTTCATTGGTAGCAATCTTAGGATAACATGTATTAATGATATCATAGGATATTTGTCATACCCTTTTGACTTACTTAACCTTATATGATTATTTCTAGGCTCAACTCTAGTCCTGAAAACGGCATTGTTCATTTTTTTCCAGAGGCTTCTATTCCATTTGGTACGTGTACCATTTCGTCTTTGTCCATTCATCTGTTTATGGACCTTTTTTTTGCTTCCATGTCTTGGCTATTTCAATATTGTTGCAGTGCACATTTGCCTGCCTCTGTCTTTCCGAATCCAGTTGTCTTAGGTTATAGGCCCAAAATGTGCCCTGCCGCATCATATGGTAGCTCAATGTTTACCTTTTCAAGCAGCTCGATTCAGTTTGCGTTACTGCTGTTACCACTTTACATCCCACCAGCAGCTAGAAGGTACACAGTTCTCTAAAACCCCTTCAGCATTTATAGTTTGTAGACTTTTCGCTGATGGTCATGACTGGTGTGAGCTGAAACCTTTTTGGAGGTTGGATACGCATGTGGCTAATAATTCCTTATGCTGAGCTTTAGGCATGTCCTTTTTTTCTTTTCCTTTTTTTTTAAAGAGTGACTACAACTTCCCTCCTCTTATTGACTTCTTGAAAATTTCTCATGTGTTGAATTTTCTTGCCAATTCCATACCCCAGGGCATTTTTTGAGGGCCTGTGTCTTTTACAGCCCTGCAGTCCTTGTGACTATATAAGCAACCATTGGCACTGGGTTTAAAGCTACTGTTGTGGGAAGCAGCCACAAGGCGGCAGCATTATTACGTTCTCAAGTCTTGTTACTAGGACAACACAGTCTTCCTGGAGGTAGTGTTCCGAGCTTGTAAATTAGAGTGCAATGTGCTGGGACAAGCCCCCAGAAGTTTATGTCTCCTAACTTATGTTTGTTTTTTAAATTTAATTTCTATTTCTTATCGGAGTAAATTTGATTAGAGTGTTGTGGTTTTCTGGCTGTACAGAATCTGCTCAATGATTCATACATATGTCTGTTCATCTTCGAACCTGTTAGCATGTATGTGATTACAGAATGTATATTTTAAAGGTATTGGTGATTATATAATTTATATATTTCATATGTTATATGTTTATATACATTTAACATACATTAGTATATGTATTTTAACCCCATAGTCCTAATTTACCCATCCTCCCACCTTTCATTTTGGCTAGCCATTAGTTTATTTGATAAGTCTGTGAGTGTCTTTTTCTGTGGAAATATGTTCATTGGTAGCAATCTTAGGATAACATGTATAAATGATGTCATAGGATATTTGTCATACCCTTTTGACTTACTTAACCTTATATGATTATTTCTAGGCTCAACTGTAGTCCTGAAAACGGCATTGTTCATTTTTTTCCCGAGGCTACTATTCCATTTGGTACGTATCCCACTTCTTCTTTGTCCATTCATCTGTTTATGGACCTTTTTTTTTGCTTCCATGTCTTGGCTATTTCAGTATTGTTGCAGTGCACATTTGCCTGCCTCTGTCTTTCCGATTCTGGTGGTCTTAGGTTATAGGCCCAAAAGGTGCCCTGCCGCATCATATGGTAGCTCAATTTTTACGTTTTCAAGCAGCTCGATTCAGTTTGCATTAGTGCTGTTACGACTTTATATCCCACCAGCAGCTAGAAGGTACACACTTCTCTAAAACCCCTTCAGCATTTATAGTTTGTAGACTTTTTGCTGATGGTCATGACTGGTGTGAGCTGAAACCTTTTTGGAGGTTGGATACGCATGTGGCTAATAATTCCTTATGCTGAGCTTTAGGCATGTCCTATTTTTTCTTTTCCTTTTTTTTAAAATGAGTGAGTACAACTTCCCTCCTCTTATTGATTTCTTGAAAAGTTTCTTATGTGTTGAATTTTCTTGCCTATTCCCTACCCCAGGGCATTTTTTGAGTGCCTGTGTCATTTACAACCGTGCAGTCCTTGTGACTATATAAGCAACCATTGGCACTGGGTTTAAAGGTGCTGTTTTTGGAGACAGCCACAAGGCGGCAGCATTATTACGTTCTCAAGTCTTGTTACTAGGACAACAGAGTCTTCCTGGAGGTAGTGTTCCGAGCTTTTAAATTAGAGTGCAATGTGCTGGGACAAGCCCCCAGAAGTTTATGTCTCCTTACTTATGTTTGTTTTTTAAATTTAATTTGTATTTTTTATCGGAGTAAATTTGATTAGAGTGTTTTGATTGTCTGGCTGTACAGAATGTGTTCAATGATTCATACATATATCTGTTCATCTTCGGAACCTGTTAGCATGTATGTGATTACAGAATGTATATTTTAAAGGTATTGGTGATTATATTATTTATATAGTTTATATATTATATGTTTATATACATTTAACATACATTAGTATATGTATGTTAACCCCATTGTCCTAATTTACCCATCCTCCCACCTTTCATTTTGGCTAACCATTAGTTTATTTGATAAGTCTGTGAGTGTCTTTTTCTGTGGAAATATGTTCATTGGTAGCAATCTTAGGATAACATGTATTAATGATATCATAGGATATTTGTCATACCCTTTTGACTTACTTAACCTTATATGATTATTTCTAGGCTCAACTCTAGTCCTGAAAACGGCATTGTTCATTTTTTTCCAGAGGCTTCTATTCCATTTGGTACGTGTACCATTTCGTCTTTGTCCATTCATCTGTTTATGGACCTTTTTTTTGCTTCCATGTCTTGGCTATTTCAATATTGTTGCAGTGCACATTTGCCTGCCTCTGTCTTTCCGAATCCAGTTGTCTTAGGTTATAGGCCCAAAATGTGCCCTGCCGCATCATATGGTAGCTCAATGTTTACCTTTTCAAGCAGCTCGATTCAGTTTGCGTTACTGCTGTTACCACTTTACATCCCACCAGCAGCTAGAAGGTACACAGTTCTCTAAAACCCCTTCAGCATTTATAGTTTGTAGACTTTTCGCTGATGGTCATGACTGGTGTGAGCTGAAACCTTTTTGGAGGTTGGATACGCATGTGGCTAATAATTCCTTATGCTGAGCTTTAGGCATGTCCTTTTTTTCTTTTCCTTTTTTTTTAAAGAGTGACTACAACTTCCCTCCTCTTATTGACTTCTTGAAAATTTCTCATGTGTTGAATTTTCTTGCCAATTCCATACCCCAGGGCATTTTTTGAGGGCCTGTGTCTTTTACAGCCCTGCAGTCCTTGTGACTATATAAGCAACCATTGGCACTGGGTTTAAAGCTACTGTTGTGGGAAGCAGCCACAAGGCGGCAGCATTATTACGTTCTCAAGTCTTGTTACTAGGACAACACAGTCTTCCTGGAGGTAGTGTTCCGAGCTTGTAAATTAGAGTGCAATGTGCTGGGACAAGCCCCCAGAAGTTTATGTCTCCTAACTTATGTTTGTTTTTTAAATTTAATTTCTATTTCTTATCGGAGTAAATTTGATTAGAGTGTTGTGGTTTTCTGGCTGTACAGAATCTGCTCAATGATTCATACATATGTCTGTTCATCTTCGAACCTGTTAGCATGTATGTGATTACAGAATGTATATTTTAAAGGTATTGGTGATTATATAATTTATATATTTCATATGTTATATGTTTATATACATTTAACATACATTAGTATATGTATTTTAACCCCATAGTCCTAATTTACCCATCCTCCCACCTTTCATTTTGGCTAGCCATTAGTTTATTTGATAAGTCTGTGAGTGTCTTTTTCTGTGGAAATATGTTCATTGGTAGCAATCTTAGGATAACATGTATAAATGATGTCATAGGATATTTGTCATACCCTTTTGACTTACTTAACCTTATATGATTATTTCTAGGCTCAACTGTAGTCCTGAAAACGGCATTGTTCATTTTTTTCCCGAGGCTACTATTCCATTTGGTACGTATCCCACTTCTTCTTTGTCCATTCATCTGTTTATGGACCTTTTTTTTTGCTTCCATGTCTTGGCTATTTCAGTATTGTTGCAGTGCACATTTGCCTGCCTCTGTCTTTCCGATTCTGGTGGTCTTAGGTTATAGGCCCAAAAGGTGCCCTGCCGCATCATATGGTAGCTCAATTTTTACGTTTTCAAGCAGCTCGATTCAGTTTGCATTAGTGCTGTTACGACTTTATATCCCACCAGCAGCTAGAAGGTACACACTTCTCTAAAACCCCTTCAGCATTTATAGTTTGTAGACTTTTTGCTGATGGTCATGACTGGTGTGAGCTGAAACCTTTTTGGAGGTTGGATACGCATGTGGCTAATAATTCCTTATGCTGAGCTTTAGGCATGTCCTATTTTTTCTTTTCCTTTTTTTTAAAATGAGTGAGTACAACTTCCCTCCTCTTATTGATTTCTTGAAAAGTTTCTTATGTGTTGAATTTTCTTGCCTATTCCCTACCCCAGGGCATTTTTTGAGTGCCTGTGTCATTTACAACCGTGCAGTCCTTGTGACTATATAAGCAACCATTGGCACTGGGTTTAAAGGTGCTGTTTTTGGAGACAGCCACAAGGCGGCAGCATTATTACGTTCTCAAGTCTTGTTACTAGGACAACAGAGTCTTCCTGGAGGTAGTGTTCCGAGCTTTTAAATTAGAGTGCAATGTGCTGGGACAAGCCCCCAGAAGTTTATGTCTCCTTACTTATGTTTGTTTTTTAAATTTAATTTGTATTTTTTATCGGAGTAAATTTGATTAGAGTGTTTTGATTGTCTGGCTGTACAGAATGTGTTCAATGATTCATACATATATCTGTTCATCTTCGGAACCTGTTAGCATGTATGTGATTACAGAATGTATATTTTAAAGGTATTGGTGATTATATTATTTATATAGTTTATATATTATATGTTTATATACATTTAACATACATTAGTATATGTATGTTAACCCCATTGTCCTAATTTACCCATCCTCCCACCTTTCATTTTGGCTAACCATTAGTTTATTTGATAAGTCTGTGAGTGTCTTTTTCTGTGGAAATATGTTCATTGGTAGCAATCTTAGGATAACATGTATTAATGATATCATAGGATATTTGTCATACCCTTTTGACTTACTTAACCTTATATGATTATTTCTAGGCTCAACTCTAGTCCTGAAAACGGCATTGTTCATTTTTTTCCAGAGGCTTCTATTCCATTTGGTACGTGTACCATTTCGTCTTTGTCCATTCATCTGTTTATGGACCTTTTTTTTGCTTCCATGTCTTGGCTATTTCAATATTGTTGCAGTGCACATTTGCCTGCCTCTGTCTTTCCGAATCCAGTTGTCTTAGGTTATAGGCCCAAAATGTGCCCTGCCGCATCATATGGTAGCTCAATGTTTACCTTTTCAAGCAGCTCGATTCAGTTTGCGTTACTGCTGTTACCACTTTACATCCCACCAGCAGCTAGAAGGTACACAGTTCTCTAAAACCCCTTCAGCATTTATAGTTTGTAGACTTTTCGCTGATGGTCATGACTGGTGTGAGCTGAAACCTTTTTGGAGGTTGGATACGCATGTGGCTAATAATTCCTTATGCTGAGCTTTAGGCATGTCCTTTTTTTCTTTTCCTTTTTTTTTAAAGAGTGACTACAACTTCCCTCCTCTTATTGACTTCTTGAAAATTTCTCATGTGTTGAATTTTCTTGCCAATTCCATACCCCAGGGCATTTTTTGAGGGCCTGTGTCTTTTACAGCCCTGCAGTCCTTGTGACTATATAAGCAACCATTGGCACTGGGTTTAAAGCTACTGTTGTGGGAAGCAGCCACAAGGCGGCAGCATTATTACGTTCTCAAGTCTTGTTACTAGGACAACACAGTCTTCCTGGAGGTAGTGTTCCGAGCTTGTAAATTAGAGTGCAATGTGCTGGGACAAGCCCCCAGAAGTTTATGTCTCCTAACTTATGTTTGTTTTTTAAATTTAATTTCTATTTCTTATCGGAGTAAATTTGATTAGAGTGTTGTGGTTTTCTGGCTGTACAGAATCTGCTCAATGATTCATACATATGTCTGTTCATCTTCGAACCTGTTAGCATGTATGTGATTACAGAATGTATATTTTAAAGGTATTGGTGATTATATAATTTATATATTTCATATGTTATATGTTTATATACATTTAACATACATTAGTATATGTATTTTAACCCCATAGTCCTAATTTACCCATCCTCCCACCTTTCATTTTGGCTAGCCATTAGTTTATTTGATAAGTCTGTGAGTGTCTTTTTCTGTGGAAATATGTTCATTGGTAGCAATCTTAGGATAACATGTATAAATGATGTCATAGGATATTTGTCATACCCTTTTGACTTACTTAACCTTATATGATTATTTCTAGGCTCAACTGTAGTCCTGAAAACGGCATTGTTCATTTTTTTCCCGAGGCTACTATTCCATTTGGTACGTATCCCACTTCGTCTTTGTCCATTCATCTGTTTATGGACCTTTTTTTTTGCTTCCATGTCTTGGCTATTTCAATATTGTTGCAAGGCACATTTGCCTGCCTCTCTCTTTCCGAATCTGGTGGTCTTAGGTTATAGGCCCAAAAGGTGCCCTGCCGCACCATATGGTAACTCAATTTTTACCTTTTCAAGCAGCTCGATTCAGTTTGCGTTACTGCTGTTACCACTTTACATCCCACCAGCAGCTAGAAGGTACACACTTCTCTAAAACCCCTTCAGCATTTATTGTTTGTAGACTTTTTGCTGATGGTCATGACTGGAGTGAGCTGAAACCTTTTTGAATTTGAATTTGCATGTGGCTAATACTTTCTTATACTGAGCTTTAGGCATGTCCTTTTTTTCTTTTCCTTTTTTTTTTAAAGAGTGAGTACAACTTCCCTCCTCTTAGTGACTTCTTGAAAATTTCTCATGTGTTGAATTTCCTTGCCTATTCCCTACTCCAGGGCATTTTTTGAGGGCCTGTGTCTTTTACAGCCCTGCAGTCCTTGTGACTATATAAGCAACCATTGGTACTGGGTTTAAAGCTACTGTTGTGGGAAGCAGCCACAAGGCGGCAGCATTATTACGTTCTCAAGTCTTGTTACTAGGACAACACAGTCTTCCTGGAGGTAGTGTTCCGAGCCTGTAAATTAGAGTGCAATGTCCTGGGACAAGCCCCCAGAAGTTTATGTCTCCTAACTTATGTTTGTTTTTTAAATTTAATTTCTATTTCTTATCGGAGTAAATTTGATTAGAGTGTTGTGGTTTTCTGGCTGTACAGAATCTGCTCAATGATTCATACATATGTCTGTTCATCTTCGGATCCTGTTACCATGTATGTGATTACAGAATGTATATTTTGAAGGTATTGGTGAATATATAATTCATATCATTTATATGTTATATGTTTATATACATTTAACATACATTAGTATATGTATGTTAACCCCATAGTTCTAATTTACCCATCCTCCCACCTTTCATTTTGGCTAATCATTAGTTTATATGATAAGTCTGTGAGTGTCTTTTTCTGTGGAAATATGTTCATTGGTAGCAATCTTAGGATAACATGTATAAATGATATCATAGGATATTTGTCATACCCTTTTGACTTACTTAACCTTATATGATTATTTCTAGGCTCAACTCTAGTCCTAAAAACAGCATTGTTCATTTTTTTCCAGAGGCTACTATTCCATTTGGTACGTATACCATTTCGTCTTTGTCCATTCATCTGTTTATGGACCTTTTTTTGCTTCCATGTCTTGGCTATTTCAGTATTGTTGCAGTGCACATTTGCCTGCCTCTGTCTTTCCGATTCTGGTGGTCTTAGGTTATAGGCCCAAAAGCTGCCCTGCCGCATCGTATGGTAACTCAATTTTTACCTTTTCAAGCAGCTCCATTCAGTTTGCATTAGTGGTATTACTTCTTTACATCCCACCAGCAGCTAGAAGGTACACATTCCTCTAAAACCCCTTCAGCATTTATAGTTTGTAGACTTTTTGATGATGGTCATGAGTGGTGTTACCTGAAACCTTTTTGAATTTGAATTTGCATGTGGCTAATAATTCCTTATACTGAGCTTTAGGCATGTCATTTTTTTCTTTTCCTTTTGTTTTAAAGAGTGAGTACAACTTCCCTCCTCTTATTGACTTCTTGAAAAGTTTCTCATGTGTTGAATTTTTTTGCCTATTCCCTACCCCAGGGCATTTTTTGAAGGCAGGTGTCATTTAGAGCCCTTCAGTCCTTGTGACTATTAAGCAACCTTTGGCACTGGGTTTACAGCTGCTGTTGTGGGAAACAGCCACAAGGCGGCAGCATTATTACGTTCTCAACTCTTGTTACTAGGGCAACAGAGTCTTCCTGGAGGTAGTTTTCCAAGGTTGTAAATTAGAGTGGAATGTGCTGGGACAAGCCCCCAGAAGTTTATGTCTCCTATCTTATGTTTGCTTTTTAAATTTAATTTCTATTTCTTATCGGAGTAAATTTGATTAGAGTGTTTTGATTGGCTGTACAGAATCTGTTCAATGATTCATACATATATCTGTTCATCTTCGGAACCTGTTATCAAGTATGTGATTACAGAATATATATTTTGAAGGTATTGGTGATTATATAATTCATATCGTTTATATGTTATATGTTTATATACATTTAACTTACATTAGTATATGTATGTTAACCCCATAGTCTTAACTTACCCATCCCCCCACCTTTCATTTTGGCTAACCATTCGTTTATTTGATAAGTCTGTGAGTGTCTTTTTCTGTGGAAATATGTTCATTGGTAGCAATCTTAAGAAAACTTGTATAAATGATATCATAGGATATTTGTCATACCCTTTTGACTTACTTAACCTTATATGATTTTTTCTAGGCTCAACTGTAGTCCTGAAAACAGCATTGTTCATTTTTCTCCCGAGGCTACTATTCCATTCTGTCCGTATACCACTTCTTCTTTGTCCATTCATCTGTTTATGGACCTTTTTTTTGCTTCCATATCTTGGCTATTTCAGTATTGTTGCAGTGCATATTTGCCTGCCTCTGTCTTTCCAATTTTGGTGGTCTTAGGTTATACGCCCAAAATGTGCCCTGCCGCATCATTTGGTAGCTCAATTTTTACCTTTTGAAGCAGCTCGATTCAGTTTGCGTTAGTGCTGTTTCCACTTTACATCCCACCAGCAGCTAGAAGGTACACAGATCTCTAAAACCCCTTCAGCATTTATAGTTTGTAGACATTTTGCTGATGGTAATGACTGGTGTGAGCTGAAACCTTTTTGAATTTGAATTTTTATGTGGCTAATAATTCCTTATACTAAGCTTTAGGCATGTCCTTTTTTTTCTTTTCCTTTTTTTTTTAAAGAGTGAGTACAACTTCCCTCCTCTTATTGACTTCTTGGAAATTTCTCATGTGTTGAATGTTCTTGCCAATTCCCTACCCCAGGGCATATTTTGAGGGCTTGTGTCATTTACAGCCCTGCAGTCCTTGTGACTATATAAGCAATCATTGGCACTGGGTTTAAAGTGCTGTTGTGGGAAGCAGCCACAAGGCGGCAGCATTATTGCGTTCTCAAGTCTTGTTACTAGGAGAACAGAGTCTTACTGGAGGTAGTGTTCTGAGCTTGTAAATTAGAGTGCAATATGCTGGGACAAGCCCCCAGAAGTTTATATCTCCTAACTTATGTTTTTTTTTTAAATTTAATTTCTATTTCTTATCGGAGTAAATTTGATTAGAGTGTTTTGATTGTCTGGCTGTACAGAATCTGCTCAATGATTCATACATATGTCTGTTCATCTTCGGATCCTGTTACCATGTATGTGATCACAGAATATATATTTTGAAGGTATTGGTGATTATATAATTCATATCGTTTATATGTTATATGTTTATATACATTTAACTTACATTAGTATATGTATGTTAACCCCATAGTCCTAACTTACCCATCCCCCCACCTTTCATTTTGGCTAACCATTAGTTTATTTGATAAGTCTGTGAGTGTCTTTTTCTGGGGAAATATGTTCATTGGTAGCAATCTTAAGAAAACTTGTATAAATGATATCATAGGATATTTGTCATACCCTTTTGACTTACTTAACCTTATATGATTTTTTCTAGGCTCAACTGTAGTCCTGAAAACAGCATTGTTCATTTTTCTCCCGAGGCTACTATTCCATTTTGTCCGTATACCACTTCTTCTTTGTCCATTCATCTGTTTATGGACTTTTTTTTGCTTCCATATCTTGGCTATTTCAGTATTGTTGCAGTGCATATTTGCCTGCCTCTGTCTTTCCAATTTTGGTGGTCTTAGGTTATAGGCCCAAAAGGTGCCCTGCCGCATCATTTGGTAGCTCAATTTTTACCTTTTCAAGCAGCTCGATTCAGTTTGCGTTAGTGCTGTTTCCACTTTACATCCCACCAGCAGCTAGAAGGTACACAGATCTCTAAAACCCCTTCAGCATTTATAGTTTGTAGACATTTTGCTGATGGTAATGACTGGTGTGAGCTGAAACCTTTTTGAATTTGAATTTATATGTGGCTAATAATTCCTTATACTAAGCTTTAGGCATGTCCTTTTTTTTCTTTTCCTTTTTTTTTTTAAAGAGTGAGTACAACTTCCCTCCTCTTATTGACTTCTTGAAAAATTTCTCATGTGTTGGATTTTCTTGCCTATTCCCTACCCCAGGGCAATTTTTGAGGGCCTGTATCATTTACAGCCCTGCAGTCCTTGTGACTATATAAGCAACCATTGTCATTGGGTTTAAAGCTGCTGTTTTGGGAGACAGCCACAAGGCGGCAGCATTATTACGTTCTCAAGCCTTGTTACTAGGACAACAGAGTGTTCCTGGAGGTAGTGTTCCGAGCTTGTAAATTAGAGTGCAATGTGCTGGGACAAGCCCACAGAAGTTTATGTCTCCTTACTTATGTTTGTTTTTTAAATTTAAGTTGTCTTTCTTATCGGAGTAAATTTGATTAGAGTGTTTTGATTGTCTGGCTGTACAGAATCTGCTCAATGATTCACACATATGTCTGTTCATCTTCGGATCCTGTTACCATGTATGTGATTACAGAATGTATATTTTGAAGGTATTGGTGAATATATAATTCATATCATTTATATGTTATATGTTTATATACATTTAACTTACATTAGTATATGTATGTTAACCCCATAGTCCTAATTTACCCATCCTCCCACCTTTCATTTTGGCTAACCAGTAGTTTATTTGATAAGTCTGTGAGTGTCTTTTTCTGTGGAAATATGTTCATTGGTAGCAATCTTAGGAAAACTTGTATAAATAATATCATAGGATATTTGTAATACCCTTTTGTCTTACTTAACCTTATATGATTATTTCTAGTCTCAACTCTAGTCCTGATGACGGCATTGTTCATTTTTTTCCCGAGGCTACTCTTCCATTCTGTCCATATACCACTTCTTCTTTGTCCATTCACCTGTTTATGGACCTTTTTTTTGCTTCCATGTCTTTGCTATTTCAGTATTGTTGCAGTGCACATTTGCCTGCCTCTGTCTTTCCGATTCTGGTGGTCTTAGTTTATAGGCCCAAAAGGTGCCCTGCCGCATCATATGGTAGCTCAATTTTTACGTTTTCAAGCAGCTCGATTCAGTTTGCATTAGTGCTGTTACGACTTTATATCCCACCAGCAGCTAGAAGGTACACACTTCTCTAAAACCCCTTCAGCATTTATAGTTTGTAGACTTTTTGCTGATGGTCATGACTGGTGTGAGCTGAAACCTTTTTGGAGGTTGGATACGCATGTGGCTAATAATTCCTTATGCTGAGCTTTAGGCATGTCCTATTTTTTCTTTTCCTTTTTTTTAAAAAGAGTGAGTACAACTTCCCTCCTCTTATTGATTTCTTGAAAAGTTTCTTATGTGTTGAATTTTCTTGCCTATTCCCTACCCCAGGGCATTTTTTGAGTGCCTGTGTCATTTACAACCGTGCAGTCCTTGTGACTATATAAGCAACCATTGGCACTGGGTTTAAAGGTGCTGTTTTTGGAGACAGCCACAAGGCGGCAGCATTATTACGTTCTCAAGTCTTGTTACTAGGAGAACAGAGTCTTCCTGGAGGTAGTGTTCTGAGCTTGTAAATTAGAGTGCAATATGCTGGGACAAGCCCCCAGAAGTTTATGTCTCCTAACTTATGTTTTTTTTTTAAATTTAATTTCTATTTCTTATCGGAGTAAATTTGATTAGAGTGTTTTGATTGTCTGGCTGTACAGAATCTGCTCAATGATTCATACATATGTCTGTTCATCTTCGGATCCTGTTACCATGTATGTGATCACAGAATATATATTTTGAAGGTATTGGTGATTATATAATTCATATCGTTTATATGTTATATGTTTATATACATTTAACTTACATTAGTATATGTATGTTAACCCCATAGTCCTAACTTACCCATCCCCCCACCTTTCATTTTGGCTAACCATTAGTTTATTTGATAAGTCTGTGAGTGTCTTTTTCTGTGGAAATATGTTCATTGGTAGCAATCTTAAGAAAACTTGTATAAATGATATCATAGGATATTTGTCATACCCTTTTGACTTACTTAACCTTATATGATTTTTTCTAGGCTCAACTGTAGTCCTGAAAACAGCATTGTTCATTTTTCTCCCGAGGCTACTATTCCATTCTGTCCGTATACCACTTCTTCTTTGTCCATTCATCTGTTTATGGACCTTTTTTTTGCTTCCATATCTTGGCTATTTCAGTATTGTTGCAGTGCACATTTGTCTGCCTCTGTCTTTCCGATTCTGGTGGTCTTAGGTTATAGGCCCAAAAGGTGCCCTGCCGCATCATATGGTAGCTCAATTATTACGTTTTCAAGCAGCTCGATTCAGTTTGCATTAGTGATGTTACGACTTTATATCCCACCAGCAGCTAGAAGGTACACACTTCTCTAAAACCCCTTCAGCATTTATAGTTTGTAGACTTTTTGCTGATGGTCATGACTGGTGTGAGGTGAAACCTTTTTGGAGGTTGGATATGCATGTGGCTAATAATTCCTTATGCTGAGCTTTAGGCATGTCCTATTTTTTCTTTTCCTTTTTTTTAAAAAGAGTGAGTACAACTTCCCTCCTCTTATTGATTTCTTGAAAAGTTTCTTATGTGTTGAATTTTCTTGCCTATTCCCTACCCCAGGGCATTTTTTGAGTGCCTGTGTCATTTACAACCGTACAGTCCTTGTGACTATATAAGCAACCATTGGCACTGGGTTTAAAGGTGCTGTTTTTGGAGACAGCCACAAGGCGGCAGCATTATTACGTTCTCAACTCTTGTTACTAGGGCAACAGAGTCTTCCTGGAGGTAGTTTTCCAAGGTTGTAAATTAGAGTGGAATGTGCTGGGACAAGCCCCCAGAAGTTTATGTCTCCTAACTTATGTTTGCTTTTTAAATTTAATTTCTATTTCTTATCAGAGTCAGTTTGCTTAGAGTGTTTTGATTGTCTGGCTGTACAGAATCTGCTCAATGATTCATACATATGTCTGTTCATCTTCGGATCCTGCTACCATGTACGTGATTACAGAATGTATATTTTTGAAGCTATTGGTGATGATATAATGCATATAGTTTATATGTGATATGTTTATATACATTTAACATACATTAGTATATGTATGTTAACCCCATTGTCCTAATTTACCCATCCTCCCACCTTTCATTTTGGCTAACCATTAGTTTATTTGATAAGTCTGTGAGTGTCTTTTTCTGTGGAAATATGTTCATTGGTAGCAATCTTAGGATAACATGTATTAATGATATCATAGGATATTTGTCATACCCTTTTGACTTACTTAACCTTATATGATTATTTCTAGGCTCAACTCTAGTCCTGAAAACGGCATTGTTCATTTTTTTCCAGAGGCTTCTATTCCATTTGGTACGTGTACCATTTCGTCTTTGTCCATTCATCTGTTTATGGACCTTTTTTTTGCTTCCATGTCTTGGCTATTTCAATATTGTTGCAGTGCACATTTGCCTGCCTCTGTCTTTCCGAATCCAGTCGTCTTAGGTTATAGGCCCAAAATGTGCCCTGCCGCATCATATGGTAGCTCAATGTTTACCTTTTCAAGCAGCTCGATTCAGTTTGCGTTACTGCTGTTACCACTTTACATCCCACCAGCAGCTAGAAGGTACACAGTTCTCTAAAACCCCTTCAGCATTTATAGTTTGTAGACTTTTCGCTGATGGTCATGACTGGTGTGAGCTGAAACCTTTTTGGAGGTTGGATACGCATGTGGCTAATAATTCCTTATGCTGAGCTTTAGGCATGTCCTTTTTTTCTTTTCCTTTTTTTTTAAAGAGTGACTACAACTTCCCTCCTCTTATTGACTTCTTGAAAATTTCTCATGTGTTGAATTTTCTTGCCAATTCCATACCCCAAGGCATTTTTTGAGGGCCTGTGTCTTTTACAGCCCTGCAGTCCTTGTGACTATATAAGCAACCATTGGCACTGGGTTTAAAGCTACTGTTGTGGGAAGCAGCCACAAGGCGGCAGCATTATTACGTTCTCAAGTCTTGTTACTAGGACAACACAGTCTTCCTGGAGGTAGTGTTCCGAGCTTGTAAATTAGAGTGCAATGTGCTGGGACAAGCCCCCAGAAGTTTATGTCTCCTAACTTATGTTTGTTTTTTAAATTTAATTTCTATTTCTTATCGGAGTAAATTTGATTAGAGTGTTGTGGTTTTCTGGCTGTACAGAATCTGCTCAATGATTCATACATATGTCTGTTCATCTTCGAACCTGTTAGCATGTATGTGATTACAGAATGTATATTTTAAAGGTATTGGTGATTATATAATTTATATATTTCATATGTTATATGTTTATATACATTTAACATACATTAGTATATGTATTTTAACCCCATAGTCCTAATTTACCCATCCTCCCACCTTTCATTTTGGCTAGCCATTAGTTTATTTGATAAGTCTGTGAGTGTCTTTTTCTGTGGAAATATGTTCATTGGTAGCAATCTTAGGATAACATGTATAAATGATGTCATAGGATATTTGTCATACCCTTTTGACTTACTTAACCTTATATGATTATTTCTAGGCTCAACTGTAGTCCTGAAAACGGCATTGTTCATTTTTTTCCCGAGGCTACTATTCCATTTGGTACGTATCCCACTTCTTCTTTGTCCATTCATCTGTTTATGGACCTTTTTTTTTGCTTCCATGTCTTGGCTATTTCAGTATTGTTGCAGTGCACATTTGCCTGCCTCTGTCTTTCCGATTCTGGTGGTCTTAGGTTATAGGCCCAAAAGGTGCCCTGCCGCATCATATGGTAGCTCAATTTTTACGTTTTCAAGCAGCTCGATTCAGTTTGCATTAGTGCTGTTACGACTTTATATCCCACCAGCAGCTAGAAGGTACACACTTCTCTAAAACCCCTTCAGCATTTATAGTTTGTAGACTTTTTGCTGATGGTCATGACTGGTGTGAGCTGAAACCTTTTTGGAGGTTGGATACGCATGTGGCTAATAATTCCTTATGCTGAGCTTTAGGCATGTCCTATTTTTTCTTTTCCTTTTTTTTAAAATGAGTGAGTACAACTTCCCTCCTCTTATTGATTTCTTGAAAAGTTTCTTATGTGTTGAATTTTCTTGCCTATTCCCTACCCCAGGGCATTTTTTGAGTGCCTGTGTCATTTACAACCGTGCAGTCCTTGTGACTATATAAGCAACCATTGGCACTGGGTTTAAAGGTGCTGTTTTTGGAGACAGCCACAAGGCGGCAGCATTATTACGTTCTCAAGTCTTGTTACTAGGACAACAGAGTCTTCCTGGAGGTAGTGTTCCGAGCTTTTAAATTAGAGTGCAATGTGCTGGGACAAGCCCCCAGAAGTTTATGTCTCCTTACTTATGTTTGTTTTTTAAATTTAATTTGTATTTTTTATCGGAGTAAATTTGATTAGAGTGTTTTGATTGTCTGGCTGTACAGAATGTGTTCAATGATTCATACATATATCTGTTCATCTTCGGAACCTGTTAGCATGTATGTGATTACAGAATGTATATTTTAAAGGTATTGGTGATTATATTATTTATATAGTTTATATATTATATGTTTATATACATTTAACATACATTAGTATATGTATGTTAACCCCATTGTCCTAATTTACCCATCCTCCCACCTTTCATTTTGGCTAACCATTAGTTTATTTGATAAGTCTGTGAGTGTCTTTTTCTGTGGAAATATGTTCATTGGTAGCAATCTTAGGATAACATGTATTAATGATATCATAGGATATTTGTCATACCCTTTTGACTTACTTAACCTTATATGATTATTTCTAGGCTCAACTCTAGTCCTGAAAACGGCATTGTTCATTTTTTTCCAGAGGCTTCTATTCCATTTGGTACGTGTACCATTTCGTCTTTGTCCATTCATCTGTTTATGGACCTTTTTTTTGCTTCCATGTCTTGGCTATTTCAATATTGTTGCAGTGCACATTTGCCTGCCTCTGTCTTTCCGAATCCAGTCGTCTTAGGTTATAGGCCCAAAATGTGCCCTGCCGCATCATATGGTAGCTCAATGTTTACCTTTTCAAGCAGCTCGATTCAGTTTGCGTTACTGCTGTTACCACTTTACATCCCACCAGCAGCTAGAAGGTACACAGTTCTCTAAAACCCCTTCAGCATTTATAGTTTGTAGACTTTTCGCTGATGGTCATGACTGGTGTGAGCTGAAACCTTTTTGGAGGTTGGATACGCATGTGGCTAATAATTCCTTATGCTGAGCTTTAGGCATGTCCTTTTTTTCTTTTCCTTTTTTTTTAAAGAGTGACTACAACTTCCCTCCTCTTATTGACTTCTTGAAAATTTCTCATGTGTTGAATTTTCTTGCCAATTCCATACCCCAGGGCATTTTTTGAGGGCCTGTGTCTTTTACAGCCCTGCAGTCCTTGTGACTATATAAGCAACCATTGGCACTGGGTTTAAAGCTACTGTTGTGGGAAGCAGCCACAAGGCGGCAGCATTATTACGTTCTCAAGTCTTGTTACTAGGACAACACAGTCTTCCTGGAGGTAGTGTTCCGAGCTTGTAAATTAGAGTGCAATGTGCTGGGACAAGCCCCCAGAAGTTTATGTCTCCTAACTTATGTTTGTTTTTTAAATTTAATTTCTATTTCTTATCGGAGTAAATTTGATTAGAGTGTTGTGGTTTTCTGGCTGTACAGAATCTGCTCAATGATTCATACATATGTCTGTTCATCTTCGAACCTGTTAGCATGTATGTGATTACAGAATGTATATTTTAAAGGTATTGGTGATTATATAATTTATATATTTCATATGTTATATGTTTATATACATTTAACATACATTAGTATATGTATTTTAACCCCATAGTCCTAATTTACCCATCCTCCCACCTTTCATTTTGGCTAGCCATTAGTTTATTTGATAAGTCTGTGAGTGTCTTTTTCTGTGGAAATATGTTCATTGGTAGCAATCTTAGGATAACATGTATAAATGATGTCATAGGATATTTGTCATACCCTTTTGACTTACTTAACCTTATATGATTATTTCTAGGCTCAACTGTAGTCCTGAAAACGGCATTGTTCATTTTTTTCCCGAGGCTACTATTCCATTTGGTACGTATCCCACTTCTTCTTTGTCCATTCATCTGTTTATGGACCTTTTTTTTTGCTTCCATGTCTTGGCTATTTCAGTATTGTTGCAGTGCACATTTGCCTGCCTCTGTCTTTCCGATTCTGGTGGTCTTAGGTTATAGGCCCAAAAGGTGCCCTGCCGCATCATATGGTAGCTCAATTTTTACGTTTTCAAGCAGCTCGATTCAGTTTGCATTAGTGCTGTTACGACTTTATATCCCACCAGCAGCTAGAAGGTACACACTTCTCTAAAACCCCTTCAGCATTTATAGTTTGTAGACTTTTTGCTGATGGTCATGACTGGTGTGAGCTGAAACCTTTTTGGAGGTTGGATACGCATGTGGCTAATAATTCCTTATGCTGAGCTTTAGGCATGTCCTATTTTTTCTTTTCCTTTTTTTTAAAATGAGTGAGTACAACTTCCCTCCTCTTATTGATTTCTTGAAAAGTTTCTTATGTGTTGAATTTTCTTGCCTATTCCCTACCCCAGGGCATTTTTTGAGTGCCTGTGTCATTTACAACCGTGCAGTCCTTGTGACTATATAAGCAACCATTGGCACTGGGTTTAAAGGTGCTGTTTTTGGAGACAGCCACAAGGCGGCAGCATTATTACGTTCTCAAGTCTTGTTACTAGGACAACAGAGTCTTCCTGGAGGTAGTGTTCCGAGCTTTTAAATTAGAGTGCAATGTGCTGGGACAAGCCCCCAGAAGTTTATGTCTCCTTACTTATGTTTGTTTTTTAAATTTAATTTGTATTTTTTATCGGAGTAAATTTGATTAGAGTGTTTTGATTGTCTGGCTGTACAGAATGTGTTCAATGATTCATACATATATCTGTTCATCTTCGGAACCTGTTAGCATGTATGTGATTACAGAATGTATATTTTAAAGGTATTGGTGATTATATTATTTATATAGTTTATATATTATATGTTTATATACATTTAACATACATTAGTATATGTATGTTAACCCCATTGTCCTAATTTACCCATCCTCCCACCTTTCATTTTGGCTAACCATTAGTTTATTTGATAAGTCTGTGAGTGTCTTTTTCTGTGGAAATATGTTCATTGGTAGCAATCTTAGGATAACATGTATTAATGATATCATAGGATATTTGTCATACCCTTTTGACTTACTTAACCTTATATGATTATTTCTAGGCTCAACTCTAGTCCTGAAAACGGCATTGTTCATTTTTTTCCAGAGGCTTCTATTCCATTTGGTACGTGTACCATTTCGTCTTTGTCCATTCATCTGTTTATGGACCTTTTTTTTGCTTCCATGTCTTGGCTATTTCAATATTGTTGCAGTGCACATTTGCCTGCCTCTGTCTTTCCGAATCCAGTTGTCTTAGGTTATAGGCCCAAAATGTGCCCTGCCGCATCATATGGTAGCTCAATGTTTACCTTTTCAAGCAGCTCGATTCAGTTTGCGTTACTGCTGTTACCACTTTACATCCCACCAGCAGCTAGAAGGTACACAGTTCTCTAAAACCCCTTCAGCATTTATAGTTTGTAGACTTTTCGCTGATGGTCATGACTGGTGTGAGCTGAAACCTTTTTGGAGGTTGGATACGCATGTGGCTAATAATTCCTTATGCTGAGCTTTAGGCATGTCCTTTTTTTCTTTTCCTTTTTTTTTAAAGAGTGACTACAACTTCCCTCCTCTTATTGACTTCTTGAAAATTTCTCATGTGTTGAATTTTCTTGCCAATTCCATACCCCAGGGCATTTTTTGAGGGCCTGTGTCTTTTACAGCCCTGCAGTCCTTGTGACTATATAAGCAACCATTGGCACTGGGTTTAAAGCTACTGTTGTGGGAAGCAGCCACAAGGCGGCAGCATTATTACGTTCTCAAGTCTTGTTACTAGGACAACACAGTCTTCCTGGAGGTAGTGTTCCGAGCTTGTAAATTAGAGTGCAATGTGCTGGGACAAGCCCCCAGAAGTTTATGTCTCCTAACTTATGTTTGTTTTTTAAATTTAATTTCTATTTCTTATCGGAGTAAATTTGATTAGAGTGTTGTGGTTTTCTGGCTGTACAGAATCTGCTCAATGATTCATACATATGTCTGTTCATCTTCGAACCTGTTAGCATGTATGTGATTACAGAATGTATATTTTAAAGGTATTGGTGATTATATAATTTATATATTTCATATGTTATATGTTTATATACATTTAACATACATTAGTATATGTATTTTAACCCCATAGTCCTAATTTACCCATCCTCCCACCTTTCATTTTGGCTAGCCATTAGTTTATTTGATAAGTCTGTGAGTGTCTTTTTCTGTGGAAATATGTTCATTGGTAGCAATCTTAGGATAACATGTATAAATGATGTCATAGGATATTTGTCATACCCTTTTGACTTACTTAACCTTATATGATTATTTCTAGGCTCAACTGTAGTCCTGAAAACGGCATTGTTCATTTTTTTCCCGAGGCTACTATTCCATTTGGTACGTATCCCACTTCTTCTTTGTCCATTCATCTGTTTATGGACCTTTTTTTTTGCTTCCATGTCTTGGCTATTTCAGTATTGTTGCAGTGCACATTTGCCTGCCTCTGTCTTTCCGATTCTGGTGGTCTTAGGTTATAGGCCCAAAAGGTGCCCTGCCGCATCATATGGTAGCTCAATTTTTACGTTTTCAAGCAGCTCGATTCAGTTTGCATTAGTGCTGTTACGACTTTATATCCCACCAGCAGCTAGAAGGTACACACTTCTCTAAAACCCCTTCAGCATTTATAGTTTGTAGACTTTTTGCTGATGGTCATGACTGGTGTGAGCTGAAACCTTTTTGGAGGTTGGATACGCATGTGGCTAATAATTCCTTATGCTGAGCTTTAGGCATGTCCTATTTTTTCTTTTCCTTTTTTTTAAAATGAGTGAGTACAACTTCCCTCCTCTTATTGATTTCTTGAAAAGTTTCTTATGTGTTGAATTTTCTTGCCTATTCCCTACCCCAGGGCATTTTTTGAGTGCCTGTGTCATTTACAACCGTGCAGTCCTTGTGACTATATAAGCAACCATTGGCACTGGGTTTAAAGGTGCTGTTTTTGGAGACAGCCACAAGGCGGCAGCATTATTACGTTCTCAAGTCTTGTTACTAGGACAACAGAGTCTTCCTGGAGGTAGTGTTCCGAGCTTTTAAATTAGAGTGCAATGTGCTGGGACAAGCCCCCAGAAGTTTATGTCTCCTTACTTATGTTTGTTTTTTAAATTTAATTTGTATTTTTTATCGGAGTAAATTTGATTAGAGTGTTTTGATTGTCTGGCTGTACAGAATGTGTTCAATGATTCATACATATATCTGTTCATCTTCGGAACCTGTTAGCATGTATGTGATTACAGAATGTATATTTTAAAGGTATTGGTGATTATATTATTTATATAGTTTATATATTATATGTTTATATACATTTAACATACATTAGTATATGTATGTTAACCCCATTGTCCTAATTTACCCATCCTCCCACCTTTCATTTTGGCTAACCATTAGTTTATTTGATAAGTCTGTGAGTGTCTTTTTCTGTGGAAATATGTTCATTGGTAGCAATCTTAGGATAACATGTATTAATGATATCATAGGATATTTGTCATACCCTTTTGACTTACTTAACCTTATATGATTATTTCTAGGCTCAACTCTAGTCCTGAAAACGGCATTGTTCATTTTTTTCCAGAGGCTTCTATTCCATTTGGTACGTGTACCATTTCGTCTTTGTCCATTCATCTGTTTATGGACCTTTTTTTTGCTTCCATGTCTTGGCTATTTCAATATTGTTGCAGTGCACATTTGCCTGCCTCTGTCTTTCCGAATCCAGTTGTCTTAGGTTATAGGCCCAAAATGTGCCCTGCCGCATCATATGGTAGCTCAATGTTTACCTTTTCAAGCAGCTCGATTCAGTTTGCGTTACTGCTGTTACCACTTTACATCCCACCAGCAGCTAGAAGGTACACAGTTCTCTAAAACCCCTTCAGCATTTATAGTTTGTAGACTTTTCGCTGATGGTCATGACTGGTGTGAGCTGAAACCTTTTTGGAGGTTGGATACGCATGTGGCTAATAATTCCTTATGCTGAGCTTTAGGCATGTCCTTTTTTTCTTTTCCTTTTTTTTTAAAGAGTGACTACAACTTCCCTCCTCTTATTGACTTCTTGAAAATTTCTCATGTGTTGAATTTTCTTGCCAATTCCATACCCCAGGGCATTTTTTGAGGGCCTGTGTCTTTTACAGCCCTGCAGTCCTTGTGACTATATAAGCAACCATTGGCACTGGGTTTAAAGCTACTGTTGTGGGAAGCAGCCACAAGGCGGCAGCATTATTACGTTCTCAAGTCTTGTTACTAGGACAACACAGTCTTCCTGGAGGTAGTGTTCCGAGCTTGTAAATTAGAGTGCAATGTGCTGGGACAAGCCCCCAGAAGTTTATGTCTCCTAACTTATGTTTGTTTTTTAAATTTAATTTCTATTTCTTATCGGAGTAAATTTGATTAGAGTGTTGTGGTTTTCTGGCTGTACAGAATCTGCTCAATGATTCATACATATGTCTGTTCATCTTCGAACCTGTTAGCATGTATGTGATTACAGAATGTATATTTTAAAGGTATTGGTGATTATATAATTTATATATTTCATATGTTATATGTTTATATACATTTAACATACATTAGTATATGTATTTTAACCCCATAGTCCTAATTTACCCATCCTCCCACCTTTCATTTTGGCTAGCCATTAGTTTATTTGATAAGTCTGTGAGTGTCTTTTTCTGTGGAAATATGTTCATTGGTAGCAATCTTAGGATAACATGTATAAATGATGTCATAGGATATTTGTCATACCCTTTTGACTTACTTAACCTTATATGATTATTTCTAGGCTCAACTGTAGTCCTGAAAACGGCATTGTTCATTTTTTTCCCGAGGCTACTATTCCATTTGGTACGTATCCCACTTCGTCTTTGTCCATTCATCTGTTTATGGACCTTTTTTTTTGCTTCCATGTCTTGGCTATTTCAATATTGTTGCAAGGCACATTTGCCTGCCTCTCTCTTTCCGAATCTGGTGGTCTTAGGTTATAGGCCCAAAAGGTGCCCTGCCGCACCATATGGTAACTCAATTTTTACCTTTTCAAGCAGCTCGATTCAGTTTGCGTTACTGCTGTTACCACTTTACATCCCACCAGCAGCTAGAAGGTACACACTTCTCTAAAACCCCTTCAGCATTTATTGTTTGTAGACTTTTTGCTGATGGTCATGACTGGAGTGAGCTGAAACCTTTTTGAATTTGAATTTGCATGTGGCTAATACTTTCTTATACTGAGCTTTAGGCATGTCCTTTTTTTCTTTTCCTTTTTTTTTTAAAGAGTGAGTACAACTTCCCTCCTCTTAGTGACTTCTTGAAAATTTCTCATGTGTTGAATTTCCTTGCCTATTCCCTACTCCAGGGCATTTTTTGAGGGCCTGTGTCTTTTACAGCCCTGCAGTCCTTGTGACTATATAAGCAACCATTGGTACTGGGTTTAAAGCTACTGTTGTGGGAAGCAGCCACAAGGCGGCAGCATTATTACGTTCTCAAGTCTTGTTACTAGGACAACACAGTCTTCCTGGAGGTAGTGTTCCGAGCCTGTAAATTAGAGTGCAATGTCCTGGGACAAGCCCCCAGAAGTTTATGTCTCCTAACTTATGTTTGTTTTTTAAATTTAATTTCTATTTCTTATCGGAGTAAATTTGATTAGAGTGTTGTGGTTTTCTGGCTGTACAGAATCTGCTCAATGATTCATACATATGTCTGTTCATCTTCGGATCCTGTTACCATGTATGTGATTACAGAATGTATATTTTGAAGGTATTGGTGAATATATAATTCATATCATTTATATGTTATATGTTTATATACATTTAACATACATTAGTATATGTATGTTAACCCCATAGTTCTAATTTACCCATCCTCCCACCTTTCATTTTGGCTAATCATTAGTTTATATGATAAGTCTGTGAGTGTCTTTTTCTGTGGAAATATGTTCATTGGTAGCAATCTTAGGATAACATGTATAAATGATATCATAGGATATTTGTCATACCCTTTTGACTTACTTAACCTTATATGATTATTTCTAGGCTCAACTCTAGTCCTAAAAACAGCATTGTTCATTTTTTTCCAGAGGCTACTATTCCATTTGGTACGTATACCATTTCGTCTTTGTCCATTCATCTGTTTATGGACCTTTTTTTGCTTCCATGTCTTGGCTATTTCAGTATTGTTGCAGTGCACATTTGCCTGCCTCTGTCTTTCCGATTCTGGTGGTCTTAGGTTATAGGCCCAAAAGCTGCCCTGCCGCATCGTATGGTAACTCAATTTTTACCTTTTCAAGCAGCTCCATTCAGTTTGCATTAGTGGTATTACTTCTTTACATCCCACCAGCAGCTAGAAGGTACACATTCCTCTAAAACCCCTTCAGCATTTATAGTTTGTAGACTTTTTGATGATGGTCATGAGTGGTGTTACCTGAAACCTTTTTGAATTTGAATTTGCATGTGGCTAATAATTCCTTATACTGAGCTTTAGGCATGTCATTTTTTTCTTTTCCTTTTGTTTTAAAGAGTGAGTACAACTTCCCTCCTCTTATTGACTTCTTGAAAAGTTTCTCATGTGTTGAATTTTTTTGCCTATTCCCTACCCCAGGGCATTTTTTGAAGGCAGGTGTCATTTAGAGCCCTTCAGTCCTTGTGACTATTAAGCAACCTTTGGCACTGGGTTTACAGCTGCTGTTGTGGGAAACAGCCACAAGGCGGCAGCATTATTACGTTCTCAACTCTTGTTACTAGGGCAACAGAGTCTTCCTGGAGGTAGTTTTCCAAGGTTGTAAATTAGAGTGGAATGTGCTGGGACAAGCCCCCAGAAGTTTATGTCTCCTATCTTATGTTTGCTTTTTAAATTTAATTTCTATTTCTTATCGGAGTAAATTTGATTAGAGTGTTTTGATTGGCTGTACAGAATCTGTTCAATGATTCATACATATATCTGTTCATCTTCGGAACCTGTTATCAAGTATGTGATTACAGAATATATATTTTGAAGGTATTGGTGATTATATAATTCATATCGTTTATATGTTATATGTTTATATACATTTAACTTACATTAGTATATGTATGTTAACCCCATAGTCTTAACTTACCCATCCCCCCACCTTTCATTTTGGCTAACCATTCGTTTATTTGATAAGTCTGTGAGTGTCTTTTTCTGTGGAAATATGTTCATTGGTAGCAATCTTAAGAAAACTTGTATAAATGATATCATAGGATATTTGTCATACCCTTTTGACTTACTTAACCTTATATGATTTTTTCTAGGCTCAACTGTAGTCCTGAAAACAGCATTGTTCATTTTTCTCCCGAGGCTACTATTCCATTCTGTCCGTATACCACTTCTTCTTTGTCCATTCATCTGTTTATGGACCTTTTTTTTGCTTCCATATCTTGGCTATTTCAGTATTGTTGCAGTGCATATTTGCCTGCCTCTGTCTTTCCAATTTTGGTGGTCTTAGGTTATACGCCCAAAATGTGCCCTGCCGCATCATTTGGTAGCTCAATTTTTACCTTTTGAAGCAGCTCGATTCAGTTTGCGTTAGTGCTGTTTCCACTTTACATCCCACCAGCAGCTAGAAGGTACACAGATCTCTAAAACCCCTTCAGCATTTATAGTTTGTAGACATTTTGCTGATGGTAATGACTGGTGTGAGCTGAAACCTTTTTGAATTTGAATTTTTATGTGGCTAATAATTCCTTATACTAAGCTTTAGGCATGTCCTTTTTTTTCTTTTCCTTTTTTTTTTAAAGAGTGAGTACAACTTCCCTCCTCTTATTGACTTCTTGGAAATTTCTCATGTGTTGAATGTTCTTGCCAATTCCCTACCCCAGGGCATATTTTGAGGGCTTGTGTCATTTACAGCCCTGCAGTCCTTGTGACTATATAAGCAATCATTGGCACTGGGTTTAAAGTGCTGTTGTGGGAAGCAGCCACAAGGCGGCAGCATTATTGCGTTCTCAAGTCTTGTTACTAGGAGAACAGAGTCTTACTGGAGGTAGTGTTCTGAGCTTGTAAATTAGAGTGCAATATGCTGGGACAAGCCCCCAGAAGTTTATATCTCCTAACTTATGTTTTTTTTTTAAATTTAATTTCTATTTCTTATCGGAGTAAATTTGATTAGAGTGTTTTGATTGTCTGGCTGTACAGAATCTGCTCAATGATTCATACATATGTCTGTTCATCTTCGGATCCTGTTACCATGTATGTGATCACAGAATATATATTTTGAAGGTATTGGTGATTATATAATTCATATCGTTTATATGTTATATGTTTATATACATTTAACTTACATTAGTATATGTATGTTAACCCCATAGTCCTAACTTACCCATCCCCCCACCTTTCATTTTGGCTAACCATTAGTTTATTTGATAAGTCTGTGAGTGTCTTTTTCTGGGGAAATATGTTCATTGGTAGCAATCTTAAGAAAACTTGTATAAATGATATCATAGGATATTTGTCATACCCTTTTGACTTACTTAACCTTATATGATTTTTTCTAGGCTCAACTGTAGTCCTGAAAACAGCATTGTTCATTTTTCTCCCGAGGCTACTATTCCATTTTGTCCGTATACCACTTCTTCTTTGTCCATTCATCTGTTTATGGACTTTTTTTTGCTTCCATATCTTGGCTATTTCAGTATTGTTGCAGTGCATATTTGCCTGCCTCTGTCTTTCCAATTTTGGTGGTCTTAGGTTATAGGCCCAAAAGGTGCCCTGCCGCATCATTTGGTAGCTCAATTTTTACCTTTTCAAGCAGCTCGATTCAGTTTGCGTTAGTGCTGTTTCCACTTTACATCCCACCAGCAGCTAGAAGGTACACAGATCTCTAAAACCCCTTCAGCATTTATAGTTTGTAGACATTTTGCTGATGGTAATGACTGGTGTGAGCTGAAACCTTTTTGAATTTGAATTTATATGTGGCTAATAATTCCTTATACTAAGCTTTAGGCATGTCCTTTTTTTTCTTTTCCTTTTTTTTTTTAAAGAGTGAGTACAACTTCCCTCCTCTTATTGACTTCTTGAAAAATTTCTCATGTGTTGGATTTTCTTGCCTATTCCCTACCCCAGGGCAATTTTTGAGGGCCTGTATCATTTACAGCCCTGCAGTCCTTGTGACTATATAAGCAACCATTGTCATTGGGTTTAAAGCTGCTGTTTTGGGAGACAGCCACAAGGCGGCAGCATTATTACGTTCTCAAGCCTTGTTACTAGGACAACAGAGTGTTCCTGGAGGTAGTGTTCCGAGCTTGTAAATTAGAGTGCAATGTGCTGGGACAAGCCCACAGAAGTTTATGTCTCCTTACTTATGTTTGTTTTTTAAATTTAAGTTGTCTTTCTTATCGGAGTAAATTTGATTAGAGTGTTTTGATTGTCTGGCTGTACAGAATCTGCTCAATGATTCACACATATGTCTGTTCATCTTCGGATCCTGTTACCATGTATGTGATTACAGAATGTATATTTTGAAGGTATTGGTGAATATATAATTCATATCATTTATATGTTATATGTTTATATACATTTAACTTACATTAGTATATGTATGTTAACCCCATAGTCCTAATTTACCCATCCTCCCACCTTTCATTTTGGCTAACCAGTAGTTTATTTGATAAGTCTGTGAGTGTCTTTTTCTGTGGAAATATGTTCATTGGTAGCAATCTTAGGAAAACTTGTATAAATAATATCATAGGATATTTGTAATACCCTTTTGTCTTACTTAACCTTATATGATTATTTCTAGTCTCAACTCTAGTCCTGATGACGGCATTGTTCATTTTTTTCCCGAGGCTACTCTTCCATTCTGTCCATATACCACTTCTTCTTTGTCCATTCACCTGTTTATGGACCTTTTTTTTGCTTCCATGTCTTTGCTATTTCAGTATTGTTGCAGTGCACATTTGCCTGCCTCTGTCTTTCCGATTCTGGTGGTCTTAGTTTATAGGCCCAAAAGGTGCCCTGCCGCATCATATGGTAGCTCAATTTTTACGTTTTCAAGCAGCTCGATTCAGTTTGCATTAGTGCTGTTACGACTTTATATCCCACCAGCAGCTAGAAGGTACACACTTCTCTAAAACCCCTTCAGCATTTATAGTTTGTAGACTTTTTGCTGATGGTCATGACTGGTGTGAGCTGAAACCTTTTTGGAGGTTGGATACGCATGTGGCTAATAATTCCTTATGCTGAGCTTTAGGCATGTCCTATTTTTTCTTTTCCTTTTTTTTAAAAAGAGTGAGTACAACTTCCCTCCTCTTATTGATTTCTTGAAAAGTTTCTTATGTGTTGAATTTTCTTGCCTATTCCCTACCCCAGGGCATTTTTTGAGTGCCTGTGTCATTTACAACCGTGCAGTCCTTGTGACTATATAAGCAACCATTGGCACTGGGTTTAAAGGTGCTGTTTTTGGAGACAGCCACAAGGCGGCAGCATTATTACGTTCTCAAGTCTTGTTACTAGGAGAACAGAGTCTTCCTGGAGGTAGTGTTCTGAGCTTGTAAATTAGAGTGCAATATGCTGGGACAAGCCCCCAGAAGTTTATGTCTCCTAACTTATGTTTTTTTTTTAAATTTAATTTCTATTTCTTATCGGAGTAAATTTGATTAGAGTGTTTTGATTGTCTGGCTGTACAGAATCTGCTCAATGATTCATACATATGTCTGTTCATCTTCGGATCCTGTTACCATGTATGTGATCACAGAATATATATTTTGAAGGTATTGGTGATTATATAATTCATATCGTTTATATGTTATATGTTTATATACATTTAACTTACATTAGTATATGTATGTTAACCCCATAGTCCTAACTTACCCATCCCCCCACCTTTCATTTTGGCTAACCATTAGTTTATTTGATAAGTCTGTGAGTGTCTTTTTCTGTGGAAATATGTTCATTGGTAGCAATCTTAAGAAAACTTGTATAAATGATATCATAGGATATTTGTCATACCCTTTTGACTTACTTAACCTTATATGATTTTTTCTAGGCTCAACTGTAGTCCTGAAAACAGCATTGTTCATTTTTCTCCCGAGGCTACTATTCCATTCTGTCCGTATACCACTTCTTCTTTGTCCATTCATCTGTTTATGGACCTTTTTTTTGCTTCCATATCTTGGCTATTTCAGTATTGTTGCAGTGCACATTTGTCTGCCTCTGTCTTTCCGATTCTGGTGGTCTTAGGTTATAGGCCCAAAAGGTGCCCTGCCGCATCATATGGTAGCTCAATTATTACGTTTTCAAGCAGCTCGATTCAGTTTGCATTAGTGATGTTACGACTTTATATCCCACCAGCAGCTAGAAGGTACACACTTCTCTAAAACCCCTTCAGCATTTATAGTTTGTAGACTTTTTGCTGATGGTCATGACTGGTGTGAGGTGAAACCTTTTTGGAGGTTGGATATGCATGTGGCTAATAATTCCTTATGCTGAGCTTTAGGCATGTCCTATTTTTTCTTTTCCTTTTTTTTAAAAAGAGTGAGTACAACTTCCCTCCTCTTATTGATTTCTTGAAAAGTTTCTTATGTGTTGAATTTTCTTGCCTATTCCCTACCCCAGGGCATTTTTTGAGTGCCTGTGTCATTTACAACCGTACAGTCCTTGTGACTATATAAGCAACCATTGGCACTGGGTTTAAAGGTGCTGTTTTTGGAGACAGCCACAAGGCGGCAGCATTATTACGTTCTCAACTCTTGTTACTAGGGCAACAGAGTCTTCCTGGAGGTAGTTTTCCAAGGTTGTAAATTAGAGTGGAATGTGCTGGGACAAGCCCCCAGAAGTTTATGTCTCCTAACTTATGTTTGCTTTTTAAATTTAATTTCTATTTCTTATCAGAGTCAGTTTGCTTAGAGTGTTTTGATTGTCTGGCTGTACAGAATCTGCTCAATGATTCATACATATGTCTGTTCATCTTCGGATCCTGCTACCATGTACGTGATTACAGAATGTATATTTTTGAAGCTATTGGTGATGATATAATGCATATAGTTTATATGTGATATGTTTATATACATTTAACATACATTAGTATATGTATGTTAACCCCATTGTCCTAATTTACCCATCCTCCCACCTTTCATTTTGGCTAACCATTAGTTTATTTGATAAGTCTGTGAGTGTCTTTTTCTGTGGAAATATGTTCATTGGTAGCAATCTTAGGATAACATGTATTAATGATATCATAGGATATTTGTCATACCCTTTTGACTTACTTAACCTTATATGATTATTTCTAGGCTCAACTCTAGTCCTGAAAACGGCATTGTTCATTTTTTTCCAGAGGCTTCTATTCCATTTGGTACGTGTACCATTTCGTCTTTGTCCATTCATCTGTTTATGGACCTTTTTTTTGCTTCCATGTCTTGGCTATTTCAATATTGTTGCAGTGCACATTTGCCTGCCTCTGTCTTTCCGAATCCAGTCGTCTTAGGTTATAGGCCCAAAATGTGCCCTGCCGCATCATATGGTAGCTCAATGTTTACCTTTTCAAGCAGCTCGATTCAGTTTGCGTTACTGCTGTTACCACTTTACATCCCACCAGCAGCTAGAAGGTACACAGTTCTCTAAAACCCCTTCAGCATTTATAGTTTGTAGACTTTTCGCTGATGGTCATGACTGGTGTGAGCTGAAACCTTTTTGGAGGTTGGATACGCATGTGGCTAATAATTCCTTATGCTGAGCTTTAGGCATGTCCTTTTTTTCTTTTCCTTTTTTTTTAAAGAGTGACTACAACTTCCCTCCTCTTATTGACTTCTTGAAAATTTCTCATGTGTTGAATTTTCTTGCCAATTCCATACCCCAAGGCATTTTTTGAGGGCCTGTGTCTTTTACAGCCCTGCAGTCCTTGTGACTATATAAGCAACCATTGGCACTGGGTTTAAAGCTACTGTTGTGGGAAGCAGCCACAAGGCGGCAGCATTATTACGTTCTCAAGTCTTGTTACTAGGACAACACAGTCTTCCTGGAGGTAGTGTTCCGAGCTTGTAAATTAGAGTGCAATGTGCTGGGACAAGCCCCCAGAAGTTTATGTCTCCTAACTTATGTTTGTTTTTTAAATTTAATTTCTATTTCTTATCGGAGTAAATTTGATTAGAGTGTTGTGGTTTTCTGGCTGTACAGAATCTGCTCAATGATTCATACATATGTCTGTTCATCTTCGAACCTGTTAGCATGTATGTGATTACAGAATGTATATTTTAAAGGTATTGGTGATTATATAATTTATATATTTCATATGTTATATGTTTATATACATTTAACATACATTAGTATATGTATTTTAACCCCATAGTCCTAATTTACCCATCCTCCCACCTTTCATTTTGGCTAGCCATTAGTTTATTTGATAAGTCTGTGAGTGTCTTTTTCTGTGGAAATATGTTCATTGGTAGCAATCTTAGGATAACATGTATAAATGATGTCATAGGATATTTGTCATACCCTTTTGACTTACTTAACCTTATATGATTATTTCTAGGCTCAACTGTAGTCCTGAAAACGGCATTGTTCATTTTTTTCCCGAGGCTACTATTCCATTTGGTACGTATCCCACTTCTTCTTTGTCCATTCATCTGTTTATGGACCTTTTTTTTTGCTTCCATGTCTTGGCTATTTCAGTATTGTTGCAGTGCACATTTGCCTGCCTCTGTCTTTCCGATTCTGGTGGTCTTAGGTTATAGGCCCAAAAGGTGCCCTGCCGCATCATATGGTAGCTCAATTTTTACGTTTTCAAGCAGCTCGATTCAGTTTGCATTAGTGCTGTTACGACTTTATATCCCACCAGCAGCTAGAAGGTACACACTTCTCTAAAACCCCTTCAGCATTTATAGTTTGTAGACTTTTTGCTGATGGTCATGACTGGTGTGAGCTGAAACCTTTTTGGAGGTTGGATACGCATGTGGCTAATAATTCCTTATGCTGAGCTTTAGGCATGTCCTATTTTTTCTTTTCCTTTTTTTTAAAATGAGTGAGTACAACTTCCCTCCTCTTATTGATTTCTTGAAAAGTTTCTTATGTGTTGAATTTTCTTGCCTATTCCCTACCCCAGGGCATTTTTTGAGTGCCTGTGTCATTTACAACCGTGCAGTCCTTGTGACTATATAAGCAACCATTGGCACTGGGTTTAAAGGTGCTGTTTTTGGAGACAGCCACAAGGCGGCAGCATTATTACGTTCTCAAGTCTTGTTACTAGGACAACAGAGTCTTCCTGGAGGTAGTGTTCCGAGCTTTTAAATTAGAGTGCAATGTGCTGGGACAAGCCCCCAGAAGTTTATGTCTCCTTACTTATGTTTGTTTTTTAAATTTAATTTGTATTTTTTATCGGAGTAAATTTGATTAGAGTGTTTTGATTGTCTGGCTGTACAGAATGTGTTCAATGATTCATACATATATCTGTTCATCTTCGGAACCTGTTAGCATGTATGTGATTACAGAATGTATATTTTAAAGGTATTGGTGATTATATTATTTATATAGTTTATATATTATATGTTTATATACATTTAACATACATTAGTATATGTATGTTAACCCCATTGTCCTAATTTACCCATCCTCCCACCTTTCATTTTGGCTAACCATTAGTTTATTTGATAAGTCTGTGAGTGTCTTTTTCTGTGGAAATATGTTCATTGGTAGCAATCTTAGGATAACATGTATTAATGATATCATAGGATATTTGTCATACCCTTTTGACTTACTTAACCTTATATGATTATTTCTAGGCTCAACTCTAGTCCTGAAAACGGCATTGTTCATTTTTTTCCAGAGGCTTCTATTCCATTTGGTACGTGTACCATTTCGTCTTTGTCCATTCATCTGTTTATGGACCTTTTTTTTGCTTCCATGTCTTGGCTATTTCAATATTGTTGCAGTGCACATTTGCCTGCCTCTGTCTTTCCGAATCCAGTCGTCTTAGGTTATAGGCCCAAAATGTGCCCTGCCGCATCATATGGTAGCTCAATGTTTACCTTTTCAAGCAGCTCGATTCAGTTTGCGTTACTGCTGTTACCACTTTACATCCCACCAGCAGCTAGAAGGTACACAGTTCTCTAAAACCCCTTCAGCATTTATAGTTTGTAGACTTTTCGCTGATGGTCATGACTGGTGTGAGCTGAAACCTTTTTGGAGGTTGGATACGCATGTGGCTAATAATTCCTTATGCTGAGCTTTAGGCATGTCCTTTTTTTCTTTTCCTTTTTTTTTAAAGAGTGACTACAACTTCCCTCCTCTTATTGACTTCTTGAAAATTTCTCATGTGTTGAATTTTCTTGCCAATTCCATACCCCAGGGCATTTTTTGAGGGCCTGTGTCTTTTACAGCCCTGCAGTCCTTGTGACTATATAAGCAACCATTGGCACTGGGTTTAAAGCTACTGTTGTGGGAAGCAGCCACAAGGCGGCAGCATTATTACGTTCTCAAGTCTTGTTACTAGGACAACACAGTCTTCCTGGAGGTAGTGTTCCGAGCTTGTAAATTAGAGTGCAATGTGCTGGGACAAGCCCCCAGAAGTTTATGTCTCCTAACTTATGTTTGTTTTTTAAATTTAATTTCTATTTCTTATCGGAGTAAATTTGATTAGAGTGTTGTGGTTTTCTGGCTGTACAGAATCTGCTCAATGATTCATACATATGTCTGTTCATCTTCGAACCTGTTAGCATGTATGTGATTACAGAATGTATATTTTAAAGGTATTGGTGATTATATAATTTATATATTTCATATGTTATATGTTTATATACATTTAACATACATTAGTATATGTATTTTAACCCCATAGTCCTAATTTACCCATCCTCCCACCTTTCATTTTGGCTAGCCATTAGTTTATTTGATAAGTCTGTGAGTGTCTTTTTCTGTGGAAATATGTTCATTGGTAGCAATCTTAGGATAACATGTATAAATGATGTCATAGGATATTTGTCATACCCTTTTGACTTACTTAACCTTATATGATTATTTCTAGGCTCAACTGTAGTCCTGAAAACGGCATTGTTCATTTTTTTCCCGAGGCTACTATTCCATTTGGTACGTATCCCACTTCTTCTTTGTCCATTCATCTGTTTATGGACCTTTTTTTTTGCTTCCATGTCTTGGCTATTTCAGTATTGTTGCAGTGCACATTTGCCTGCCTCTGTCTTTCCGATTCTGGTGGTCTTAGGTTATAGGCCCAAAAGGTGCCCTGCCGCATCATATGGTAGCTCAATTTTTACGTTTTCAAGCAGCTCGATTCAGTTTGCATTAGTGCTGTTACGACTTTATATCCCACCAGCAGCTAGAAGGTACACACTTCTCTAAAACCCCTTCAGCATTTATAGTTTGTAGACTTTTTGCTGATGGTCATGACTGGTGTGAGCTGAAACCTTTTTGGAGGTTGGATACGCATGTGGCTAATAATTCCTTATGCTGAGCTTTAGGCATGTCCTATTTTTTCTTTTCCTTTTTTTTAAAATGAGTGAGTACAACTTCCCTCCTCTTATTGATTTCTTGAAAAGTTTCTTATGTGTTGAATTTTCTTGCCTATTCCCTACCCCAGGGCATTTTTTGAGTGCCTGTGTCATTTACAACCGTGCAGTCCTTGTGACTATATAAGCAACCATTGGCACTGGGTTTAAAGGTGCTGTTTTTGGAGACAGCCACAAGGCGGCAGCATTATTACGTTCTCAAGTCTTGTTACTAGGACAACAGAGTCTTCCTGGAGGTAGTGTTCCGAGCTTTTAAATTAGAGTGCAATGTGCTGGGACAAGCCCCCAGAAGTTTATGTCTCCTTACTTATGTTTGTTTTTTAAATTTAATTTGTATTTTTTATCGGAGTAAATTTGATTAGAGTGTTTTGATTGTCTGGCTGTACAGAATGTGTTCAATGATTCATACATATATCTGTTCATCTTCGGAACCTGTTAGCATGTATGTGATTACAGAATGTATATTTTAAAGGTATTGGTGATTATATTATTTATATAGTTTATATATTATATGTTTATATACATTTAACATACATTAGTATATGTATGTTAACCCCATTGTCCTAATTTACCCATCCTCCCACCTTTCATTTTGGCTAACCATTAGTTTATTTGATAAGTCTGTGAGTGTCTTTTTCTGTGGAAATATGTTCATTGGTAGCAATCTTAGGATAACATGTATTAATGATATCATAGGATATTTGTCATACCCTTTTGACTTACTTAACCTTATATGATTATTTCTAGGCTCAACTCTAGTCCTGAAAACGGCATTGTTCATTTTTTTCCAGAGGCTTCTATTCCATTTGGTACGTGTACCATTTCGTCTTTGTCCATTCATCTGTTTATGGACCTTTTTTTTGCTTCCATGTCTTGGCTATTTCAATATTGTTGCAGTGCACATTTGCCTGCCTCTGTCTTTCCGAATCCAGTTGTCTTAGGTTATAGGCCCAAAATGTGCCCTGCCGCATCATATGGTAGCTCAATGTTTACCTTTTCAAGCAGCTCGATTCAGTTTGCGTTACTGCTGTTACCACTTTACATCCCACCAGCAGCTAGAAGGTACACAGTTCTCTAAAACCCCTTCAGCATTTATAGTTTGTAGACTTTTCGCTGATGGTCATGACTGGTGTGAGCTGAAACCTTTTTGGAGGTTGGATACGCATGTGGCTAATAATTCCTTATGCTGAGCTTTAGGCATGTCCTTTTTTTCTTTTCCTTTTTTTTTAAAGAGTGACTACAACTTCCCTCCTCTTATTGACTTCTTGAAAATTTCTCATGTGTTGAATTTTCTTGCCAATTCCATACCCCAGGGCATTTTTTGAGGGCCTGTGTCTTTTACAGCCCTGCAGTCCTTGTGACTATATAAGCAACCATTGGCACTGGGTTTAAAGCTACTGTTGTGGGAAGCAGCCACAAGGCGGCAGCATTATTACGTTCTCAAGTCTTGTTACTAGGACAACACAGTCTTCCTGGAGGTAGTGTTCCGAGCTTGTAAATTAGAGTGCAATGTGCTGGGACAAGCCCCCAGAAGTTTATGTCTCCTAACTTATGTTTGTTTTTTAAATTTAATTTCTATTTCTTATCGGAGTAAATTTGATTAGAGTGTTGTGGTTTTCTGGCTGTACAGAATCTGCTCAATGATTCATACATATGTCTGTTCATCTTCGAACCTGTTAGCATGTATGTGATTACAGAATGTATATTTTAAAGGTATTGGTGATTATATAATTTATATATTTCATATGTTATATGTTTATATACATTTAACATACATTAGTATATGTATTTTAACCCCATAGTCCTAATTTACCCATCCTCCCACCTTTCATTTTGGCTAGCCATTAGTTTATTTGATAAGTCTGTGAGTGTCTTTTTCTGTGGAAATATGTTCATTGGTAGCAATCTTAGGATAACATGTATAAATGATGTCATAGGATATTTGTCATACCCTTTTGACTTACTTAACCTTATATGATTATTTCTAGGCTCAACTGTAGTCCTGAAAACGGCATTGTTCATTTTTTTCCCGAGGCTACTATTCCATTTGGTACGTATCCCACTTCTTCTTTGTCCATTCATCTGTTTATGGACCTTTTTTTTTGCTTCCATGTCTTGGCTATTTCAGTATTGTTGCAGTGCACATTTGCCTGCCTCTGTCTTTCCGATTCTGGTGGTCTTAGGTTATAGGCCCAAAAGGTGCCCTGCCGCATCATATGGTAGCTCAATTTTTACGTTTTCAAGCAGCTCGATTCAGTTTGCATTAGTGCTGTTACGACTTTATATCCCACCAGCAGCTAGAAGGTACACACTTCTCTAAAACCCCTTCAGCATTTATAGTTTGTAGACTTTTTGCTGATGGTCATGACTGGTGTGAGCTGAAACCTTTTTGGAGGTTGGATACGCATGTGGCTAATAATTCCTTATGCTGAGCTTTAGGCATGTCCTATTTTTTCTTTTCCTTTTTTTTAAAATGAGTGAGTACAACTTCCCTCCTCTTATTGATTTCTTGAAAAGTTTCTTATGTGTTGAATTTTCTTGCCTATTCCCTACCCCAGGGCATTTTTTGAGTGCCTGTGTCATTTACAACCGTGCAGTCCTTGTGACTATATAAGCAACCATTGGCACTGGGTTTAAAGGTGCTGTTTTTGGAGACAGCCACAAGGCGGCAGCATTATTACGTTCTCAAGTCTTGTTACTAGGACAACAGAGTCTTCCTGGAGGTAGTGTTCCGAGCTTTTAAATTAGAGTGCAATGTGCTGGGACAAGCCCCCAGAAGTTTATGTCTCCTTACTTATGTTTGTTTTTTAAATTTAATTTGTATTTTTTATCGGAGTAAATTTGATTAGAGTGTTTTGATTGTCTGGCTGTACAGAATGTGTTCAATGATTCATACATATATCTGTTCATCTTCGGAACCTGTTAGCATGTATGTGATTACAGAATGTATATTTTAAAGGTATTGGTGATTATATTATTTATATAGTTTATATATTATATGTTTATATACATTTAACATACATTAGTATATGTATGTTAACCCCATTGTCCTAATTTACCCATCCTCCCACCTTTCATTTTGGCTAACCATTAGTTTATTTGATAAGTCTGTGAGTGTCTTTTTCTGTGGAAATATGTTCATTGGTAGCAATCTTAGGATAACATGTATTAATGATATCATAGGATATTTGTCATACCCTTTTGACTTACTTAACCTTATATGATTATTTCTAGGCTCAACTCTAGTCCTGAAAACGGCATTGTTCATTTTTTTCCAGAGGCTTCTATTCCATTTGGTACGTGTACCATTTCGTCTTTGTCCATTCATCTGTTTATGGACCTTTTTTTTGCTTCCATGTCTTGGCTATTTCAATATTGTTGCAGTGCACATTTGCCTGCCTCTGTCTTTCCGAATCCAGTTGTCTTAGGTTATAGGCCCAAAATGTGCCCTGCCGCATCATATGGTAGCTCAATGTTTACCTTTTCAAGCAGCTCGATTCAGTTTGCGTTACTGCTGTTACCACTTTACATCCCACCAGCAGCTAGAAGGTACACAGTTCTCTAAAACCCCTTCAGCATTTATAGTTTGTAGACTTTTCGCTGATGGTCATGACTGGTGTGAGCTGAAACCTTTTTGGAGGTTGGATACGCATGTGGCTAATAATTCCTTATGCTGAGCTTTAGGCATGTCCTTTTTTTCTTTTCCTTTTTTTTTAAAGAGTGACTACAACTTCCCTCCTCTTATTGACTTCTTGAAAATTTCTCATGTGTTGAATTTTCTTGCCAATTCCATACCCCAGGGCATTTTTTGAGGGCCTGTGTCTTTTACAGCCCTGCAGTCCTTGTGACTATATAAGCAACCATTGGCACTGGGTTTAAAGCTACTGTTGTGGGAAGCAGCCACAAGGCGGCAGCATTATTACGTTCTCAAGTCTTGTTACTAGGACAACACAGTCTTCCTGGAGGTAGTGTTCCGAGCTTGTAAATTAGAGTGCAATGTGCTGGGACAAGCCCCCAGAAGTTTATGTCTCCTAACTTATGTTTGTTTTTTAAATTTAATTTCTATTTCTTATCGGAGTAAATTTGATTAGAGTGTTGTGGTTTTCTGGCTGTACAGAATCTGCTCAATGATTCATACATATGTCTGTTCATCTTCGAACCTGTTAGCATGTATGTGATTACAGAATGTATATTTTAAAGGTATTGGTGATTATATAATTTATATATTTCATATGTTATATGTTTATATACATTTAACATACATTAGTATATGTATTTTAACCCCATAGTCCTAATTTACCCATCCTCCCACCTTTCATTTTGGCTAGCCATTAGTTTATTTGATAAGTCTGTGAGTGTCTTTTTCTGTGGAAATATGTTCATTGGTAGCAATCTTAGGATAACATGTATAAATGATGTCATAGGATATTTGTCATACCCTTTTGACTTACTTAACCTTATATGATTATTTCTAGGCTCAACTGTAGTCCTGAAAACGGCATTGTTCATTTTTTTCCCGAGGCTACTATTCCATTTGGTACGTATCCCACTTCGTCTTTGTCCATTCATCTGTTTATGGACCTTTTTTTTTGCTTCCATGTCTTGGCTATTTCAATATTGTTGCAAGGCACATTTGCCTGCCTCTCTCTTTCCGAATCTGGTGGTCTTAGGTTATAGGCCCAAAAGGTGCCCTGCCGCACCATATGGTAACTCAATTTTTACCTTTTCAAGCAGCTCGATTCAGTTTGCGTTACTGCTGTTACCACTTTACATCCCACCAGCAGCTAGAAGGTACACACTTCTCTAAAACCCCTTCAGCATTTATTGTTTGTAGACTTTTTGCTGATGGTCATGACTGGAGTGAGCTGAAACCTTTTTGAATTTGAATTTGCATGTGGCTAATACTTCCTTATACTGAGCTTTAGGCATGTCCTTTTTTTCTTTTCCTTTTTTTTTTAAAGAGTGAGTACAACTTCCCTCCTCTTAGTGACTTCTTGAAAATTTCTCATGTGTTGAATTTCCTTGCCTATTCCCTACTCCAGGGCATTTTTTGAGGGCCTGTGTCTTTTACAGCCCTGCAGTCCTTGTGACTATATAAGCAACCATTGGTACTGGGTTTAAAGCTACTGTTGTGGGAAGCAGCCACAAGGCGGCAGCATTATTACGTTCTCAAGTCTTGTTACTAGGACAACACAGTCTTCCTGGAGGTAGTGTTCCGAGCCTGTAAATTAGAGTGCAATGTCCTGGGACAAGCCCCCAGAAGTTTATGTCTCCTAACTTATGTTTGTTTTTTAAATTTAATTTCTATTTCTTATCGGAGTAAATTTGATTAGAGTGTTGTGGTTTTCTGGCTGTACAGAATCTGCTCAATGATTCATACATATGTCTGTTCATCTTCGGATCCTGTTACCATGTATGTGATTACAGAATGTATATTTTGAAGGTATTGGTGAATATATAATTCATATCATTTATATGTTATATGTTTATATACATTTAACATACATTAGTATATGTATGTTAACCCCATAGTTCTAATTTACCCATCCTCCCACCTTTCATTTTGGCTAACCATTAGTTTATATGATAAGTCTGTGAGTGTCTTTTTCTGTGGAAATATGTTCATTGGTAGCAATCTTAGGATAACATGTATAAATGATATCATAGGATATTTGTCATACCCTTTTGACTTACTTAACCTTATATGATTATTTCTAGGCTCAACTCTAGTCCTAAAAACAGCATTGTTCATTTTTTTCCAGAGGCTACTATTCCATTTGGTACGTATACCATTTCGTCTTTGTCCATTCATCTGTTTATGGACCTTTTTTTGCTTCCATGTCTTGGCTATTTCAGTATTGTTGCAGTGCACATTTGCCTGCCTCTGTCTTTCCGATTCTGGTGGTCTTAGGTTATAGGCCCAAAAGCTGCCCTGCCGCATCGTATGGTAACTCAATTTTTACCTTTTCAAGCAGCTCCATTCAGTTTGCATTAGTGGTATTACTTCTTTACATCCCACCAGCAGCTAGAAGGTACACATTCCTCTAAAACCCCTTCAGCATTTATAGTTTGTAGACTTT
The DNA here is from genome assembly GCF_965194825.1 of Balaenoptera physalus. Taxonomy (NCBI): domain Eukaryota; kingdom Metazoa; phylum Chordata; class Mammalia; order Artiodactyla; family Balaenopteridae; genus Balaenoptera; species Balaenoptera physalus. Next base: position 208,154 of record NW_028126584.1, on the reverse strand, counting down.
TTGATGATGGTCATGAGTGGTGTTACCTGAAACCTTTTTGAATTTGAATTTGCATGTGGCTAATAATTCCTTATACTGAGCTTTAGGCATGTCATTTTTTTCTTTTCCTTTTGTTTTAAAGAGTGAGTACAACTTCCCTCCTCTTATTGACTTCTTGAAAAGTTTCTCATGTGTTGAATTTTTTTGCCTATTCCCTACCCCAGGGCATTTTTTGAAGGCAGGTGTCATTTAGAGCCCTTCAGTCCTTGTGACTATTAAGCAACCTTTGGCACTGGGTTTACAGCTGCTGTTGTGGGAAACAGCCACAAGGCGGCAGCATTATTACGTTCTCAACTCTTGTTACTAGGGCAACAGAGTCTTCCTGGAGGTAGTTTTCCAAGGTTGTAAATTAGAGTGGAATGTGCTGGGACAAGCCCCCAGAAGTTTATGTCTCCTATCTTATGTTTGCTTTTTAAATTTAATTTCTATTTCTTATCGGAGTAAATTTGATTAGAGTGTTTTGATTGGCTGTACAGAATCTGTTCAATGATTCATACATATATCTGTTCATCTTCGGAACCTGTTATCAAGTATGTGATTACAGAATATATATTTTGAAGGTATTGGTGATTATATAATTCATATCGTTTATATGTTATATGTTTATATACATTTAACTTACATTAGTATATGTATGTTAACCCCATAGTCTTAACTTACCCATCCCCCCACCTTTCATTTTGGCTAACCATTCGTTTATTTGATAAGTCTGTGAGTGTCTTTTTCTGTGGAAATATGTTCATTGGTAGCAATCTTAAGAAAACTTGTATAAATGATATCATAGGATATTTGTCATACCCTTTTGACTTACTTAACCTTATATGATTTTTTCTAGGCTCAACTGTAGTCCTGAAAACAGCATTGTTCATTTTTCTCCCGAGGCTACTATTCCATTCTGTCCGTATACCACTTCTTCTTTGTCCATTCATCTGTTTATGGACCTTTTTTTTGCTTCCATATCTTGGCTATTTCAGTATTGTTGCAGTGCATATTTGCCTGCCTCTGTCTTTCCAATTTTGGTGGTCTTAGGTTATACGCCCAAAATGTGCCCTGCCGCATCATTTGGTAGCTCAATTTTTACCTTTTGAAGCAGCTCGATTCAGTTTGCGTTAGTGCTGTTTCCACTTTACATCCCACCAGCAGCTAGAAGGTACACAGATCTCTAAAACCCCTTCAGCATTTATAGTTTGTAGACATTTTGCTGATGGTAATGACTGGTGTGAGCTGAAACCTTTTTGAATTTGAATTTGTATGTGGCTAATAATTCCTTATACTAAGCTTTAGGCATGTCCTTTTTTTTCTTTTCCTTTTTTTTTTAAAGAGTGAGTACAACTTCCCTCCTCTTATTGACTTCTTGGAAATTTCTCATGTGTTGAATGTTCTTGCCAATTCCCTACCCCAGGGCATATTTTGAGGGCTTGTGTCATTTACAGCCCTGCAGTCCTTGTGACTATATAAGCAATCATTGGCACTGGGTTTAAAGTGCTGTTGTGGGAAGCAGCCACAAGGCGGCAGCATTATTGCGTTCTCAAGTCTTGTTACTAGGAGAACAGAGTCTTACTGGAGGTAGTGTTCTGAGCTTGTAAATTAGAGTGCAATATGCTGGGACAAGCCCCCAGAAGTTTATATCTCCTAACTTATGTTTTTTTTTAAATTTAATTTCTATTTCTTATCGGAGTAAATTTGATTAGAGTGTTTTGATTGTCTGGCTGTACAGAATCTGCTCAATGATTCATACATATGTCTGTTCATCTTCGGATCCTGTTACCATGTATGTGATCACAGAATATATATTTTGAAGGTATTGGTGATTATATAATTCATATCGTTTATATGTTATATGTTTATATACATTTAACTTACATTAGTATATGTATGTTAACCCCATAGTCCTAACTTACTCATCCCCCCACCTTTCATTTTGGCTAACCATTAGTTTATTTGATAAGTCTGTGAGTGTCTTTTTCTGGGGAAATATGTTCATTGGTAGCAATCTTAAGAAAACTTGTATAAATGATATCATAGGATATTTGTCATACCCTTTTGACTTACTTAACCTTATATGATTTTTTCTAGGCTCAACTGTAGTCCTGAAAACAGCATTGTTCATTTTTCTCCCGAGGCTACTATTCCATTTTGTCCGTATACCACTTCTTCTTTGTCCATTCATCTGTTTATGGACTTTTTTTTGCTTCCATATCTTGGCTATTTCAGTATTGTTGCAGTGCATATTTGCCTGCCTCTGTCTTTCCAATTTTGGTGGTCTTAGGTTATAGGCCCAAAAGGTGCCCTGCCGCATCATTTGGTAGCTCAATTTTTACCTTTTCAAGCAGCTCGATTCAGTTTGCGTTAGTGCTGTTTCCACTTTACATCCCACCAGCAGCTAGAAGGTACACAGATCTCTAAAACCCCTTCAGCATTTATAGTTTGTAGACATTTTGCTGATGGTAATGACTGGTGTGAGCTGAAACCTTTTTGAATTTGAATTTATATGTGGCTAATAATTCCTTATACTAAGCTTTAGGCATGTCCTTTTTTTTCTTTTCCTTTTTTTTTTTAAAGAGTGAGTACAACTTCCCTCCTCTTATTGACTTCTTGAAAAATTTCTCATGTGTTGGATTTTCTTGCCTATTCCCTACCCCAGGGCAATTTTTGAGGGCCTGTGTCATTTACAGCCCTGCACTCCTTGTGACTATATAAGCAACCATTGTCATTGGGTTTAAAGCTGCTGTTTTGGGAGACAGCCACAAGGCGGCAGCATTATTACGTTCTCAAGCCTTGTTACTAGGACAACAGAGTCTTCCTGGAGGTAGTGTTCCGAGCTTGTAAATTAGAGTGCAATGTGCTGGGACAAGCCCACAGAAGTTTATGTCTCCTTACTTATGTTTGTTTTTTAAATTTAAGTTGTCTTTCTTATCGGAGTAAATTTGATTAGAGTGTTTTGATTGTCTGGCTGTACAGAATCTGCTCAATGATTCACACATATGTCTGTTCATCTTCGGATCCTGTTACCATGTATGTGATTACAGAATGTATATTTTGAAGGTATTGGTGAATATATAATTCATATCATTTATATGTTATATGTTTATATACATTTAACTTACATTAGTATATGTATGTTAACCCCATAGTCCTAATTTACCCATCCTCCCACCTTTCATTTTGGCTAACCAGTAGTTTATTTGATAAGTCTGTGAGTGTCTTTTTCTGTGGAAATATGTTCATTGGTAGCAATCTTAGGAAAACTTGTATAAATAATATCATAGGATATTTGTAATACCCTTTTGTCTTACTTAACCTTATATGATTATTTCTAGTCTCAACTCTAGTCCTGATGACGGCATTGTTCATTTTTTTCCCGAGGCTACTCTTCCATTCTGTCCATATACCACTTCTTCTTTGTCCATTCACCTGTTTATGGACCTTTTTTTTGCTTCCATGTCTTTGCTATTTCAGTATTGTTGCAGTGCACATTTGCCTGCCTCTGTCTTTCCGATTCTGGTGGTCTTAGGTTATAGGCCCAAAAGGTGCCCTGCCGCATCATATGGTAGTTCAATTTTTACGTTTTCAAGCAGCTCGATTCAGTTTGCATTAGTGCTGTTACAACTTTATATCCCACCAGCAGCTAGAAGGTACACACTTCTCTAAAACCCCTTCAGCATTTATAGTTTGTAGACTTTTTGCTGATGGTCATGACTGGTGTGAGCTGAAACCTTTTTGGAGGTTGGATACGCATGTGGCTAATAATTCCTTATGCTGAGCTTTAGGCATGTCCTATTTTTTCTTTTCCTTTTTTTTAAAAAGAGTGAGTACAACTTCCTTCCTCTTATTGATTTCTTGAAAAGTTTCTTATGTGTTGAATTTTCTTGCCTATTCCCTACCCCAGGGCATTTTTTGAGTGCCTGTGTCATTTACAACCGTACAGTCCTTGTGACTATATAAGCAACCATTGGCACTGTGTTTAAAGGTGCTGTTTTTGGAGACAGCCACAAGGCGGCAGCATTATTACGTTCTCAAGTCTTGTTACTAGGACAACAGAGTCTTCCTGGAGGTAGTGTTCCGAGCTTTTAAATTAGAGTGCAATGTGCTGGGACAAGCCCCCAGAAGTTTATGTCTCCTTACTTATGTTTGTTTTTTAAATTTAATTTGTATTTTTTATCGGAGTAAATTTGATTAGAGTGTTTTGATTGTCTGGCTCTACAGAATCTGTTCAATGATTCATACATATGTCTGTTCATCTTCGGATCCTGTTACCATGTATGTGATTACAGAATGTATATTTTGAAGGTATTGGTGATTATACAATTCATATCATTTATATGTTATATGTTTATATACATTTAACTTACATTACTATATGTATGTTAACCCCATAGTCCTAATTTACCCATCCCCCCACCTTTCATTTTGGCTAACCATTAGTTTATTTGATAAGTCTGTGAGTGTCTTTTTCTGTGGAAATATGTTCATTGGTAGCAATCTTAGGATAACATGTATAAATGATATCATAGGATATTTGTCATACCCTTTTGACTTACTTAACCTTATATGATTATTTCTAGGCTCAACTCTAGTCCTGAAAACAGCATTGTTCATTTTTTTCCAGAGGCTACTATTCCATTTGGTACGTATACCATTTCGTCTTTGTTCATTCATCTGTTTATGGACCTTTTTTTGCTTCCATGTCTTGGCTATTTCAGTATTGTTGCAGTGCACATTTGCCTGCCTCTGTCTTTCCGATTCTGGTGGTCTTAGGTTATAGGCCCAAAAGGTGCCCTGCCGCATCGTATGGTAACTCAATTTTTACCTTTTCAAGCAGCTCCATTCAGTTTGCATTAGTGGTATTACTTCTTTACATCCCACCAGCAGCTAGAAGGTACACATTCCTCTAAAACCCCTTCAGCATTTATAGTTTGTAGACTTTTTGATGATGGTCATGACTGGTGTTACCTGAAACCTTTTTGAATTTGAATTTGCATGTGGCTAATAATTCCTTATACTGAGCTTTAGGCATGTCATTTTTTTCTTTTCCTTTTGTTTTAAAGAGTGAGTACAACTTCCCTCCTCTTATTGACTTCTTGAAAAGTTTCTCATGTGTTGAATTTTTTTGCCTATTCCCTACCCCAGGGCATTTTTTGAAGGCAGGTGTCATTTAGAGCCCTTCAGTCCTTGTGACTATTAAGCAACCTTTGGCACTGGGTTTAAAGCTGCTGTTGTGGGAAACAGCCACAAGGCGGCAGCATTATTACGTTCTCAAGTCTTGTTACTAGGACAACACAGTCTTCCTGGAGGTAGTGTTCCGAGCTTGTAAATTAGAGTGCAATGTGCTGGGACAAGCCCCCAGAAGTTTATGTCTCCTAACTTATGTTTGTTTTTTAAATTTAATTTCTATTTCTTATCGGAGTAAATTTGATTAGAGTGTTGTGGTTTTCTGGCTGTACAGAATCTGCTCAATGATTCATACATATGTCTGTTCATCTTCGAACCTGTTAGCATGTATGTGATTACAGAATGTATATTTTAAAGGTATTGGTGATTATATAATTTATATATTTCATATGTTATATGTTTATATACATTTAACATACATTAGTATATGTATTTTAACCCCATAGTCCTAATTTACCCATCCTCCCACCTTTCATTTTGGCTAGCCATTAGTTTATTTGATAAGTCTGTGAGTGTCTTTTTCTGTGGAAATATGTTCATTGGTAGCAATCTTATGATAACGTATAAATGATGTCATAGGATATTTGTCATACCCTTTTGACTTACTTAACCTTATATGATTATTTCTAGGCTCAACTGTAGTCCTGAAAACGGCATTGTTCATTTTTTTCCCGAGGCTACTATTCCATTTGGTACGTATCCCACTTCTTCTTTGTCCATTCATCTGTTTATGGACCTTTTTTTTTGCTTCCATGTCTTGGCTATTTCAGTATTGTTGCAGTGCACATTTGCCTGCCTCTGTCTTTCCGATTCTGGTGGTCTTAGGTTATAGGCCCAAAAGGTGCCCTGCCGCATCATATGGTAGCTCAATTTTTACGTTTTCAAGCAGCTCGATTCAGTTTGCATTAGTGCTGTTACGACTTTATATCCCACCAGCAGCTAGAAGGTACACACTTCTCTAAAACCCCTTCAGCATTTATAGTTTGTAGACTTTTTGCTGATGGTCATGACTGGTGTGAGCTGAAACCTTTTTGGAGGTTGGATACGCATGTGGCTAATAATTCCTTATGCTGAGCTTTAGGCATGTCCTATTTTTTCTTTTCCTTTTTTTTAAAAAGAGTGAGTACAACTTCCCTCCTCTTATTGATTTCTTGAAAAGTTTCTTATGTGTTGAATTTTCTTGCCTATTCCCTACCCCAGGGCATTTTTTGAGTGCCTGTGTCATTTACAACCGTGCAGTCCTTGTGACTATATAAGCAACCATTGGCACTGGGTTTAAAGGTGCTGTTTTTGGAGACAGCCACAAGGCGGCAGCATTATTACGTTCTCAAGTCTTCTTACTAGGAGAACAGAGTCTTCCTGGAGGTAGTGTTCTGAGCTTGTAAATTAGAGTGCAATATGCTGGGACAAGCCCCCAGAAGTTTATGTCTCCTAACTTATGTTTTTTTTTTAAATTTAATTTCTATTTCTTATCGGAGTAAATTTGATTAGAGTGTTTTGATTGTCTGGCTGTACAGAATCTGCTCAATGATTCATACATATGTCTGTTCATCTTCGGATCCTGTTACCATGTATGTGATCACAGAATATATATTTTGAAGGTATTGGTGATTATATAATTCATATCGTTTATATGTTATATGTTTATATACATTTAACTTACATTAGTATATGTATGTTAACCCCATAGTCCTAACTTACCCATCCCCCCACCTTTCATTTTGGCTAACCATTAGTTTATTTGATAAGTCTGTGAGTGTCTTTTTCTGTGGAAATATGTTCATTGGTAGCAATCTTAAGAAAACTTGTATAAATGATATCATAGGATATTTGTCATACCCTTTTGACTTACTTAACCTTATATGATTTTTTCTAGGCTCAACTGTAGTCCTGAAAACAGCATTGTTCATTTTTCTCCCGAGGCTACTATTCCATTCTGTCCGTATACCACTTCTTCTTTGTCCATTCATCTGTTTATGGACCTTTTTTTTGCTTCCATATCTTGGCTATTTCAGTATTGTTGCAGTGCACATTTGTCTGCCTCTGTCTTTCCGATTCTGGTGGTCTTAGGTTATAGGCCCAAAAGGTGCCCTGCCGCATCATATGGTAGCTCAATTATTACGTTTTCAAGCAGCTCGATTCAGTTTGCATTAGTGATGTTACGACTTTATATCCCACCAGCAGCTAGAAGGTACACACTTCTCTAAAACCCCTTCAGCATTTATAGTTTGTAGACTTTTTGCTGATGGTCATGACTGGTGTGAGGTGAAACCTTTTTGGAGGTTGCATATGCATGTGGCTAATAATTCCTTATGCTGAGCTTTAGGCATGTCCTATTTTTTCTTTTCCTTTTTTTTAAAAAGAGTGAGTACAACTTCCCTCCTCTTATTGATTTCTTGAAAAGTTTCTTATGTGTTGAATTTTCTTGCCTATTCCCTACCCCAGGGCATTTTTTGAGTGCCTGTGTCATTTACAACCGTACAGTCCTTGTGACTATATAAGCAACCATTGGCACTGGGTTTAAAGGTGCTGTTTTTGGAGACAGCCACAAGGCGGCAGCATTATTACGTTCTCAACTCTTGTTACTAGGGCAACAGAGTCTTCCTGGAGGTAGTTTTCCAAGGTTGTAAATTAGAGTGGAATGTGCTGGGACAAGCCCCCAGAAGTTTATGTCTCCTAACTTATGTTTGCTTTTTAAATTTAATTTCTATTTCTTATCAGAGTCAGTTTGCTTAGAGTGTTTTGATTGTCTGGCTGTACAGAATCTGCTCAATGATTCATACATATGTCTGTTCATCTTCGGATCCTGCTACCATGTACGTGATTACAGAATGTATATTTTTGAAGCTATTGGTGATGATATAATGCATATAGTTTATATGTGATATGTTTATATACATTTAACATACATTAGTATATGTATGTTAACCCCATTGTCCTAATTTACCCATCCTCCCACCTTTCATTTTGGCTAACCATTAGTTTATTTGATAAGTCTGTGAGTGTCTTTTTCTGTGGAAATATGTTCATTGGTAGCAATCTTAGGATAACATGTATTAATGATATCATAGGATATTTGTCATACCCTTTTGACTTACTTAACCTTATATGATTATTTCTAGGCTCAACTCTAGTCCTGAAAACGGCATTGTTCATTTTTTTCCAGAGGCTTCTATTCCATTTGGTACGTGTAACATTTCGTCTTTGTCCATTCATCTGTTTATGGACCTTTTTTTTGCTTCCATGTCTTGGCTATTTCAATATTGTTGCAGTGCACATTTGCCTGCCTCTGTCTTTCCGAATCCAGTTGTCTTAGGTTATAGGCCCAAAATGTGCCCTGCCGCATCATATGGTAGCTCAATGTTTACCTTTTCAAGCAGCTCGATTCAGTTTGCGTTACTGCTGTTACCACTTTACATCCCACCAGCAGCTAGAAGCTACACAGTTCTCTAAAACCCCTTCAGCATTTATAGTTTGTAGACTTTTTGCTGATGGTCATGACTGGTGTGAGCTGAAACCTTTTTGGAGGTTGGATACGCATGTGGCTAATAATTCCTTATGCTGAGCTTTAGGCATGTCCTTTTTTTCTTTTCCTTTTTTTTTAAAGAGTGACTACAACTTCCCTCCTCTTATTGACTTCTTGAAAATTTCTCATGTGTTGAATTTTCTTGCCAATTCCATACCCCAGGGCATTTTTTGAGGGCCTGTGTCTTTTACAGCCCTGCAGTCCTTGTGACTATATAAGCAACCATTGGCACTGGGTTTAAAGCTACTGTTGTGGGAAGCAGCCACAAGGCAGCAGCATTATTACGTTCTCAAGTCTTGTTACTAGGACAACACAGTCTTCCTGGAGGTAGTGTTCCGAGCTTGTAAATTAGAGTGCAATGTGCTGGGACAAGCCCCCAGAAGTTTATGTCTCCTAACTTATGTTTGTTTTTTAAATTTAATTTCTATTTCTTATCGGAGTAAATTTGATTAGAGTGTTGTGGTTTTCTGGCTGTACAGAATCTGCTCAATGATTCATACATATGTCTGTTCATCTTCGAACCTGTTAGCATGTATGTGATTACAGAATGTATATTTTAAAGGTATTGGTGATTATATAATTTATATATTTCATATGTTATATGTTTATATACATTTAACATACATTAGTATATGTATTTTAACCCCATAGTCCTAATTTACCCATCCTCCCACCTTTCATTTTGGCTAGCAATTAGTTTATTTGATAAGTCTGTGAGTGTCTTTTTCTGTGGAAATATGTTCATTGGTAGCAATCTTAGGATAACATGTATAAATGATGTCCTAGGATATTTGTCATACCCTTTTGACTTACTTAACCTTATATGATTATTTCTAGGCTCAACTGTAGTCCTGAAAACGGCATTGTTCATTTTTTTCCCGAGGCTACTATTCCATTTGGTACGTATCCCACTTCGTCTTTGTCCATTCATCTGTTTATGGACCTTTTTTTTGCTTCCATGTCTTGGCTATTTCAATATTGTTGCAATGCACATTTGCCTGCCTCTCTCTTTCCGAATCTGGTGGTCTTAGGTTATAGGCCCAAAAGGTGCCCTGCCGCATCATATGGTAGCTCAATGTTTACCTTTTCAAGCAGCTCGATTCAGTTTGCGTTAGTGCTGTTGCCACTTTATATCCCACCAGCAGCTAGAAGGTACACAGTTCTCTAAAACCCCTTCAGCATTTATAGTTTGTAGACTTTTTGCTGATGGTCATGACTGGTGTGAGCTGAAACCTTTTTGGAGGTTGGATACGCATGTGGCTAATAATTCCTTATGCTAAGCTTTAGGCATGTCCTTTTTTTTCTTTTCCTCTTTTTTTTTAAAGAGTGAGTACAACTCCCCTCCTCTTATTGACTTCTTGAAAAATTTCTCATGTGTTGGATTTTCTTGCCTATTCCCTACCACAGGGCAATTTTTGAGGGCCTGTGTCATTTACAGCCCTGCAGTCCTTGTGACTATATAAGCAACCATTGTCACTGGGTTTAAAGCTGCTGTTTTGGGAGACAGCCACAAGGCGGCAGCATTATTACGTTCTCAAGGCTTGTTACTAGGACAACAGAGTCTTCCTGGAGGTAGTGTTCCGAGCTTGTAAATTAGAGTGCAATGTGCTGGGACAAGCCCCCAGAAGTTTATGTCTCCTTACTTATGTTTGTTTTTTAAATTTAATTTGTCTTTCTTATCGGAGTAAATTTTATTAGAGTGTTTTGATTGTCTGGCTGTCCAGAATCTGCTCAATGATTCACACATATGTCTGTTCATCTTCGGATCCTGTTACCATGTATGTGATTACAGAATGTATATTTTGAAGGTATTGGTGAATATATAATTCATATCATTTATATGTTATATGTTTATATACATTTAACTTACATTAGTATATGTATGTTAACCCCATAGTCCTAATTTACCCATCCTCCCACCTTTCATTTTGGCTAACCATTAGTTTATTTGATAAGTCTGTGAGTGTCTTTTTCTGTGGAAATATGTTCATTGGTAGCAATCTTAGGAAAACTTGTATAAATAATATCATAGGATATTTGTAATACCCTTTTGTCTTACTTAACCTTATATGATTATTTCTAGTCTCAACTCTAGTCCTGAAAACGGCATTGTTCATTTTTTTCCCGAGGCTACTCTTCCATTCTGTCCATATACCACTTCCTCTTTGTCCATTCACCTGTTTATGGACCTTTTTTTTGCTTCCATGTCTTTGCTATTTCAGTATTGTTGCAGTGCACATTTGCCTGCCTCTGTCTTTCCGATTCTGGTGGTCTTAGGTTATAGGCCCAAAAGGTGCCCTGCCGCATCATATGGTAGCTCAATTTTTACGTTTTCAAGCAGCTCGATTCAGTTTGCATTAGTGCTGTTACGACTTTATATCCCACCAGCAGCTAGAAGGTACACACTTCTCTAAAACCCCTTCAGCATTTATAGTTTGTAGACTTTTTGCTGATGGTCATGACTGGTGTGAGCTGAAACCTTTTTGGAGGTTGGATACGCATGTGGCTAATAATTCCTTATGCTGAGCTTTAGGCATGTCCTATTTTTTCTTTTCCTTTTTTTTAAAAAGAATGAGTACAACTTCCCTCCTCTTATTGATTTCTTGAAAAGTTTCTTATGTGTTGAATTTTCTTGCCTATTCCCTACCCCAGGGCATTTTTTGAGTGCCTGTGTCATTTACAACCGTGCAGTCCTTGTGACTATATAAGCAACCATTGGCACTGGGTTTAAAGGTGCTGTTTTTGGAGACAGCCACAAGGCGGCAGCATTATTACGTTCTCAAGTCTTGTTACTAGGACAACAGAGTCTTCCTGGAGGTAGTGTTCCGAGCTTTTAAATTAGAGTGCAATGTGCTGGGACAAGCCCCCAGAAGTTTATGTCTCCTTACTTATGTTTGTTTTTTAAATTTAATTTGTATTTTTTATCGGAGTAAATTTGATTAGAGTGTTTTGATTGTCTGGCTGTACAGAATCTGTTCAATGATTCATACATATGTCTGTTCACCTTCGGATCCTGTTACCATGTATGTGATTACAGAATGTATATTTTGAAGGTATTGGTGATTATATAATTCATATCATTTATATGTTATATGTTTATATACATTTAACTTATATTAGTATATGTATGTTAACCCCATAGTCCTAATTTACCCATCCCCCCACCTTTCATTTTGGCTAACCATTAGTTTATTTGATAAGTCTGTGAGTGTCTTTTTCAGTGGAAATATGTTCATTGGTAGCAATCTTAGGATAACATGTATAAATGATATCATAGGATATTTGTCATACCCTTTTGACTTACTTAACTTTATATGATTATTTCTAGGCTCAACTCTAGTCCTGAAAACGGCATTGTTCATTTTTTTCCAGAGGCTACTATTCCATTTGGTACGTATAACATTTCGTCTTTGTCCTTTCATCTGTTTATGGACCTTTTTTTTGCTTCCATGTCTTGGCTATTTCAATATTGTTGCAGTGCACATTTGCCTGCCTCTGTCTTTCCGAATCCGGTGGTCTTAGGTTATAGGCCCAAAAGGTGCCCTGCCGCATCATATGGTAGCTCAATGTTTACCTTTTCAAGCAGCTCAATTCAGTTTGCGTTACTGCTGTTACCACTTTACATCCAAACAGCAGCTAGAAGGTACACAGTTCTCTAAAACCCCTTCAGCATTTATAGTTTGTAGACTTTTTGCTGATGGTCATGACTGGTGTGAGCTGAAACCTTTTTGGAGGTTGGATACACATGTGGCTAATAATTCCTTATGCTGAGCTTTAGGCATGTCCTTTTTTTCTTTTCCTTTTTTTTTAGAGTGAGTACAACTTCCGTACTCTTATTGACTTCTTGAAAATTTCTCATGTGTTGAATTTCCTTGCCTATTCCCTACACCAGGGCATTTTTTGAGGGCCTGTGTCTTTTACAGCCCTGCAGTCCTTGTGACTATATAAGCAACCATTGGTACTGGGTTTAAAGCTACTGTTGTGGGAAGCAGCCACAAGGCGGCAGCATTATTACGTTCTCAAGTCTTGTTACTAGGACAACACAGTCTTCCTGGAGGTAGTGTTCCGAGCCTGTAAATTAGAGTGCAATGTCCTGGGACAAGCCCCCAGAAGTTTATGTCTCCTAACTTATGTTTGTTTTTTAAATTTAATTTCTATTTCTTATCGGAGTAAATTTGATTAGAGTGTTGTGGTTTTCTGGCTGTACAGAATCTGCTCAATGATTCATACATATGTCTGTTCATCTTCGGATCCTGTTACCATGTATGTGATTACAGAATGTATATTTTGAAGGTATTGGTGAATATATAATTCATATCATTTATATGTTATATGTTTATATACATTTAACATACATTAGTATATGTATGTTAACCCCATAGTCCTAATTTACCCATCCTCCCACCTTTCATTTTGGCTAACCATTAGTTTATATGATAAGTCTGTGAGTGTCTTTTTCTGTGGAAATATGTTCATTGGTAGCAATCTTTGGATAACATGTATAAATGATATCATAGGATATTTGTCATACCCTTTTGACTTACTTAACCTTATATGATTATTTCTAGGCTCAACTCTAGTCCTGAAAACAGCATTGTTCATTTTTTTCCAGAGGCTACTATTCCATTTGGTACGTATACCATTTCGTCTTTGTCCATTCATCTGTTTATGGACCTTTTTTTGCTTCCATGTCTTGGCTATTTCAGTATTGTTGCAGTGCACATTTGCCTGCCTCTGTCTTTCCGATTCTGGTGGTCTTAGGTTATAGGCCCAAAAGGTGCCCTGCCGCATCGTATGGTAACTCAATTTTTACCTTTTCAAGCAGCTCCATTCAGTTTGCATTAGTGGTATTACTTCTTTACATCCCACCAGCAGCTAGAAGGTACACATTCCTCTAAAACCCCTTCAGCATTTATAGTTTGTAGACTTTTTGATGATGGTCATGAGTGGTGTTACCTGAAACCTTTTTGAATTTGAATTTGCATGTGGCTAATAATTCCTTATACTGAGCTTTAGGCATGTCATTTTTTTCTTTTCCTTTTGTTTTAAAGAGTGAGTATAACTTCCCTCCTCTTATTGACTTCTTGAAAAGTTTCTCATGTGTTGAATTTTTTTGCCTATTCCCTACCCCAGGGCATTTTTTGAAGGCAGGTGTCATTTAGAGCCCTTCAGTCCTTGTGACTATTAAGCAACCTTTGGCACTGGGTTTAAAGCTGCTGTTGTGGGAAACAGCCACAAGGCGGCAGCATTATTACGTTCTCAACTCTTGTTACTAGGGCAACAGAGTCTTCCTGGAGGTAGTTTTCCAAGGTTGTAAATTAGAGTGGAATGTGCTGGGACAAGCCCCCAGAAGTTTATGTCTCCTAACTTATGTTTGCTTTTTAAATTTAATTTCTATTTCTTATCGGAGTAAATTTGATTAGAGTGTTTTGATTGGCTGTACAGAATCTGCTCAATGATTCATACATATATCTGTTCATCTTCGGAACCTGTTATCAAGTACGTCATTACAGAATATATATTTTGAAGGTATTGGTGATTATATAATTCATATCGTTTATATGTTATATGTTTATATACATTTAACTTACATTAGTATATGTATGTTAACCCCATAGTCCTAACTTACCCATCCCCCCACCTTTCATTTTGGCTAACCATTCGTTTATTTGATAAGTCTGTGAGTGTCTTTTTCTGTGGAAATATGTTCATTGGTAGCAATCTTAAGAAAACTTGTATAAATGATATCATAGGATATTTGTCATACCCTTTTGACTTACTTAACCTTATATGATTTTTTCTAGGCTCAACTGTAGTCCTGAAAACAGCATTGTTCATTTTTCTCCCGAGGCTACTATTCCATTCTGTCCGTATACCACTTCTTCTTTGTCCATTCATCTGTTTATGGACCTTTTTTTTGCTTCCATATCTTGGCTATTTCAGTATTGTTGCAGTGCATATTTACCTGCCTCTGTCTTTCCAATTTTGGTGGTCTTAGGTTATAGGCCCAAAAGGTGCCCTGCCGCATCATTTGGTAGCTCAATTTTTACCTTTTCAAGCAGCTCAATTCAGTTTGCGTTAGTGCTGTTTCCACTTTACATCCCACCAGCAGCTAGAAGGTACACAGATCTCTAAAACCCCTTCAGCATTTATAGTTTGTAGACATTTTGCTGATGGTAATGACTGGTGTGAGCTGAAACCTTTTTGAATTTGAATTTGTATGTGGCTAATAATTCCTTATACTAAGCTTTAGGCATGTCTTTTTTTTCTTTTCCTTTTTTTTTTAAAGAGTGAGTACAACTTCCCTCGTCTTATTGACTTCTTGGAAATTTCTCATGTGTTGAATGTTCTTGCCAATTCCCTACCCCAGGGCATATTTTGAGGGCTTGTGTCATTTACAGCCCTGCAGTCCTTGTGACTATATAAGCAATCATTGGCACTGGGTTTAAAGTGCTGTTGTGGGAAGCAGCCACAAGGCGGCAGCATTATTGCGTTCTCAAGTCTTGTTACTAGGGGAACAGAGTCTTACTGGAGGTAGTGTTCTGAGCTTGTAAATTAGAGTGCAATATGCTGGGACAAGCCCCCAGAAGTTTATGTCTCCTAACTTATGTTTTTTTTTTTAAATTTAATTTCTATTTCTTATCGGAGTAAATTTGATTAGAGTGTTTTGATTGTCTGGCTGTACAGAATCTGCTCAATGATTCATACATATGTCTGTTCATCTTCGGATCCTGTTACCATGTATGTGATCACAGAATATATATTTTGAAGGTATTGGTGATTATATAATTCATATCGTTTATATGTTATATGTTTATATACATTTAACTTACATTAGTATATGTATGTTAACCCCATAGTCCTAACTTACCCATCCCCCCACCTTTCATTTTGGCTAACCATTAGTTTATTTGATAAGTCTGTGAGTGTCTTTTTCTGTGGAAATATGTTCATTGGTAGCAATCTTAAGAAAACTTGTATAAATGATATCATAGGATATTTGTCATACCCTTTTGACTTACTTAACCTTATATGATTTTTTCTAGGCTCAACTGTAGTCCTGAAAACAGCATTGTTCATTTTTCTCCCGAGGCTACTATTCCATTCTGTCCGTATACCACTTCTTCTTTGTCCATTCATCTGTTTATGGACCTTTTTTTTGCTTCCATATCTTGGCTATTTCAGTATTGTTGCAGTGCATATTTGCCTGCCTCTGTCTTTCCAATTTTGGTGGTCTTAGGTTATAGGCCCAAAAGGTGCCCTGCCGCATCATTTGGTAGCTCAATTTTTACCTTTTCAAGCAGCTCGATTCAGTTTGCGTTAGTGCTGTTTCCACTTTACATCCCACCAGCAGCTAGAAGGTACACAGATCTCTAAAACCCCTTCAGCATTTATAGTTTGTAGACATTTTGCTGATGGTAATGACTGGTGTGAGCTGAAACCTTTTTGAATTTGAATTTGTATGTGGCTAATAATTCCTTATACTAAGCTTTAGGCATGTACTTTTTTTCCTTTTCCTTTTTTTTTTTAAAGAGTGAGTACAACTCCCCTCCTCTTATTGACTTCTTGAAAAATTTCTCATGTGTTGGATTTTCTTGCCTATTCCCTACCCCAGGGCAATTTTTGAGGGCCTGTGTCATTTACAGCCCTGCAGTCCTTGGGACTCTATAAGCAACCATTGTCACTAGGTTTAAAGCTGCTGTTTTGGGAGACAGCCACAAGGCGGCAGCATTATTACGTTCTCAAGTCTTGTTACTAGGACAACACAGTCTTCCTGGAGGTAGTGTTCCGAGCTTGTAAATTAGAGTGCAATGTGCTGGGACAAGCCCCCAGAAGTTTATGTCTCCTTACTTATGTTTGTTTTTTAAATTTAATTTGTATTTTTTATCGGAGTAAATTTGATTAGAGTGTTTTGATTGTCTGGCTGTACAGAATCTGTTCAATGATTCACACATATGTCTGTTCATCTTCGGATCCTGTTACCATGTATGTGATTACAGAATGTATATTTTGAAGGTATTGGTGATTATATAATTCATATCATTTATATGTTATATGTTTATATACATTTAACTTATATTAGTATATGTATGTTAACCCCATAGTCCTAATTTACCCATCCTCCCACCTTTAATTTGGGTAACCATTAGTTTATTTGATAAGTCTGTGAGTGTCTTTTTCTGTGGAA
Organism: Balaenoptera physalus; assembly: GCF_965194825.1. NCBI lineage: Eukaryota > Metazoa > Chordata > Mammalia > Artiodactyla > Balaenopteridae > Balaenoptera > Balaenoptera physalus. The sequence continues at coordinate 191,229 of NW_028126584.1, read as the reverse complement.
ATATGTTCATTGGTAGCAATCTTAGGAAAACTTGTATAAATAATATCATAGGATATTTGTAATACCCTTTTGTCTTACTTAACCTTATATGATTATTTCTAGTCTCAACTCTAGTCCTGAAAACGGCATTGTTCATTTTTTTCCCGAGGCTACTCTTCCATTCTGTCCATATACCACTTCTTCTTTGTCCATTCACCTGTTTATGGACCTTTTTTTTGCTTCCATGTCTTTGCTATTTCAGTATTGTTGCAGTGCACATTTGCCTGCCTCTGTCTTTCCGATTCTGGTGGTCTTAGTTTATAGGCCCAAAAGGTGCCCTGCCGCATCATATGGTAGCTCAATTTTTACGTTTTCAAGCAGCTCGATTCAGTTTGCATTAGTGCTGTTACGACTTTATATCCCACCAGCAGCTAGAAGGTACACACTTCTCTAAAACCCCTTCAGCATTTATAGTTTGTAGACTTTTTGCTGATGGTCATGACTGGTGTGAGCTGAAACCTTTTTGGAGGTTGGATACGCATGTGGCTAATAATTCCTTATGCTGAGCTTTAGGCATGTCCTATTTTTTCTTTTCCTTTTTTTTAAAAAGAGTGAGTACAACTTCCCTCCTCTTATTGATTTCTTGAAAAGTTTCTTATGTGTTGAATTTTCTTGCCTATTCCCTACCCCAGGGCATTTTTTGAGTGCCTGTGTCATTTACAACCGTGCAGTCCTTGTGACTATATAAGCAACCATTGGCACTGGGTTTAAAGGTGCTGTTTTTGGAGACAGCCACAAGGCGGCAGCATTATTACGTTCTCAAGTCTTGTTACTAGGAGAACAGAGTCTTCCTGGAGGTAGTGTTCTGAGCTTGTAAATTAGAGTGCAATATGCTGGGACAAGCCCCCAGAAGTTTATGTCTCCTAACTTATGTTTTTTTTTTAAATTTAATTTCTATTTCTTATCGGAGTAAATTTGATTAGAGTGTTTTGATTGTCTGGCTGTACAGAATCTGCTCAATGATTCATACATATGTCTGTTCATCTTCGGATCCTGTTACCATGTATGTGATCACAGAATATATATTTTGAAGGTATTGGTGATTATATAATTCATATCGTTTATATGTTATATGTTTATATACATTTAACTTACATTAGTATATGTATGTTAACCCCATAGTCCTAACTTACCCATCCCCCCACCTTTCATTTTGGCTAACCATTAGTTTATTTGATAAGTCTGTGAGTGTCTTTTTCTGTGGAAATATGTTCATTGGTAGCAATCTTAAGAAAACTTGTATAAATGATATCATAGGATATTTGTCATACCCTTTTGACTTACTTAACCTTATATGATTTTTTCTAGGCTCAACTGTAGTCCTGAAAACAGCATTGTTCATTTTTCTCCCGAGGCTACTATTCCATTCTGTCCGTATACCACTTCTTCTTTGTCCATTCATCTGTTTATGGACCTTTTTTTTGCTTCCATATCTTGGCTATTTCAGTATTGTTGCAGTGCACATTTGTCTGCCTCTGTCTTTCCGATTCTGGTGGTCTTAGGTTATAGGCCCAAAAGGTGCCCTGCCGCATCATATGGTAGCTCAATTATTACGTTTTCAAGCAGCTCGATTCAGTTTGCATTAGTGATGTTACGACTTTATATCCCACCAGCAGCTAGAAGGTACACACTTCTCTAAAACCCCTTCAGCATTTATAGTTTGTAGACTTTTTGCTGATGGTCATGACTGGTGTGAGGTGAAACCTTTTTGGAGGTTGGATAGCATGTGGCTAATAATTCCTTATGCTGAGCTTTAGGCATGTCCTATTTTTTCTTTTCCTTTTTTTTAAAAAGAGTGAGTACAACTTCCCTCCTCTTATTGATTTCTTGAAAAGTTTCTTATGTGTTGAATTTTCTTGCCTATTCCCTACCCCAGGGCATTTTTTGAGTGCCTGTGTCATTTACAACCGTACAGTCCTTGTGACTATATAAGCAACCATTGGCACTGGGTTTAAAGGTGCTGTTTTTGGAGACAGCCACAAGGCGGCAGCATTATTACGTTCTCAAGTCTTGTTACTAGGACAACAGAGTCTTCCTGGAGGTAGTGTTCCGAGCTTGTAAATTAGAGTGCAATGTGCTGGGACAAGCCCCCAGAAGTTTATGTCTCCTAACTTATGTTTGCTTTTTAAATTTAATTTCTATTTCTTATCAGAGTCAATTTGATTAGAGTGTTTTGATTGTCTGGCTGTACAGAATCTGCTCAATGATTCATACATATGTCTGTTCATCTTCGGATCCTGCTACCATGTACGTGATTACAGAATGTATATTTTAAAGCTATTGGTGATGATATAATGCATATAGTTTATATGTGATATGTTTATATACATTTAACATACATTAGTATATGTATGTTAACCCCATAGTCCTAATTTACCTATTCTCCCACCTTTCATTTTGGCTAACCATTAGTTTATTTGATTAGTCTGTGAGTGTCTTTTTCTGTGGAAATATGTTCATGGGTAGCAATCTTAGGATAACTTTTATAAATGATATCGTAGGATATTTGTCATACCCTTTTGACTTACTTAACCTTATATAATTATTTCTAGTCTCAACTGTAGTCCTGGAAACGGCAATGTTCATTTTTTTTCCGAGGCTACTATTCCATTTGGTACGTATACCACTTCGTCTTTGTCCATTCATCTGTTTATGGACCTTTTTTTTGCTTCCATGTCTTGGCTATTTCAGTATTGCTGCAGTGCACATTTGCCTGCCTCTGTCTTTCCGAATCTGGTGGTCTTAGGATATAGGCCCAAAAGGTGCCCTGCCGCATCATATGGTTGCTCAATTTTTACGTTTTCAAGCAGCTCGATTCAGGTTGCGTTACTGCTGTTACCACTTTACATCCCCCCAGCAGCTAGAAGGTACACAGTTCTCTACAACCCCTTCACCATTTATAGTTTGTAGACTTTTTCCTGATGGTCATGACTGGTGTCAGCTGAAACCTTTTTGAATTTGAAATTGCATGTTAGTAATAATTCCTTATACTGAGCTTTAGGCATGTCCTATTTTTTCTTTTCCTTTTTTTTTAAAGAGTGAGTACAACTTCCCTCCTCTTATTGACTTCTTGAAAAGTTTCTCATGTGTTGAATTTTCTTGCCTATTCCCTTGCCCAGGGCATTTTTTGAGGGCAGGTGTCATTTAGAGCCCTGCAGTCCTTGTGACTATTAAGCAACCATTGGCACTGGGTTTAAAGCTGCTGTTGTGGGAAACAGCCACAAGGCGGCAGCATTATTACGTTCTCAACTCTTGTTACTAGGGCAACAGAGTCTTCCTGGAGGTAGTTTTCCAAGGTTGTAAATTAGAGTGGAGTGTTCTGGGAGAAGTCCCCAGAAGTTTATGTCTCCTAACTTATGTTTGCTTTTTAAATTTAATTTCTATTTCTTATCGGAGTAAATTTGATTAGAGTGTTTTTATTGTTTGACTGTACAGAATCTGCTCAATGATTCATACATATATCTGTTCATCTTCGGAACCTGTTAGCATGTATGTGATTACAGAATGTATATTTTAAAGGTATTGGTGATTATATTATTTATATAGTTTATATATTATATGTTTATATACATTTAACATACATTAGTATATGTATGTTAACCCCATTGTCCTAATTTACCCATCCTCCCACCTTTCATTTTGGCTAACCATTAGTTTATTTGATAAGTCTGTGAGTGTCTTTTTCTGTGGAAATATGTTCATTGGTAGCAATCTTAGGATAACATGTATTAATGATATCATAGGATATTTGTCATACCCTTTTGACTTACTTAACCTTATATGATTATTTCTAGGCTCAACTCTAGTCCTGAAAACGGCATTGTTCATTTTTTTCCAGAGGCTACTATTCCATTTGGTACGTGTACCATTGCGTCTTTGTCCATTCATCTGTTTATGGACCTTTTTTTTGCTTCCATGTCTTGGCTATTTCAATATGGTTGCAGTGCACATTTGCCTGCCTCTGTCTTTCCGAATCCAGTTGTCTTAGGTTATAGGCCCAAAATGTGCCCTGCCGCATCATATGGTAGCTCAATGTTTACCTTTTCAAGCAGTTCGATTCAGTTTGCGTTAGTGCTGTTTCCACTTTACATCCCACCAGCAGCTAGAAGGTACACAGATCTCTAAAACCCCTTCAGCATTTATAGTTTGTAGACATTTTGCTGATGGTAATGACTGGTGTGAGCTGAAACCTTTTTGAATTTGAATTTGTATGTGGCTAATAATTCCTTATACTAAGCTTTAGGCATGTCCTGTTTTTTCTTTTCCTTTTTTTTTTAAAGAGTGAGTACAACTTCCCTCCTCTTATTGACTTCTTGGAAATTTCTCATGTGTTGAATGTTCTTGCCAATTCCCTACCCCAGGGCATATTTTGAGGGCTTGTGTCATTTACAGCCCTGCAGTCCTTGTGACTATATAAGCAATCATTGGCACTGGGTTTAAAGTGCTGTTGTGGGAAGCAGCCGCAAGGCGGCAGCATTATTGCGTTCTCAAGTCTTGTTACTAGGACAACAGAGTCTTCCTGGAGGTAGTGTTCCGAGCTTGTAAATTAGAGTGCAATGTGCTGGGACAAGCCCCCAGAAGTTTTTGTCTCCTTACTTATGTTTGATTTTTAAATTTAATTTGTCTTTCTTATCGGAGTAAATTTGATTAGAGTGTTTTGATTGTCTGGCTGTACAGAATCTGCTCAATGATTCACACATATGTCTGTTCATCTTCGGATCCTGTTACCATGTATGTGATTACAGAATGTATATTTTGAAGGTATTGGTGAATATATAATTCATATCATTTATATGTTATATGTTTATATACATTTAACTTACATTAGTATATGTATGTTAACCCCATAGTCCTAATTTACCCATCCTCCCACCTTTCATTTTGGCTAACCATTAGTTTATTTGATAAGTCTGTGAGTGTCTTTTTCTGTGGAAATATGTTCATTGGTAGCAATCTTAGGAAAACTTGTATAAATAATATCATAGGATATTTGTAATACCCTTTTGTCTTACTTAACCTTATATGATTATTTCTAGTCTCAACTCTAGTCCTGAAAACGGCATTGTTCATTTTTCTCCCGAGGCTTCTATTCCATTTGGTACGTGTACCATTTCGTCTTTGTCCATTCATCTGTTTATGGACCTTTTTTTTGCTTCCATGTCTTGGCTATTTCAATATTGTTGCAGTGCACATTTGCCTGCCTCTGTCTTTCCGAATCCAGTTGTCTTAGGTAATAGGCCCAAAATGTGCCCTGCCGCATCATATGGTAGCTCAATGTTTACCTTTTCAAGCAGCTCGATTCAGTTTGCGTTACTGCTGTTACCACTTTACATCCCACCAGCAGCTAGAAGGTACACAGTTCTCTAAAACCCCTTCAGCATTTATAGTTTGTAGACTTTTTGCTGATGGTCATGACTGGTGTGACCTGAAACCTTTTTGGAGGTTGGATACGCATGTGGCTAATAATTCCTTATGCTGAGCTTTAGGCATGTCCTTTTTTTCTTTTCCTTTTTTTTTTAAAGAGTGACTACAACTTCCCTCCTCTTATTGACTTCTTGAAAATTTCTCATGTGTTGAATTTTCTTGCCAATTCCATACCCCAGGGCATTTTTTGAGGGCCTGTGTCTTTTACAGCCCTGCAGTCCTTGTGACTATATAAGCAACCATTGGCACTGGGTTTAAAGCTACCGTTGTGGGAAGCACCCACAAGGCGGCAGCATTATTACGTTCTCAAGTCTTGTTACTAGGACAACACAGTCTTCCTGGAGGTAGTGTTCCGAGCTTGTAAATTAGAGTGCAATGTGCTGGGACAAGCCCCCAGAAGTTTATGTCTCCTAACTTATGTTTGTTTTTTAAATTTAATTTCTATTTCTTATCGGAGTAAATTTGATTAGAGTGTTGTGGTTTTCTGGCTGTACAGAATCTGCTCAATGATTCATACATATGTCTGTTCATCTTCGAACCTGTTAGCATGTATGTGATTACAGAATGTATATTTTAAATGTATTGGTGATTATATAATTTATATATTTCATATGTTATATGTTTATATACATTTAACATACATTAGTATATGTATTTTAACCCCATAGTCCTAATTTACCCATCCTCCCACCTTTCATTTTGGCTAGCCATTAGTTTATTTGATAAGTCTGTGAGTGTCTTTTTCTGTGGAAATATGTTCATTGGTAGCAATCTTAGGATAACATGTATAAATGATGTCATAGGATATTTGTCATACCCTTTTGACTTACTTAACCTTATATGATTATTTCTAGGCTCAACTGTAGTCCTGAAAACGGCATTGTTCATTTTTTTCCCGAGGCTACTATTCCATTTGGTACGTATCCCACTTCGTCTTTGTCCATTCATCTGTTTATGGACCTTTTTTTTTGCTTCCATGTCTTGGCTATTTCAATATTGTTGCAAGGCACATTTGCCTGCCTCTCTCTTTCCGAATCTGGTGGTCTTAGGTTATAGGCCCAAAAGGTGCCCTGCCGCACCATATGGTAACTCAATTTTTACCTTTTCAAGCAGCTCGATTCAGTTTGCGTTACTGCTGTTACCACTTTACATCCCACCAGCAGCTAGAAGGTACACACTTCTCTAAAACCCCTTCAGCATTTATTGTTTGTAGACTTTTTGCTGATGGTCATGACTGGAGTGAGCTGAAACCTTTTTGAATTTGAATTTGCATGTGGCTAATACTTCCTTATACTGAGCTTTAGGCATGTCCTTTTTTTCTTTTCCTTTTTTTTTTAAAGAGTGAGTACAACTTCCCTCCTCTTAGTGACTTCTTGAAAATTTCTCATGTGTTGAATTTCCTTGCCTATTCCCTACTCCAGGGCATTTTTTGAGGGCCTGTGTCTTTTACAGCCCTGCAGTCCTTGTGACTATATAAGCAACCATTGGTACTGGGTTTAAAGCTACTGTTGTGGGAAGCAGCCACAAGGCGGCAGCATTATTACGTTCTCAAGTCTTGTTACTAGGACAACACAGTCTTCCTGGAGGTAGTGTTCCGAGCCTGTAAATTAGAGTGCAATGTCCTGGGACAAGCCCCCAGAAGTTTATGTCTCCTAACTTATGTTTGTTTTTTAAATTTAATTTCTATTTCTTATCGGAGTAAATTTGATTAGAGTGTTGTGGTTTTCTGGCTGTACAGAATCTGCTCAATGATTCATACATATGTCTGTTCATCTTCGGATCCTGTTACCATGTATGTGATTACAGAATGTATATTTTGAAGGTATTGGTGAATATATAATTCATATCATTTATATGTTATATGTTTATATACATTTAACATACATTAGTATATGTATGTTAACCCCATAGTTCTAATTTACCCATCCTCCCACCTTTCATTTTGGCTAACCATTAGTTTATATGATAAGTCTGTGAGTGTCTTTTTCTGTGGAAATATGTTCATTGGTAGCAATCTTAGGATAACATGTATAAATGATATCATAGGATATTTGTCATACCCTTTTGACTTACTTAACCTTATATGATTATTTCTAGGCTCAACTCTAGTCCTAAAAACAGCATTGTTCATTTTTTTCCAGAGGCTACTATTCCATTTGGTACGTATACCATTTCGTCTTTGTCCATTCATCTGTTTATGGACCTTTTTTTGCTTCCATGTCTTGGCTATTTCAGTATTGTTGCAGTGCACATTTGCCTGCCTCTGTCTTTCCGATTCTGGTGGTCTTAGGTTATAGGCCCAAAAGCTGCCCTGCCGCATCGTATGGTAACTCAATTTTTACCTTTTCAAGCAGCTCCATTCAGTTTGCATTAGTGGTATTACTTCTTTACATCCCACCAGCAGCTAGAAGGTACACATTCCTCTAAAACCCCTTCAGCATTTATAGTTTGTAGACTTTTTGATGATGGTCATGAGTGGTGTTACCTGAAACCTTTTTGAATTTGAATTTGCATGTGGCTAATAATTCCTTATACTGAGCTTTAGGCATGTCATTTTTTTCTTTTCCTTTTGTTTTAAAGAGTGAGTACAACTTCCCTCCTCTTATTGACTTCTTGAAAAGTTTCTCATGTGTTGAATTTTTTTGCCTATTCCCTACCCCAGGGCATTTTTTGAAGGCAGGTGTCATTTAGAGCCCTTCAGTCCTTGTGACTATTAAGCAACCTTTGGCACTGGGTTTACAGCTGCTGTTGTGGGAAACAGCCACAAGGCGGCAGCATTATTACGTTCTCAACTCTTGTTACTAGGGCAACAGAGTCTTCCTGGAGGTAGTTTTCCAAGGTTGTAAATTAGAGTGGAATGTGCTGGGACAAGCCCCCAGAAGTTTATGTCTCCTATCTTATGTTTGCTTTTTAAATTTAATTTCTATTTCTTATCGGAGAAAATTTGATTAGAGTGTTTTGATTGGCTGTACAGAATCTGTTCAATGATTCATACATATATCTGTTCATCTTCGGAACCTGTTATCAAGTATGTGATTACAGAATATATATTTTGAAGGTATTGGTGATTATATAATTCATATCGTTTATATGTTATATGTTTATATACATTTAACTTACATTAGTATATGTATGTTAACCCCATAGTCTTAACTTACCCATCCCCCCACCTTTCATTTTGGCTAACCATTCGTTTATTTGATAAGTCTGTGAGTGTCTTTTTCTGTGGAAATATGTTCATTGGTAGCAATCTTAAGAAAACTTGTATAAATGATATCATAGGATATTTGTCATACCCTTTTGACTTACTTAACCTTATATGATTTTTTCTAGGCTCAACTGTAGTCCTGAAAACAGCATTGTTCATTTTTCTCCCGAGGCTACTATTCCATTCTGTCCGTATACCACTTCTTCTTTGTCCATTCATCTGTTTATGGACCTTTTTTTTGCTTCCATATCTTGGCTATTTCAGTATTGTTGCAGTGCATATTTGCCTGCCTCTGTCTTTCCAATTTTGGTGGTCTTAGGTTATACGCCCAAAATGTGCCCTGCTGCATCATTTGGTAGCTCAATTTTTACCTTTTGAAGCAGCTCGATTCAGTTTGCGTTAGTGCTGTTTCCACTTTACATCCCACCAGCAGCTAGAAGGTACACAGATCTCTAAAACCCCTTCAGCATTTATAGTTTGTAGACATTTTGCTGATGGTAATGACTGGTGTGAGCTGAAACCTTTTTGAATTTGAATTTGTATGTGGCTAATAATTCCTTATACTAAGCTTTAGGCATGTCCTTTTTTTTCTTTTCCTTTTTTTTTTAAAGAGTGAGTACAACTTCCCTCCTCTTATTGACTTCTTGGAAATTTCTCATGTGTTGAATGTTCTTGCCAATTCCCTACCCCAGGGCATATTTTGAGGGCTTGTGTCATTTACAGCCCTGCAGTCCTTGTGACTATATAAGCAATCATTGGCACTGGGTTTAAAGTGCTGTTGTGGGAAGCAGCCACAAGGCGGCAGCATTATTGCGTTCTCAAGTCTTGTTACTAGGAGAACAGAGTCTTACTGGAGGTAGTGTTCTGAGCTTGTAAATTAGAGTGCAATATGCTGGGACAAGCCCCCAGAAGTTTATATCTCCTAACTTATGTTTTTTTTTTAAATTTAATTTCTATTTCTTATCGGAGTAAATTTGATTAGAGTGTTTTGATTGTCTGGCTGTACAGAATCTGCTCAATGATTCATACATATGTCTGTTCATCTTCGGATCCTGTTACCATGTATGTGATCACAGAATATATATTTTGAAGGTATTGGTGATTATATAATTCATATCGTTTATATGTTATATGTTTATATACATTTAACTTACATTAGTATATGTATGTTAACCCCATAGTCCTAACTTACCCATCCCCCCACCTTTCATTTTGGCTAACCATTAGTTTATTTGATAAGTCTGTGAGTGTCTTTTTCTGGGGAAATATGTTCATTGGTAGCAATCTTAAGAAAACTTGTATAAATGATATCATAGGATATTTGTCATACCCTTTTGACTTACTTAACCTTATATGATTTTTTCTAGGCTCAACTGTAGTCCTGAAAACAGCATTGTTCATTTTTCTCCCGAGGCTACTATTCCATTTTGTCCGTATACCACTTCTTCTTTGTCCATTCATCTGTTTATGGACTTTTTTTTGCTTCCATATCTTGGCTATTTCAGTATTGTTGCAGTGCATATTTGCCTGCCTCTGTCTTTCCAATTTTGGTGGTCTTAGGTTATAGGCCCAAAAGGTGCCCTGCCGCATCATTTGGTAGCTCAATTTTTACCTTTTCAAGCAGCTCGATTCAGTTTGCGTTAGTGCTGTTTCCACTTTACATCCCACCAGCAGCTAGAAGGTACACAGATCTCTAAAACCCCTTCAGCATTTATAGTTTGTAGACATTTTGCTGATGGTAATGACTGGTGTGAGCTGAAACCTTTTTGAATTTGAATTTATATGTGGCTAATAATTCCTTATACTAAGCTTTAGGCATGTCCTTTTTTTTCTTTTCCTTTTTTTTTTTAAAGAGTGAGTACAACTTCCCTCCTCTTATTGACTTCTTGAAAAATTTCTCATGTGTTGGATTTTCTTGCCTATTCCCTACCCCAGGGCAATTTTTGAGGGCCTGTATCATTTACAGCCCTGCAGTCCTTGTGACTATATAAGCAACCATTGTCATTGGGTTTAAAGCTGCTGTTTTGGGAGACAGCCACAAGGCGGCAGCATTATTACGTTCTCAAGCCTTGTTACTAGGACAACAGAGTGTTCCTGGAGGTAGTGTTCCGAGCTTGTAAATTAGAGTGCAATGTGCTGGGACAAGCCCACAGAAGTTTATGTCTCCTTACTTATGTTTGTTTTTTAAATTTAAGTTGTCTTTCTTATCGGAGTAAATTTGATTAGAGTGTTTTGATTGTCTGGCTGTACAGAATCTGCTCAATGATTCACACATATGTCTGTTCATCTTCGGATCCTGTTACCATGTATGTGATTACAGAATGTATATTTTGAAGGTATTGGTGAATATATAATTCATATCATTTATATGTTATATGTTTATATACATTTAACTTACATTAGTATATGTATGTTAACCCCATAGTCCTAATTTACCCATCCTCCCACCTTTCATTTTGGCTAACCAGTAGTTTATTTGATAAGTCTGTGAGTGTCTTTTTCTGTGGAAATATGTTCATTGGTAGCAATCTTAGGAAAACTTGTATAAATAATATCATAGGATATTTGTAATACCCTTTTGTCTTACTTAACCTTATATGATTATTTCTAGTCTCAACTCTAGTCCTGAAAACGGCATTGTTCATTTTTTTCCCGAGGCTACTCTTCCATTCTGTCCATATACCACTTCTTCTTTGTCCATTCACCTGTTTATGGACCTTTTTTTTGCTTCCATGTCTTTGCTATTTCAGTATTGTTGCAGTGCACATTTGCCTGCCTCTGTCTTTCCGATTCTGGTGGTCTTAGGTTATAGGCCCAAAAGGTGCCCTGCCGCATCATATGGTAGTTCAATTTTTACGTTTTCAAGCAGCTCGATTCAGTTTGCATTAGTGCTGTTACAACTTTATATCCCACCAGCAGCTAGAAGGTACACACTTCTCTAAAACCCCTTCAGCATTTATAGTTTGTAGACTTTTTGCTGATGGTCATGACTGGTGTGAGCTGAAACCTTTTTGGAGGTTGGATACGCATGTGGCTAATAATTCCTTATGCTGAGCTTTAGGCATGTCCTATTTTTTCTTTTCCTTTTTTTTAAAAAGAGTGAGTACAACTTCCTTCCTCTTATTGATTTCTTGAAAAGTTTCTTATGTGTTGAATTTTCTTGCCTATTCCCTACCCCAGGGCATTTTTTGAGTGCCTGTGTCATTTACAACCGTACAGTCCTTGTGACTATATAAGCAACCATTGGCACTGTGTTTAAAGGTGCTGTTTTTGGAGACAGCCACAAGGCGGCAGCATTATTACGTTCTCAAGTCTTGTTACTAGGACAACAGAGTCTTCCTGGAGGTAGTGTTCCGAGCTTTTAAATTAGAGTGCAATGTGCTGGGACAAGCCCCCAGAAGTTTATGTCTCCTTACTTATGTTTGTTTTTTAAATTTAATTTGTATTTTTTATCGGAGTAAATTTGATTAGAGTGTTTTGATTGTCTGGCTCTACAGAATCTGTTCAATGATTCATACATATGTCTGTTCATCTTCGGATCCTGTTACCATGTATGTGATTACAGAATGTATATTTTGAAGGTATTGGTGATTATACAATTCATATCATTTATATGTTATATGTTTATATACATTTAACTTACATTAGTATATGTATGTTAACCCCATAGTCCTAATTTACCCATCCCCCCACCTTTCATTTTGGCTAACCATTAGTTTATTTGATAAGTCTGTGAGTGTCTTTTTCTGTGGAAATATGTTCATTGGTAGCAATCTTAGGATAACATGTATAAATGATATCATAGGATATTTGTCATACCCTTTTGACTTACTTAACCTTATATGATTATTTCTAGGCTCAACTCTAGTCCTGAAAACAGCATTGTTCATTTTTTTCCAGAGGCTACTATTCCATTTGGTACGTATACCATTTCGTCTTTGTTCATTCATCTGTTTATGGACCTTTTTTTGCTTCCATGTCTTGGCTATTTCAGTATTGTTGCAGTGCACATTTGCCTGCCTCTGTCTTTCCGATTCTGGTGGTCTTAGGTTATAGGCCCAAAAGGTGCCCTGCCGCATCGTATGGTAACTCAATTTTTACCTTTTCAAGCAGCTCCATTCAGTTTGCATTAGTGGTATTACTTCTTTACATCCCACCAGCAGCTAGAAGGTACACATTCCTCTAAAACCCCTTCAGCATTTATAGTTTGTAGACTTTTTGATGATGGTCATGACTGGTGTTACCTGAAACCTTTTTGAATTTGAATTTGCATGTGGCTAATAATTCCTTATACTGAGCTTTAGGCATGTCATTTTTTTCTTTTCCTTTTGTTTTAAAGAGTGAGTACAACTTCCCTCCTCTTATTGACTTCTTGAAAAGTTTCTCATGTGTTGAATTTTTTTGCCTATTCCCTACCCCAGGGCATTTTTTGAAGGCAGGTGTCATTTAGAGCCCTTCAGTCCTTGTGACTATTAAGCAACCTTTGGCACTGGGTTTAAAGCTGCTGTTGTGGGAAACAGCCACAAGGCGGCAGCATTATTACGTTCTCAAGTCTTGTTACTAGGACAACACAGTCTTCCTGGAGGTAGTGTTCCGAGCTTGTAAATTAGAGTGCAATGTGCTGGGACAAGCCCCCAGAAGTTTATGTCTCCTAACTTATGTTTGTTTTTTAAATTTAATTTCTATTTCTTATCGGAGTAAATTTGATTAGAGTGTTGTGGTTTTCTGGCTGTACAGAATCTGCTCAATGATTCATACATATGTCTGTTCATCTTCGAACCTGTTAGCATGTATGTGATTACAGAATGTATATTTTAAAGGTATTGGTGATTATATAATTTATATATTTCATATGTTATATGTTTATATACATTTAACATACATTAGTATATGTATTTTAACCCCATAGTCCTAATTTACCCATCCTCCCACCTTTCATTTTGGCTAGCCATTAGTTTATTTGATAAGTCTGTGAGTGTCTTTTTCTGTGGAAATATGTTCATTGGTAGCAATCTTAGGATAACATGTATAAATGATGTCATAGGATATTTGTCATACCCTTTTGACTTACTTAACCTTATATGATTATTTCTAGGCTCAACTGTAGTCCTGAAAACGGCATTGTTCATTTTTTTCCCGAGGCTACTATTCCATTTGGTACGTATCCCACTTCTTCTTTGTCCATTCATCTGTTTATGGACCTTTTTTTTTGCTTCCATGTCTTGGCTATTTCAGTATTGTTGCAGTGCACATTTGCCTGCCTCTGTCTTTCCGATTCTGGTGGTCTTAGGTTATAGGCCCAAAAGGTGCCCTGCCGCATCATATGGTAGCTCAATTTTTACGTTTTCAAGCAGCTCGATTCAGTTTGCATTAGTGCTGTTACGACTTTATATCCCACCAGCAGCTAGAAGGTACACACTTCTCTAAAACCCCTTCAGCATTTATAGTTTGTAGACTTTTTGCTGATGGTCATGACTGGTGTGAGCTGAAACCTTTTTGGAGGTTGGATACGCATGTGGCTAATAATTCCTTATGCTGAGCTTTAGGCATGTCCTATTTTTTCTTTTCCTTTTTTTTAAAATGAGTGAGTACAACTTCCCTCCTCTTATTGATTTCTTGAAAAGTTTCTTATGTGTTGAATTTTCTTGCCTATTCCCTACCCCAGGGCATTTTTTGAGTGCCTGTGTCATTTACAACCGTGCAGTCCTTGTGACTATATAAGCAACCATTGGCACTGGGTTTAAAGGTGCTGTTTTTGGAGACAGCCACAAGGCGGCAGCATTATTACGTTCTCAAGTCTTGTTACTAGGACAACAGAGTCTTCCTGGAGGTAGTGTTCCGAGCTTTTAAATTAGAGTGCAATGTGCTGGGACAAGCCCCCAGAAGTTTATGTCTCCTTACTTATGTTTGTTTTTTAAATTTAATTTGTATTTTTTATCGGAGTAAATTTGATTAGAGTGTTTTGATTGTCTGGCTGTACAGAATGTGTTCAATGATTCATACATATATCTGTTCATCTTCGGAACCTGTTAGCATGTATGTGATTACAGAATGTATATTTTAAAGGTATTGGTGATTATATTATTTATATAGTTTATATATTATATGTTTATATACATTTAACATACATTAGTATATGTATGTTAACCCCATTGTCCTAATTTACCCATCCTCCCACCTTTCATTTTGGCTAACCATTAGTTTATTTGATAAGTCTGTGAGTGTCTTTTTCTGTGGAAATATGTTCATTGGTAGCAATCTTAGGATAACATGTATTAATGATATCATAGGATATTTGTCATACCCTTTTGACTTACTTAACCTTATATGATTATTTCTAGGCTCAACTCTAGTCCTGAAAACGGCATTGTTCATTTTTTTCCAGAGGCTTCTATTCCATTTGGTACGTGTACCATTTCGTCTTTGTCCATTCATCTGTTTATGGACCTTTTTTTTGCTTCCATGTCTTGGCTATTTCAATATTGTTGCAGTGCACATTTGCCTGCCTCTGTCTTTCCGAATCCAGTTGTCTTAGGTTATAGGCCCAAAATGTGCCCTGCCGCATCATATGGTAGCTCAATGTTTACCTTTTCAAGCAGCTCGATTCAGTTTGCGTTACTGCTGTTACCACTTTACATCCCACCAGCAGCTAGAAGGTACACAGTTCTCTAAAACCCCTTCAGCATTTATAGTTTGTAGACTTTTCGCTGATGGTCATGACTGGTGTGAGCTGAAACCTTTTTGGAGGTTGGATACGCATGTGGCTAATAATTCCTTATGCTGAGCTTTAGGCATGTCCTTTTTTTCTTTTCCTTTTTTTTTAAAGAGTGACTACAACTTCCCTCCTCTTATTGACTTCTTGAAAATTTCTCATGTGTTGAATTTTCTTGCCAATTCCATACCCCAGGGCATTTTTTGAGGGCCTGTGTCTTTTACAGCCCTGCAGTCCTTGTGACTATATAAGCAACCATTGGCACTGGGTTTAAAGCTACTGTTGTGGGAAGCAGCCACAAGGCGGCAGCATTATTACGTTCTCAAGTCTTGTTACTAGGACAACACAGTCTTCCTGGAGGTAGTGTTCCGAGCTTGTAAATTAGAGTGCAATGTGCTGGGACAAGCCCCCAGAAGTTTATGTCTCCTAACTTATGTTTGTTTTTTAAATTTAATTTCTATTTCTTATCGGAGTAAATTTGATTAGAGTGTTGTGGTTTTCTGGCTGTACAGAATCTGCTCAATGATTCATACATATGTCTGTTCATCTTCGAACCTGTTAGCATGTATGTGATTACAGAATGTATATTTTAAAGGTATTGGTGATTATATAATTTATATATTTCATATGTTATATGTTTATATACATTTAACATACATTAGTATATGTATTTTAACCCCATAGTCCTAATTTACCCATCCTCCCACCTTTCATTTTGGCTAGCCATTAGTTTATTTGATAAGTCTGTGAGTGTCTTTTTCTGTGGAAATATGTTCATTGGTAGCAATCTTAGGATAACATGTATAAATGATGTCATAGGATATTTGTCATACCCTTTTGACTTACTTAACCTTATATGATTATTTCTAGGCTCAACTGTAGTCCTGAAAACGGCATTGTTCATTTTTTTCCCGAGGCTACTATTCCATTTGGTACGTATCCCACTTCGTCTTTGTCCATTCATCTGTTTATGGACCTTTTTTTTTGCTTCCATGTCTTGGCTATTTCAATATTGTTGCAAGGCACATTTGCCTGCCTCTCTCTTTCCGAATCTGGTGGTCTTAGGTTATAGGCCCAAAAGGTGCCCTGCCGCACCATATGGTAACTCAATTTTTACCTTTTCAAGCAGCTCGATTCAGTTTGCGTTACTGCTGTTACCACTTTACATCCCACCAGCAGCTAGAAGGTACACACTTCTCTAAAACCCCTTCAGCATTTATTGTTTGTAGACTTTTTGCTGATGGTCATGACTGGAGTGAGCTGAAACCTTTTTGAATTTGAATTTGCATGTGGCTAATACTTTCTTATACTGAGCTTTAGGCATGTCCTTTTTTTCTTTTCCTTTTTTTTTTAAAGAGTGAGTACAACTTCCCTCCTCTTAGTGACTTCTTGAAAATTTCTCATGTGTTGAATTTCCTTGCCTATTCCCTACTCCAGGGCATTTTTTGAGGGCCTGTGTCTTTTACAGCCCTGCAGTCCTTGTGACTATATAAGCAACCATTGGTACTGGGTTTAAAGCTACTGTTGTGGGAAGCAGCCACAAGGCGGCAGCATTATTACGTTCTCAAGTCTTGTTACTAGGACAACACAGTCTTCCTGGAGGTAGTGTTCCGAGCCTGTAAATTAGAGTGCAATGTCCTGGGACAAGCCCCCAGAAGTTTATGTCTCCTAACTTATGTTTGTTTTTTAAATTTAATTTCTATTTCTTATCGGAGTAAATTTGATTAGAGTGTTGTGGTTTTCTGGCTGTACAGAATCTGCTCAATGATTCATACATATGTCTGTTCATCTTCGGATCCTGTTACCATGTATGTGATTACAGAATGTATATTTTGAAGGTATTGGTGAATATATAATTCATATCATTTATATGTTATATGTTTATATACATTTAACATACATTAGTATATGTATGTTAACCCCATAGTTCTAATTTACCCATCCTCCCACCTTTCATTTTGGCTAATCATTAGTTTATATGATAAGTCTGTGAGTGTCTTTTTCTGTGGAAATATGTTCATTGGTAGCAATCTTAGGATAACATGTATAAATGATATCATAGGATATTTGTCATACCCTTTTGACTTACTTAACCTTATATGATTATTTCTAGGCTCAACTCTAGTCCTAAAAACAGCATTGTTCATTTTTTTCCAGAGGCTACTATTCCATTTGGTACGTATACCATTTCGTCTTTGTCCATTCATCTGTTTATGGACCTTTTTTTGCTTCCATGTCTTGGCTATTTCAGTATTGTTGCAGTGCACATTTGCCTGCCTCTGTCTTTCCGATTCTGGTGGTCTTAGGTTATAGGCCCAAAAGCTGCCCTGCCGCATCGTATGGTAACTCAATTTTTACCTTTTCAAGCAGCTCCATTCAGTTTGCATTAGTGGTATTACTTCTTTACATCCCACCAGCAGCTAGAAGGTACACATTCCTCTAAAACCCCTTCAGCATTTATAGTTTGTAGACTTTTTGATGATGGTCATGAGTGGTGTTACCTGAAACCTTTTTGAATTTGAATTTGCATGTGGCTAATAATTCCTTATACTGAGCTTTAGGCATGTCATTTTTTTCTTTTCCTTTTGTTTTAAAGAGTGAGTACAACTTCCCTCCTCTTATTGACTTCTTGAAAAGTTTCTCATGTGTTGAATTTTTTTGCCTATTCCCTACCCCAGGGCATTTTTTGAAGGCAGGTGTCATTTAGAGCCCTTCAGTCCTTGTGACTATTAAGCAACCTTTGGCACTGGGTTTACAGCTGCTGTTGTGGGAAACAGCCACAAGGCGGCAGCATTATTACGTTCTCAACTCTTGTTACTAGGGCAACAGAGTCTTCCTGGAGGTAGTTTTCCAAGGTTGTAAATTAGAGTGGAATGTGCTGGGACAAGCCCCCAGAAGTTTATGTCTCCTATCTTATGTTTGCTTTTTAAATTTAATTTCTATTTCTTATCGGAGTAAATTTGATTAGAGTGTTTTGATTGGCTGTACAGAATCTGTTCAATGATTCATACATATATCTGTTCATCTTCGGAACCTGTTATCAAGTATGTGATTACAGAATATATATTTTGAAGGTATTGGTGATTATATAATTCATATCGTTTATATGTTATATGTTTATATACATTTAACTTACATTAGTATATGTATGTTAACCCCATAGTCTTAACTTACCCATCCCCCCACCTTTCATTTTGGCTAACCATTCGTTTATTTGATAAGTCTGTGAGTGTCTTTTTCTGTGGAAATATGTTCATTGGTAGCAATCTTAAGAAAACTTGTATAAATGATATCATAGGATATTTGTCATACCCTTTTGACTTACTTAACCTTATATGATTTTTTCTAGGCTCAACTGTAGTCCTGAAAACAGCATTGTTCATTTTTCTCCCGAGGCTACTATTCCATTCTGTCCGTATACCACTTCTTCTTTGTCCATTCATCTGTTTATGGACCTTTTTTTTGCTTCCATATCTTGGCTATTTCAGTATTGTTGCAGTGCATATTTGCCTGCCTCTGTCTTTCCAATTTTGGTGGTCTTAGGTTATACGCCCAAAATGTGCCCTGCCGCATCATTTGGTAGCTCAATTTTTACCTTTTGAAGCAGCTCGATTCAGTTTGCGTTAGTGCTGTTTCCACTTTACATCCCACCAGCAGCTAGAAGGTACACAGATCTCTAAAACCCCTTCAGCATTTATAGTTTGTAGACATTTTGCTGATGGTAATGACTGGTGTGAGCTGAAACCTTTTTGAATTTGAATTTTTATGTGGCTAATAATTCCTTATACTAAGCTTTAGGCATGTCCTTTTTTTTCTTTTCCTTTTTTTTTTAAAGAGTGAGTACAACTTCCCTCCTCTTATTGACTTCTTGGAAATTTCTCATGTGTTGAATGTTCTTGCCAATTCCCTACCCCAGGGCATATTTTGAGGGCTTGTGTCATTTACAGCCCTGCAGTCCTTGTGACTATATAAGCAATCATTGGCACTGGGTTTAAAGTGCTGTTGTGGGAAGCAGCCACAAGGCGGCAGCATTATTGCGTTCTCAAGTCTTGTTACTAGGAGAACAGAGTCTTACTGGAGGTAGTGTTCTGAGCTTGTAAATTAGAGTGCAATATGCTGGGACAAGCCCCCAGAAGTTTATATCTCCTAACTTATGTTTTTTTTTTAAATTTAATTTCTATTTCTTATCGGAGTAAATTTGATTAGAGTGTTTTGATTGTCTGGCTGTACAGAATCTGCTCAATGATTCATACATATGTCTGTTCATCTTCGGATCCTGTTACCATGTATGTGATCACAGAATATATATTTTGAAGGTATTGGTGATTATATAATTCATATCGTTTATATGTTATATGTTTATATACATTTAACTTACATTAGTATATGTATGTTAACCCCATAGTCCTAACTTACCCATCCCCCCACCTTTCATTTTGGCTAACCATTAGTTTATTTGATAAGTCTGTGAGTGTCTTTTTCTGGGGAAATATGTTCATTGGTAGCAATCTTAAGAAAACTTGTATAAATGATATCATAGGATATTTGTCATACCCTTTTGACTTACTTAACCTTATATGATTTTTTCTAGGCTCAACTGTAGTCCTGAAAACAGCATTGTTCATTTTTCTCCCGAGGCTACTATTCCATTTTGTCCGTATACCACTTCTTCTTTGTCCATTCATCTGTTTATGGACTTTTTTTTGCTTCCATATCTTGGCTATTTCAGTATTGTTGCAGTGCATATTTGCCTGCCTCTGTCTTTCCAATTTTGGTGGTCTTAGGTTATAGGCCCAAAAGGTGCCCTGCCGCATCATTTGGTAGCTCAATTTTTACCTTTTCAAGCAGCTCGATTCAGTTTGCGTTAGTGCTGTTTCCACTTTACATCCCACCAGCAGCTAGAAGGTACACAGATCTCTAAAACCCCTTCAGCATTTATAGTTTGTAGACATTTTGCTGATGGTAATGACTGGTGTGAGCTGAAACCTTTTTGAATTTGAATTTATATGTGGCTAATAATTCCTTATACTAAGCTTTAGGCATGTCCTTTTTTTTCTTTTCCTTTTTTTTTTTAAAGAGTGAGTACAACTTCCCTCCTCTTATTGACTTCTTGAAAAATTTCTCATGTGTTGGATTTTCTTGCCTATTCCCTACCCCAGGGCAATTTTTGAGGGCCTGTATCATTTACAGCCCTGCAGTCCTTGTGACTATATAAGCAACCATTGTCATTGGGTTTAAAGCTGCTGTTTTGGGAGACAGCCACAAGGCGGCAGCATTATTACGTTCTCAAGCCTTGTTACTAGGACAACAGAGTGTTCCTGGAGGTAGTGTTCCGAGCTTGTAAATTAGAGTGCAATGTGCTGGGACAAGCCCACAGAAGTTTATGTCTCCTTACTTATGTTTGTTTTTTAAATTTAAGTTGTCTTTCTTATCGGAGTAAATTTGATTAGAGTGTTTTGATTGTCTGGCTGTACAGAATCTGCTCAATGATTCACACATATGTCTGTTCATCTTCGGATCCTGTTACCATGTATGTGATTACAGAATGTATATTTTGAAGGTATTGGTGAATATATAATTCATATCATTTATATGTTATATGTTTATATACATTTAACTTACATTAGTATATGTATGTTAACCCCATAGTCCTAATTTACCCATCCTCCCACCTTTCATTTTGGCTAACCAGTAGTTTATTTGATAAGTCTGTGAGTGTCTTTTTCTGTGGAAATATGTTCATTGGTAGCAATCTTAGGAAAACTTGTATAAATAATATCATAGGATATTTGTAATACCCTTTTGTCTTACTTAACCTTATATGATTATTTCTAGTCTCAACTCTAGTCCTGATGACGGCATTGTTCATTTTTTTCCCGAGGCTACTCTTCCATTCTGTCCATATACCACTTCTTCTTTGTCCATTCACCTGTTTATGGACCTTTTTTTTGCTTCCATGTCTTTGCTATTTCAGTATTGTTGCAGTGCACATTTGCCTGCCTCTGTCTTTCCGATTCTGGTGGTCTTAGTTTATAGGCCCAAAAGGTGCCCTGCCGCATCATATGGTAGCTCAATTTTTACGTTTTCAAGCAGCTCGATTCAGTTTGCATTAGTGCTGTTACGACTTTATATCCCACCAGCAGCTAGAAGGTACACACTTCTCTAAAACCCCTTCAGCATTTATAGTTTGTAGACTTTTTGCTGATGGTCATGACTGGTGTGAGCTGAAACCTTTTTGGAGGTTGGATACGCATGTGGCTAATAATTCCTTATGCTGAGCTTTAGGCATGTCCTATTTTTTCTTTTCCTTTTTTTTAAAAAGAGTGAGTACAACTTCCCTCCTCTTATTGATTTCTTGAAAAGTTTCTTATGTGTTGAATTTTCTTGCCTATTCCCTACCCCAGGGCATTTTTTGAGTGCCTGTGTCATTTACAACCGTGCAGTCCTTGTGACTATATAAGCAACCATTGGCACTGGGTTTAAAGGTGCTGTTTTTGGAGACAGCCACAAGGCGGCAGCATTATTACGTTCTCAAGTCTTGTTACTAGGAGAACAGAGTCTTCCTGGAGGTAGTGTTCTGAGCTTGTAAATTAGAGTGCAATATGCTGGGACAAGCCCCCAGAAGTTTATGTCTCCTAACTTATGTTTTTTTTTTAAATTTAATTTCTATTTCTTATCGGAGTAAATTTGATTAGAGTGTTTTGATTGTCTGGCTGTACAGAATCTGCTCAATGATTCATACATATGTCTGTTCATCTTCGGATCCTGTTACCATGTATGTGATCACAGAATATATATTTTGAAGGTATTGGTGATTATATAATTCATATCGTTTATATGTTATATGTTTATATACATTTAACTTACATTAGTATATGTATGTTAACCCCATAGTCCTAACTTACCCATCCCCCCACCTTTCATTTTGGCTAACCATTAGTTTATTTGATAAGTCTGTGAGTGTCTTTTTCTGTGGAAATATGTTCATTGGTAGCAATCTTAAGAAAACTTGTATAAATGATATCATAGGATATTTGTCATACCCTTTTGACTTACTTAACCTTATATGATTTTTTCTAGGCTCAACTGTAGTCCTGAAAACAGCATTGTTCATTTTTCTCCCGAGGCTACTATTCCATTCTGTCCGTATACCACTTCTTCTTTGTCCATTCATCTGTTTATGGACCTTTTTTTTGCTTCCATATCTTGGCTATTTCAGTATTGTTGCAGTGCACATTTGTCTGCCTCTGTCTTTCCGATTCTGGTGGTCTTAGGTTATAGGCCCAAAAGGTGCCCTGCCGCATCATATGGTAGCTCAATTATTACGTTTTCAAGCAGCTCGATTCAGTTTGCATTAGTGATGTTACGACTTTATATCCCACCAGCAGCTAGAAGGTACACACTTCTCTAAAACCCCTTCAGCATTTATAGTTTGTAGACTTTTTGCTGATGGTCATGACTGGTGTGAGGTGAAACCTTTTTGGAGGTTGGATATGCATGTGGCTAATAATTCCTTATGCTGAGCTTTAGGCATGTCCTATTTTTTCTTTTCCTTTTTTTTAAAAAGAGTGAGTACAACTTCCCTCCTCTTATTGATTTCTTGAAAAGTTTCTTATGTGTTGAATTTTCTTGCCTATTCCCTACCCCAGGGCATTTTTTGAGTGCCTGTGTCATTTACAACCGTACAGTCCTTGTGACTATATAAGCAACCATTGGCACTGGGTTTAAAGGTGCTGTTTTTGGAGACAGCCACAAGGCGGCAGCATTATTACGTTCTCAACTCTTGTTACTAGGGCAACAGAGTCTTCCTGGAGGTAGTTTTCCAAGGTTGTAAATTAGAGTGGAATGTGCTGGGACAAGCCCCCAGAAGTTTATGTCTCCTAACTTATGTTTGCTTTTTAAATTTAATTTCTATTTCTTATCAGAGTCAGTTTGCTTAGAGTGTTTTGATTGTCTGGCTGTACAGAATCTGCTCAATGATTCATACATATGTCTGTTCATCTTCGGATCCTGCTACCATGTACGTGATTACAGAATGTATATTTTTGAAGCTATTGGTGATGATATAATGCATATAGTTTATATGTGATATGTTTATATACATTTAACATACATTAGTATATGTATGTTAACCCCATTGTCCTAATTTACCCATCCTCCCACCTTTCATTTTGGCTAACCATTAGTTTATTTGATAAGTCTGTGAGTGTCTTTTTCTGTGGAAATATGTTCATTGGTAGCAATCTTAGGATAACATGTATTAATGATATCATAGGATATTTGTCATACCCTTTTGACTTACTTAACCTTATATGATTATTTCTAGGCTCAACTCTAGTCCTGAAAACGGCATTGTTCATTTTTTTCCAGAGGCTTCTATTCCATTTGGTACGTGTACCATTTCGTCTTTGTCCATTCATCTGTTTATGGACCTTTTTTTTGCTTCCATGTCTTGGCTATTTCAATATTGTTGCAGTGCACATTTGCCTGCCTCTGTCTTTCCGAATCCAGTCGTCTTAGGTTATAGGCCCAAAATGTGCCCTGCCGCATCATATGGTAGCTCAATGTTTACCTTTTCAAGCAGCTCGATTCAGTTTGCGTTACTGCTGTTACCACTTTACATCCCACCAGCAGCTAGAAGGTACACAGTTCTCTAAAACCCCTTCAGCATTTATAGTTTGTAGACTTTTCGCTGATGGTCATGACTGGTGTGAGCTGAAACCTTTTTGGAGGTTGGATACGCATGTGGCTAATAATTCCTTATGCTGAGCTTTAGGCATGTCCTTTTTTTCTTTTCCTTTTTTTTTAAAGAGTGACTACAACTTCCCTCCTCTTATTGACTTCTTGAAAATTTCTCATGTGTTGAATTTTCTTGCCAATTCCATACCCCAAGGCATTTTTTGAGGGCCTGTGTCTTTTACAGCCCTGCAGTCCTTGTGACTATATAAGCAACCATTGGCACTGGGTTTAAAGCTACTGTTGTGGGAAGCAGCCACAAGGCGGCAGCATTATTACGTTCTCAAGTCTTGTTACTAGGACAACACAGTCTTCCTGGAGGTAGTGTTCCGAGCTTGTAAATTAGAGTGCAATGTGCTGGGACAAGCCCCCAGAAGTTTATGTCTCCTAACTTATGTTTGTTTTTTAAATTTAATTTCTATTTCTTATCGGAGTAAATTTGATTAGAGTGTTGTGGTTTTCTGGCTGTACAGAATCTGCTCAATGATTCATACATATGTCTGTTCATCTTCGAACCTGTTAGCATGTATGTGATTACAGAATGTATATTTTAAAGGTATTGGTGATTATATAATTTATATATTTCATATGTTATATGTTTATATACATTTAACATACATTAGTATATGTATTTTAACCCCATAGTCCTAATTTACCCATCCTCCCACCTTTCATTTTGGCTAGCCATTAGTTTATTTGATAAGTCTGTGAGTGTCTTTTTCTGTGGAAATATGTTCATTGGTAGCAATCTTAGGATAACATGTATAAATGATGTCATAGGATATTTGTCATACCCTTTTGACTTACTTAACCTTATATGATTATTTCTAGGCTCAACTGTAGTCCTGAAAACGGCATTGTTCATTTTTTTCCCGAGGCTACTATTCCATTTGGTACGTATCCCACTTCTTCTTTGTCCATTCATCTGTTTATGGACCTTTTTTTTTGCTTCCATGTCTTGGCTATTTCAGTATTGTTGCAGTGCACATTTGCCTGCCTCTGTCTTTCCGATTCTGGTGGTCTTAGGTTATAGGCCCAAAAGGTGCCCTGCCGCATCATATGGTAGCTCAATTTTTACGTTTTCAAGCAGCTCGATTCAGTTTGCATTAGTGCTGTTACGACTTTATATCCCACCAGCAGCTAGAAGGTACACACTTCTCTAAAACCCCTTCAGCATTTATAGTTTGTAGACTTTTTGCTGATGGTCATGACTGGTGTGAGCTGAAACCTTTTTGGAGGTTGGATACGCATGTGGCTAATAATTCCTTATGCTGAGCTTTAGGCATGTCCTATTTTTTCTTTTCCTTTTTTTTAAAATGAGTGAGTACAACTTCCCTCCTCTTATTGATTTCTTGAAAAGTTTCTTATGTGTTGAATTTTCTTGCCTATTCCCTACCCCAGGGCATTTTTTGAGTGCCTGTGTCATTTACAACCGTGCAGTCCTTGTGACTATATAAGCAACCATTGGCACTGGGTTTAAAGGTGCTGTTTTTGGAGACAGCCACAAGGCGGCAGCATTATTACGTTCTCAAGTCTTGTTACTAGGACAACAGAGTCTTCCTGGAGGTAGTGTTCCGAGCTTTTAAATTAGAGTGCAATGTGCTGGGACAAGCCCCCAGAAGTTTATGTCTCCTTACTTATGTTTGTTTTTTAAATTTAATTTGTATTTTTTATCGGAGTAAATTTGATTAGAGTGTTTTGATTGTCTGGCTGTACAGAATGTGTTCAATGATTCATACATATATCTGTTCATCTTCGGAACCTGTTAGCATGTATGTGATTACAGAATGTATATTTTAAAGGTATTGGTGATTATATTATTTATATAGTTTATATATTATATGTTTATATACATTTAACATACATTAGTATATGTATGTTAACCCCATTGTCCTAATTTACCCATCCTCCCACCTTTCATTTTGGCTAACCATTAGTTTATTTGATAAGTCTGTGAGTGTCTTTTTCTGTGGAAATATGTTCATTGGTAGCAATCTTAGGATAACATGTATTAATGATATCATAGGATATTTGTCATACCCTTTTGACTTACTTAACCTTATATGATTATTTCTAGGCTCAACTCTAGTCCTGAAAACGGCATTGTTCATTTTTTTCCAGAGGCTTCTATTCCATTTGGTACGTGTACCATTTCGTCTTTGTCCATTCATCTGTTTATGGACCTTTTTTTTGCTTCCATGTCTTGGCTATTTCAATATTGTTGCAGTGCACATTTGCCTGCCTCTGTCTTTCCGAATCCAGTTGTCTTAGGTTATAGGCCCAAAATGTGCCCTGCCGCATCATATGGTAGCTCAATGTTTACCTTTTCAAGCAGCTCGATTCAGTTTGCGTTACTGCTGTTACCACTTTACATCCCACCAGCAGCTAGAAGGTACACAGTTCTCTAAAACCCCTTCAGCATTTATAGTTTGTAGACTTTTCGCTGATGGTCATGACTGGTGTGAGCTGAAACCTTTTTGGAGGTTGGATACGCATGTGGCTAATAATTCCTTATGCTGAGCTTTAGGCATGTCCTTTTTTTCTTTTCCTTTTTTTTTAAAGAGTGACTACAACTTCCCTCCTCTTATTGACTTCTTGAAAATTTCTCATGTGTTGAATTTTCTTGCCAATTCCATACCCCAGGGCATTTTTTGAGGGCCTGTGTCTTTTACAGCCCTGCAGTCCTTGTGACTATATAAGCAACCATTGGCACTGGGTTTAAAGCTACTGTTGTGGGAAGCAGCCACAAGGCGGCAGCATTATTACGTTCTCAAGTCTTGTTACTAGGACAACACAGTCTTCCTGGAGGTAGTGTTCCGAGCTTGTAAATTAGAGTGCAATGTGCTGGGACAAGCCCCCAGAAGTTTATGTCTCCTAACTTATGTTTGTTTTTTAAATTTAATTTCTATTTCTTATCGGAGTAAATTTGATTAGAGTGTTGTGGTTTTCTGGCTGTACAGAATCTGCTCAATGATTCATACATATGTCTGTTCATCTTCGAACCTGTTAGCATGTATGTGATTACAGAATGTATATTTTAAAGGTATTGGTGATTATATAATTTATATATTTCATATGTTATATGTTTATATACATTTAACATACATTAGTATATGTATTTTAACCCCATAGTCCTAATTTACCCATCCTCCCACCTTTCATTTTGGCTAGCCATTAGTTTATTTGATAAGTCTGTGAGTGTCTTTTTCTGTGGAAATATGTTCATTGGTAGCAATCTTAGGATAACATGTATAAATGATGTCATAGGATATTTGTCATACCCTTTTGACTTACTTAACCTTATATGATTATTTCTAGGCTCAACTGTAGTCCTGAAAACGGCATTGTTCATTTTTTTCCCGAGGCTACTATTCCATTTGGTACGTATCCCACTTCTTCTTTGTCCATTCATCTGTTTATGGACCTTTTTTTTTGCTTCCATGTCTTGGCTATTTCAGTATTGTTGCAGTGCACATTTGCCTGCCTCTGTCTTTCCGATTCTGGTGGTCTTAGGTTATAGGCCCAAAAGGTGCCCTGCCGCATCATATGGTAGCTCAATTTTTACGTTTTCAAGCAGCTCGATTCAGTTTGCATTAGTGCTGTTACGACTTTATATCCCACCAGCAGCTAGAAGGTACACACTTCTCTAAAACCCCTTCAGCATTTATAGTTTGTAGACTTTTTGCTGATGGTCATGACTGGTGTGAGCTGAAACCTTTTTGGAGGTTGGATACGCATGTGGCTAATAATTCCTTATGCTGAGCTTTAGGCATGTCCTATTTTTTCTTTTCCTTTTTTTTAAAATGAGTGAGTACAACTTCCCTCCTCTTATTGATTTCTTGAAAAGTTTCTTATGTGTTGAATTTTCTTGCCTATTCCCTACCCCAGGGCATTTTTTGAGTGCCTGTGTCATTTACAACCGTGCAGTCCTTGTGACTATATAAGCAACCATTGGCACTGGGTTTAAAGGTGCTGTTTTTGGAGACAGCCACAAGGCGGCAGCATTATTACGTTCTCAAGTCTTGTTACTAGGACAACAGAGTCTTCCTGGAGGTAGTGTTCCGAGCTTTTAAATTAGAGTGCAATGTGCTGGGACAAGCCCCCAGAAGTTTATGTCTCCTTACTTATGTTTGTTTTTTAAATTTAATTTGTATTTTTTATCGGAGTAAATTTGATTAGAGTGTTTTGATTGTCTGGCTGTACAGAATGTGTTCAATGATTCATACATATATCTGTTCATCTTCGGAACCTGTTAGCATGTATGTGATTACAGAATGTATATTTTAAAGGTATTGGTGATTATATTATTTATATAGTTTATATATTATATGTTTATATACATTTAACATACATTAGTATATGTATGTTAACCCCATTGTCCTAATTTACCCATCCTCCCACCTTTCATTTTGGCTAACCATTAGTTTATTTGATAAGTCTGTGAGTGTCTTTTTCTGTGGAAATATGTTCATTGGTAGCAATCTTAGGATAACATGTATTAATGATATCATAGGATATTTGTCATACCCTTTTGACTTACTTAACCTTATATGATTATTTCTAGGCTCAACTCTAGTCCTGAAAACGGCATTGTTCATTTTTTTCCAGAGGCTTCTATTCCATTTGGTACGTGTACCATTTCGTCTTTGTCCATTCATCTGTTTATGGACCTTTTTTTTGCTTCCATGTCTTGGCTATTTCAATATTGTTGCAGTGCACATTTGCCTGCCTCTGTCTTTCCGAATCCAGTTGTCTTAGGTTATAGGCCCAAAATGTGCCCTGCCGCATCATATGGTAGCTCAATGTTTACCTTTTCAAGCAGCTCGATTCAGTTTGCGTTACTGCTGTTACCACTTTACATCCCACCAGCAGCTAGAAGGTACACAGTTCTCTAAAACCCCTTCAGCATTTATAGTTTGTAGACTTTTCGCTGATGGTCATGACTGGTGTGAGCTGAAACCTTTTTGGAGGTTGGATACGCATGTGGCTAATAATTCCTTATGCTGAGCTTTAGGCATGTCCTTTTTTTCTTTTCCTTTTTTTTTAAAGAGTGACTACAACTTCCCTCCTCTTATTGACTTCTTGAAAATTTCTCATGTGTTGAATTTTCTTGCCAATTCCATACCCCAGGGCATTTTTTGAGGGCCTGTGTCTTTTACAGCCCTGCAGTCCTTGTGACTATATAAGCAACCATTGGCACTGGGTTTAAAGCTACTGTTGTGGGAAGCAGCCACAAGGCGGCAGCATTATTACGTTCTCAAGTCTTGTTACTAGGACAACACAGTCTTCCTGGAGGTAGTGTTCCGAGCTTGTAAATTAGAGTGCAATGTGCTGGGACAAGCCCCCAGAAGTTTATGTCTCCTAACTTATGTTTGTTTTTTAAATTTAATTTCTATTTCTTATCGGAGTAAATTTGATTAGAGTGTTGTGGTTTTCTGGCTGTACAGAATCTGCTCAATGATTCATACATATGTCTGTTCATCTTCGAACCTGTTAGCATGTATGTGATTACAGAATGTATATTTTAAAGGTATTGGTGATTATATAATTTATATATTTCATATGTTATATGTTTATATACATTTAACATACATTAGTATATGTATTTTAACCCCATAGTCCTAATTTACCCATCCTCCCACCTTTCATTTTGGCTAGCCATTAGTTTATTTGATAAGTCTGTGAGTGTCTTTTTCTGTGGAAATATGTTCATTGGTAGCAATCTTAGGATAACATGTATAAATGATGTCATAGGATATTTGTCATACCCTTTTGACTTACTTAACCTTATATGATTATTTCTAGGCTCAACTGTAGTCCTGAAAACGGCATTGTTCATTTTTTTCCCGAGGCTACTATTCCATTTGGTACGTATCCCACTTCTTCTTTGTCCATTCATCTGTTTATGGACCTTTTTTTTTGCTTCCATGTCTTGGCTATTTCAGTATTGTTGCAGTGCACATTTGCCTGCCTCTGTCTTTCCGATTCTGGTGGTCTTAGGTTATAGGCCCAAAAGGTGCCCTGCCGCATCATATGGTAGCTCAATTTTTACGTTTTCAAGCAGCTCGATTCAGTTTGCATTAGTGCTGTTACGACTTTATATCCCACCAGCAGCTAGAAGGTACACACTTCTCTAAAACCCCTTCAGCATTTATAGTTTGTAGACTTTTTGCTGATGGTCATGACTGGTGTGAGCTGAAACCTTTTTGGAGGTTGGATACGCATGTGGCTAATAATTCCTTATGCTGAGCTTTAGGCATGTCCTATTTTTTCTTTTCCTTTTTTTTAAAATGAGTGAGTACAACTTCCCTCCTCTTATTGATTTCTTGAAAAGTTTCTTATGTGTTGAATTTTCTTGCCTATTCCCTACCCCAGGGCATTTTTTGAGTGCCTGTGTCATTTACAACCGTGCAGTCCTTGTGACTATATAAGCAACCATTGGCACTGGGTTTAAAGGTGCTGTTTTTGGAGACAGCCACAAGGCGGCAGCATTATTACGTTCTCAAGTCTTGTTACTAGGACAACAGAGTCTTCCTGGAGGTAGTGTTCCGAGCTTTTAAATTAGAGTGCAATGTGCTGGGACAAGCCCCCAGAAGTTTATGTCTCCTTACTTATGTTTGTTTTTTAAATTTAATTTGTATTTTTTATCGGAGTAAATTTGATTAGAGTGTTTTGATTGTCTGGCTGTACAGAATGTGTTCAATGATTCATACATATATCTGTTCATCTTCGGAACCTGTTAGCATGTATGTGATTACAGAATGTATATTTTAAAGGTATTGGTGATTATATTATTTATATAGTTTATATATTATATGTTTATATACATTTAACATACATTAGTATATGTATGTTAACCCCATTGTCCTAATTTACCCATCCTCCCACCTTTCATTTTGGCTAACCATTAGTTTATTTGATAAGTCTGTGAGTGTCTTTTTCTGTGGAAATATGTTCATTGGTAGCAATCTTAGGATAACATGTATTAATGATATCATAGGATATTTGTCATACCCTTTTGACTTACTTAACCT
The DNA here is from genome assembly GCF_965194825.1 of Balaenoptera physalus. Taxonomy (NCBI): domain Eukaryota; kingdom Metazoa; phylum Chordata; class Mammalia; order Artiodactyla; family Balaenopteridae; genus Balaenoptera; species Balaenoptera physalus. The sequence continues at coordinate 160,076 of NW_028126584.1, read as the reverse complement.
TATATGATTATTTCTAGGCTCAACTCTAGTCCTGAAAACGGCATTGTTCATTTTTTTCCAGAGGCTTCTATTCCATTTGGTACGTGTACCATTTCGTCTTTGTCCATTCATCTGTTTATGGACCTTTTTTTTGCTTCCATGTCTTGGCTATTTCAATATTGTTGCAGTGCACATTTGCCTGCCTCTGTCTTTCCGAATCCAGTTGTCTTAGGTTATAGGCCCAAAATGTGCCCTGCCGCATCATATGGTAGCTCAATGTTTACCTTTTCAAGCAGCTCGATTCAGTTTGCGTTACTGCTGTTACCACTTTACATCCCACCAGCAGCTAGAAGGTACACAGTTCTCTAAAACCCCTTCAGCATTTATAGTTTGTAGACTTTTCGCTGATGGTCATGACTGGTGTGAGCTGAAACCTTTTTGGAGGTTGGATACGCATGTGGCTAATAATTCCTTATGCTGAGCTTTAGGCATGTCCTTTTTTTCTTTTCCTTTTTTTTTAAAGAGTGACTACAACTTCCCTCCTCTTATTGACTTCTTGAAAATTTCTCATGTGTTGAATTTTCTTGCCAATTCCATACCCCAGGGCATTTTTTGAGGGCCTGTGTCTTTTACAGCCCTGCAGTCCTTGTGACTATATAAGCAACCATTGGCACTGGGTTTAAAGCTACTGTTGTGGGAAGCAGCCACAAGGCGGCAGCATTATTACGTTCTCAAGTCTTGTTACTAGGACAACACAGTCTTCCTGGAGGTAGTGTTCCGAGCTTGTAAATTAGAGTGCAATGTGCTGGGACAAGCCCCCAGAAGTTTATGTCTCCTAACTTATGTTTGTTTTTTAAATTTAATTTCTATTTCTTATCGGAGTAAATTTGATTAGAGTGTTGTGGTTTTCTGGCTGTACAGAATCTGCTCAATGATTCATACATATGTCTGTTCATCTTCGAACCTGTTAGCATGTATGTGATTACAGAATGTATATTTTAAAGGTATTGGTGATTATATAATTTATATATTTCATATGTTATATGTTTATATACATTTAACATACATTAGTATATGTATTTTAACCCCATAGTCCTAATTTACCCATCCTCCCACCTTTCATTTTGGCTAGCCATTAGTTTATTTGATAAGTCTGTGAGTGTCTTTTTCTGTGGAAATATGTTCATTGGTAGCAATCTTAGGATAACATGTATAAATGATGTCATAGGATATTTGTCATACCCTTTTGACTTACTTAACCTTATATGATTATTTCTAGGCTCAACTGTAGTCCTGAAAACGGCATTGTTCATTTTTTTCCCGAGGCTACTATTCCATTTGGTACGTATCCCACTTCGTCTTTGTCCATTCATCTGTTTATGGACCTTTTTTTTTGCTTCCATGTCTTGGCTATTTCAATATTGTTGCAAGGCACATTTGCCTGCCTCTCTCTTTCCGAATCTGGTGGTCTTAGGTTATAGGCCCAAAAGGTGCCCTGCCGCACCATATGGTAACTCAATTTTTACCTTTTCAAGCAGCTCGATTCAGTTTGCGTTACTGCTGTTACCACTTTACATCCCACCAGCAGCTAGAAGGTACACACTTCTCTAAAACCCCTTCAGCATTTATTGTTTGTAGACTTTTTGCTGATGGTCATGACTGGAGTGAGCTGAAACCTTTTTGAATTTGAATTTGCATGTGGCTAATACTTTCTTATACTGAGCTTTAGGCATGTCCTTTTTTTCTTTTCCTTTTTTTTTTAAAGAGTGAGTACAACTTCCCTCCTCTTAGTGACTTCTTGAAAATTTCTCATGTGTTGAATTTCCTTGCCTATTCCCTACTCCAGGGCATTTTTTGAGGGCCTGTGTCTTTTACAGCCCTGCAGTCCTTGTGACTATATAAGCAACCATTGGTACTGGGTTTAAAGCTACTGTTGTGGGAAGCAGCCACAAGGCGGCAGCATTATTACGTTCTCAAGTCTTGTTACTAGGACAACACAGTCTTCCTGGAGGTAGTGTTCCGAGCCTGTAAATTAGAGTGCAATGTCCTGGGACAAGCCCCCAGAAGTTTATGTCTCCTAACTTATGTTTGTTTTTTAAATTTAATTTCTATTTCTTATCGGAGTAAATTTGATTAGAGTGTTGTGGTTTTCTGGCTGTACAGAATCTGCTCAATGATTCATACATATGTCTGTTCATCTTCGGATCCTGTTACCATGTATGTGATTACAGAATGTATATTTTGAAGGTATTGGTGAATATATAATTCATATCATTTATATGTTATATGTTTATATACATTTAACATACATTAGTATATGTATGTTAACCCCATAGTTCTAATTTACCCATCCTCCCACCTTTCATTTTGGCTAATCATTAGTTTATATGATAAGTCTGTGAGTGTCTTTTTCTGTGGAAATATGTTCATTGGTAGCAATCTTAGGATAACATGTATAAATGATATCATAGGATATTTGTCATACCCTTTTGACTTACTTAACCTTATATGATTATTTCTAGGCTCAACTCTAGTCCTAAAAACAGCATTGTTCATTTTTTTCCAGAGGCTACTATTCCATTTGGTACGTATACCATTTCGTCTTTGTCCATTCATCTGTTTATGGACCTTTTTTTGCTTCCATGTCTTGGCTATTTCAGTATTGTTGCAGTGCACATTTGCCTGCCTCTGTCTTTCCGATTCTGGTGGTCTTAGGTTATAGGCCCAAAAGCTGCCCTGCCGCATCGTATGGTAACTCAATTTTTACCTTTTCAAGCAGCTCCATTCAGTTTGCATTAGTGGTATTACTTCTTTACATCCCACCAGCAGCTAGAAGGTACACATTCCTCTAAAACCCCTTCAGCATTTATAGTTTGTAGACTTTTTGATGATGGTCATGAGTGGTGTTACCTGAAACCTTTTTGAATTTGAATTTGCATGTGGCTAATAATTCCTTATACTGAGCTTTAGGCATGTCATTTTTTTCTTTTCCTTTTGTTTTAAAGAGTGAGTACAACTTCCCTCCTCTTATTGACTTCTTGAAAAGTTTCTCATGTGTTGAATTTTTTTGCCTATTCCCTACCCCAGGGCATTTTTTGAAGGCAGGTGTCATTTAGAGCCCTTCAGTCCTTGTGACTATTAAGCAACCTTTGGCACTGGGTTTACAGCTGCTGTTGTGGGAAACAGCCACAAGGCGGCAGCATTATTACGTTCTCAACTCTTGTTACTAGGGCAACAGAGTCTTCCTGGAGGTAGTTTTCCAAGGTTGTAAATTAGAGTGGAATGTGCTGGGACAAGCCCCCAGAAGTTTATGTCTCCTATCTTATGTTTGCTTTTTAAATTTAATTTCTATTTCTTATCGGAGTAAATTTGATTAGAGTGTTTTGATTGGCTGTACAGAATCTGTTCAATGATTCATACATATATCTGTTCATCTTCGGAACCTGTTATCAAGTATGTGATTACAGAATATATATTTTGAAGGTATTGGTGATTATATAATTCATATCGTTTATATGTTATATGTTTATATACATTTAACTTACATTAGTATATGTATGTTAACCCCATAGTCTTAACTTACCCATCCCCCCACCTTTCATTTTGGCTAACCATTCGTTTATTTGATAAGTCTGTGAGTGTCTTTTTCTGTGGAAATATGTTCATTGGTAGCAATCTTAAGAAAACTTGTATAAATGATATCATAGGATATTTGTCATACCCTTTTGACTTACTTAACCTTATATGATTTTTTCTAGGCTCAACTGTAGTCCTGAAAACAGCATTGTTCATTTTTCTCCCGAGGCTACTATTCCATTCTGTCCGTATACCACTTCTTCTTTGTCCATTCATCTGTTTATGGACCTTTTTTTTGCTTCCATATCTTGGCTATTTCAGTATTGTTGCAGTGCATATTTGCCTGCCTCTGTCTTTCCAATTTTGGTGGTCTTAGGTTATACGCCCAAAATGTGCCCTGCCGCATCATTTGGTAGCTCAATTTTTACCTTTTGAAGCAGCTCGATTCAGTTTGCGTTAGTGCTGTTTCCACTTTACATCCCACCAGCAGCTAGAAGGTACACAGATCTCTAAAACCCCTTCAGCATTTATAGTTTGTAGACATTTTGCTGATGGTAATGACTGGTGTGAGCTGAAACCTTTTTGAATTTGAATTTGTATGTGGCTAATAATTCCTTATACTAAGCTTTAGGCATGTCCTTTTTTTTCTTTTCCTTTTTTTTTTAAAGAGTGAGTACAACTTCCCTCCTCTTATTGACTTCTTGGAAATTTCTCATGTGTTGAATGTTCTTGCCAATTCCCTACCCCAGGGCATATTTTGAGGGCTTGTGTCATTTACAGCCCTGCAGTCCTTGTGACTATATAAGCAATCATTGGCACTGGGTTTAAAGTGCTGTTGTGGGAAGCAGCCACAAGGCGGCAGCATTATTGCGTTCTCAAGTCTTGTTACTAGGAGAACAGAGTCTTACTGGAGGTAGTGTTCTGAGCTTGTAAATTAGAGTGCAATATGCTGGGACAAGCCCCCAGAAGTTTATATCTCCTAACTTATGTTTTTTTTTTAAATTTAATTTCTATTTCTTATCGGAGTAAATTTGATTAGAGTGTTTTGATTGTCTGGCTGTACAGAATCTGCTCAATGATTCATACATATGTCTGTTCATCTTCGGATCCTGTTACCATGTATGTGATCACAGAATATATATTTTGAAGGTATTGGTGATTATATAATTCATATCGTTTATATGTTATATGTTTATATACATTTAACTTACATTAGTATATGTATGTTAACCCCATAGTCCTAACTTACCCATCCCCCCACCTTTCATTTTGGCTAACCATTAGTTTATTTGATAAGTCTGTGAGTGTCTTTTTCTGGGGAAATATGTTCATTGGTAGCAATCTTAAGAAAACTTGTATAAATGATATCATAGGATATTTGTCATACCCTTTTGACTTACTTAACCTTATATGATTTTTTCTAGGCTCAACTGTAGTCCTGAAAACAGCATTGTTCATTTTTCTCCCGAGGCTACTATTCCATTTTGTCCGTATACCACTTCTTCTTTGTCCATTCATCTGTTTATGGACTTTTTTTTGCTTCCATATCTTGGCTATTTCAGTATTGTTGCAGTGCATATTTGCCTGCCTCTGTCTTTCCAATTTTGGTGGTCTTAGGTTATAGGCCCAAAAGGTGCCCTGCCGCATCATTTGGTAGCTCAATTTTTACCTTTTCAAGCAGCTCGATTCAGTTTGCGTTAGTGCTGTTTCCACTTTACATCCCACCAGCAGCTAGAAGGTACACAGATCTCTAAAACCCCTTCAGCATTTATAGTTTGTAGACATTTTGCTGATGGTAATGACTGGTGTGAGCTGAAACCTTTTTGAATTTGAATTTATATGTGGCTAATAATTCCTTATACTAAGCTTTAGGCATGTCCTTTTTTTTCTTTTCCTTTTTTTTTTTAAAGAGTGAGTACAACTTCCCTCCTCTTATTGACTTCTTGAAAAATTTCTCATGTGTTGGATTTTCTTGCCTATTCCCTACCCCAGGGCAATTTTTGAGGGCCTGTATCATTTACAGCCCTGCAGTCCTTGTGACTATATAAGCAACCATTGTCATTGGGTTTAAAGCTGCTGTTTTGGGAGACAGCCACAAGGCGGCAGCATTATTACGTTCTCAAGCCTTGTTACTAGGACAACAGAGTGTTCCTGGAGGTAGTGTTCCGAGCTTGTAAATTAGAGTGCAATGTGCTGGGACAAGCCCACAGAAGTTTATGTCTCCTTACTTATGTTTGTTTTTTAAATTTAAGTTGTCTTTCTTATCGGAGTAAATTTGATTAGAGTGTTTTGATTGTCTGGCTGTACAGAATCTGCTCAATGATTCACACATATGTCTGTTCATCTTCGGATCCTGTTACCATGTATGTGATTACAGAATGTATATTTTGAAGGTATTGGTGAATATATAATTCATATCATTTATATGTTATATGTTTATATACATTTAACTTACATTAGTATATGTATGTTAACCCCATAGTCCTAATTTACCCATCCTCCCACCTTTCATTTTGGCTAACCAGTAGTTTATTTGATAAGTCTGTGAGTGTCTTTTTCTGTGGAAATATGTTCATTGGTAGCAATCTTAGGAAAACTTGTATAAATAATATCATAGGATATTTGTAATACCCTTTTGTCTTACTTAACCTTATATGATTATTTCTAGTCTCAACTCTAGTCCTGATGACGGCATTGTTCATTTTTTTCCCGAGGCTACTCTTCCATTCTGTCCATATACCACTTCTTCTTTGTCCATTCACCTGTTTATGGACCTTTTTTTTGCTTCCATGTCTTTGCTATTTCAGTATTGTTGCAGTGCACATTTGCCTGCCTCTGTCTTTCCGATTCTGGTGGTCTTAGTTTATAGGCCCAAAAGGTGCCCTGCCGCATCATATGGTAGCTCAATTTTTACGTTTTCAAGCAGCTCGATTCAGTTTGCATTAGTGCTGTTACGACTTTATATCCCACCAGCAGCTAGAAGGTACACACTTCTCTAAAACCCCTTCAGCATTTATAGTTTGTAGACTTTTTGCTGATGGTCATGACTGGTGTGAGCTGAAACCTTTTTGGAGGTTGGATACGCATGTGGCTAATAATTCCTTATGCTGAGCTTTAGGCATGTCCTATTTTTTCTTTTCCTTTTTTTTAAAAAGAGTGAGTACAACTTCCCTCCTCTTATTGATTTCTTGAAAAGTTTCTTATGTGTTGAATTTTCTTGCCTATTCCCTACCCCAGGGCATTTTTTGAGTGCCTGTGTCATTTACAACCGTGCAGTCCTTGTGACTATATAAGCAACCATTGGCACTGGGTTTAAAGGTGCTGTTTTTGGAGACAGCCACAAGGCGGCAGCATTATTACGTTCTCAAGTCTTGTTACTAGGAGAACAGAGTCTTCCTGGAGGTAGTGTTCTGAGCTTGTAAATTAGAGTGCAATATGCTGGGACAAGCCCCCAGAAGTTTATGTCTCCTAACTTATGTTTTTTTTTTAAATTTAATTTCTATTTCTTATCGGAGTAAATTTGATTAGAGTGTTTTGATTGTCTGGCTGTACAGAATCTGCTCAATGATTCATACATATGTCTGTTCATCTTCGGATCCTGTTACCATGTATGTGATCACAGAATATATATTTTGAAGGTATTGGTGATTATATAATTCATATCGTTTATATGTTATATGTTTATATACATTTAACTTACATTAGTATATGTATGTTAACCCCATAGTCCTAACTTACCCATCCCCCCACCTTTCATTTTGGCTAACCATTAGTTTATTTGATAAGTCTGTGAGTGTCTTTTTCTGTGGAAATATGTTCATTGGTAGCAATCTTAAGAAAACTTGTATAAATGATATCATAGGATATTTGTCATACCCTTTTGACTTACTTAACCTTATATGATTTTTTCTAGGCTCAACTGTAGTCCTGAAAACAGCATTGTTCATTTTTCTCCCGAGGCTACTATTCCATTCTGTCCGTATACCACTTCTTCTTTGTCCATTCATCTGTTTATGGACCTTTTTTTTGCTTCCATATCTTGGCTATTTCAGTATTGTTGCAGTGCACATTTGTCTGCCTCTGTCTTTCCGATTCTGGTGGTCTTAGGTTATAGGCCCAAAAGGTGCCCTGCCGCATCATATGGTAGCTCAATTATTACGTTTTCAAGCAGCTCGATTCAGTTTGCATTAGTGATGTTACGACTTTATATCCCACCAGCAGCTAGAAGGTACACACTTCTCTAAAACCCCTTCAGCATTTATAGTTTGTAGACTTTTTGCTGATGGTCATGACTGGTGTGAGGTGAAACCTTTTTGGAGGTTGGATATGCATGTGGCTAATAATTCCTTATGCTGAGCTTTAGGCATGTCCTATTTTTTCTTTTCCTTTTTTTTAAAAAGAGTGAGTACAACTTCCCTCCTCTTATTGATTTCTTGAAAAGTTTCTTATGTGTTGAATTTTCTTGCCTATTCCCTACCCCAGGGCATTTTTTGAGTGCCTGTGTCATTTACAACCGTACAGTCCTTGTGACTATATAAGCAACCATTGGCACTGGGTTTAAAGGTGCTGTTTTTGGAGACAGCCACAAGGCGGCAGCATTATTACGTTCTCAACTCTTGTTACTAGGGCAACAGAGTCTTCCTGGAGGTAGTTTTCCAAGGTTGTAAATTAGAGTGGAATGTGCTGGGACAAGCCCCCAGAAGTTTATGTCTCCTAACTTATGTTTGCTTTTTAAATTTAATTTCTATTTCTTATCAGAGTCAGTTTGCTTAGAGTGTTTTGATTGTCTGGCTGTACAGAATCTGCTCAATGATTCATACATATGTCTGTTCATCTTCGGATCCTGCTACCATGTACGTGATTACAGAATGTATATTTTTGAAGCTATTGGTGATGATATAATGCATATAGTTTATATGTGATATGTTTATATACATTTAACATACATTAGTATATGTATGTTAACCCCATTGTCCTAATTTACCCATCCTCCCACCTTTCATTTTGGCTAACCATTAGTTTATTTGATAAGTCTGTGAGTGTCTTTTTCTGTGGAAATATGTTCATTGGTAGCAATCTTAGGATAACATGTATTAATGATATCATAGGATATTTGTCATACCCTTTTGACTTACTTAACCTTATATGATTATTTCTAGGCTCAACTCTAGTCCTGAAAACGGCATTGTTCATTTTTTTCCAGAGGCTTCTATTCCATTTGGTACGTGTACCATTTCGTCTTTGTCCATTCATCTGTTTATGGACCTTTTTTTTGCTTCCATGTCTTGGCTATTTCAATATTGTTGCAGTGCACATTTGCCTGCCTCTGTCTTTCCGAATCCAGTTGTCTTAGGTTATAGGCCCAAAATGTGCCCTGCCGCATCATATGGTAGCTCAATGTTTACCTTTTCAAGCAGCTCGATTCAGTTTGCGTTACTGCTGTTACCACTTTACATCCCACCAGCAGCTAGAAGGTACACAGTTCTCTAAAACCCCTTCAGCATTTATAGTTTGTAGACTTTTTGCTGATGGTCATGACTGGTGTGAGCTGAAACCTTTTTGGAGGTTGGATACGCATGTGGCTAATAATTCCTTATGCTGAGCTTTAGGCATGTCCTTTTTTTCTTTTCCTTTTTTTTTAAAGAGTGACTACAACTTCCCTCCTCTTATTGACTTCTTGAAAATTTCTCATGTGTTGAATTTTCTTGCCAATTCCATACCCCAGGGCATTTTTTGAGGGCCTGTGTCTTTTACAGCCCTGCAGTCCTTGTGACTATATAAGCAACCATTGGCACTGGGTTTAAAGCTACTGTTGTGGTAAGCAGCCACAAGGCAGCAGCATTATTACGTTCTCAAGTCTTGTTACTAGGACAACACAGTCTTCCTGGAGGTAGTGTTCCGAGCTTGTAAATTAGAGTGCAATGTGCTGGGACAAGCCCCCAGAAGTTTATGTCTCCTAACTTATGTTTGTTTTTTAAATTTAATTTCTATTTCTTATCGGAGTAAATTTGATTAGAGTGTTGTGGTTTTCTGGCTGTACAGAATCTGCTCAATGATTCATACATATGTCTGTTCATCTTCGAACCTGTTAGCATGTATGTGATTACAGAATGTATATTTTAAAGGTATTGGTGATTATATAATTTATATATTTCATATGTTATATGTTTATATACATTTAACATACATTAGTATATGTATTTTAACCCCATAGTCCTAATTTACCCATCCTCCCACCTTTCATTTTGGCTAGCAATTAGTTTATTTGATAAGTCTGTGAGTGTCTTTTTCTGTGGAAATATGTTCATTGGTAGCAATCTTAGGATAACATGTATAAATGATGTCCTAGGATATTTGTCATACCCTTTTGACTTACTTAACCTTATATGATTATTTCTAGGCTCAACTGTAGTCCTGAAAACGGCATTGTTCATTTTTTTCCCGAGGCTACTATTCCATTTGGTACGTATCCCACTTCGTCTTTGTCCATTCATCTGTTTATGGACCTTTTTTTTGCTTCCATGTCTTGGCTATTTCAATATTGTTGCAATGCACATTTGCCTGCCTCTCTCTTTCCGAATCTGGTGGTCTTAGGTTATAGGCCCAAAAGGTGCCCTGCCGCATCATATGGTAGCTCAATGTTTACCTTTTCAAGCAGCTCGATTCAGTTTGCGTTAGTGCTGTTGCCACTTTACATCCCACCAGCAGCTAGAAGGTACACAGTTCTCTAAAACCCCTTCAGCATTTATAGTTTGTAGACTTTTTGCTGATGGTCATGACTGGTGTGAGCTGAAACCTTTTTGGAGGTTGGATACGCATGTGGCTAATAATTCCTTATGCTAAGCTTTAGGCATGTCCTTTTTTTTCTTTTCCTCTTTTTTTTTAAAGAGTGAGTACAACTCCCCTCCTCTTATTGACTTCTTGAAAAATTTCTCATGTGTTGGATTTTCTTGCCTATTCCCTACCCCAGGGCAATTTTTGAGGGCCTGTGTCATTTACAGCCCTGCAGTCCTTGTGACTATATAAGCAACCATTGTCACTGGGTTTAAAGCTGCTGTTTTGGGAGACAGCCACAAGGCGGCAGCATTATTACGTTCTCAAGGCTTGTTACTAGGACAACAGAGTCTTCCTGGAGGTAGTGTTCCGAGCTTGTAAATTAGAGTGCAATGTGCTGGGACAAGCCCCCAGAAGTTTATGTCTCCTTACTTATGTTTGTTTTTTAAATTTAATTTGTCTTTCTTATCGGAGTAAATTTGATTAGAGTGTTTTGATTGTCTGGCTGTCCAGAATCTGCTCAATGATTCACACATATGTCTGTTCATCTTCGGATCCTGTTACCATGTATGTGATTACAGAATGTATATTTTGAAGGTATTGGTGAATATATAATTCATATCATTTATATGTTATATGTTTATATACATTTAACTTACATTAGTATATGTATGTTAACCCCATAGTCCTAATTTACCCATCCTCCCACCTTTCATTTTGGCTAACCATTAGTTTATTTGATAAGTCTGTGAGTGTCTTTTTCTGTGGAAATATGTTCATTGGTAGCAATCTTAGGAAAACTTGTATAAATAATATCATAGGATATTTGTAATACCCTTTTGTCTTACTTAACCTTATATGATTATTTCTAGTCTCAACTCTAGTCCTGAAAACGGCATTGTTCATTTTTTTCCCGAGGCTACTCTTCCATTCTGTCCATATACCACTTCTTCTTTGTCCATTCACCTGTTTATGGACCTTTTTTTTGCTTCCATGTCTTTGCTATTTCAGTATTGTTGCAGTGCACATTTGCCTGCCTCTGTCTTTCCGAATCCAGTTGTCTTAGGTTATAGGCCCAAAATGTGCCCTGCCGCATCATATGGTAGCTCAATGTTTACCTTTTCAAGCAGCTCGATTCAGTTTGCGTTACTGCTGTTACCACTTTACATCCCACCAGCAGCTAGAAGGTACACAGTTCTCTAAAACCCCTTCAGCATTTATAGTTTGTAGACTTTTCGCTGATGGTCATGACTGGTCTGAGCTGAAACCTTTTTGGAGGTTGGATACGCATGTGGCTAATAATTCCTTATGCTGAGCTTTAGGCATGTCCTTTTTTTCTTTTCCTTTTTTTTTAAAGAGTGACTACAACTTCCCTCCTCTTATTGACTTCTTGAAAATTTCTCATGTGTTGAATTTTCTTGCCAATTCCATACCCCAGGGCATTTTTTGAGGGCCTGTGTCTTTTACAGCCCTGCAGTCCTTGTGACTATATAAGCAACCATTGGCACTGGGTTTAAAGCTACTGTTGTGGGAAGCAGCCACAAGGCGGCAGCATTATTACGTTCTCAAGTCTTGTTACTAGGACAACACAGTCTTCCTGGAGGTAGTGTTCCGAGCTTGTAAATTAGAGTGCAATGTGCTGGGACAAGCCCCCAGAAGTTTATGTCTCCTAACTTATGTTTGTTTTTTAAATTTAATTTCTATTTCTTATCGGAGTAAATTTGATTAGTGTTGTGGTTTTCTGGCTGTACAGAATCTGCTCAATGATTCATACATATGTCTGTTCATCTTCGAACCTGTTAGCATGTATGTGATTACAGAATGTATATTTTAAAGGTATTGGTGATTATATAATTTATATATTTCATATGTTATATGTTTATATACATTTAACATACATTAGTATATGTATTTTAACCCCATAGTCCTAATTTACCCATCCTCCCACCTTTCATTTTGGCTAGCCATTAGTTTATTTGATAAGTCTGTGAGTGTCTTTTTCTGTGGAAATATGTTCATTGGTAGCAATCTTAGGATAACATGTATAAATGATGTCATAGGATATTTGTCATACCCTTTTGACTTACTTAACCTTATATGATTATTTCTAGGCTCAACTGTAGTCCTGAAAACGGCATTGTTCATTTTTTTACCGAGGCTACTATTCCATTTGGTACGTATCCCACTTCTTCTTTGTCCATTCATCTGTTTATGGACCTTTTTTTTTGCTTCCATGTCTTGGCTATTTCAGTATTGTTGCAGTGCACATTTGCCTGCCTCTGTCTTTCCGATTCTGGTGGTCTTAGGTTATAGGCCCAAAAGGTGCCCTGCCGCATCATATGGTAGCTCAATTTTTACGTTTTCAAGCAGCTCGATTCAGTTTGCATTAGTGCTGTTACGACTTTATATCCCACCAGCAGCTAGAAGGTACACACTTCTCTAAAACCCCTTCAGCATTTATAGTTTGTAGACTTTTTGCTGATGGTCATGACTGGTGTGAGCTGAAACCTTTTTGGAGGTTGGATACGCATGTGGCTAATAATTCCTTATGCTGAGCTTTAGGCATGTCCTATTTTTTCTTTTCCTTTTTTTTAAAATGAGTGAGTACAACTTCCCTCCTCTTATTGATTTCTTGAAAAGTTTCTTATGTGTTGAATTTTCTTGCCTATTCCCTACCCCAGGGCATTTTTTGAGTGCCTGTGTCATTTACAACCGTGCAGTCCTTGTGACTATATAAGCAACCATTGGCACTGGGTTTAAAGGTGCTGTTTTTGGAGACAGCCACAAGGCGGCAGCATTATTACGTTCTCAAGTCTTGTTACTAGGACAACAGAGTCTTCCTGGAGGTAGTGTTCCGAGCTTTTAAATTAGAGTGCAATGTGCTGGGACAAGCCCCCAGAAGTTTATGTCTCCTTACTTATGTTTGTTTTTTAAATTTAATTTGTATTTTTTATCGGAGTAAATTTGATTAGAGTGTTTTGATTGTCTGGCTGTACAGAATGTGTTCAATGATTCATACATATATCTGTTCATCTTCGGAACCTGTTAGCATGTATGTGATTACAGAATGTATATTTTAAAGGTATTGGTGATTATATTATTTATATAGTTTATATATTATATGTTTATATACATTTAACATACATTAGTATATGTATGTTAACCCCATTGTCCTAATTTACCCATCCTCCCACCTTTCATTTTGGCTAACCATTAGTTTATTTGATAAGTCTGTGAGTGTCTTTTTCTGTGGAAATATGTTCATTGGTAGCAATCTTAGGATAACATGTATTAATGATATCATAGGATATTTGTCATACCCTTTTGACTTACTTAACCTTATATGATTATTTCTAGGCTCAACTCTAGTCCTGAAAACGGCATTGTTCATTTTTTTCCAGAGGCTTCTATTCCATTTGGTACGTGTACCATTTCGTCTTTGTCCATTCATCTGTTTATGGACCTTTTTTTTGCTTCCATGTCTTGGCTATTTCAATATTGTTGCAGTGCACATTTGCCTGCCTCTGTCTTTCCGAATCCAGTTGTCTTAGGTTATAGGCCCAAAATGTGCCCTGCCGCATCATATGGTAGCTCAATGTTTACCTTTTCAAGCAGCTCGATTCAGTTTGCGTTACTGCTGTTACCACTTTACATCCCACCAGCAGCTAGAAGGTACACAGTTCTCTAAAACCCCTTCAGCATTTATAGTTTGTAGACTTTTCGCTGATGGTCATGACTGGTGTGAGCTGAAACCTTTTTGGAGGTTGGATACGCATGTGGCTAATAATTCCTTATGCTGAGCTTTAGGCATGTCCTTTTTTTCTTTTCCTTTTTTTTTAAAGAGTGACTACAACTTCCCTCCTCTTATTGACTTCTTGAAAATTTCTCATGTGTTGAATTTTCTTGCCAATTCCATACCCCAGGGCATTTTTTGAGGGCCTGTGTCTTTTACAGCCCTGCAGTCCTTGTGACTATATAAGCAACCATTGGCACTGGGTTTAAAGCTACTGTTGTGGGAAGCAGCCACAAGGCGGCAGCATTATTACGTTCTCAAGTCTTGTTACTAGGACAACACAGTCTTCCTGGAGGTAGTGTTCCGAGCTTGTAAATTAGAGTGCAATGTGCTGGGACAAGCCCCCAGAAGTTTATGTCTCCTAACTTATGTTTGTTTTTTAAATTTAATTTCTATTTCTTATCGGAGTAAATTTGATTAGAGTGTTGTGGTTTTCTGGCTGTACAGAATCTGCTCAATGATTCATACATATGTCTGTTCATCTTCGAACCTGTTAGCATGTATGTGATTACAGAATGTATATTTTAAAGGTATTGGTGATTATATAATTTATATATTTCATATGTTATATGTTTATATACATTTAACATACATTAGTATATGTATTTTAACCCCATAGTCCTAATTTACCCATCCTCCCACCTTTCATTTTGGCTAGCCATTAGTTTATTTGATAAGTCTGTGAGTGTCTTTTTCTGTGGAAATATGTTCATTGGTAGCAATCTTAGGATAACATGTATAAATGATGTCATAGGATATTTGTCATACCCTTTTGACTTACTTAACCTTATATGATTATTTCTAGGCTCAACTGTAGTCCTGAAAACGGCATTGTTCATTTTTTTCCCGAGGCTACTATTCCATTTGGTACGTATCCCACTTCTTCTTTGTCCATTCATCTGTTTATGGACCTTTTTTTTTGCTTCCATGTCTTGGCTATTTCAGTATTGTTGCAGTGCACATTTGCCTGCCTCTGTCTTTCCGATTCTGGTGGTCTTAGGTTATAGGCCCAAAAGGTGCCCTGCCGCATCATATGGTAGCTCAATTTTTACGTTTTCAAGCAGCTCGATTCAGTTTGCATTAGTGCTGTTACGACTTTATATCCCACCAGCAGCTAGAAGGTACACACTTCTCTAAAACCCCTTCAGCATTTATAGTTTGTAGACTTTTTGCTGATGGTCATGACTGGTGTGAGCTGAAACCTTTTTGGAGGTTGGATACGCATGTGGCTAATAATTCCTTATGCTGAGCTTTAGGCATGTCCTATTTTTTCTTTTCCTTTTTTTTAAAATGAGTGAGTACAACTTCCCTCCTCTTATTGATTTCTTGAAAAGTTTCTTATGTGTTGAATTTTCTTGCCTATTCCCTACCCCAGGGCATTTTTTGAGTGCCTGTGTCATTTACAACCGTGCAGTCCTTGTGACTATATAAGCAACCATTGGCACTGGGTTTAAAGGTGCTGTTTTTGGAGACAGCCACAAGGCGGCAGCATTATTACGTTCTCAAGTCTTGTTACTAGGACAACAGAGTCTTCCTGGAGGTAGTGTTCCGAGCTTTTAAATTAGAGTGCAATGTGCTGGGACAAGCCCCCAGAAGTTTATGTCTCCTTACTTATGTTTGTTTTTTAAATTTAATTTGTATTTTTTATCGGAGTAAATTTGATTAGAGTGTTTTGATTGTCTGGCTGTACAGAATGTGTTCAATGATTCATACATATATCTGTTCATCTTCGGAACCTGTTAGCATGTATGTGATTACAGAATGTATATTTTAAAGGTATTGGTGATTATATTATTTATATAGTTTATATATTATATGTTTATATACATTTAACATACATTAGTATATGTATGTTAACCCCATTGTCCTAATTTACCCATCCTCCCACCTTTCATTTTGGCTAACCATTAGTTTATTTGATAAGTCTGTGAGTGTCTTTTTCTGTGGAAATATGTTCATTGGTAGCAATCTTAGGATAACATGTATTAATGATATCATAGGATATTTGTCATACCCTTTTGACTTACTTAACCTTATATGATTATTTCTAGGCTCAACTCTAGTCCTGAAAACGGCATTGTTCATTTTTTTCCAGAGGCTTCTATTCCATTTGGTACGTGTACCATTTCGTCTTTGTCCATTCATCTGTTTATGGACCTTTTTTTTGCTTCCATGTCTTGGCTATTTCAATATTGTTGCAGTGCACATTTGCCTGCCTCTGTCTTTCCGAATCCAGTTGTCTTAGGTTATAGGCCCAAAATGTGCCCTGCCGCATCATATGGTAGCTCAATGTTTACCTTTTCAAGCAGCTCGATTCAGTTTGCGTTACTGCTGTTACCACTTTACATCCCACCAGCAGCTAGAAGGTACACAGTTCTCTAAAACCCCTTCAGCATTTATAGTTTGTAGACTTTTCGCTGATGGTCATGACTGGTGTGAGCTGAAACCTTTTTGGAGGTTGGATACGCATGTGGCTAATAATTCCTTATGCTGAGCTTTAGGCATGTCCTTTTTTTCTTTTCCTTTTTTTTTAAAGAGTGACTACAACTTCCCTCCTCTTATTGACTTCTTGAAAATTTCTCATGTGTTGAATTTTCTTGCCAATTCCATACCCCAGGGCATTTTTTGAGGGCCTGTGTCTTTTACAGCCCTGCAGTCCTTGTGACTATATAAGCAACCATTGGCACTGGGTTTAAAGCTACTGTTGTGGGAAGCAGCCACAAGGCGGCAGCATTATTACGTTCTCAAGTCTTGTTACTAGGACAACACAGTCTTCCTGGAGGTAGTGTTCCGAGCTTGTAAATTAGAGTGCAATGTGCTGGGACAAGCCCCCAGAAGTTTATGTCTCCTAACTTATGTTTGTTTTTTAAATTTAATTTCTATTTCTTATCGGAGTAAATTTGATTAGAGTGTTGTGGTTTTCTGGCTGTACAGAATCTGCTCAATGATTCATACATATGTCTGTTCATCTTCGAACCTGTTAGCATGTATGTGATTACAGAATGTATATTTTAAAGGTATTGGTGATTATATAATTTATATATTTCATATGTTATATGTTTATATACATTTAACATACATTAGTATATGTATTTTAACCCCATAGTCCTAATTTACCCATCCTCCCACCTTTCATTTTGGCTAGCCATTAGTTTATTTGATAAGTCTGTGAGTGTCTTTTTCTGTGGAAATATGTTCATTGGTAGCAATCTTAGGATAACATGTATAAATGATGTCATAGGATATTTGTCATACCCTTTTGACTTACTTAACCTTATATGATTATTTCTAGGCTCAACTGTAGTCCTGAAAACGGCATTGTTCATTTTTTTCCCGAGGCTACTATTCCATTTGGTACGTATCCCACTTCGTCTTTGTCCATTCATCTGTTTATGGACCTTTTTTTTTGCTTCCATGTCTTGGCTATTTCAATATTGTTGCAAGGCACATTTGCCTGCCTCTCTCTTTCCGAATCTGGTGGTCTTAGGTTATAGGCCCAAAAGGTGCCCTGCCGCACCATATGGTAACTCAATTTTTACCTTTTCAAGCAGCTCGATTCAGTTTGCGTTACTGCTGTTACCACTTTACATCCCACCAGCAGCTAGAAGGTACACACTTCTCTAAAACCCCTTCAGCATTTATTGTTTGTAGACTTTTTGCTGATGGTCATGACTGGAGTGAGCTGAAACCTTTTTGAATTTGAATTTGCATGTGGCTAATACTTCCTTATACTGAGCTTTAGGCATGTCCTTTTTTTCTTTTCCTTTTTTTTTTAAAGAGTGAGTACAACTTCCCTCCTCTTAGTGACTTCTTGAAAATTTCTCATGTGTTGAATTTCCTTGCCTATTCCCTACTCCAGGGCATTTTTTGAGGGCCTGTGTCTTTTACAGCCCTGCAGTCCTTGTGACTATATAAGCAACCATTGGTACTGGGTTTAAAGCTACTGTTGTGGGAAGCAGCCACAAGGCGGCAGCATTATTACGTTCTCAAGTCTTGTTACTAGGACAACACAGTCTTCCTGGAGGTAGTGTTCCGAGCCTGTAAATTAGAGTGCAATGTCCTGGGACAAGCCCCCAGAAGTTTATGTCTCCTAACTTATGTTTGTTTTTTAAATTTAATTTCTATTTCTTATCGGAGTAAATTTGATTAGAGTGTTGTGGTTTTCTGGCTGTACAGAATCTGCTCAATGATTCATACATATGTCTGTTCATCTTCGGATCCTGTTACCATGTATGTGATTACAGAATGTATATTTTGAAGGTATTGGTGAATATATAATTCATATCATTTATATGTTATATGTTTATATACATTTAACATACATTAGTATATGTATGTTAACCCCATAGTTCTAATTTACCCATCCTCCCACCTTTCATTTTGGCTAACCATTAGTTTATATGATAAGTCTGTGAGTGTCTTTTTCTGTGGAAATATGTTCATTGGTAGCAATCTTAGGATAACATGTATAAATGATATCATAGGATATTTGTCATACCCTTTTGACTTACTTAACCTTATATGATTATTTCTAGGCTCAACTCTAGTCCTAAAAACAGCATTGTTCATTTTTTTCCAGAGGCTACTATTCCATTTGGTACGTATACCATTTCGTCTTTGTCCATTCATCTGTTTATGGACCTTTTTTTGCTTCCATGTCTTGGCTATTTCAGTATTGTTGCAGTGCACATTTGCCTGCCTCTGTCTTTCCGATTCTGGTGGTCTTAGGTTATAGGCCCAAAAGCTGCCCTGCCGCATCGTATGGTAACTCAATTTTTACCTTTTCAAGCAGCTCCATTCAGTTTGCATTAGTGGTATTACTTCTTTACATCCCACCAGCAGCTAGAAGGTACACATTCCTCTAAAACCCCTTCAGCATTTATAGTTTGTAGACTTTTTGATGATGGTCATGAGTGGTGTTACCTGAAACCTTTTTGAATTTGAATTTGCATGTGGCTAATAATTCCTTATACTGAGCTTTAGGCATGTCATTTTTTTCTTTTCCTTTTGTTTTAAAGAGTGAGTACAACTTCCCTCCTCTTATTGACTTCTTGAAAAGTTTCTCATGTGTTGAATTTTTTTGCCTATTCCCTACCCCAGGGCATTTTTTGAAGGCAGGTGTCATTTAGAGCCCTTCAGTCCTTGTGACTATTAAGCAACCTTTGGCACTGGGTTTACAGCTGCTGTTGTGGGAAACAGCCACAAGGCGGCAGCATTATTACGTTCTCAACTCTTGTTACTAGGGCAACAGAGTCTTCCTGGAGGTAGTTTTCCAAGGTTGTAAATTAGAGTGGAATGTGCTGGGACAAGCCCCCAGAAGTTTATGTCTCCTATCTTATGTTTGCTTTTTAAATTTAATTTCTATTTCTTATCGGAGTAAATTTGATTAGAGTGTTTTGATTGGCTGTACAGAATCTGTTCAATGATTCATACATATATCTGTTCATCTTCGGAACCTGTTATCAAGTATGTGATTACAGAATATATATTTTGAAGGTATTGGTGATTATATAATTCATATCGTTTATATGTTATATGTTTATATACATTTAACTTACATTAGTATATGTATGTTAACCCCATAGTCTTAACTTACCCATCCCCCCACCTTTCATTTTGGCTAACCATTCGTTTATTTGATAAGTCTGTGAGTGTCTTTTTCTGTGGAAATATGTTCATTGGTAGCAATCTTAAGAAAACTTGTATAAATGATATCATAGGATATTTGTCATACCCTTTTGACTTACTTAACCTTATATGATTTTTTCTAGGCTCAACTGTAGTCCTGAAAACAGCATTGTTCATTTTTCTCCCGAGGCTACTATTCCATTCTGTCCGTATACCACTTCTTCTTTGTCCATTCATCTGTTTATGGACCTTTTTTTTGCTTCCATATCTTGGCTATTTCAGTATTGTTGCAGTGCATATTTGCCTGCCTCTGTCTTTCCAATTTTGGTGGTCTTAGGTTATACGCCCAAAATGTGCCCTGCCGCATCATTTGGTAGCTCAATTTTTACCTTTTGAAGCAGCTCGATTCAGTTTGCGTTAGTGCTGTTTCCACTTTACATCCCACCAGCAGCTAGAAGGTACACAGATCTCTAAAACCCCTTCAGCATTTATAGTTTGTAGACATTTTGCTGATGGTAATGACTGGTGTGAGCTGAAACCTTTTTGAATTTGAATTTGTATGTGGCTAATAATTCCTTATACTAAGCTTTAGGCATGTCCTTTTTTTTCTTTTCCTTTTTTTTTTAAAGAGTGAGTACAACTTCCCTCCTCTTATTGACTTCTTGGAAATTTCTCATGTGTTGAATGTTCTTGCCAATTCCCTACCCCAGGGCATATTTTGAGGGCTTGTGTCATTTACAGCCCTGCAGTCCTTGTGACTATATAAGCAATCATTGGCACTGGGTTTAAAGTGCTGTTGTGGGAAGCAGCCACAAGGCGGCAGCATTATTGCGTTCTCAAGTCTTGTTACTAGGAGAACAGAGTCTTACTGGAGGTAGTGTTCTGAGCTTGTAAATTAGAGTGCAATATGCTGGGACAAGCCCCCAGAAGTTTATATCTCCTAACTTATGTTTTTTTTTTAAATTTAATTTCTATTTCTTATCGGAGTAAATTTGATTAGAGTGTTTTGATTGTCTGGCTGTACAGAATCTGCTCAATGATTCATACATATGTCTGTTCATCTTCGGATCCTGTTACCATGTATGTGATCACAGAATATATATTTTGAAGGTATTGGTGATTATATAATTCATATCGTTTATATGTTATATGTTTATATACATTTAACTTACATTAGTATATGTATGTTAACCCCATAGTCCTAACTTACCCATCCCCCCACCTTTCATTTTGGCTAACCATTAGTTTATTTGATAAGTCTGTGAGTGTCTTTTTCTGGGGAAATATGTTCATTGGTAGCAATCTTAAGAAAACTTGTATAAATGATATCATAGGATATTTGTCATACCCTTTTGACTTACTTAACCTTATATGATTTTTTCTAGGCTCAACTGTAGTCCTGAAAACAGCATTGTTCATTTTTCTCCCGAGGCTACTATTCCATTTTGTCCGTATACCACTTCTTCTTTGTCCATTCATCTGTTTATGGACTTTTTTTTGCTTCCATATCTTGGCTATTTCAGTATTGTTGCAGTGCATATTTGCCTGCCTCTGTCTTTCCAATTTTGGTGGTCTTAGGTTATAGGCCCAAAAGGTGCCCTGCCGCATCATTTGGTAGCTCAATTTTTACCTTTTCAAGCAGCTCGATTCAGTTTGCGTTAGTGCTGTTTCCACTTTACATCCCACCAGCAGCTAGAAGGTACACAGATCTCTAAAACCCCTTCAGCATTTATAGTTTGTAGACATTTTGCTGATGGTAATGACTGGTGTGAGCTGAAACCTTTTTGAATTTGAATTTATATGTGGCTAATAATTCCTTATACTAAGCTTTAGGCATGTCCTTTTTTTTCTTTTCCTTTTTTTTTTTAAAGAGTGAGTACAACTTCCCTCCTCTTATTGACTTCTTGAAAAATTTCTCATGTGTTGGATTTTCTTGCCTATTCCCTACCCCAGGGCAATTTTTGAGGGCCTGTATCATTTACAGCCCTGCAGTCCTTGTGACTATATAAGCAACCATTGTCATTGGGTTTAAAGCTGCTGTTTTGGGAGACAGCCACAAGGCGGCAGCATTATTACGTTCTCAAGCCTTGTTACTAGGACAACAGAGTGTTCCTGGAGGTAGTGTTCCGAGCTTGTAAATTAGAGTGCAATGTGCTGGGACAAGCCCACAGAAGTTTATGTCTCCTTACTTATGTTTGTTTTTTAAATTTAAGTTGTCTTTCTTATCGGAGTAAATTTGATTAGAGTGTTTTGATTGTCTGGCTGTACAGAATCTGCTCAATGATTCACACATATGTCTGTTCATCTTCGGATCCTGTTACCATGTATGTGATTACAGAATGTATATTTTGAAGGTATTGGTGAATATATAATTCATATCATTTATATGTTATATGTTTATATACATTTAACTTACATTAGTATATGTATGTTAACCCCATAGTCCTAATTTACCCATCCTCCCACCTTTCATTTTGGCTAACCAGTAGTTTATTTGATAAGTCTGTGAGTGTCTTTTTCTGTGGAAATATGTTCATTGGTAGCAATCTTAGGAAAACTTGTATAAATAATATCATAGGATATTTGTAATACCCTTTTGTCTTACTTAACCTTATATGATTATTTCTAGTCTCAACTCTAGTCCTGATGACGGCATTGTTCATTTTTTTCCCGAGGCTACTCTTCCATTCTGTCCATATACCACTTCTTCTTTGTCCATTCACCTGTTTATGGACCTTTTTTTTGCTTCCATGTCTTTGCTATTTCAGTATTGTTGCAGTGCACATTTGCCTGCCTCTGTCTTTCCGATTCTGGTGGTCTTAGTTTATAGGCCCAAAAGGTGCCCTGCCGCATCATATGGTAGCTCAATTTTTACGTTTTCAAGCAGCTCGATTCAGTTTGCATTAGTGCTGTTACGACTTTATATCCCACCAGCAGCTAGAAGGTACACACTTCTCTAAAACCCCTTCAGCATTTATAGTTTGTAGACTTTTTGCTGATGGTCATGACTGGTGTGAGCTGAAACCTTTTTGGAGGTTGGATACGCATGTGGCTAATAATTCCTTATGCTGAGCTTTAGGCATGTCCTATTTTTTCTTTTCCTTTTTTTTAAAAAGAGTGAGTACAACTTCCCTCCTCTTATTGATTTCTTGAAAAGTTTCTTATGTGTTGAATTTTCTTGCCTATTCCCTACCCCAGGGCATTTTTTGAGTGCCTGTGTCATTTACAACCGTGCAGTCCTTGTGACTATATAAGCAACCATTGGCACTGGGTTTAAAGGTGCTGTTTTTGGAGACAGCCACAAGGCGGCAGCATTATTACGTTCTCAAGTCTTGTTACTAGGAGAACAGAGTCTTCCTGGAGGTAGTGTTCTGAGCTTGTAAATTAGAGTGCAATATGCTGGGACAAGCCCCCAGAAATTTATGTCTCCTAACTTATGTTTTTTTTTTAAATTTAATTTCTATTTCTTATCGGAGTAAATTTGATTAGAGTGTTTTGATTGTCTGGCTGTACAGAATCTGCTCAATGATTCATACATATGTCTGTTCATCTTCGGATCCTGTTACCATGTATGTGATCACAGAATATATATTTTGAAGGTATTGGTGATTATATAATTCATATCGTTTATATGTTATATGTTTATATACATTTAACTTACATTAGTATATGTATGTTAACCCCATAGTCCTAACTTACCCATCCCCCCACCTTTCATTTTGGCTAACCATTAGTTTATTTGATAAGTCTGTGAGTGTCTTTTTCTGTGGAAATATGTTCATTGGTAGCAATCTTAAGAAAACTTGTATAAATGATATCATAGGATATTTGTCATACCCTTTTGACTTACTTAACCTTATATGATTTTTTCTAGGCTCAACTGTAGTCCTGAAAACAGCATTGTTCATTTTTCTCCCGAGGCTACTATTCCATTCTGTCCGTATACCACTTCTTCTTTGTCCATTCATCTGTTTATGGACCTTTTTTTTGCTTCCATATCTTGGCTATTTCAGTATTGTTGCAGTGCACATTTGTCTGCCTCTGTCTTTCCGATTCTGGTGGTCTTAGGTTATAGGCCCAAAAGGTGCCCTGCCGCATCATATGGTAGCTCAATTATTACGTTTTCAAGCAGCTCGATTCAGTTTGCATTAGTGATGTTACGACTTTATATCCCACCAGCAGCTAGAAGGTACACACTTCTCTAAAACCCCTTCAGCATTTATAGTTTGTAGACTTTTTGCTGATGGTCATGACTGGTGTGAGGTGAAACCTTTTTGGAGGTTGGATATGCATGTGGCTAATAATTCCTTATGCTGAGCTTTAGGCATGTCCTATTTTTTCTTTTCCTTTTTTTTAAAAAGAGTGAGTACAACTTCCCTCCTCTTATTGATTTCTTGAAAAGTTTCTTATGTGTTGAATTTTCTTGCCTATTCCCTACCCCAGGGCATTTTTTGAGTGCCTGTGTCATTTACAACCGTACAGTCCTTGTGACTATATAAGCAACCATTGGCACTGGGTTTAAAGGTGCTGTTTTTGGAGACAGCCACAAGGCGGCAGCATTATTACGTTCTCAACTCTTGTTACTAGGGCAACAGAGTCTTCCTGGAGGTAGTTTTCCAAGGTTGTAAATTAGAGTGGAATGTGCTGGGACAAGCCCCCAGAAGTTTATGTCTCCTAACTTATGTTTGCTTTTTAAATTTAATTTCTATTTCTTATCAGAGTCAGTTTGCTTAGAGTGTTTTGATTGTCTGGCTGTACAGAATCTGCTCAATGATTCATACATATGTCTGTTCATCTTCGGATCCTGCTACCATGTACGTGATTACAGAATGTATATTTTTGAAGCTATTGGTGATGATATAATGCATATAGTTTATATGTGATATGTTTATATACATTTAACATACATTAGTATATGTATGTTAACCCCATTGTCCTAATTTACCCATCCTCCCACCTTTCATTTTGGCTAACCATTAGTTTATTTGATAAGTCTGTGAGTGTCTTTTTCTGTGGAAATATGTTCATTGGTAGCAATCTTAGGATAACATGTATTAATGATATCATAGGATATTTGTCATACCCTTTTGACTTACTTAACCTTATATGATTATTTCTAGGCTCAACTCTAGTCCTGAAAACGGCATTGTTCATTTTTTTCCAGAGGCTTCTATTCCATTTGGTACGTGTACCATTTCGTCTTTGTCCATTCATCTGTTTATGGACCTTTTTTTTGCTTCCATGTCTTGGCTATTTCAATATTGTTGCAGTGCACATTTGCCTGCCTCTGTCTTTCCGAATCCAGTTGTCTTAGGTTATAGGCCCAAAATGTGCCCTGCCGCATCATATGGTAGCTCAATGTTTACCTTTTCAAGCAGCTCGATTCAGTTTGCGTTACTGCTGTTACCACTTTACATCCCACCAGCAGCTAGAAGGTACACAGTTCTCTAAAACCCCTTCAGCATTTATAGTTTGTAGACTTTTTGCTGATGGTCATGACTGGTGTGAGCTGAAACCTTTTTGGAGGTTGGATACGCATGTGGCTAATAATTCCTTATGCTGAGCTTTAGGCATGTCCTTTTTTTCTTTTCCTTTTTTTTTAAAGAGTGACTACAACTTCCCTCCTCTTATTGACTTCTTGAAAATTTCTCATGTGTTGAATTTTCTTGCCAATTCCATACCCCAGGGCATTTTTTGAGGGCCTGTGTCTTTTACAGCCCTGCAGTCCTTGTGACTATATAAGCAACCATTGGCACTGGGTTTAAAGCTACTGTTGTGGGAAGCAGCCACAAGGCAGCAGCATTATTACGTTCTCAAGTCTTGTTACTAGGACAACACAGTCTTCCTGGAGGTAGTGTTCCGAGCTTGTAAATTAGAGTGCAATGTGCTGGGACAAGCCCCCAGAAGTTTATGTCTCCTAACTTATGTTTGTTTTTTAAATTTAATTTCTATTTCTTATCGGAGTAAATTTGATTAGAGTGTTGTGGTTTTCTGGCTGTACAGAATCTGCTCAATGATTCATACATATGTCTGTTCATCTTCGAACCTGTTAGCATGTATGTGATTACAGAATGTATATTTTAAAGGTATTGGTGATTATATAATTTATATATTTCATATGTTATATGTTTATATACATTTAACATACATTAGTATATGTATTTTAACCCCATAGTCCTAATT
Organism: Balaenoptera physalus; assembly: GCF_965194825.1. Classification (NCBI taxonomy): domain Eukaryota; kingdom Metazoa; phylum Chordata; class Mammalia; order Artiodactyla; family Balaenopteridae; genus Balaenoptera; species Balaenoptera physalus. The sequence continues at coordinate 134,143 of NW_028126584.1, read as the reverse complement.
TACCCATCCTCCCACCTTTCATTTTGGCTAGCAATTAGTTTATTTGATAAGTCTGTGAGTGTCTTTTTCTGTGGAAATATGTTCATTGGTAGCAATCTTAGGATAACATGTATAAATGATGTCCTAGGATATTTGTCATACCCTTTTGACTTACTTAACCTTATATGATTATTTCTAGGCTCAACTGTAGTCCTGAAAACGGCATTGTTCATTTTTTTCCCGAGGCTACTATTCCATTTGGTACGTATCCCACTTCGTCTTTGTCCATTCATCTGTTTATGGACCTTTTTTTTGCTTCCATGTCTTGGCTATTTCAATATTGTTGCAATGCACATTTGCCTGCCTCTCTCTTTCCGAATCTGGTGGTCTTAGGTTATAGGCCCAAAAGGTGCCCTGCCGCATCATATGGTAGCTCAATGTTTACCTTTTCAAGCAGCTCGATTCAGTTTGCGTTAGTGCTGTTGCCACTTTACATCCCACCAGCAGCTAGAAGGTACACAGTTCTCTAAAACCCCTTCAGCATTTATAGTTTGTAGACTTTTTGCTGATGGTCATGACTGGTGTGAGCTGAAACCTTTTTGGAGGTTGGATACGCATGTGGCTAATAATTCCTTATGCTAAGCTTTAGGCATGTCCTTTTTTTTCTTTTCCTCTTTTTTTTTAAAGAGTGAGTACAACTCCCCTCCTCTTATTGACTTCTTGAAAAATTTCTCATGTGTTGGATTTTCTTGCCTATTCCCTACCCCAGGGCAATTTTTGAGGGCCTGTGTCATTTACAGCCCTGCAGTCCTTGTGACTATATAAGCAACCATTGTCACTGGGTTTAAAGCTGCTGTTTTGGGAGACAGCCACAAGGCGGCAGCATTATTACGTTCTCAAGGCTTGTTACTAGGACAACAGAGTCTTCCTGAAGGTAGTGTTCCGAGCTTGTAAATTAGAGTGCAATGTGCTGGGACAAGCCCCCAGAAGTTTATGTCTCCTTACTTATGTTTGTTTTTTAAATTTAATTTGTCTTTCTTATCGGAGTAAATTTGATTAGAGTGTTTTGATTGTCTGGCTGTCCAGAATCTGCTCAATGATTCACACATATGTCTGTTCATCTTCGGATCCTGTTACCATGTATGTGATTACAGAATGTATATTTTGAAGGTATTGGTGAATATATAATTCATATCATTTATATGTTATATGTTTATATACATTTAACTTACATTAGTATATGTATGTTAACCCCATAGTCCTAATTTACCCATCCTCCCACCTTTCATTTTGGCTAACCATTAGTTTATTTGATAAGTCTGTGAGTGTCTTTTTCTGTGGAAATATGTTCATTGGTAGCAATCTTAGGAAAACTTGTATAAATAATATCATAGGATATTTGTAATACCCTTTTGTCTTACTTAACCTTATATGATTATTTCTAGTCTCAACTCTAGTCCTGAAAACGGCATTGTTCATTTTTTTCCCGAGGCTACTCTTCCATTCTGTCCATATACCACTTCTTCTTTGTCCATTCACCTGTTTATGGACCTTTTTTTTGCTTCCATGTCTTTGCTATTTCAGTATTGTTGCAGTGCACATTTGCCTGCCTCTGTCTTTCCGATTCTGGTGGTCTTAGGTTATAGGCCCAAAAGGTGCCCTGCCGCATCATATGGTAGCTCAATTTTTACGTTTTCAAGCAGCTCGATTCAGTTTGCATTAGTGCTGTTACGACTTTATATCCCACCAGCAGCTAGAAGGTACACACTTCTCTAAAACCCCTTCAGCATTTATAGTTTGTAGACTTTTTGCTGATGGTCATGACTGGTGTGAGCTGAAACCTTTTTGGAGGTTGGATACGCATGTGGCTAATAATTCCTTATGCTGAGCTTTAGGCATGTCCTATTTTTTCTTTTCCTTTTTTTTAAAAAGAATGAGTACAACTTCCCTCCTCTTATTGATTTCTTGAAAAGTTTCTTATGTGTTGAATTTTCTTGCCTATTCCCTACCCCAGGGCATTTTTTGAGTGCCTGTGTCATTTACAACCGTGCAGTCCTTGTGACTATATAAGCAACCATTGGCACTGGGTTTAAAGGTGCTGTTTTTGGAGACAGCCACAAGGCGGCAGCATTATTACGTTCTCAAGTCTTGTTACTAGGACAACAGAGTCTTCCTGGAGGTAGTGTTCCGAGCTTTTAAATTAGAGTGCAATGTGCTGGGACAAGCCCCCAGAAGTTTATGTCTCCTTACTTATGTTTGTTTTTTAAATTTAATTTGTATTTTTTATCGGAGTAAATTTGATTAGAGTGTTTTGATTGTCTGGCTGTACAGAATCTGTTCAATGATTCATACATATGTCTGTTCATCTTCGGATCCTGTTACCATGTATGTGATTACAGAATGTATATTTTGAAGGTATTGGTGATTATATAATTCATATCATTTATATGTTATATGTTTATATACATTTAACTTATATTAGTATATGTATGTTAACCCCATAGTCCTAATTTACCCATCCCCCCACCTTTCATTTTGGCTAACCATTAGTTTATTTGATAAGTCTGTGAGTGTCTTTTTCAGTGGAAATATGTTCATTGGTAGCAATCTTAGGATAACATGTATAAATGATATCATAGGATATTTGTCATACCCTTTTGACTTACTTAACTTTATATGATTATTTCTAGGCTCAACTCTAGTCCTGAAAACGGCATTGTTCATTTTTTTCCAGAGGCTACTATTCCATTTGGTACGTATAACATTTCGTCTTTGTCCTTTCATCTGTTTATGGACCTTTTTTTTGCTTCCATGTCTTGGCTATTTCAATATTGTTGCAGTGCACATTTGCCTGCCTCTGTCTTTCCGAATCCGGTGGTCTTAGGTTATAGGCCCAAAAGGTGCCCTGCCGCATCATATGGTAGCTCAATGTTTACCTTTTCAAGCAGCTCAATTCAGTTTGCGTTACTGCTGTTACCACTTTACATCCAAACAGCAGCTAGAAGGTACACAGTTCTCTAAAACCCCTTCAGCATTTATAGTTTGTAGACTTTTTGCTGATGGTCATGACTGGTGTCACCTGAAACCTTTTTGAATTTGAATTTGCATGTGGCTAATACTTCCTTATACTGAGCTTTAGGCATGTCCTTTTTTTCTTTTCCTTTTTTTTTTAAAGAGTGAGTACAACTTCCCTCCTCTTAGTGACTTCTTGAAAATTTCTCATGTGTTGAATTTCCTTGCCTATTCCCTACTCCAGGGCATTTTTTGAGGGCCTGTGTCTTTTACAGCCCTGCAGTCCTTGTGACTATATAAGCAACCATTGGTACTGGGTTTAAAGCTACTGTTGTGGGAAGCAGCCACAAGGCGGCAGCATTATTACGTTCTCAAGTCTTGTTACTAGGACAACACAGTCTTCCTGGAGGTAGTGTTCCGAGCCTGTAAATTAGAGTGCAATGTCCTGGGACAAGCCCCCAGAAGTTTATGTCTCCTAACTTATGTTTGTTTTTTAAATTTAATTTCTATTTCTTATCGGAGTAAATTTGATTAGAGTGTTGTGGTTTTCTGGCTGTACAGAATCTGCTCAATGATTCATACATATGTCTGTTCATCTTCGGATCCTGTTACCATGTATGTGATTACAGAATGTATATTTTGAAGGTATTGGTGAATATATAATTCATATCATTTATATGTTATATGTTTATATACATTTAACATACATTAGTATATGTATGTTAACCCCATAGTTCTAATTTACCCATCCTCCCACCTTTCATTTTGGCTAACCATTAGTTTATATGATAAGTCTGTGAGTGTCTTTTTCTGTGGAAATATGTTCATTGGTAGCAATCTTAGGATAACATGTATAAATGATATCATAGGATATTTGTCATACCCTTTTGACTTACTTAACCTTATATGATTATTTCTAGGCTCAACTCTAGTCCTAAAAACAGCATTGTTCATTTTTTTCCAGAGGCTACTATTCCATTTGGTACGTATACCATTTCGTCTTTGTCCATTCATCTGTTTATGGACCTTTTTTTGCTTCCATGTCTTGGCTATTTCAGTATTGTTGCAGTGCACATTTGCCTGCCTCTGTCTTTCCGATTCTGGTGGTCTTAGGTTATAGGCCCAAAAGCTGCCCTGCCGCATCGTATGGTAACTCAATTTTTACCTTTTCAAGCAGCTCCATTCAGTTTGCATTAGTGGTATTACTTCTTTACATCCCACCAGCAGCTAGAAGGTACACATTCCTCTAAAACCCCTTCAGCATTTATAGTTTGTAGACTTTTTGATGATGGTCATGAGTGGTGTTACCTGAAACCTTTTTGAATTTGAATTTGCATGTGGCTAATAATTCCTTATACTGAGCTTTAGGCATGTCATTTTTTTCTTTTCCTTTTGTTTTAAAGAGTGAGTACAACTTCCCTCCTCTTATTGACTTCTTGAAAAGTTTCTCATGTGTTGAATTTTTTTGCCTATTCCCTACCCCAGGGCATTTTTTGAAGGCAGGTGTCATTTAGAGCCCTTCAGTCCTTGTGACTATTAAGCAACCTTTGGCACTGGGTTTACAGCTGCTGTTGTGGGAAACAGCCACAAGGCGGCAGCATTATTACGTTCTCAACTCTTGTTACTAGGGCAACAGAGTCTTCCTGGAGGTAGTTTTCCAAGGTTGTAAATTAGAGTGGAATGTGCTGGGACAAGCCCCCAGAAGTTTATGTCTCCTATCTTATGTTTGCTTTTTAAATTTAATTTCTATTTCTTATCGGAGTAAATTTGATTAGAGTGTTTTGATTGGCTGTACAGAATCTGTTCAATGATTCATACATATATCTGTTCATCTTCGGAACCTGTTATCAAGTATGTGATTACAGAATATATATTTTGAAGGTATTGGTGATTATATAATTCATATCGTTTATATGTTATATGTTTATATACATTTAACTTACATTAGTATATGTATGTTAACCCCATAGTCTTAACTTACCCATCCCCCCACCTTTCATTTTGGCTAACCATTCGTTTATTTGATAAGTCTGTGAGTGTCTTTTTCTGTGGAAATATGTTCATTGGTAGCAATCTTAAGAAAACTTGTATAAATGATATCATAGGATATTTGTCATACCCTTTTGACTTACTTAACCTTATATGATTTTTTCTAGGCTCAACTGTAGTCCTGAAAACAGCATTGTTCATTTTTCTCCCGAGGCTACTATTCCATTCTGTCCGTATACCACTTCTTCTTTGTCCATTCATCTGTTTATGGACCTTTTTTTTGCTTCCATATCTTGGCTATTTCAGTATTGTTGCAGTGCATATTTGCCTGCCTCTGTCTTTCCAATTTTGGTGGTCTTAGGTTATACGCCCAAAATGTGCCCTGCCGCATCATTTGGTAGCTCAATTTTTACCTTTTGAAGCAGCTCGATTCAGTTTGCGTTAGTGCTGTTTCCACTTTACATCCCACCAGCAGCTAGAAGGTACACAGATCTCTAAAACCCCTTCAGCATTTATAGTTTGTAGACATTTTGCTGATGGTAATGACTGGTGTGAGCTGAAACCTTTTTGAATTTGAATTTGTATGTGGCTAATAATTCCTTATACTAAGCTTTAGGCATGTCCTTTTTTTTCTTTTCCTTTTTTTTTTAAAGAGTGAGTACAACTTCCCTCCTCTTATTGACTTCTTGGAAATTTCTCATGTGTTGAATGTTCTTGCCAATTCCCTACCCCAGGGCATATTTTGAGGGCTTGTGTCATTTACAGCCCTGCAGTCCTTGTGACTATATAAGCAATCATTGGCACTGGGTTTAAAGTGCTGTTGTGGGAAGCAGCCACAAGGCGGCAGCATTATTGCGTTCTCAAGTCTTGTTACTAGGAGAACAGAGTCTTACTGGAGGTAGTGTTCTGAGCTTGTAAATTAGAGTGCAATATGCTGGGACAAGCCCCCAGAAGTTTATATCTCCTAACTTATGTTTTTTTTTTAAATTTAATTTCTATTTCTTATCGGAGTAAATTTGATTAGAGTGTTTTGATTGTCTGGCTGTACAGAATCTGCTCAATGATTCATACATATGTCTGTTCATCTTCGGATCCTGTTACCATGTATGTGATCACAGAATATATATTTTGAAGGTATTGGTGATTATATAATTCATATCGTTTATATGTTATATGTTTATATACATTTAACTTACATTAGTATATGTATGTTAACCCCATAGTCCTAACTTACCCATCCCCCCACCTTTCATTTTGGCTAACCATTAGTTTATTTGATAAGTCTGTGAGTGTCTTTTTCTGGGGAAATATGTTCATTGGTAGCAATCTTAAGAAAACTTGTATAAATGATATCATAGGATATTTGTCATACCCTTTTGACTTACTTAACCTTATATGATTTTTTCTAGGCTCAACTGTAGTCCTGAAAACAGCATTGTTCATTTTTCTCCCGAGGCTACTATTCCATTTTGTCCGTATACCACTTCTTCTTTGTCCATTCATCTGTTTATGGACTTTTTTTTGCTTCCATATCTTGGCTATTTCAGTATTGTTGCAGTGCATATTTGCCTGCCTCTGTCTTTCCAATTTTGGTGGTCTTAGGTTATAGGCCCAAAAGGTGCCCTGCCGCATCATTTGGTAGCTCAATTTTTACCTTTTCAAGCAGCTCGATTCAGTTTGCGTTAGTGCTGTTTCCACTTTACATCCCACCAGCAGCTAGAAGGTACACAGATCTCTAAAACCCCTTCAGCATTTATAGTTTGTAGACATTTTGCTGATGGTAATGACTGGTGTGAGCTGAAACCTTTTTGAATTTGAATTTATATGTGGCTAATAATTCCTTATACTAAGCTTTAGGCATGTCCTTTTTTTTCTTTTCCTTTTTTTTTTTAAAGAGTGAGTACAACTTCCCTCCTCTTATTGACTTCTTGAAAAATTTCTCATGTGTTGGATTTTCTTGCCTATTCCCTACCCCAGGGCAATTTTTGAGGGCCTGTATCATTTACAGCCCTGCAGTCCTTGTGACTATATAAGCAACCATTGTCATTGGGTTTAAAGCTGCTGTTTTGGGAGACAGCCACAAGGCGGCAGCATTATTACGTTCTCAAGCCTTGTTACTAGGACAACAGAGTGTTCCTGGAGGTAGTGTTCCGAGCTTGTAAATTAGAGTGCAATGTGCTGGGACAAGCCCACAGAAGTTTATGTCTCCTTACTTATGTTTGTTTTTTAAATTTAAGTTGTCTTTCTTATCGGAGTAAATTTGATTAGAGTGTTTTGATTGTCTGGCTGTACAGAATCTGCTCAATGATTCACACATATGTCTGTTCATCTTCGGATCCTGTTACCATGTATGTGATTACAGAATGTATATTTTGAAGGTATTGGTGAATATATAATTCATATCATTTATATGTTATATGTTTATATACATTTAACTTACATTAGTATATGTATGTTAACCCCATAGTCCTAATTTACCCATCCTCCCACCTTTCATTTTGGCTAACCAGTAGTTTATTTGATAAGTCTGTGAGTGTCTTTTTCTGTGGAAATATGTTCATTGGTAGCAATCTTAGGAAAACTTGTATAAATAATATCATAGGATATTTGTAATACCCTTTTGTCTTACTTAACCTTATATGATTATTTCTAGTCTCAACTCTAGTCCTGATGACGGCATTGTTCATTTTTTTCCCGAGGCTACTCTTCCATTCTGTCCATATACCACTTCTTCTTTGTCCATTCACCTGTTTATGGACCTTTTTTTTGCTTCCATGTCTTTGCTATTTCAGTATTGTTGCAGTGCACATTTGCCTGCCTCTGTCTTTCCGATTCTGGTGGTCTTAGTTTATAGGCCCAAAAGGTGCCCTGCCGCATCATATGGTAGCTCAATTTTTACGTTTTCAAGCAGCTCGATTCAGTTTGCATTAGTGCTGTTACGACTTTATATCCCACCAGCAGCTAGAAGGTACACACTTCTCTAAAACCCCTTCAGCATTTATAGTTTGTAGACTTTTTGCTGATGGTCATGACTGGTGTGAGCTGAAACCTTTTTGGAGGTTGGATACGCATGTGGCTAATAATTCCTTATGCTGAGCTTTAGGCATGTCCTATTTTTTCTTTTCCTTTTTTTTAAAAAGAGTGAGTACAACTTCCCTCCTCTTATTGATTTCTTGAAAAGTTTCTTATGTGTTGAATTTTCTTGCCTATTCCCTACCCCAGGGCATTTTTTGAGTGCCTGTGTCATTTACAACCGTGCAGTCCTTGTGACTATATAAGCAACCATTGGCACTGGGTTTAAAGGTGCTGTTTTTGGAGACAGCCACAAGGCGGCAGCATTATTACGTTCTCAAGTCTTGTTACTAGGAGAACAGAGTCTTCCTGGAGGTAGTGTTCTGAGCTTGTAAATTAGAGTGCAATATGCTGGGACAAGCCCCCAGAAATTTATGTCTCCTAACTTATGTTTTTTTTTTAAATTTAATTTCTATTTCTTATCGGAGTAAATTTGATTAGAGTGTTTTGATTGTCTGGCTGTACAGAATCTGCTCAATGATTCATACATATGTCTGTTCATCTTCGGATCCTGTTACCATGTATGTGATCACAGAATATATATTTTGAAGGTATTGGTGATTATATAATTCATATCGTTTATATGTTATATGTTTATATACATTTAACTTACATTAGTATATGTATGTTAACCCCATAGTCCTAACTTACCCATCCCCCCACCTTTCATTTTGGCTAACCATTAGTTTATTTGATAAGTCTGTGAGTGTCTTTTTCTGTGGAAATATGTTCATTGGTAGCAATCTTAAGAAAACTTGTATAAATGATATCATAGGATATTTGTCATACCCTTTTGACTTACTTAACCTTATATGATTTTTTCTAGGCTCAACTGTAGTCCTGAAAACAGCATTGTTCATTTTTCTCCCGAGGCTACTATTCCATTCTGTCCGTATACCACTTCTTCTTTGTCCATTCATCTGTTTATGGACCTTTTTTTTGCTTCCATATCTTGGCTATTTCAGTATTGTTGCAGTGCACATTTGTCTGCCTCTGTCTTTCCGATTCTGGTGGTCTTAGGTTATAGGCCCAAAAGGTGCCCTGCCGCATCATATGGTAGCTCAATTATTACGTTTTCAAGCAGCTCGATTCAGTTTGCATTAGTGATGTTACGACTTTATATCCCACCAGCAGCTAGAAGGTACACACTTCTCTAAAACCCCTTCAGCATTTATAGTTTGTAGACTTTTTGCTGATGGTCATGACTGGTGTGAGGTGAAACCTTTTTGGAGGTTGGATATGCATGTGGCTAATAATTCCTTATGCTGAGCTTTAGGCATGTCCTATTTTTTCTTTTCCTTTTTTTTAAAAAGAGTGAGTACAACTTCCCTCCTCTTATTGATTTCTTGAAAAGTTTCTTATGTGTTGAATTTTCTTGCCTATTCCCTACCCCAGGGCATTTTTTGAGTGCCTGTGTCATTTACAACCGTACAGTCCTTGTGACTATATAAGCAACCATTGGCACTGGGTTTAAAGGTGCTGTTTTTGGAGACAGCCACAAGGCGGCAGCATTATTACGTTCTCAACTCTTGTTACTAGGGCAACAGAGTCTTCCTGGAGGTAGTTTTCCAAGGTTGTAAATTAGAGTGGAATGTGCTGGGACAAGCCCCCAGAAGTTTATGTCTCCTAACTTATGTTTGCTTTTTAAATTTAATTTCTATTTCTTATCAGAGTCAGTTTGCTTAGAGTGTTTTGATTGTCTGGCTGTACAGAATCTGCTCAATGATTCATACATATGTCTGTTCATCTTCGGATCCTGCTACCATGTACGTGATTACAGAATGTATATTTTTGAAGCTATTGGTGATGATATAATGCATATAGTTTATATGTGATATGTTTATATACATTTAACATACATTAGTATATGTATGTTAACCCCATTGTCCTAATTTACCCATCCTCCCACCTTTCATTTTGGCTAACCATTAGTTTATTTGATAAGTCTGTGAGTGTCTTTTTCTGTGGAAATATGTTCATTGGTAGCAATCTTAGGATAACATGTATTAATGATATCATAGGATATTTGTCATACCCTTTTGACTTACTTAACCTTATATGATTATTTCTAGGCTCAACTCTAGTCCTGAAAACGGCATTGTTCATTTTTTTCCAGAGGCTTCTATTCCATTTGGTACGTGTACCATTTCGTCTTTGTCCATTCATCTGTTTATGGACCTTTTTTTTGCTTCCATGTCTTGGCTATTTCAATATTGTTGCAGTGCACATTTGCCTGCCTCTGTCTTTCCGAATCCAGTCGTCTTAGGTTATAGGCCCAAAATGTGCCCTGCCGCATCATATGGTAGCTCAATGTTTACCTTTTCAAGCAGCTCGATTCAGTTTGCGTTACTGCTGTTACCACTTTACATCCCACCAGCAGCTAGAAGGTACACAGTTCTCTAAAACCCCTTCAGCATTTATAGTTTGTAGACTTTTTGCTGATGGTCATGACTGGTGTGAGCTGAAACCTTTTTGGAGGTTGGATACGCATGTGGCTAATAATTCCTTATGCTGAGCTTTAGGCATGTCCTTTTTTTCTTTTCCTTTTTTTTTAAAGAGTGACTACAACTTCCCTCCTCTTATTGACTTCTTGAAAATTTCTCATGTGTTGAATTTTCTTGCCAATTCCATACCCCAGGGCATTTTTTGAGGGCCTGTGTCTTTTACAGCCCTGCAGTCCTTGTGACTATATAAGCAACCATTGGCACTGGGTTTAAAGCTACTGTTGTGGGAAGCAGCCACAAGGCAGCAGCATTATTACGTTCTCAAGTCTTGTTACTAGGACAACACAGTCTTCCTGGAGGTAGTGTTCCGAGCTTGTAAATTAGAGTGCAATGTGCTGGGACAAGCCCCCAGAAGTTTATGTCTCCTAACTTATGTTTGTTTTTTAAATTTAATTTCTATTTCTTATCGGAGTAAATTTGATTAGAGTGTTGTGGTTTTCTGGCTGTACAGAATCTGCTCAATGATTCATACATATGTCTGTTCATCTTCGAACCTGTTAGCATGTATGTGATTACAGAATGTATATTTTAAAGGTATTGGTGATTATATAATTTATATATTTCATATGTTATATGTTTATATACATTTAACATACATTAGTATATGTATTTTAACCCCATAGTCCTAATTTACCCATCCTCCCACCTTTCATTTTGGCTAGCAATTAGTTTATTTGATAAGTCTGTGAGTGTCTTTTTCTGTGGAAATATGTTCATTGGTAGCAATCTTAGGATAACATGTATAAATGATGTCCTAGGATATTTGTCATACCCTTTTGACTTACTTAACCTTATATGATTATTTCTAGGCTCAACTGTAGTCCTGAAAACGGCATTGTTCATTTTTTTCCCGAGGCTACTATTCCATTTGGTACGTATCCCACTTCGTCTTTGTCCATTCATCTGTTTATGGACCTTTTTTTTGCTTCCATGTCTTGGCTATTTCAATATTGTTGCAATGCACATTTGCCTGCCTCTCTCTTTCCGAATCTGGTGGTCTTAGGTTATAGGCCCAAAAGGTGCCCTGCCGCATCATATGGTAGCTCAATGTTTACCTTTTCAAGCAGCTCGATTCAGTTTGCGTTAGTGCTGTTGCCACTTTACATCCCACCAGCAGCTAGAAGGTACACAGTTCTCTAAAACCCCTTCAGCATTTATAGTTTGTAGACTTTTTGCTGATGGTCATGACTGGTGTGAGCTGAAACCTTTTTGGAGGTTGGATACGCATGTGGCTAATAATTCCTTATGCTAAGCTTTAGGCATGTCCTTTTTTTTCTTTTCCTCTTTTTTTTTAAAGAGTGAGTACAACTCCCCTCCTCTTATTGACTTCTTGAAAAATTTCTCATGTGTTGGATTTTCTTGCCTATTCCCTACCCCAGGGCAATTTTTGAGGGCCTGTGTCATTTACAGCCCTGCAGTCCTTGTGACTATATAAGCAACCATTGTCACTGGGTTTAAAGCTGCTGTTTTGGGAGACAGCCACAAGGCGGCAGCATTATTACGTTCTCAAGGCTTGTTACTAGGACAACAGAGTCTTCCTGAAGGTAGTGTTCCGAGCTTGTAAATTAGAGTGCAATGTGCTGGGACAAGCCCCCAGAAGTTTATGTCTCCTTACTTATGTTTGTTTTTTAAATTTAATTTGTCTTTCTTATCGGAGTAAATTTGATTAGAGTGTTTTGATTGTCTGGCTGTCCAGAATCTGCTCAATGATTCACACATATGTCTGTTCATCTTCGGATCCTGTTACCATGTATGTGATTACAGAATGTATATTTTGAAGGTATTGGTGAATATATAATTCATATCATTTATATGTTATATGTTTATATACATTTAACTTACATTAGTATATGTATGTTAACCCCATAGTCCTAATTTACCCATCCTCCCACCTTTCATTTTGGCTAACCATTAGTTTATTTGATAAGTCTGTGAGTGTCTTTTTCTGTGGAAATATGTTCATTGGTAGCAATCTTAGGAAAACTTGTATAAATAATATCATAGGATATTTGTAATACCCTTTTGTCTTACTTAACCTTATATGATTATTTCTAGTCTCAACTCTAGTCCTGAAAACGGCATTGTTCATTTTTTTCCCGAGGCTACTCTTCCATTCTGTCCATATACCACTTCTTCTTTGTCCATTCACCTGTTTATGGACCTTTTTTTTGCTTCCATGTCTTTGCTATTTCAGTATTGTTGCAGTGCACATTTGCCTGCCTCTGTCTTTCCGATTCTGGTGGTCTTAGGTTATAGGCCCAAAAGGTGCCCTGCCGCATCATATGGTAGCTCAATTTTTACGTTTTCAAGCAGCTCGATTCAGTTTGCATTAGTGCTGTTACGACTTTATATCCCACCAGCAGCTAGAAGGTACACACTTCTCTAAAACCCCTTCAGCATTTATAGTTTGTAGACTTTTTGCTGATGGTCATGACTGGTGTGAGCTGAAACCTTTTTGGAGGTTGGATACGCATGTGGCTAATAATTCCTTATGCTGAGCTTTAGGCATGTCCTATTTTTTCTTTTCCTTTTTTTTAAAAAGAATGAGTACAACTTCCCTCCTCTTATTGATTTCTTGAAAAGTTTCTTATGTGTTGAATTTTCTTGCCTATTCCCTACCCCAGGGCATTTTTTGAGTGCCTGTGTCATTTACAACCGTGCAGTCCTTGTGACTATATAAGCAACCATTGGCACTGGGTTTAAAGGTGCTGTTTTTGGAGACAGCCACAAGGCGGCAGCATTATTACGTTCTCAAGTCTTGTTACTAGGACAACAGAGTCTTCCTGGAGGTAGTGTTCCGAGCTTTTAAATTAGAGTGCAATGTGCTGGGACAAGCCCCCAGAAGTTTATGTCTCCTTACTTATGTTTGTTTTTTAAATTTAATTTGTATTTTTTATCGGAGTAAATTTGATTAGAGTGTTTTGATTGTCTGGCTGTACAGAATCTGTTCAATGATTCATACATATGTCTGTTCATCTTCGGATCCTGTTACCATGTATGTGATTACAGAATGTATATTTTGAAGGTATTGGTGATTATATAATTCATATCATTTATATGTTATATGTTTATATACATTTAACTTATATTAGTATATGTATGTTAACCCCATAGTCCTAATTTACCCATCCCCCCACCTTTCATTTTGGCTAACCATTAGTTTATTTGATAAGTCTGTGAGTGTCTTTTTCAGTGGAAATATGTTCATTGGTAGCAATCTTAGGATAACATGTATAAATGATATCATAGGATATTTGTCATACCCTTTTGACTTACTTAACTTTATATGATTATTTCTAGGCTCAACTCTAGTCCTGAAAACGGCATTGTTCATTTTTTTCCAGAGGCTACTATTCCATTTGGTACGTATAACATTTCGTCTTTGTCCTTTCATCTGTTTATGGACCTTTTTTTTGCTTCCATGTCTTGGCTATTTCAATATTGTTGCAGTGCACATTTGCCTGCCTCTGTCTTTCCGAATCCGGTGGTCTTAGGTTATAGGCCCAAAAGGTGCCCTGCCGCATCATATGGTAGCTCAATGTTTACCTTTTCAAGCAGCTCAATTCAGTTTGCGTTACTGCTGTTACCACTTTACATCCAAACAGCAGCTAGAAGGTACACAGTTCTCTAAAACCCCTTCAGCATTTATAGTTTGTAGACTTTTTGCTGATGGTCATGACTGGTGTGAGCTGAAACCTTTTTGGAGGTTGGATACACATGTGGCTAATAATTCCTTATGCTGAGCTTTAGGCATGTCCTTTTTTTCTTTTCCTTTTTTTTTAGAGTGAGTACAACTTCCGTACTCTTATTGACTTCTTGAAAATTTCTCATGTGTTGAATTTCCTTGCCTATTCCCTACACCAGGGCATTTTTTGAGGGCCTGTGTCTTTTACAGCCCTGCAGTCCTTGTGACTATATAAGCAACCATTGGTACTGGGTTTAAAGCTACTGTTGTGGGAAGCAGCCACAAGGCGGCAGCATTATTACGTTCTCAAGTCTTGTTACTAGGACAACACAGTCTTCCTGGAGGTAGTGTTCCGAGCCTGTAAATTAGAGTGCAATGTCCTGGGACAAGCCCCCAGAAGTTTATGTCTCCTAACTTATGTTTGTTTTTTAAATTTAATTTCTATTTCTTATCGGAGTAAATTTGATTAGAGTGTTGTGGTTTTCTGGCTGTACAGAATCTGCTCAATGATTCATACATATGTCTGTTCATCTTCGGATCCTGTTACCATGTATGTGATTACAGAATGTATATTTTGAAGGTATTGGTGAATATATAATTCATATCATTTATATGTTATATGTTTATATACATTTAACATACATTAGTATATGTATGTTAACCCCATAGTCCTAATTTACCCATCCTCCCACCTTTCATTTTGGCTAACCATTAGTTTATATGATAAGTCTGTGAGTGTCTTTTTCTGTGGAAATATGTTCATTGGTAGCAATCTTTGGATAACATGTATAAATGATATCATAGGATATTTGTCATACCCTTTTGACTTACTTAACCTTATATGATTATTTCTAGGCTCAACTCTAGTCCTGAAAACAGCATTGTTCATTTTTTTCCAGAGGCTACTATTCCATTTGGTACGTATACCATTTCGTCTTTGTCCATTCATCTGTTTATGGACCTTTTTTTGCTTCCATGTCTTGGCTATTTCAGTATTGTTGCAGTGCACATTTGCCTGCCTCTGTCTTTCCGATTCTGGTGGTCTTAGGTTATAGGCCCAAAAGGTGCCCTGCCGCATCGTATGGTAACTCAATTTTTACCTTTTCAAGCAGCTCCATTCAGTTTGCATTAGTGGTATTACTTCTTTACATCCCACCAGCAGCTAGAAGGTACACATTCCTCTAAAACCCCTTCAGCATTTATAGTTTGTAGACTTTTTGATGATGGTCATGAGTGGTGTTACCTGAAACCTTTTTGAATTTGAATTTGCATGTGGCTAATAATTCCTTATACTGAGCTTTAGGCATGTCATTTTTTTCTTTTCCTTTTGTTTTAAAGAGTGAGTATAACTTCCCTCCTCTTATTGACTTCTTGAAAAGTTTCTCATGTGTTGAATTTTTTGCCTATTCCCTACCCCAGGGCATTTTTTGAAGGCAGGTGTCATTTAGAGCCCTTCAGTCCTTGTGACTATTAAGCAACCTTTGGCACTGGGTTTAAAGCTGCTGTTGTGGGAAACAGCCACAAGGCGGCAGCATTATTACGTTCTCAACTCTTGTTACTAGGGCAACAGAGTCTTCCTGGAGGTAGTTTTCCAAGGTTGTAAATTAGAGTGGAATGTGCTGGGACAAGCCCCCAGAAGTTTATGTCTCCTAACTTATGTTTGCTTTTTAAATTTAATTTCTATTTCTTATCGGAGTAAATTTGATTAGAGTGTTTTGATTGGCTGTACAGAATCTGCTCAATGATTCATACATATATCTGTTCATCTTCGGAACCTGTTATCAAGTACGTGATTACAGAATATATATTTTGAAGGTATTGGTGATTATATAATTCATATCGTTTATATGTTATATGTTTATATACATTTAACTTACATTAGTATATGTATGTTAACCCCATAGTCCTAACTTACCCATCCCCCCACCTTTCATTTTGGCTAACCATTCGTTTATTTGATAAGTCTGTGAGTGTCTTTTTCTGTGGAAATATGTTCATTGGTAGCAATCTTAAGAAAACTTGTATAAATGATATCATAGGATATTTGTCATACCCTTTTGACTTACTTAACCTTATATGATTTTTTCTAGGCTCAACTGTAGTCCTGAAAACAGCATTGTTCATTTTTCTCCCGAGGCTACTATTCCATTCTGTCCGTATACCACTTCTTCTTTGTCCATTCATCTGTTTATGGACCTTTTTTTTGCTTCCATATCTTGGCTATTTCAGTATTGTTGCAGTGCATATTTACCTGCCTCTGTCTTTCCAATTTTGGTGGTCTTAGGTTATAGGCCCAAAAGGTGCCCTGCCGCATCATTTGGTAGCTCAATTTTTACCTTTTCAAGCAGCTCAATTCAGTTTGCGTTAGTGCTGTTTCCACTTTACATCCCACCAGCAGCTAGAAGGTACACAGATCTCTAAAACCCCTTCAGCATTTATAGTTTGTAGACATTTTGCTGATGGTAATGACTGGTGTGAGCTGAAACCTTTTTGAATTTGAATTTGTATGTGGCTAATAATTCCTTATACTAAGCTTTAGGCATGTCTTTTTTTTCTTTTCCTTTTTTTTTTAAAGAGTGAGTACAACTTCCCTCCTCTTATTGACTTCTTGGAAATTTCTCATGTGTTGAATGTTCTTGCCAATTCCCTACCCCAGGGCATATTTTGAGGGCTTGTGTCATTTACAGCCCTGCAGTCCTTGTGACTATATAAGCAATCATTGGCACTGGGTTTAAAGTGCTGTTGTGGGAAGCAGCCACAAGGCGGCAGCATTATTGCGTTCTCAAGTCTTGTTACTAGGGGAACAGAGTCTTACTGGAGGTAGTGTTCTGAGCTTGTAAATTAGAGTGCAATATGCTGGGACAAGCCCCCAGAAGTTTATGTCTCCTAACTTATGTTTTTTTTTTAAAATTTAATTTCTATTTCTTATCGGAGTAAATTTGATTAGAGTGTTTTGATTGTCTGGCTGTACAGAATCTGCTCAATGATTCATACATATGTCTGTTCATCTTCGGATCCTGTTACCATGTATGTGATCACAGAATATATATTTTGAAGGTATTGGTGATTATATAATTCATATCGTTTATATGTTATATGTTTATATACATTTAACTTACATTAGTATATGTATGTTAACCCCATAGTCCTAACTTACCCATCCCCCCACCTTTCATTTTGGCTAACCATTAGTTTATTTGATAAGTCTGTGAGTGTCTTTTTCTGTGGAAATATGTTCATTGGTAGCAATCTTAAGAAAACTTGTATAAATGATATCATAGGATATTTGTCATACCCTTTTGACTTACTTAACCTTATATGATTTTTTCTAGGCTCAACTGTAGTCCTGAAAACAGCATTGTTCATTTTTCTCCCGAGGCTACTATTCCATTCTGTCCGTTATACCACTTCTTCTTTGTCCATTCATCTGTTTATGGACCTTTTTTTTGCTTCCATATCTTGGCTATTTCAGTATTGTTGCAGTGCATATTTGCCTGCCTCTGTCTTTCCAATTTTGGTGGTCTTAGGTTATAGGCCCAAAAGGTGCCCTGCCGCATCATTTGGTAGCTCAATTTTTACCTTTTCAAGCAGCTCGATTCAGTTTGCGTTAGTGCTGTTTCCACTTTACATCCCACCAGCAGCTAGAAGGTACACAGATCTCTAAAACCCCTTCAGCATTTATAGTTTGTAGACATTTTGCTGATGGTAATGACTGGTGTGAGCTGAAACCTTTTTGAATTTGAATTTGTATGTGGCTAATAATTCCTTATACTAAGCTTTAGGCATGTCCTTTTTTTTCTTTTCCTTTTTTTTTAAAGAGTGAGTACAACTTCCCTCCTCTTATTGACTTCTTGAAAAATTTCTCATGTGTTGAATTTTCTTGCCTATTCCCTACGCCAGGGCATGTTTTGAGGGCCTGTGTCTTTTACAGCCCTGCAGTCCTTGTGACTATATAAGCAACCATTGGCACTGGGTTTAAAGCTACTGTTGTGGGAAGCAGCCACAAGGCGGCAGCATTATTACGTTCTCAAGTCTTGTTACTAGGACAACACAGTCTTCCTGGAGGTAGTGTTCCGAGCTTGTAAATTAGAGTGCAATGTGCTGGGACAAGCCCCCAGAAGTTTATGTCTCCTTACTTATGTTTGTTTTTTAAATTTAATTTGTATTTTTTATCGGAGTAAATTTGATTAGAGTGTTTTGATTGTCTGGCTGTACAGAATCTGTTCAATGATTCACACATATGTCTGTTCATCTTCGGATCCTGTTACCATGTATGTGATTACAGAATGTATATTTTGAAGGTATTGGTGATTATATAATTCATATCATTTATATGTTATATGTTTATATACATTTAACTTATATTAGTATATGTATGTTAACCCCATAGTCCTAATTTACCCATCCTCCCACCTTTCATTTTGGCTAACCATTAGTTTATTTGATAAGTCTGTGAGTGTCTTTTTCTGTGGAAATATGTTCATTGGTAGCAATCTTAGGAAAACTTGTATAAATAATATCATAGGATATTTGTAATACCCTTTTGTCTTACTTAACCTTATATGATTATTTCTAGTCTCAACTCTAGTCCTGAAAACGGCATTGTTCATTTTTTTCCCGAGGCTACTCTTCCATTCTGTCCATATACCACTTCTTCTTTGTCCATTCACCTGTTTATGGACCTTTTTTTTGCTTCCATGTCTTTGCTATTTCAGTATTGTTGCAGTGCACATTTGCCTGCCTCTGTCTTTCCGATTCTGGTGGTCTTAGGTTATAGGCCCAAAAGGTGCCCTGCCGCATCATATGGTAGTTCAATTTTTACGTTTTCAAGCAGCTCGATTCAGTTTGCATTAGTGCTGTTACAACTTTATATCCCACCAGCAGCTAGAAGGTACACACTTCTCTAAAACCCCTTCAGCATTTATAGTTTGTAGACTTTTTGCTGATGGTCATGACTGGTGTGAGCTGAAACCTTTTTGGAAGTTGGATACGCATGTGGCTAATAATTCCTTATGCTGAGCTTTAGGCATGTCCTATTTTTTCTTTTCCTTTTTTTTAAAAAGAGTGAGTACAACTTCCTTCCTCTTATTGATTTCTTGAAAAGTTTCTTATGTGTTGAATTTTCTTGCCTATTCCCTACCCCAGGGCATTTTTTGAGTGCCTGTGTCATTTACAACCGTACAGTCCTTGTGACTATATAAGCAACCATTGGCACTGTGTTTAAAGGTGCTGTTTTTGGAGACAGCCACAAGGCGGCAGCATTATTACGTTCTCAAGTCTTGTTACTAGGACAACAGAGTCTTCCTGGAGGTAGTGTTCCGAGCTTTTAAATTAGAGTGCAATGTGCTGGGACAAGCCCCCAGAAGTTTATGTCTCCTTACTTATGTTTGTTTTTTAAATTTAATTTGTATTTTTTATCGGAGTAAATTTGATTAGAGTGTTTTGATTGTCTGGCTCTACAGAATCTGTTCAATGATTCATACATATGTCTGTTCATCTTCGGATCCTGTTACCATGTATGTGATTACAGAATGTATATTTTGAAGGTATTGGTGATTATACAATTCATATCATTTATATGTTATATGTTTATATACATTTAACTTACATTAGTATATGTATGTTAACCCCATAGTCCTAATTTACCCATCCCCCCACCTTTCATTTTGGCTAACCATTAGTTTATTTGATAAGTCTGTGAGTGTCTTTTTCTGTGGAAATATGTTCATTGGTAGCAATCTTAGGATAACATGTATAAACGATATCATAGGATATTTGTCATACCCTTTTGACTTACTTAACCTTATATGATTATTTCTAGGCTCAACTCTAGTCCTGAAAACGGCATTGTTCATTTTTTTCCAGAGGCTACTATTCCATTTGGTACGTATAACATTTCGTCTTTGTCCATTCATCTGTTTATGGACCTTTTTTTGCTTCCATGTCTTGGCTATTTCAGTATTGTTGCAGTGCACAATTGCCTGCCTCTGTCTTTCCGATTCTGGTGGTCTTAGGTTATAGGCCCAAAAGGTGCCCTGCTGCATCATATGGTAACTCAATTTTTACCTTTTCAAGCAGCTCCATTCAGTTTGCATTAGTGGTATTACTTCTTTACATCCCACCAGCAGCTAGAAGGTACACATTCCTCTAAAACCCCTTCAGCATTTATAGTTTGTAGACTTTTTGATGATGGTCATGACTGGTGTTACCTGAAACCTTTTTGAATTTGAATTTGCATGTGGCTAATAATTCCTTATACTGAGCTTTAGGCATGTCATTTTTTTCTTTTCCTTTTGTTTTAAAGAGTGAGTACAACTTCCCTCCTCTTATTGACTTCTTGAAAAGTTTCTCATGTGTTGAATTTTTTTGCCTATTCCCTACCCCAGGGCATTTTTTGAAGGCAGGTGTCATTTAGAGCCCTTCAGTCCTTGTGACTATTAAGCAACCTTTGGCACTGGGTTTAAAGCTGCTGTTGTGGGAAACAGCCACAAGGCGGCAGCATTATTACGTTCTCAAGTCTTGTTACTAGGACAACACAGTCTTCCTGGAGGTAGTGTTCCGAGCTTGTAAATTAGAGTGCAATGTGCTGGGACAAGCCCCCAGAAGTTTATGTCTCCTAACTTATGTTTGTTTTTTAAATTTAATTTCTATTTCTTATCGGAGCAAATTTGATTAGAGTGTTGTGGTTTTCTGGCTGTACAGAATCTGCTCAATGATTCATACATATGTCTGTTCATCTTCGAACCTGTTAGCATGTATGTGATTACAGAATGTATATTTTAAAGGTATTGGTGATTATATAATTTATATATTTCATATGTTATATGTTTATATACATTTAACATACATTAGTATATGTATTTTAACCCCATAGTCCTAATTTACCCATCCTCCCACCTTTCATTTTGGCTAGCCATTAGTTTATTTGATAAGTCTGTGAGTGTCTTTTTCTGTGGAAATATGTTCATTGGTAGCAATCTTATGATAACGTATAAATGATGTCATAGGATATTTGTCATACCCTTTTGACTTACTTAACCTTATATGATTATTTCTAGGCTCAACTGTAGTCCTGAAAACGGCATTGTTCATTTTTTTCCCGAGGCTACTATTCCATTTGGTACGTATCCCACTTCTTCTTTGTCCATTCATCTGTTTATGGACCTTTTTTTTGCTTCCATGTCTTGGCTATTTCAGTATTGTTGCAGTGCACATTTGCCTGCCTCTGTCTTTCCGATTCTGGTGGTCTTAGGTTATAGGCCCAAAAGGTGCCCTGCCGCATCATATGGTAGCTCAATTTTTACGTTTTCAAGCAGCTCGATTCAGTTTGCATTAGTGCTGTTACGACTTTATATCCCACCAGCAGCTAGAAGGTACACACTTCTCTAAAACCCCTTCAGCATTTATAGTTTGTAGACTTTTTGCTGATGGTCATGACTGGTGTGAGCTGAAACCTTTTTGGAGGTTGGATACGCATGTGGCTAATAATTCCTTATGCTGAGCTTTAGGCATGTCCTATTTTTTCTTTTCCTTTTTTTTAAAATGAGTGAGTACAACTTCCCTCCTCTTATTGACTTCTTGAAAAGTTTCTTATGTGTTGAATTTTCTTGCCTATTCCCTACCCCAGGGCATTTTTTGAGTGCCTGTGTCATTTACAACCGTGCAGTCCTTGTGACTATATAAGCAACCATTGGCACTGGGTTTAAAGGTGCTGTTTTTGGAGACAGCCACAAGGCGGCAGCATTATTACGTTCTCAAGTCTTGTTACTAGGACAACAGAGTCTTCCTGGAGGTAGTGTTCCGAGCTTTTAAATTAGAGTGCAATGTGCTGGGACAAGCCCCCAGAAGTTTATGTCTCCTTACTTATGTTTGTTTTTTAAATTTAATTTGTATTTTTTATCGGAGTAAATTTGATTAGAGTGTTTTGATTGTCTGGCTGTACAGAATGTGTTCAATGATTCATACATATATCTGTTCATCTTCGGAACCTGTTAGCATGTATGTGATTACAGAATGTATATTTTAAAGGTATTGGTGATTATATTATTTATATAGTTTATATATTATATGTTTATATACATTTAACATACATTAGTATATGTATGTTAACCCCATTGTCCTAATTTACCCATCCTCCCACCTTTCATTTTGGCTAACCATTAGTTTATTTGATAAGTCTGTGAGTGTCTTTTTCTGTGGAAATATGTTCATTGGTAGCAATCTTAGGATAACATGTATTAATGATATCATAGGATATTTGTCATACCCTTTTGACTTACTTAACCTTATATGATTATTTCTAGGCTCAACTCTAGTCCTGAAAACGGCATTGTTCATTTTTTTCCAGAGGCTTCTATTCCATTTGGTACGTGTACCATTTCGTCTTTGTCCATTCATCTGTTTATGGACCTTTTTTTTGCTTCCATGTCTTGGCTATTTCAGTATTGTTGCAGTGCACATTTGCCTGCCTCTGTCTTTCCGAATCCAGTCGTCTTAGGTTATAGGCCCAAAATGTGCCCTGCCGCATCATATGGTAGCTCAATGTTTACCTTTTCAAGCAGCTCGATTCAGTTTGCGTTACTGCTGTTACCACTTTACATCCCACCAGCAGCTAGAAGGTACACAGTTCTCTAAAACCCCTTCAGCATTTATAGTTTGTAGACTTTTCGCTGATGGTCATGACTGGTGTGAGCTGAAACCTTTTTGGAGGTTGGATACGCATGTGGCTAATAATTCCTTATGCTGAGCTTTAGGCATGTCCTTTTTTTCTTTTCCTTTTTTTTTAAAGAGTGACTACAACTTCCCTCCTCTTATTGACTTCTTGAAAATTTCTCATGTGTTGAATTTTCTTGCCAATTCCATACCCCAAGGCATTTTTTGAGGGCCTGTGTCTTTTACAGCCCTGCAGTCCTTGTGACTATATAAGCAACCATTGGCACTGGGTTTAAAGCTACTGTTGTGGGAAGCAGCCACAAGGCGGCAGCATTATTACGTTCTCAAGTCTTGTTACTAGGACAACACAGTCTTCCTGGAGGTAGTGTTCCGAGCTTGTAAATTAGAGTGCAATGTGCTGGGACAAGCCCCCAGAAGTTTATGTCTCCTAACTTATGTTTGTTTTTTAAATTTAATTTCTATTTCTTATCGGAGTAAATTTGATTAGAGTGTTGTGGTTTTCTGGCTGTACAGAATCTGCTCAATGATTCATACATATGTCTGTTCATCTTCGAACCTGTTAGCATGTATGTGATTACAGAATGTATATTTTAAAGGTATTGGTGATTATATAATTTATATATTTCATATGTTATATGTTTATATACATTTAACATACATTAGTATATGTATTTTAACCCCATAGTCCTAATTTACCCATCCTCCCACCTTTCATTTTGGCTAGCCATTAGTTTATTTGATAAGTCTGTGAGTGTCTTTTTCTGTGGAAATATGTTCATTGGTAGCAATCTTAGGATAACATGTATAAATGATGTCATAGGATATTTGTCATACCCTTTTGACTTACTTAACCTTATATGATTATTTCTAGGCTCAACTGTAGTCCTGAAAACGGCATTGTTCATTTTTTTCCCGAGGCTACTATTCCATTTGGTACGTATCCCACTTCTTCTTTGTCCATTCATCTGTTTATGGACCTTTTTTTTGCTTCCATGTCTTGGCTATTTCAGTATTGTTGCAGTGCACATTTGCCTGCCTCTGTCTTTCCGATTCTGGTGGTCTTAGGTTATAGGCCCAAAAGGTGCCCTGCCGCATCATATGGTAGCTCAATTTTTACGTTTTCAAGCAGCTCGATTCAGTTTGCATTAGTGCTGTTACGACTTTATATCCCACCAGCAGCTAGAAGGTACACACTTCTCTAAAACCCCTTCAGCATTTATAGTTTGTAGACTTTTTGCTGATGGTCATGACTGGTGTGAGCTGAAACCTTTTTGGAGGTTGGATACGCATGTGGCTAATAATTCCTTATGCTGAGCTTTAGGCATGTCCTATTTTTTCTTTTCCTTTTTTTTAAAATGAGTGAGTACAACTTCCCTCCTCTTATTGACTTCTTGAAAAGTTTCTTATGTGTTGAATTTTCTTGCCTATTCCCTACCCCAGGGCATTTTTTGAGTGCCTGTGTCATTTACAACCGTGCAGTCCTTGTGACTATATAAGCAACCATTGGCACTGGGTTTAAAGGTGCTGTTTTTGGAGACAGCCACAAGGCGGCAGCATTATTACGTTCTCAAGTCTTGTTACTAGGACAACAGAGTCTTCCTGGAGGTAGTGTTCCGAGCTTTTAAATTAGAGTGCAATGTGCTGGGACAAGCCCCCAGAAGTTTATGTCTCCTTACTTATGTTTGTTTTTTAAATTTAATTTGTATTTTTTATCGGAGTAAATTTGATTAGAGTGTTTTGATTGTCTGGCTGTACAGAATGTGTTCAATGATTCATACATATATCTGTTCATCTTCGGAACCTGTTAGCATGTATGTGATTACAGAATGTATATTTTAAAGGTATTGGTGATTATATTATTTATATAGTTTATATATTATATGTTTATATACATTTAACATACATTAGTATATGTATGTTAACCCCATTGTCCTAATTTACCCATCCTCCCACCTTTCATTTTGGCTAACCATTAGTTTATT
Organism: Balaenoptera physalus; assembly: GCF_965194825.1. NCBI lineage: Eukaryota > Metazoa > Chordata > Mammalia > Artiodactyla > Balaenopteridae > Balaenoptera > Balaenoptera physalus. The sequence continues at coordinate 109,247 of NW_028126584.1, read as the reverse complement.
TGATAAGTCTGTGAGTGTCTTTTTCTGTGGAAATATGTTCATTGGTAGCAATCTTAGGATAACATGTATTAATGATATCATAGGATATTTGTCATACCCTTTTGACTTACTTAACCTTATATGATTATTTCTAGGCTCAACTCTAGTCCTGAAAACGGCATTGTTCATTTTTTTCCAGAGGCTTCTATTCCATTTGGTACGTGTACCATTTCGTCTTTGTCCATTCATCTGTTTATGGACCTTTTTTTTGCTTCCATGTCTTGGCTATTTCAGTATTGTTGCAGTGCACATTTGCCTGCCTCTGTCTTTCCGAATCCAGTCGTCTTAGGTTATAGGCCCAAAATGTGCCCTGCCGCATCATATGGTAGCTCAATGTTTACCTTTTCAAGCAGCTCGATTCAGTTTGCGTTACTGCTGTTACCACTTTACATCCCACCAGCAGCTAGAAGGTACACAGTTCTCTAAAACCCCTTCAGCATTTATAGTTTGTAGACTTTTCGCTGATGGTCATGACTGGTGTGAGCTGAAACCTTTTTGGAGGTTGGATACGCATGTGGCTAATAATTCCTTATGCTGAGCTTTAGGCATGTCCTTTTTTTCTTTTCCTTTTTTTTTAAAGAGTGACTACAACTTCCCTCCTTTTATTGACTTCTTGAAAAATTTCTCATGTGTTGAATTTTCTTGCCAATTCCATACCCCAAGGCATTTTTTGAGGGCCTGTGTCTTTTACAGCCCTGCAGTCCTTGTGACTATATAAGCAACCATTGGCACTGGGTTTAAAGCTACTGTTGTGGGAAGCAGCCACAAGGCGGCAGCATTATTACGTTCTCAAGTCTTGTTACTAGGACAACACAGTCTTCCTGGAGGTAGTGTTCCGAGCTTGTAAATTAGAGTGCAATGTGCTGGGACAAGCCCCCAGAAGTTTATGTCTCCTAACTTATGTTTGTTTTTTAAATTTAATTTCTATTTCTTATCGGAGTAAATTTGATTAGAGTGTTGTGGTTTTCTGGCTGTACAGAATCTGCTCAATGATTCATACATATGTCTGTTCATCTTCGAACCTGTTAGCATGTATGTGATTACAGAATGTATATTTTAAAGGTATTGGTGATTATATAATTTATATATTTCATATGTTATATGTTTATATACATTTAACATACATTAGTATATGTATTTTAACCCCATAGTCCTAATTTACCCATCCTCCCACCTTTCATTTTGGCTAGCCATTAGTTTATTTGATAAGTCTGTGAGTGTCTTTTTCTGTGGAAATATGTTCATTGGTAGCAATCTTAGGATAACATGTATAAATGATGTCATAGGATATTTGTCATACCCTTTTGACTTACTTAACCTTATATGATTATTTCTAGGCTCAACTGTAGTCCTGAAAACGGCATTGTTCATTTTTTTCCCGAGGCTACTATTCCATTTGGTACGTATCCCACTTCTTCTTTGTCCATTCATCTGTTTATGGACCTTTTTTTTTGCTTCCATGTCTTGGCTATTTCAGTATTGTTGCAGTGCACATTTGCCTGCCTCTGTCTTTCCGATTCTGGTGGTCTTAGGTTATAGGCCCAAAAGGTGCCCTGCCGCATCATATGGTAGCTCAATTTTTACGTTTTCAAGCAGCTCGATTCAGTTTGCATTAGTGCTGTTACGACTTTATATCCCACCAGCAGCTAGAAGGTACACACTTCTCTAAAACCCCTTCAGCATTTATAGTTTGTAGACTTTTTGCTGATGGTCATGACTGGTGTGAGCTGAAACCTTTTTGGAGGTTGGATACGCATGTGGCTAATAATTCCTTATGCTGAGCTTTAGGCATGTCCTATTTTTTCTTTTCCTTTTTTTTAAAATGAGTGAGTACAACTTCCCTCCTCTTATTGATTTCTTGAAAAGTTTCTTATGTGTTGAATTTTCTTGCCTATTCCCTACCCCAGGGCATTTTTTGAGTGCCTGTGTCATTTACAACCGTGCAGTCCTTGTGACTATATAAGCAACCATTGGCACTGGGTTTAAAGGTGCTGTTTTTGGAGACAGCCACAAGGCGGCAGCATTATTACGTTCTCAAGTCTTGTTACTAGGACAACAGAGTCTTCCTGGAGGTAGTGTTCCGAGCTTTTAAATTAGAGTGCAATGTGCTGGGACAAGCCCCCAGAAGTTTATGTCTCCTTACTTATGTTTGTTTTTTAAATTTAATTTGTATTTTTTATCGGAGTAAATTTGATTAGAGTGTTTTGATTGTCTGGCTGTACAGAATGTGTTCAATGATTCATACATATATCTGTTCATCTTCGGAACCTGTTAGCATGTATGTGATTACAGAATGTATATTTTAAAGGTATTGGTGATTATATTATTTATATAGTTTATATATTATATGTTTATATACATTTAACATACATTAGTATATGTATGTTAACCCCATTGTCCTAATTTACCCATCCTCCCACCTTTCATTTTGGCTAACCATTAGTTTATTTGATAAGTCTGTGAGTGTCTTTTTCTGTGGAAATATGTTCATTGGTAGCAATCTTAGGATAACATGTATTAATGATATCATAGGATATTTGTCATACCCTTTTGACTTACTTAACCTTATATGATTATTTCTAGGCTCAACTCTAGTCCTGAAAACGGCATTGTTCATTTTTTTCCAGAGGCTTCTATTCCATTTGGTACGTGTACCATTTCGTCTTTGTCCATTCATCTGTTTATGGACCTTTTTTTTGCTTCCATGTCTTGGCTATTTCAATATTGTTGCAGTGCACATTTGCCTGCCTCTGTCTTTCCGAATCCAGTCGTCTTAGGTTATAGGCCCAAAATGTGCCCTGCCGCATCATATGGTAGCTCAATGTTTACCTTTTCAAGCAGCTCGATTCAGTTTGCGTTACTGCTGTTACCACTTTACATCCCACCAGCAGCTAGAAGGTACACAGTTCTCTAAAACCCCTTCAGCATTTATAGTTTGTAGACTTTTCGCTGATGGTCATGACTGGTGTGAGCTGAAACCTTTTTGGAGGTTGGATACGCATGTGGCTAATAATTCCTTATGCTGAGCTTTAGGCATGTCCTTTTTTTCTTTTCCTTTTTTTTTAAAGAGTGACTACAACTTCCCTCCTCTTATTGACTTCTTGAAAATTTCTCATGTGTTGAATTTTCTTGCCAATTCCATACCCCAGGGCATTTTTTGAGGGCCTGTGTCTTTTACAGCCCTGCAGTCCTTGTGACTATATAAGCAACCATTGGCACTGGGTTTAAAGCTACTGTTGTGGGAAGCAGCCACAAGGCGGCAGCATTATTACGTTCTCAAGTCTTGTTACTAGGACAACACAGTCTTCCTGGAGGTAGTGTTCCGAGCTTGTAAATTAGAGTGCAATGTGCTGGGACAAGCCCCCAGAAGTTTATGTCTCCTAACTTATGTTTGTTTTTTAAATTTAATTTCTATTTCTTATCGGAGTAAATTTGATTAGAGTGTTGTGGTTTTCTGGCTGTACAGAATCTGCTCAATGATTCATACATATGTCTGTTCATCTTCGAACCTGTTAGCATGTATGTGATTACAGAATGTATATTTTAAAGGTATTGGTGATTATATAATTTATATATTTCATATGTTATATGTTTATATACATTTAACATACATTAGTATATGTATTTTAACCCCATAGTCCTAATTTACCCATCCTCCCACCTTTCATTTTGGCTAGCCATTAGTTTATTTGATAAGTCTGTGAGTGTCTTTTTCTGTGGAAATATGTTCATTGGTAGCAATCTTAGGATAACATGTATTAATGATATCATAGGATATTTGTCATACCCTTTTGACTTACTTAACCTTATATGATTATTTCTAGGCTCAACTGTAGTCCTGAAAACGGCATTGTTCATTTTTTTACCGAGGCTACTATTCCATTTGGTACGTATCCCACTTCTTCTTTGTCCATTCATCTGTTTATGGACCTTTTTTTTTGCTTCCATGTCTTGGCTATTTCAGTATTGTTGCAGTGCACATTTGCCTGCCTCTGTCTTTCCGATTCTGGTGGTCTTAGGTTATAGGCCCAAAAGGTGCCCTGCCGCATCATATGGTAGCTCAATTTTTACGTTTTCAAGCAGCTCGATTCAGTTTGCATTAGTGCTGTTACGACTTTATATCCCACCAGCAGCTAGAAGGTACACACTTCTCTAAAACCCCTTCAGCATTTATAGTTTGTAGACTTTTTGCTGATGGTCATGACTGGTGTGAGCTGAAACCTTTTTGGAGGTTGGATACGCATGTGGCTAATAATTCCTTATGCTGAGCTTTAGGCATGTCCTATTTTTTCTTTTCCTTTTTTTTAAAATGAGTGAGTACAACTTCCCTCCTCTTATTGATTTCTTGAAAAGTTTCTTATGTGTTGAATTTTCTTGCCTATTCCCTACCCCAGGGCATTTTTTGAGTGCCTGTGTCATTTACAACCGTGCAGTCCTTGTGACTATATAAGCAACCATTGGCACTGGGTTTAAAGGTGCTGTTTTTGGAGACAGCCACAAGGCGGCAGCATTATTACGTTCTCAAGTCTTGTTACTAGGACAACAGAGTCTTCCTGGAGGTAGTGTTCCGAGCTTTTAAATTAGAGTGCAATGTGCTGGGACAAGCCCCCAGAAGTTTATGTCTCCTTACTTATGTTTGTTTTTTAAATTTAATTTGTATTTTTTATCGGAGTAAATTTGATTAGAGTGTTTTGATTGTCTGGCTGTACAGAATGTGTTCAATGATTCATACATATATCTGTTCATCTTCGGAACCTGTTAGCATGTATGTGATTACAGAATGTATATTTTAAAGGTATTGGTGATTATATTATTTATATAGTTTATATATTATATGTTTATATACATTTAACATACATTAGTATATGTATGTTAACCCCATTGTCCTAATTTACCCATCCTCCCACCTTTCATTTTGGCTAACCATTAGTTTATTTGATAAGTCTGTGAGTGTCTTTTTCTGTGGAAATATGTTCATTGGTAGCAATCTTAGGATAACATGTATTAATGATATCATAGGATATTTGTCATACCCTTTTGACTTACTTAACCTTATATGATTATTTCTAGGCTCAACTCTAGTCCTGAAAACGGCATTGTTCATTTTTTTCCAGAGGCTTCTATTCCATTTGGTACGTGTACCATTTCGTCTTTGTCCATTCATCTGTTTATGGACCTTTTTTTTGCTTCCATGTCTTGGCTATTTCAATATTGTTGCAGTGCACATTTGCCTGCCTCTGTCTTTCCGAATCCAGTCGTCTTAGGTTATAGGCCCAAAATGTGCCCTGCCGCATCATATGGTAGCTCAATGTTTACCTTTTCAAGCAGCTCGATTCAGTTTGCGTTACTGCTGTTACCACTTTACATCCCACCAGCAGCTAGAAGGTACACAGTTCTCTAAAACCCCTTCAGCATTTATAGTTTGTAGACTTTTCGCTGATGGTCATGACTGGTGTGAGCTGAAACCTTTTTGGAGGTTGGATACGCATGTGGCTAATAATTCCTTATGCTGAGCTTTAGGCATGTCCTTTTTTTCTTTTCCTTTTTTTTTAAAGAGTGACTACAACTTCCCTCCTCTTATTGACTTCTTGAAAATTTCTCATGTGTTGAATTTTCTTGCCAATTCCATACCCCAGGGCATTTTTTGAGGGCCTGTGTCTTTTACAGCCCTGCAGTCCTTGTGACTATATAAGCAACCATTGGCACTGGGTTTAAAGCTACTGTTGTGGGAAGCAGCCACAAGGCGGCAGCATTATTACGTTCTCAAGTCTTGTTACTAGGACAACACAGTCTTCCTGGAGGTAGTGTTCCGAGCTTGTAAATTAGAGTGCAATGTGCTGGGACAAGCCCCCAGAAGTTTATGTCTCCTAACTTATGTTTGTTTTTTAAATTTAATTTCTATTTCTTATCGGAGTAAATTTGATTAGAGTGTTGTGGTTTTCTGGCTGTACAGAATCTGCTCAATGATTCATACATATGTCTGTTCATCTTCGAACCTGTTAGCATGTATGTGATTACAGAATGTATATTTTAAAGGTATTGGTGATTATATAATTTATATATTTCATATGTTATATGTTTATATACATTTAACATACATTAGTATATGTATTTTAACCCCATAGTCCTAATTTACCCATCCTCCCACCTTTCATTTTGGCTAGCCATTAGTTTATTTGATAAGTCTGTGAGTGTCTTTTTCTGTGGAAATATGTTCATTGGTAGCAATCTTAGGATAACATGTATAAATGATGTCATAGGATATTTGTCATACCCTTTTGACTTACTTAACCTTATATGATTATTTCTAGGCTCAACTGTAGTCCTGAAAACGGCATTGTTCATTTTTTTCCCGAGGCTACTATTCCATTTGGTACGTATCCCACTTCTTCTTTGTCCATTCATCTGTTTATGGACCTTTTTTTTTGCTTCCATGTCTTGGCTATTTCAGTATTGTTGCAGTGCACATTTGCCTGCCTCTGTCTTTCCGATTCTGGTGGTCTTAGGTTATAGGCCCAAAAGGTGCCCTGCCGCATCATATGGTAGCTCAATTTTTACGTTTTCAAGCAGCTCGATTCAGTTTGCATTAGTGCTGTTACGACTTTATATCCCACCAGCAGCTAGAAGGTACACACTTCTCTAAAACCCCTTCAGCATTTATAGTTTGTAGACTTTTTGCTGATGGTCATGACTGGTGTGAGCTGAAACCTTTTTGGAGGTTGGATACGCATGTGGCTAATAATTCCTTATGCTGAGCTTTAGGCATGTCCTATTTTTTCTTTTCCTTTTTTTTAAAATGAGTGAGTACAACTTCCCTCCTCTTATTGATTTCTTGAAAAGTTTCTTATGTGTTGAATTTTCTTGCCTATTCCCTACCCCAGGGCATTTTTTGAGTGCCTGTGTCATTTACAACCGTGCAGTCCTTGTGACTATATAAGCAACCATTGGCACTGGGTTTAAAGGTGCTGTTTTTGGAGACAGCCACAAGGCGGCAGCATTATTACGTTCTCAAGTCTTGTTACTAGGACAACAGAGTCTTCCTGGAGGTAGTGTTCCGAGCTTTTAAATTAGAGTGCAATGTGCTGGGACAAGCCCCCAGAAGTTTATGTCTCCTTACTTATGTTTGTTTTTTAAATTTAATTTGTATTTTTTATCGGAGTAAATTTGATTAGAGTGTTTTGATTGTCTGGCTGTACAGAATCTGTTCAATGATTCATACATATATCTGTTCATCTTCGGAACCTGTTAGCATGTATGTGATTACAGAATGTATATTTTAAAGGTATTGGTGATTATATTATTTATATAGTTTATATATTATATGTTTATATACATTTAACATACATTAGTATATGTATGTTAACCCCATTGTCCTAATTTACCCATCCTCCCACCTTTCATTTTGGCTAACCATTAGTTTATTTGATAAGTCTGTGAGTGTCTTTTTCTGTGGAAATATGTTCATTGGTAGCAATCTTAGGATAACATGTATTAATGATATCATAGGATATTTGTCATACCCTTTTGACTTACTTAACCTTATATGATTATTTCTAGGCTCAACTCTAGTCCTGAAAACGGCATTGTTCATTTTTTTCCAGAGGCTTCTATTCCATTTGGTACGTGTACCATTTCGTCTTTGTCCATTCATCTGTTTATGGACCTTTTTTTTGCTTCCATGTCTTGGCTATTTCAGTATTGTTGCAGTGCACATTTGCCTGCCTCTGTCTTTCCGAATCCAGTCGTCTTAGGTTATAGGCCCAAAATGTGCCCTGCCGCATCATATGGTAGCTCAATGTTTACCTTTTCAAGCAGCTCGATTCAGTTTGCGTTACTGCTGTTACCACTTTACATCCCACCAGCAGCTAGAAGGTACACAGTTCTCTAAAACCCCTTCAGCATTTATAGTTTGTAGACTTTTCGCTGATGGTCATGACTGGTGTGAGCTGAAACCTTTTTGGAGGTTGGATACGCATGTGGCTAATAATTCCTTATGCTGAGCTTTAGGCATGTCCTTTTTTTCTTTTCCTTTTTTTTTAAAGAGTGACTACAACTTCCCTCCTCTTATTGACTTCTTGAAAATTTCTCATGTGTTGAATTTTCTTGCCAATTCCATACCCCAAGGCATTTTTTGAGGGCCTGTGTCTTTTACAGCCCTGCAGTCCTTGTGACTATATAAGCAACCATTGGCACTGGGTTTAAAGCTACTGTTGTGGGAAGCAGCCACAAGGCGGCAGCATTATTACGTTCTCAAGTCTTGTTACTAGGACAACACAGTCTTCCTGGAGGTAGTGTTCCGAGCTTGTAAATTAGAGTGCAATGTGCTGGGACAAGCCCCCAGAAGTTTATGTCTCCTAACTTATGTTTGTTTTTTAAATTTAATTTCTATTTCTTATCGGAGTAAATTTGATTAGAGTGTTGTGGTTTTCTGGCTGTACAGAATCTGCTCAATGATTCATACATATGTCTGTTCATCTTCGAACCTGTTAGCATGTATGTGATTACAGAATGTATATTTTAAAGGTATTGGTGATTATATAATTTATATATTTCATATGTTATATGTTTATATACATTTAACATACATTAGTATATGTATGTTAACCCCATAGTCCTAATTTACCCATCCTCCCACCTTTCATTTTGGCTAGCCATTAGTTTATTTGATAAGTCTGTGAGTGTCTTTTTCTGTGGAAATATGTTCATTGGTAGCAATCTTAGGATAACATGTATAAATGATGTCATAGGATATTTGTCATACCCTTTTGACTTACTTAACCTTATATGATTATTTCTAGGCTCAACTGTAGTCCTGAAAACGGCATTGTTCATTTTTTTCCCGAGGCTACTATTCCATTTGGTACGTATCCCACTTCTTCTTTGTCCATTCATCTGTTTATGGACCTTTTTTTTTGCTTCCATGTCTTGGCTATTTCAGTATTGTTGCAGTGCACATTTGCCTGCCTCTGTCTTTCCGATTCTGGTGGTCTTAGGTTATAGGCCCAAAAGGTGCCCTGCCGCATCATATGGTAGCTCAATTTTTACGTTTTCAAGCAGCTCGATTCAGTTTGCATTAGTGCTGTTACGACTTTATATCCCACCAGCAGCTAGAAGGTACACACTTCTCTAAAACCCCTTCAGCATTTATAGTTTGTAGACTTTTTGCTGATGGTCATGACTGGTGTGAGCTGAAACCTTTTTGGAGGTTGGATACGCATGTGGCTAATAATTCCTTATGCTGAGCTTTAGGCATGTCCTATTTTTTCTTTTCCTTTTTTTTAAAATGAGTGAGTACAACTTCCCTCCTCTTATTGATTTCTTGAAAAGTTTCTTATGTGTTGAATTTTCTTGCCTATTCCCTACCCCAGGGCATTTTTTGAGTGCCTGTGTCATTTACAACCGTGCAGTCCTTGTGACTATATAAGCAACCATTGGCACTGGGTTTAAAGGTGCTGTTTTTGGGGACAGCCACAAGGCGGCAGCATTATTACGTTCTCAAGTCTTGTTACTAGGACAACAGAGTCTTCCTGGAGGTAGTGTTCCGAGCTTTTAAATTAGAGTGCAATGTGCTGGGACAAGCCCCCAGAAGTTTATGTCTCCTTACTTATGTTTGTTTTTTAAATTTAATTTGTATTTTTTATCGGAGTAAATTTGATTAGAGTGTTTTGATTGTCTGGCTGTACAGAATCTGTTCAATGATTCATACATATATCTGTTCATCTTCGGAACCTGTTAGCATGTATGTGATTACAGAATGTATATTTTAAAGGTATTGGTGATTATATTATTTATATAGTTTATATATTATATGTTTATATACATTTAACATACATTAGTATATGTATGTTAACCCCATTGTCCTAATTTACCCATCCTCCCACCTTTCATTTTGGCTAACCATTAGTTTATTTGATAAGTCTGTGAGTGTCTTTTTCTGTGGAAATATGTTCATTGGTAGCAATCTTAGGATAACATGTATTAATGATATCATAGGATATTTGTCATACCCTTTTGACTTACTTAACCTTATATGATTATTTCTAGGCTCAACTCTAGTCCTGAAAACGGCATTGTTCATTTTTTTCCAGAGGCTTCTATTCCATTTGGTACGTGTACCATTTCGTCTTTGTCCATTCATCTGTTTATGGACCTTTTTTTTGCTTCCATGTCTTGGCTATTTCAATATTGTTGCAGTGCACATTTGCCTGCCTCTGTCTTTCCGAATCCAGTTGTCTTAGGTTATAGGCCCAAAATGTGCCCTGCCGCATCATATGGTAGCTCAATGTTTACCTTTTCAAGCAGCTCGATTCAGTTTGCGTTACTGCTGTTACCACTTTACATCCCACCAGCAGCTAGAAGGTACACAGTTCTCTAAAACCCCTTCAGCATTTATAGTTTGTAGACTTTTCGCTGATGGTCATGACTGGTGTGAGCTGAAACCTTTTTGGAGGTTGGATACGCATGTGGCTAATAATTCCTTATGCTGAGCTTTAGGCATGTCCTTTTTTTCTTTTCCTTTTTTTTTAAAGAGTGACTACAACTTCCCTCCTCTTATTGACTTCTTGAAAATTTCTCATGTGTTGAATTTTCTTGCCAATTCCATACCCCAGGGCATTTTTTGAGGGCCTGTGTCTTTTACAGCCCTGCAGTCCTTGTGACTATATAAGCAACCATTGGCACTGGGTTTAAAGCTACTGTTGTGGGAAGCAGCCACAAGGCGGCAGCATTATTACGTTCTCAAGTCTTGTTACTAGGACAACACAGTCTTCCTGGAGGTAGTGTTCCGAGCTTGTAAATTAGAGTGCAATGTGCTGGGACAAGCCCCCAGAAGTTTATGTCTCCTAACTTATGTTTGTTTTTTAAATTTAATTTCTATTTCTTATCGGAGTAAATTTGATTAGAGTGTTGTGGTTTTCTGGCTGTACAGAATCTGCTCAATGATTCATACATATGTCTGTTCATCTTCGAACCTGTTAGCATGTATGTGATTACAGAATGTATATTTTAAAGGTATTGGTGATTATATAATTTATATAGTTCATATGTTATATGTTTATATACATGTAACATACATTAGTATATGTATGTTAACCCCATAGTCCTAATTTACCCATCCTCCCACCTTTCATTTTGGCTAACCATTAGTTTATTTGATAAGTCTGTGAGTGTCTTTTTTTGTGGAAATATGTTCATTGGTAGCAATCTTAGGATAACGTGTATAAATGATATCATAGGATATTTGTCATACCCTTTTGACTAACTTACCCTTGTATGATTTTTTCTAGGCTCAACTGTCGTCATGAAAACGGCATTGTTCATTTTTTTCCCGAGGCTACTATTCCATTTGGTACGTATACCACTTCGTCTTTGTCCATTCATTTGTTTATGGACCTTTTTTTTGCTTCCATGTCTTGGCTATTTCAATATTGTTGCAGTGCATATTTGCCTGCATCTGTCTTTCCGATTTTGGTGGTCTTATATTATAGGCCCAAAAGGTGCCCTGCCGCATCATACGGTAACTCAATTTTTACCTTTTCAAGTAGCTGCATTCAGTTTTCGTTAGTGCTCTTACCAGTTTACATCCCACCGGAACCTAGAAGGTACACAGTTCTCTAAAACCCGTTCAGCATTTATAGTTTGTAGATTTTTTGCTGATGGTCATGACTGGTGTGAGCTGAAACCTTATTGAATTTGAATTTGCATGTGCCTAATAATTTCCTTTACTGAGCTTTAGGCATGCCCTTTTTTTTCTTTTCCTTTCTTTTTTAGAGAGTGCATACAACCTCCCTCCTCTTATTGACTTCTTGAAAAATTTCTCATGTGTTGAATTTTCTTGCCTATTCCCTACCCCAAGGCATTTTTTGAGGGCCTGTATCATTTACAGCCCTGCAGTCCTTGTGACAATATAAGCAACCATTGGCACTGGGTTTAAAGCTGCTGTTGTGGGAAATAGCCACAAGGCAGCAGCATTATTAGGTTCTCAACTCTTGTTAATAGGGCAGCAGAGTCTTCCTGGAGGTAGTGTTCCGAGGTTGTAAATTAGAGTGGAATGTGCTGGGACAAGCCCCCAGAAGTTTATGTCTCCTTACTTATGTTTGTTTTTTAAATTTAACTTCTACTTTTTATCGGAGTAAATTTGATTAGAGTGTTTTGATTGTCTGGCTGTACAGAATCTGCTCAATGATTCATACATATGTCTGTTCATCTGCGGATCCTGTTACCATGTATGTGATTACAGAATGTATATTTTGAAGGGATTGGTGATTATATAATTCATATCATTTATATGTTATATGTTTATATACATTTAACTTACATTAGTATATGTATGTTAACCCCGTAGTCCTAATTTACCCATCCTCCCACCTTTCATTTTGGCTAACCGTTAGTATTTTTGATAAGTCTGTGACTGTCTTTTTCTGTGGAAATATGTTCATTGGTAGTAATCTTAGGAAAACATGTATAAATGATTTCATAGGATATTTGTCACACCCTTTTGACTTACTTAACCTTATATGACTATTTCTAGTCTCAACTGTAGTTCTGAAAACGGCATTGTTCATTTTTTTCCCGAGGCTACTCTTCCATTCTGTCCATATACCACTTCTTCTTTGTCCATTCACCTGTTTATGGACCATTTTTTGCTTCCATGTCTAGGCTATTTCAATATTGCTGCAGTGCACATTTGCCGGCTTCTGTGTTTCTGATTCTGGTGGTCTTAGGTTATAGGCCCAAAGGTGCCATGCCGCATCATATGGTAGCTCAATTTTTACCTTTTCAAGCAGCTCCGTTCAGTTTGCGTTAGTGCTGTTACGACTTTACATCCCACCAGCAGCTAGAAGGTACACAGTTCTCTAAAACCCCTTCAGCATTTATAGTTTGTAGACTTTTTGCTGATGGTCATGACTGGAGTGAGCTGAAACCATTTTGAATTTGAATTTGCATGTGGCTAATAATTCCTTATACTGAGCTTTAGGCATGTCCTTTTTTTCTTTTCCTTTTTTTTTAAAGAGTGAGTACAACTTCCCTCCTCTTATTGACTTCTTGGAAATTTCTCATGTGTTGAATGTTCTTGCCAATTCCCTACCCCAGGGCATATTTTGAGGGCTTGTGTCATTTACAGCCCTGCAGTCCTTGTGACTGTATAAGCAATCATTGGCACTGGGTTTAAAGTGCTGTTGTGGGAAGCAGCCACAAGGCGGCAGCATTATTGCGTTCTCAAGTCTTGTTACTAGGAGAACAGAGTCTTCCTGGAGGTAGTGTTCTGAGCTTGTAAATTAGAGTGCAATGTGCTGGGACAAGCCCCCAAAAGTTTATGTCTCCTAACTTATGTTTGTTTTTTTAAATTTAATTTCTATTTCTTATCGGAGTAAATTTGATTAGAGTGTTTTGATTGTCTGGCTGTACAGAATCTGCTCAATGATTCATACATATGTCTGTTCATTTTCGGATCCTGTTACCATGTATGTGATCACAGAATATATATTTTGAAGGTATTGGTGATTATATAATTCATATCGTTTATATGTTATATGTTTATATACATTTAACTTACATTAGTATATGTATGTCAACCCCATAGTCCTAACTTACCCATCCCCCCACCTTTCATTTTGGCTAAACATTAGTTTATTTGATACGTCTGTGAGTGTCTTTTTCTGTGGAAATATGTTCATTGGTAGCAATCTTAAGAAAACTTGTATAAATGATATCATAGGATATTTGTCATACCCTTTTGACTTACTTAATCTTATATGATTTTTTCTAGGCTCAACTGTAGTCCTGAAAACAGCATTGTTCATTTTTCTCCCGAGGCTACTATTCCATTCTGTCCGTATACCACTTCTTCTTTGTCCATTCATCTGTTTATGGACCTTTTTTTTGCTTCCATATCTTGGCTATTTCAGTATTGTTGCAGTGCATATTTGCCTGCCTCTGTCTTTCCAATTTTGGTGGTCTTAGGTTATAAGCCCAAAAGGTGCCCTGCCGCATCATTTGGTAGCTCAATTTTTACCTTTTCAAGCAGTTCGATTCAGTTTGCGTTAGTGCTGTTACGACTTTATATCCCACCAGCAGCTAGAAAGTACACACTTCTCTAAAACCCCTTCAGCATTTATAGTTTGTAGACTTTTTGCTGATGGTCATGACTGGTGTGAGCTGAAACCTTTTTGGAGGTTGGATACGCATGTGGCTAATAATTCCTTATGCTGAGCTTTAGGCATGTCCTATTTTTTCTTTTCCTTTTTTTTAAAAAGAGTGAGTACAACTTCCCTCCTCTTATTGACTTCTTGAAAAGTTTCTCATGTGTTGAATTTTCTTGCCTATTCCCTACCCCAGGGCATTTTTTGAGTGCCTGTGTTATTTACAACCGTGCAGTCCTTGTGACTATATAAGCAACCATTGGCACTGGGTTTAAAGGTGCTGTTTTTGGAGACAGCCACAAGGCGGCAGCATTATTACGTTCTCAAGTCTTGTTACTAGGACAACAGAGTCTTCCTGGAGGTAGTGTTCCGAGCTTTTAAATTAGAGTGCAATGTGCTGGGACAAGCCCCGAGAAGTTTATGTCTCCTTACTTATGTTTGTTTTTTAAATTTAATTTGTATTTTTTATCGGAGTAAATTTGATTAGAGTGTTTTGATTGTCTGGCTGTACAGAATCTGTTCAATGATTCATACATATGTCTGTTCATCTTCGGATCCTGTTACCATGTATGTGATTACAGAATGTATATTTTGAAGGTATTGGTGATTATATAATTCATATCATTTATATGTTATATGTTTATATACATTTAACTTATATTAGTATATGTATGTTAACCCCATAGTCCTAATTTACCCATCCCCCCACCTTTCATTTTGGCTAACCATTAGTTTATTTGATAAGTCTGTGAGTGTTTTTTTTCTGTGGAAATATGTTCATTGGTAGCAATCTTAGGAAAACTTGTATAAATAATATCATAGGATATTTTTCATACCCTTTTGTCTTACTTAACCTTATATGATTATTTCTAGTCTCAACTCTAGTCCTGAAAACGGCATTGTTCATTTTTTTCCAGAGGCTACTATTCCATTTGGTACGTATACCATTTCGTCTTTGTCCATTCATCTGTTTATGGACCTTTTTTTTGCTTCCATGTCTTGGCTATTTCAATATTTTTGCAGTGCACATTTGCCTGCCTCTGTCTTTCCGAATCCGGTGGTCTTAGGTTATAGGCCCAAAAGTTGCCCTGCCGCATCATATGGTAGCTCAATGTTTACGTTTTCAAGCAGCTCGATTCAGTTTGCGTTACTGCTGTTACCACTTTATATCCCCCTTTTTGAATTTGAATTTGCATGTGGCTAATAATTCCTTATACTGAGCTTTATGCATGTACTATTTTTTCTTTTCCTTTTTTTTTTAAAGAGTGAGTACAACTTCCCTCCTCTTATTGACTTCTTGAAAAGTTTCTCATGTGTTGAATTTTCTTGCCTATTCCCTAGCCCAGGGCATTTTTTGAGGGCAGGTGTCATTTAGAGCCCTGCAGTCCTTTTGACTATTAAGCAACCATTGGCACTGGGTTTAAAGCTGCTGTTGTGGGAAACAGCCACAAGGCGGCAGCATTATTACGTTCTCAAGTCTTGTTACTAGGGCAACAGAGTCTTCCTGGAGGTAGTGTTCCGAGCTTGTAAATTAGAGTGGAATGTGCTGGGACAAGCCCACAGAAGTTTTAGTCTCCTTACTTATGTTTTTTTTTAAATTTAATTTGTATTTCTTATCAGAGTAAATTTGATTAGAGTGTTTTGATTGTCTGGCTGTACAGAATCTGCTCAATGATTCATACATATGTTTGTTCATCTTCCGATCCTGTTACCATGTATGTGATTACAGAAAGTATATTTTAAAGTTATTGGTGATTATATAATTCATATAGTTTATATGATATATGTTTATATACATTTAACATACATTAGTATATGTATGTTAACCCCATAGTTCTAATTTACCCATCTTCCCACGTTTCATTTTGATAACGATTAGTTTATTTGATAAGTCTGTGAGTGTCTTTTTCTGTGGAAATATGTTCATTGGTAGCAATCTTAGGATAACATGTATAAATGATATCATAGGATATTTCTCATACCCCTTTGACTTACTTAACCTTATATGATTATTTCTAGGCTCAACTGTAGTAATGAAAACGGCATTGTTCATTTTTTTCGTGAGGCTACTATTCCATTTGGTACGTATACCACTTCTTCTTTGTCCATTCATCTGTTTATGGACCTTTTTTTTGCTTCCATGTCTTGGCTATTTCAGTATTGTTGCAGTGCATATTTGCCTGCCTCTGTCTTTCCAATTTTGGTGGTCTTAGGTTATAGGCCCACAAGGTGCCCATTCGCCACATATGGTAACTCAATTTTTACCTTTTCAAGCAGCTCGATTCAGTTTGCGTTAGTGCTGTTACCGCTTTACATCCCACCAGCAGCTAGAAGGTACACATTTCTCTAAAACCCCTTCAGCATTTATAGTTTGTAGACTTTTTGCTGATGGTCATGACTGGCGTGAGCTGAAACCTTTTTGGTGGTTGGATACGCATGTGGCTAATAATTCCTAATACTGAGCTTTAGGCATGTCCTTTTTTTCTTGTCCTTTTTTTTCTAAAGTGTGAGTACAACTTCCCTCCTCTTATTGACTTCTTGAAAAGTTTCTCATGTGTTGAATGTTCTTACCTATCCCCTACTGCAGGGCATTTTTTGAGGGCCTGTGTCATTTACAGCCGTGCAGTCCTTGTGACTATATAAGCAACCATTGGCACTGGGTTTAAAGCTGCTGTTGTGGGAAACAGCCACAAGGCGGCAGCATTATTACGTTCTCAAGTCTTGTTACTAGGGCAACAGAGTCTTCCTGGAGGTAGTGTTCCGAGGTTGTAAATTAGAGTGGAATGTGCTGGGACAAGCCCCCAGAAGTTTATGTCTCCATACTTATGTTTGTTTTTTAAATTTAATTTCTATTTCTTATCGGAGTAAATTTGATTAGAGTGTTTTGATTGTCTGGCTGTACAGAATCTGCTCAATGATGCATACATATGTATGTTCATCTTCGGATCCTGTTACCATGTTTGTGATCACAGAATGTATATTTTGAAGATATTGGTGATTATATAATTCATATAGTTTATATGTTATATGTTTATATACATTTAACATACATTAGTATATGTATGTTAACCCCATAGTCCTAATTTACCCATCCTCCCACCTTTCATTTTGGCTAACCATTAGTTTATTTGACAAGTCTGTGAGTGTCTTTTTCTGTGGAAATATTTTCATTGGTAGCAATCTTATGATAATATGTATAAATGATATTATAGGATATTTGTCATACCCTTTTGACTTACTTAACCTTATATGATTATTTCTAGGCTCAACTGTAGTCCTGAAAACTGCATTGTTCATTTTTTTCGCGAGGCTAGGATTCCATTTGTTACGTATACTACTTCTTCTTTGTCCATCCATCTGTTTATGGACCTTTTTTTTGCTTCCATGTCTTGGCTATTTCAGTAATGCTGCAGTGCACATTTGCCTGCCTCTGTCTTTCCTATTCTGGTTGTCTTAGGTTATAGGCCCAAAAGGTGTCGTGCCGCATCATATGGTAACTCAATTGTTACCTTTTCAAACAGCTAGATTCAGTTTGCGTTAGTCCTGTTACCACTTTACATCCCACCAGCAGCTAGAAGGTACACAGTTCTCTAAAACCCCTTCAACATTTATACTTTGTAGACTTTTTGCTGATGGTCATGAGTGGTGTGAGATGAAACCTTATTGAATTTGAATTTGCATGTGGCTAATAATTCCTTATACTGAGGTTTAGGCATGTCCTTTTTTTCCTTTTCCTTTTTTTTTTACACAGTGAGTACAACTTCCCTCTTCTTATTGACTTCTTGAAACATTTCTCATGTGTTGAATTTTTTTGCCTATTCCCTACCCCAGGGCATTTTTTGAGGGCCTCTGTCATTTACAAGCCTCCAGTCCTTGTGACTATATAAACAGCCATTGGCACTGGGTTTAAAGCTTCTCTTTTGGGAAACAGCCACAAGGCGGCAGCATTATTACGTTCTCAACTCTTGTTAGTAGGGCAACAGATTCTTCCTAGACGTTGTGTTCCGAGGTTGTAAATTAGAGTGGAATGTGCTGGGACAAGCCCCCAGAAGTTTATGTCTCCTTACTTATGTTTGTTTTTTAAATTTAATTTCTATTTCTTATCAGAGTAAATTTGATTAGAGTGTTTTGATTGTCTGGCTGTACAGAATCTGCTCAATGATTCATGCATATGTCTGTTCATCTTCGGATCCTGTTACCATGTATGTGATTACAGAATGTATATTTCAAAGGAATTGGTGATTATATAATTCATATCATTTATATGTTATATGTTTATATACATTTAACTTACATTAGTATATGTATGTTATCCCCATTGTCCTAATTTACCCATTCCCCCACCTTTCATTTTGGCTAACCATTAGTTTATTTGATTAGTCTGTGAGTGTCTTTTTCTGTGGAAATATGTTCATTGGTAACGATCTTAGGAAAACTTGTGTAAATAATATCATAGGATATTTGTCATACCCTTTTGACTTACTTAACCTTATATGATTATTTCTAGTCTCAACTGTAGTCCTGAATACGGCATTGTTCATTTTTTTCCCGAGTCTACTCTTCCATTCTGTCCATATACCACTTCTTCTTTGTCCATTCACCTGTTTATGGACCTTTTTTTGCTTCCATTTCTTGGCTATTTCAGTATTTTTGCAGTGCACATTTGCCTGCCTCTGTCTTTCCGATTCCGGTGGTCTTAGGTTATAGGCCCAAAAGGTGCCCTGCCGCATCATATGGTAACTCAATTTTTACCTTTTCAAGCAGCTCCATTCAGTTTGCGTTAGTGCTGTTACCTCTTTACATCCCACCAGCAGCTAGAATGTACACATTTCTCTAAAACCCCTTCAGCATTTATAGTTTGTAGACTTTTTGCTGATGGTCATGACTGGTGTGAGATGAAACCTTTTTGAATTTGAATTTGCATGTGGCTAATAATTCCTTATACTGAGCTTTAGAGAAGTCTTTTTTTTCTTTTCCTTTTTTTTTAAAGAGTGAGTACAACTTCCCTCCTCTTATTGACTTCTTGAAAAATTTCTCATGTGTTGAATTTTCTTGCCTATTCCCTACCCCAGGGCATTTTTTGAGGGCCTGTGTCATTTACAGCCCTGCAGTCTTTGTGACTATATAAGCAAACATTGGCACTGGGTTTAAAGCTGCTTTTCTGGTAAACAGCCATACGGTGGCAGCATTATTACGTTCTCAACTCTTGTTACTGGGGCAACAGAGTCTTCCTGGAGATAGTGTTCTGAGGTTGTAAATTAGAGTGAAATGTGCTCTGACAAGACCCCAGAAGTTTATGTCTCCTTACTTATGTTTGTTTTTTAAATTTAATTTCTATTTCATATCAGAGTCAATTTGATTAGAGTGTTTTGATTGTTTGGCTGTACAGAATCTGCGCAATGATTCATACATATGTCTGTTCATCTTCGGATCCTGTTATCATGTATGTGATCACAGAATATATATTTTAAAGGTATTGGTGATTATATAATTCATATACTTTATCTGTTATATGTTTATATACATTTAACATGCATTGGTATATGTATGTTAACCCCATAGTCCTAACTTACCCATCCTCCCACCTTTCATTTTCGCTAACCATTAGTTTATTTGATAAGTCTGTGAGTGTCTTTTTCTGTGGAAATATGTTCATTGGTAGCAATCTTAGGATAACATGTATAAATGATATCATAGGATATCTGTCATACCCTTTTGACTTACTTAACCTTATATGATTATTTCTAGGCTCAAATTTAGTCCTGAAAACGGCATTGTTCATTTTTTTCCCGAGGCTACTATTCCATTCTGTCCATATACCACTTCTTCTTTTTCCATTCATCTGTTTATGGACCTTTGTTTTGCTTCCATGACTTGGTTATTTCCATATTGCTGCAGTGCGCATTTGCCTGCCTCTGTCTTTCCGATTCTGGTGGTCTTAGGTTATAGGCCCAAAAGGTGCCCTGCCGCATCATATGGTAGCTGGATTTTGACCTTTTCAAGCAGCTCCATTCAGTTTGCGTTAGTGCTGTTGCCACTTTACATCCCACCAGCAGCTAGAAGGTACACAGTTCTCTAAAACCCTTTCAGCATTTATCGTTTGTAGACTTTTTGCTGATGGTCATGACTGGTGTGAGCTGAAACCTTTTTGAATTTGAATTTGTATGTGGCTAATAATTCCTTATACTGAGCTTTAGGCATGTCCTTTTTCTTCTTTTTTTTCGTTTTTTTTCACACACACACACTGTATTTTATTTTTACAAGAGATAAATAGACTGACACCAAGCATTGTACATGGATGACTACAACAAAAGCAAGAATGATTGCAATTACCAAACATGAAACACACTCATACTATGTCATAATACTGACATTCAGTCCAGTAATCCTCCACTGTAACAGCTCCTTTACTTTGCCGTGAAAATTGATTTGTATATTCTTTGCCTCTGAGTCCTTGTGGGATTTTTTTTTTTAATTCAGACAGAAAAGTCACAAAAATTATACTCATCCTCATCAGTTCACTCAGTCCCATGTAATTAATTGTTTTTTTTTCTTATCTTGATCTTTTGTTAGCAATTTTATGAGTTCATCAGTTTTTCATCAGAGTTCTGAAAACGCTTAATCATTCAGTTCAGCAGTACAGTCAGTTACCAGAAACCTGTATTTGTCAGAGTCTTTTCCATGAATTTCTTGAAGATGAAACCCTTTTATAGGAACATATATGCAAAATCATCAGAGTACACCCAGAACTGTCTGTAAATGACAAAAGACTTAAAAATGACCACGGTAAAAGATTTGATGAAAGTTCATAATAATGCAGTTGACAAGAAAATTAGTTATTTCTGAGATATACATTTTAAAGTAATAAATAGGATTATTACTTATAACATTATACCAGAACATATAAGATTTTTAGAAATTTCATGTAATGTCTGAAACATTTATATTAACATATTTCCATACATATTTCCATACAAATACAAATATAAGATTTTTAGAAATTTCATGTAATAGCTGAAACATTTATATTAACATATTTCCATACAAATAACCCAAAGAAAGTTTAGTATTAGTTGTTTTGTTTGCTTTTTTATACTGCAGGTTCTTATTAGGCATCGATTTTATACACATCAGTGTATACATGTCAATCCCAATCGCCCAATTCAGCTCACCACCATCCCCACCTCACCGCAGTTTTCCCCCCTTGGTGTCCATATGTCCATTCTCTACATCTGTGTCTCAACTTCTGCCCTGCAAACTGGCTCATCTGTACCATTTTTCTAGGTTCCACATATATGCATTAATATACGATATTTGTTTTTCTCTTTCTGACTTACTTCACTCTGTATGACAGTCTCTAGATCCATCCACGTCTCAACAAACGACTCAATTTCGTTCCTTTTTATGGCTGAGTAATATTCCATTGTATATATGTACCACAACTTCTTTATCCATTCGTCTGTTGATGGACATTTAGGTTGCTTCCATGACCTGGCTATTGTAAATAGTGCTGCAATGAACATTCGGGTGCATGTGTCTTTTTGAATTACGGTTTTCTCTGGGTATATGCTCAGTAGTGGGATTGCTGGGTCATATGGTAATTCTATTTTTAGTGTTTTAAGGAACCTCCATATTGTTCTCCATAGTGGCTGTATCAATTTACATTCCCACCAACAGTGCAAGAGGGTTCCCTTTTCTCCACACCCTCTCCAGCATTTGTTGTTTGTAGATTTTCTGATGATGCCCATTCTAACAGGAGTGAGGTGATACCTCATTGTAGTTTTGATTTGCATTTCTCTAATAATTAGCGATGTTGAGCATCTTTTCATGTGCTTCGTGGCCGTCTGTATGTCTTCTTTGGAGAAATGTCTATTTAGGTCTTCTGCCCATTTTTGGATTGGGGCGTTTGTTTCTTTAATATTGAGCTGAATGAGCTGTTTATATATTTTGGAGATTAATCCTTTGTCCGTTGATTCGTTTGCAAATATTTTCTCCCATTCCGAGGGTTGTCTTTTCGTCTTGTTTATGGTTTCCTTTGCTGTGCAAAAGCTTTGAGGTTTCATTAGGTCCCATTTGTTTATTTTTGTTTTTATTTCCATTACTCTAGGAGGTGGATCAAAAAAGATCTTGCTGTGATTTATGTCAAAGAGTGTTCTTCCTATGTTTTCCTCTAAGAGTTTTATAGTGTCCAGTCTTATATTTAGGTCGCTAATCCATTTTGAGTTTATTTTTGTGTATGGTGTTAGGGAGTATTCTAATTTCATTCTTTTGCATGTAGCTGTCCAGTTTTCCCAGCACCACTTATTGAAGAGACTGTCTTTTCTCCATTGTATATCTTTGCCTCCTTTGTCATAGATTAGTTGACCATAGGTGCGTGGGTTAATCTGTGGGCTTTCTATCTTGTTCCATTGATCTATGTTTCTGTTTTTGTGCCAGTACCATATTGTCTTGATTACTGTAGCTTTGTAGTATAGTCTGAAGTCAGGGAGTCTGATTCCTCCAGCTCCATTTTTTTCCCTCAAGACTGCTTTGGCTATTCGGGGTCTTTTGTGACTCCATACAAATTTTAAGATGATTTGTTCTAGCTCCGTTAAAAATGCCATTGGTAATTTGATAGGGATTGCATTGAATCTGTATATTGCTTTGGGTAGTATACTCATTATCACAATGTTGATTCTTCCAATCCAAGAACATGGTATATCTCTCCATCTGTTGGTATCATCTTTAATTTCTTTCATCAGTGTCTTATAGTTTTCTGCATACAGGTCTTTTGTCTCCCTAGGTAGGTTTATTCCTAGTTATTTTATTCTTTTTGTTGCAATGGTAAATGGGAGTGTTTCCATAATTTCTCTTTCAGATTTTTCATCATTAGTGTATAGGAATGCAAGAGATTTCTGTGCATTCATTTTGTATCCTGCAACTTTACCATATTCATTCATTAGCTCTAGCAGTTTTCTGGTGGCAGTTTTAGGATTCTCTATATATAGTATCATGTCATCCGCAAACAGTGACAGTTTTACCTCCTCTTTTCCAATTTGTATTCCTTTTATTTCTTTTTCTTCTCTGATTGCCGTGGATAGGACTTCCAGAACTATGTTGAATAATAGTGGTGAGAGTGGACATCCTTGTCTCGTTCCTGATCTTAGAGGAAATGCTTTCAGTTTTTCACCATTGAGAATGATGTTTGCTGTGGGTTTGTCATATATGGCCTTTATTATGTTGAGGTAGGTTCCCTCTAGGCCCACTTTCTGGAGAGTTTTTATCATAAATGGGTGTTGAATTTTGTCAAAAGCTTTTTCTGCATCTATTGAGATGATCATATGGTTTTTATTCTTCAATTTGTTAATATGGTGTATCACATTGATTGATTTGCGTATATTGACGAATCCTTGCATCCCTGGGATAAATCCCACTTGATCGTGGTGTATGATCCTTTTAATGTGTTGTTGGATTCTGTTTGCTAGTGTTTTGTTGAGGATTTTTGCATATATATTCATCAGTGATATTGGTCTGTAATTTTCTTTTTTTGTAGTGTCTTTGTCTGGTTTTGGTATCAGGGTGATGGTGGCCTCATAGAATGAGTTTGGGAGTGTTCCTTCCTCTGCAATTTTTGGAAGAGTTTGAGAAGGATAGGTGTTAGCTCCTCTCTAAATGTTTGATAGAATTCACCTGTGAAGCCATCTGGTCCTGGACTTTGGTTTGTTGGAAGATTTTTAATCACAGTTTCAATTTCATTACTTGTGATTGGTCTGTTCATAGTTTCTGTTTCTTCCTGGTTCAGTCTTGGAAGGTTATACCTTTCTAAAAATGTGTCCATTTCTTCCAGGTTGTCCATTTTATTGGCATAAAGTTGCTCGTAGTAGTCTCTTAGGATGCTTTGTATTTCTGCGGTGTCTGTTGTAACTTCTCCTTTTTCATTTCTGATTTTATTGATTTGAGTCCTCTCCCTCTTTTTCTTGATGAGTCTGGGCTAATGGCTTATCAATTTTGTTTATCTTCTCAAAGAACCAACTTTTAGTTTTATTGATCTTTGCTATTGTTTTCTTTGTTTCTATTTCATTTATTTCTGCTCTGATCTTTATGATTTCTTTCCTTCTGCTACCTTTGGGTTTTGTTTGCTCTTCTTTCTCTAGTTTCTTTAGGTGTAAGGTTAGATTGTTTACTTGAGATTTTTCTTGTTTCTTGAGATAGGCTTGTATAGCTATCAACTTCCCTCTTAGAACTGCTTTTGCTGCATCCCATAGGCTTTGGGTCGTCGTGTTTTCATTGTCATTTGTCTCTAGGTATTTTTTGATTTCCTCTCTGATTTCTTCAGTGATCTCTTGGTTATTTAGTAACGTATTGTTTAGCCTCCATGTGTTTGTCTGTTTTACGTTTTTTTCCCTGTAATTCATTTCTCATCTCATAGCGTTGTGGTCCAAAAAGATGCTTGATATGATTTCAATTTTCTTAAATTTACTGAGGCTTGATTTGTGACCCAAGATGTGATCTATCCTGGAGAATGTTCCGTGCGCACTTGAGAAGAACGTGTAATCTGCTGTTTTTGGATGGAATGTCCTATATATATCAATTAAATCTAACTGGTCTATTGTGTCATTTAAAGCTTCTGTTTCCTTATTCATTTTCATTTTGGATGATCTGTCCATTGGTGTAAGTGAGGTGTTAAAGTCCCCCACTATGATTGTGTTACTGTCGATCTCCTCTTTTATAGCTGTTAGCAGTTGCCTTATGTATTGAGGTGCTCCTATGTTGGGTGCATATATATTTATAATTGTTATATCTTCTTCTTGGATTGATCCCTTGATCATTATGTAGTGTCCTTCCTTGTCTCTTGTAACATTCTTTATTTTAAAGTCTATTTTATCTGATATGAGTATAGCTACTCCAGCTTTCTTTCGATTTCCATTTGCATGGAATATCCTTTTCCATCCCCTCACTTTCAGTCTGTATGTGTCCCTAGGTCTAAAGTGGGTCTCTTGTAGATAGCATATATATGGGTCTTGTTTTTGTATCCATTCAGCCAGTCTATGTCTTTTGGTTGGGGCATTTAATCCATTCACGTTTAAGGTAATTATCGATATGTATGTTCCTATGACCATTTTCTGAATTGTTTTGGGTTTGTTTTTGTAGGTCCTTTTCTTCTCTTGTGTTTCCCACTTAGAGAAGTTCCTTTAGCATTTGTTGTAGAGCTGGTTTGGTGGTGCTGAATTCTCGTAGCTTTTGCTTGTCTGTAAAGCTTTTGATTTCTCCATCAAATCTAGATGAGATCCTTGCCGGGTAGAGTAATCTTGGTTGTAGGTTCTTCCCTTTCATCACTTTAAGTATATCATGCCACTCCCTTCTGGCTTGTAGAGTTTCTGCTGAGAAATCAGCTGTTAACCTTATGGGAGTTCCCTTGTATGTTATTTGTCGTTTTTCCCTTGCTGCTTTCAATAATTTTTCTTTGTCTTTAATTTTTGCCACTTTGATTACTATGTGTCTCAGCGTGTTTCTCCTTGGGTTTATCCTGTATGGGACTCTCTGCGCTTCCTGGACTTGGGTGGCTATTTCCTTTCCCATGTTAGGGAAGTTTTCGACTATAATCTCTTCAAATATTTTCTCTGGTCCTTTCTCTCTCTCTTCTCCTTCTGGGACCCCTATAATGCGAATGTTGTTGCATTTAATGTTGTCCCAGAGGTCTCTCAGGCTGTCTTCATTTCTTTTCATTCTTTTTTCTTTATTCTGTTCCGCAGCAGTGAATTCCACCATTCTGTCTTCCAGGTCACTTATCCGTTCTTCTGCCTCAGTTATTCTGCTATTGATTCCTTCTAGCGTAGTTTTCATTTCAGTTATTGTATTGGTCATCTCTGTTTGTTTGTTCTTTAATTCTTCTAGGTCTTTGTTAATCATTTCTTGCATCTTCTCAATCTTTGCCTCCATTCTTATTCCGAGGTCCTGGATCATCTTCACTATCATTATTCTGAATTCTTTTTCTGGAAGGTTGCCTATCTCCACTTCATTTAGTTGTTTTTCTGGGGTTTTTTCTTGTTCCTTCATCTGGTACATAGCCCTCTGCCTTTTCATCTTGTCTATCTTTCTGTAACTGTGGTTTTTGGTCCACAGGCTGCAGGATTGTCGTTTTTCTTGTTTCTGCTGTCTGCCCTCTGGTGGTTGAGGCTATCTAAGAGGCTTGATGGGAGGCTCTGGTGGTGGGTAGAGCTGACTGTTGCTGTGGCGGTCAGAGCTCAGTAAAACTTTAATCCACTTGACTGTTGATGGGTGGGGCTGGGTTCCCTCCCTGTTGGTTGTTTTGCCTGAGGCAACCCAACACTGGAGCCTACCTGGGCTCTTTGGTGGGGTTAATGGCAGACTCTGGGAGGGCTCACGCCAAGGAGCACTTCCCAGAACCTCCGCTGCCAGTGTCCTTGTCCCCACGGTGAAACAGAGCCACGCCCCGCCTCTGCAGGAGACCCCCAAACACCAGCAGGTAGGTCTGGTTCAGTCTCCCCCAGGGTCACTGCTCCTTCCCCTGGGTCCCGATGCGCACACTACTTTGTGTGTGCCCTCCAAGAGTGGGGTCTCTGTTTCCCCCAGTCCTGTAGGAGTCCTGCAATCAATTCCCACTAGGCTTCAAAGTCTGATTCTCTAGGAATTCCTCCTCCCGTTGCAGGACCCCCAGGTTGGGAAGCCTGACGTGGGGCTCAGAACCTTCACTCCAGTGGGTGGACTTCTGTGGTATAAGTGTTCGCCAGTCTGTGAGTCACCCACCCAGCAGTTATGGGATTTGATTTTACTCTGATTGCGCCCTCCTACCGTCTCACTGTGGCTTCTCCTCTGTCCTTGGACGTGCGGTATCCTCCTTGGTGTAGTCCAGGGTCTTCCTGTCAGTGATTGTCCAGCAGCCAGTTGTGATTCTGGTGCTCTCGCAAGAGGGAGTGAGAGCACGTCCTTCTACTCCGCCATCTTGGTTAATGCTCTGTTTGTTGACATTTTGCTGATGGTCATTCTGACTGGTGTGAGGTGATAGCTTTGTGTAGATTGGATTTGCATGCGTCTCATAATTCCTGATGTTTTGCGTTTATCAATGTTCTTTTCATTTTTTTTTAAGATGGAGCTAAAGTTACAACTTCAAATTGCCTTCTTGAAAAATTTGCCACGTTTCGATTTTTGTGGCCATTCCCTACCCCAGGACATTTTTTGAGGGCATGAGTCATTTACAGCCCTGCAGTCCTTGTGAATATTAGTGACCATTAGCAGTAGATTTAAAGCTGCTGTTTGAGGAAACAGCCTTAGGGTGGCAGCATTTCAATGTTGCCAACTCTGCTTGCTAGGCAAACAGAACCTTGCTGCAAGTTGCGCTTTTAGGTTGCAGATTAGAGTGGAATGTGCCAGGACAAACCCCCATAAGTTTTAGCCTCCGTAATTCTTGTTTGTGTCTTTAAGTTGTAGTTTTTATCAGAGCAAATTTGATTGAAAAATGTCTTTTTTTCTAGGTGTACAGAATCTTGTGCATTTACACATATACATATATATCTGTTGATCTTTGGGTCCTTTCGCATGTAGGTTGTTACAGAGTGTTGAGTAGACCACTTTTGGTATTCCATAGGTCTTTGGGGATTATATATTTTATATGTACTAATATATGTGTGTTAACCCCAATATCCTAATTTATCCATTCCTCACACCTTTTCTTTGGCTTAACCATAAGTTTGTCTTCTCAATCTGAGATTGCCTTTCTCTAGGAAATCTGTTCATGTTTATGAATTTTCAGATAACATAAGGGACATCATAGGGCATTTTGTCTTTCGCATTCTGACTTACTTCACGTTGTGTGATTATCTCTAGGCTCATCTGTGGTGCTGCATATGCCATTGTTTTATTTTTTTTGTGACTGATACTCCGATCTGTCCATATCCCACTTCTTGTTTTATTTTTTTTGTGACTGATACTCCGATCTGTCCATATACCACTTCTTCTTTGTCCATTCATCTGATTATGGACCTTTATTGTGCTTCCATGTCTTGGCAATTTCAATATTGCTGCAGTGCCATTTGCCTGCCTCTGTCTTTCCGATTCTTGTGGTCTTAGGTTATAGGCCCAAAAGGTGCCCTGCCGCATCATATGGTAGCTTAATTTTTACCTTTTAAAGCAGCTCCGTTCAGTTTTCGTTAGTGCTGTTACCATTTTACATTCCACCAGCAGCTAGAAGGTACAGAGTTCTCTAAAAGCCCTTCAGCATTTATAGTTTGTAGACTTTTTGCTGATGGTCATTTGACTGGTGTAAGCTGAAACCTTTTTGGAAGTTGGATTTGCATGTGGCTAATAATTCCTTATACTGAGCTTTAGGCATGTGCTTTTTTGTCCTTTTCCTTTTTTATTTAAAGAGTGACTAAAACTTCCCTCTTCATAGTGACTTCTTGAAACATTTGTCATGTGTTGAATTTTCTTGCCTATTCCCTACCCCAGGGCATTTTTTGAGGACAGGTGTCATTTACAGCCCTACAGTCCTTGTGACTATTAAGCAACCATTAGTACTTGGTTTAAAGCTGCTGTTGTGGGAAACAGCTACAAGGCGGCAGCATTATTACGTTCTCAACTCTTGTTACTGGGGCAACAGAGTCTTCCTGGAGGTAGTGTTCCAAGGTTGTAAATTACACTGGAATGTGCTGGGACAAGCCCCCAGAAGTTTATGTCTCCTTACTTCTGTTTGTTTTTTAAATTTAATTTCTATTTCTTATCGGAGTAAATTTGATTAGAGTGTTGTGATTGTCTGGCTGTACAGAATCTGCTCAATGATACATACGCATGTCTGTTCATCTTCGGATCCTGTTACCATGTATGTTATTACAGAATGTTGAGTAGACCTCCCTTGGTATTTGGTAGGTGTTTTGTCATTATATATTTTATATGTATTGGTGACTATATAATTCATATAGTTTATATACATTTAACATACATTAGTATATGTATGTTAGCTCCATAGTCCTAATTTTTCCATCTTCCCACCTTTCATTTTGGCTAACCATTAGTTTGTTTTATAGGTCTGTGAGTGTCTTTCTCTGTGGAAATATGTTCATTGGTAGCAATCGTAGAGTAACATATATATATATACCTGCTATCATAGGATATTTGTCATTCCCTCTTGACTTACTTAAGCTAATATGATTATTTCTAGGCTCATCTGTAGTCCTGAAAATGGCATTGTTCATTTTATTCCGGAGGATACTATTCCATTCCGTCCATATACCACTTTTTCTTTGTCCTTTCATCTGTTTATGGACCTTTTTTTTGCTTACATGTCTTGGCTATTTCAATATTGCTGCAGTGCACATTTGCCTGTCTCTGTCTTTCCGATTCTGGTGGTCTTAGGTTATAGGCCCAAAAGCTGCTCTGCCGCATCATATTGTAGCTCAATTTTTACCTTTTAAAGCAGCTCCATTCTGTTTTCGTTAGTGCTGTTACCACTTTACATTCCACCAGCAGCTAGAAGGTACAGAGTTCTCTAAAAGCCCTTCAGCATATATAATTTGTACACTTTTTGCTGATCGTCATGACTGGTGTGACCTGAAACCTTTTTGAATTTGAATTTGCATGTGGCTAATAATTCCTTATACTGAGGTTTAGGCATGTCCTTTTTTTTTTTCCTTTTTTTTTTAAAGAGTGATTACAACTTCCCTCTTCCTATTGACTTCTTGACTTCATCAGCAATACCTTTAAAATATACATTCTGTAATCACATACATGGTAACAGGATCCGAAGATGTAGAGACATATGTTTGAATCATTGAGCAGGTTCTGTACAGCCAGACAATCAAAACACTCAAATCAAATTTACTCCAATAAGAAATAGAAATTAAATTTAAAAAACAAACATAAGTAAGGAGACAGCAACTTCTGGGGGCTTGTCCCAGCACATTCCACTCTAATTTACAACCTGGGAACACTACCTCCAGGAAGACTCTGTTGCCCTAGTAACAAGATTTGAGAATGTAATAATGCTGGCACCTTGTGGCTGTTTCCCACAACTGCAGCTTTAAACCCAGTGCCAATGGTTGCTTATAGAGTCACAAGGAATGCAGGGCTATAAATGACACAGGTGCTCAAAAAATGTCCTGGGGTAGGGAATAGGCAAGAAAATTCAACAGATGAGAAATTTTTCAAGAAGTCAATAAGAGGAGGGAAGTTGTACTCACTCTTTAAAAAAAAGGAAAAGAAAAAAAAGAACAAGCCTAAAGCTCAGTATAAGGAATTATTAGCCACATGCAAATTCAAATTCAAAAAGGTTTCAGCTGACACCAGTCATGACCATCAGAAAAAAGTCTACAAACGATAAATGCAGAAGGGGTTTTAGAGAACTGTGTACCTTCTGGCTGCTGGTGGGAAGTAAACTGGTAACAGCACTAAGGAAAACTGAATGGAGCTGCTTGAAAAGGTAAAAATTGAGCTACCATATGATGCGGCAGGGCACCTTTTGGGCCTATAACCTAAGACCACCAGAATCGGAAAGACAGAGGCAGGCAAATGTGCACTGCAGCAACATTGAAATAGCCAAGACATGGAAGGAAAAAAAAGGTCCATAAACAGATGTATGGACAAAGACGAAGTGGTATATGGACAGAATGGAATAGTAGCCTCGTGAAAAAAATGAACAATGCCGTTTTCAGGACTACAGTTGAGCCTAGAAATAATCATATAACGTTAAGTAAGTGAAAAGGGTATGACAAATATCCTATGATATCATTTATATATGTTATCGTAAAATTGCTACCAATGAACATATTTCCACAGAAAAAGACACTCACAGACTTATCAAATAAACTAATGGTTAGCCAAAATGAAAGGTGGGAGGATGGGTAAATTAGGACTATGAGGTTAACATACATATACTAATGTATTTTAAATGTATATAAACATATAACATATAAAGTATATGAATTATATATTCACGAATACCTTTAAAATATATATTCTGTAATCATATACATGGTAACAGGATCCGAAGATGAAGAAACATAAATATGAATCAATGAGCAGATTCTATACAGCCAGAAAATCAAAACACTCTAATCAGATTTACTCCGATAAGAAATAGAAATTAAATTTAAAAAACAAACATAAGTAAGGAGATATAAACTTCTGGGGGCTTGTCCCAGCACATTCCACTCTAGTTTACAACCTCGGAACACTACCTCGAGGAAGACTCTGCTGCCCTAGTAACAAGTGTTGAGAACGTAATAATGCTGCTGCCTTGTGGCTATTTCCCACAACAGCAGCTTTAAACCCAGTGCCAATGGTTGCTTATATTGTCACAAGGACTGCAGGGCTGTAAATGATACAGGCCCTCAAAAAATGCCCTGGGGTAGGGAATAGGCAGGAAAATTCAACACATGAGAAATTTTTCAAGAAGTCAAGAGAGGAGGGAAGTTGTACCTACTCTTTAACAAAAAAAGGAAACGAAGAAAAAGGATATGGTTAAAGCTCAGTATAAGGAATTATTAGCCACATGCGTTTCCAACCTCCAAAAAGGTTTCAGCTCCCACCAGTCAAATGGCCATTAGCAAAAAGTCTACAAACTATAAATGCTGAATGGGTTTTAGACAACTCATACCTACTAGCTGCTGGTGGGATGTAAAGTGGTAAAAGCACTAACAAGAACTGAATGGAGCTGCTTTACAAGGTAAAAATTGAGCTACCATATGATGCGGCAGGGCACCTTTGAGCCTATAAACGAAGACCACCAGGATCGGAAAGACAGAGGCAGGCAAATGTGCACTGCAGTAATATTGAAATAGCCAAGACATGAAAGCAAAAAAAAAGGTCCATAAACATATGAATGGAAAAAGAAGAAGTGGTATATGGACAGAATGGAATAGTAAGCTCGGGAAAAAAATGAACAATGCCGTTTTCTGGACTACAGCTGAGCCTTGAAATAATCATATAAGGTTAAGTAAGTGAAAAGGGTATGACAAACAGCCTATGATATCATTTATACATGTTATCCTAAGAATGCTACCAATGAACATATTTCCACAGAAAAAGACACTCACAGACTTATCAAATAAACTAATGGTTAGCCAAAATGAAAGGTGGGAGGATGGGTAAATTAGGACTATGGGGTTAACATACATATACTAATGTATGTTAAATGTATATAAACATATAACATATAAATTACATGAATTATATCATCACCAATACCTTCAAAATATACATTTTGTGATCACATACATGGTAACAGTATCCGAAGATGAACAGACGTATGTATGAATCATTGAGCAGATTCTGTACAGCCAGACAATCAAAACACTCTAATCAAATTTACTCCGACAAGAAATATAAATTAAGTTTAAAAAACAAACATAAGTAAGGAGACATAAACTTCTGGGGGCTTGTCCCAGGACATTCCTCTCTAATTTACAACCTGGGAACACTACCTCCAGGAAGACTCTGTTGCCCTAATAACAAGAGTTGAGAATGTAATAATGCTGCCGTCTTGTGGCTCTTTCCCACAACAGCAGCTTTAAACCCAGTGCCAATGGTTGGTTATATAGTCACAAGGACTGCAGGGCTGTAAATGACACAGGCCCACAAAACATGCCCTGGGGTAGGGAATAGGCAAGAAATTTCAACACATGAGAAATTTTTCAAGAAGTCAATAAGAGGAGGGAAGTTGTACTCACTCTTTAAAAAAAAGGAAAACAAAAAAAAGGACATGCCTAAAGCTCAGTATAAGGAATTATTAGCCACATACATATTCAAATTCAAAAAGGTTTAAGCTCACAAGAGTCATGACCATCAGCAAAAAGTCTACAAACTATAAATGCTGAAGGGGTTTTAGAGAACTGTGTACCTTCTAGTTGCTGGTGGGATGTAAAGTGGAAACAGCACTAATGCAAACTGAATGGAGCTGCTTGAAAAGGTAAAAATTGAGCTACCATATGATGCGGCAGGGCACCTTTTGGGCCTATAACCTAAGACCACCAGAATCGGAAAGACAGAGGCAGGCAAATGTGCACTGCAGCAACATTGAAATAGCCAAGACATGGAAGGAAAAAAAAAGGTCCATAAACAGATGTATGGACAAAGACGAAGTGGTATATGGACAGAATGGAATAGTAGGCTCGTGAAAAAAATGAACAATGCCGTTTTCAGGACTACAGTTGAGCCTAGAAATAATCATATAACGTTAAGTAAGTGAAAAGGGTATGACAAATATCCTATGATGTCATTTATATATGTTATCGTAAAATTGCTACCAATGAACATATTTCCACAGAAAAAGACACTCACAGACTTATCAAATAAACTAATGGTTAGCCAAAATGAAAGGTGGGAGGATGGGTAAATTAGGACTATGGGGTTAACATACATATACTAATGTATGTTAAATGTATATAAACATATAACATATAAAGTATATGAATTATATAATCACGAATACCTTTAAAATATATATTCTGTAATCACATACATGGTAACAGGATCCGAAGATGAAGAAACATAAATATGAATCAATGAGCAGATTCTGTACAGCCAGAAAATCAAAACACTCTAATCAGATTTACTCCGATAAGAAATAGAAATTAAATTTAAAAAACAAACATAAGTAAGGAGAGATAAACTTTTGGGGGCTTGTCCCAGCACATTCCACTCTAATTTCCAACCTTGGAACACTACCTCCAGGAAGAGTCTTTTGCCCCATTAACAAGAGTTGAGGACGTAATAATGCTGCCGCCATGTGGCTGTTTCCCACAGCAGCAGCTTTAAACCCAGTGCCAAAGGTTGCCTACATAGTCACAAGGACTGCAGGGCTGTATATGACACAGGCCCTCAAGAAATGCCCTGGGGTAGGGAATAGGCAAGAAAATTCAACACATGAGAAATTTTTCAAGAAGTCAGTAAGAGGAGGGAAGTTGTACTCACTCTTTAAAAAAAAGGAAAACAAAAAAAGGACATGCCTAAAGCTCAGTATAAGGAATTATTAGCCACATGCAAATTCAAATTGAAAAAGGTTTCAGCTCACACCAGTCATAACCATCAGCAAAAAGTCTACAAACGATAAATGCTGAAGGGGTTTTAGAGAACTGTGTACCTTCAAGCTGCTGCTGGGATGTAACGTGGTAACAACACTAATGCAAACTGAATGGAGATGCTTGAAAAGGTAAAAATTGAGCTACCATATGATGCGGCATGGCACCTTTTGGGCCTATAACCTAAGACCACCAGAATCTGAAAAACACAGGCAGGCCAATGTGCACTGCAGCAATATTGAAATAGCCAAGACATGGAAGCAGAAAATAGGTCCATAAACAGATGAATGGACAAAGACGAAGTGGTATACGTACCAAATGTAATAGTAGCCTCGCGAAAAAAATGAACAATGCCGTTTTCAGGACTACAGTTGAGCCTAGAAATAATCATATAAGGTTAAGTAAGTCAAAAGGGTATGACAAATATCCTATGATATCATTTATACATGTTATCCTAAGATTGCTACCAATGAACATATTTCCACAGAAAAAGACACTCACAGACTTATGAAATAAACTAATGGTTAGCCAAAATGAAAGGTGGGAGGATTGGTAAATTAGGACTATGGGGTTAACATACATATACTAATATATGTTAAATGTATATAAACATATAACATATAAACTGTATAAATTATATAATCACCAATACCTTTAAAATATACATTCTGTTATCACATACATGGTAACAGGATCTGAAGATGAACAGACATTAGTAGGAATCATTGAGCAGATTCTGTACAGCCAGACCATCAAAACACTCTAATCAAATTTACTCCGATAAGAAATAGAAATTAAATTTAAAAACAAACATAGGTAAGGAGACATAAACTTCTGGGGGCTTGTCCCAGCACATCCCACTCTAATTCACAACCTCGGAACACTACCTCGAGGAAGACTCTTTTGCCCTAGTAATAAGAGTTGAGAACGTAATTATGCTGCCGCCTTGTGGCTGTTTCCCACAGCAGCAGCTTTAAGCCCAGTGCTAATGGTTGCTTAATAGTCACAAGGACTGCAGGGCTCTAAATGACACCTGCCCTCAAAAATGCATTGGGGTAGGGAATAGGAAAGAAAATTCAACACATGAGAAATTTTTCAAGTAGTCAATATGAAGAGGGAAGTTGTACTCACACTTTAACAAAAAAAGGAAAAGAAGAAAAAGGATATGCCTAAAGCTCAGTATAAGGAATTATTAGCCCAATGCGTATCCAACCTCCAAAAAGGTTTCAGCTGACACCAGTCAAATGGATAACAGCAAAAAGTCTACAAACTATAAATGCTGAATGGGTTTTAGCCAACTCATACCTCCTCGCTGCTGGAGGGATGTAAAGTGGTAACAGCACTAACGAAAATTGAATGGAGCTGCTTGAAAAGGTAAAAATTCAGCTATCATATGATGCGGCAGAGCATCTTTTGGGCCTATAACCTAAGACCACCAGAATAGGAAAGACAGAGGCAGGCAAATGTGCACTGCAGCAATATTGAAATACCCAAGACATGGAAGCAAAAAAAAAGGTCCATAAACAGATGACGGGAAAAAGAAGAAGTGGTATATGGACAGAATGGAATAGTAGCCTCGTGAAAAAAATGAACAATGCCGTTTTCAGGACTACAGTTGAGCCTAGAAATAATCATATAACGTTAAGTAAGTGAAAAGGGTATGACAAATATCCTATGATATCACTTATACATGTTATCCTAAGATTGCTACCAATGAACATATTTCCACAGAAAAACACACTCACAGACTTATCAAATAAACTAATGGTTAGCCAAAATGAAAGGTGGGAGGATGAGTAAATTAGGACTATGGGGTTAACATACATATACTAATGTATGTTAAATGTATATAAACATATAACAGATAAACTATATGAATTATATAATCACGAATACCTTTAAAATATACATTCTGTAATCACATACGTGGTAACAGGATGGAAAGATGAACAGAGATACGTATGAATCATTGAGCAGATTCTGTATAGCCAGACAATCTAAACACTCTAATCAAATTTACTCCGATAAGAAATAAAAATTAAATTTAAAAAACAAACATACGTAAGGAGACATAAACTTCTGGGGGCTTGTCCCAGCACATTCCACTCTAACTTACAACCTCGGAACACTACCTCCAGGAAGACTCAGTTGCCCTAGTAACAAGAGTTGAGAATGTAATAATGCTGCCGCCTTGTGGCTCTTTCCCACAACAGCAGCTTTAAACCCAGTGCCAACGGTTGCTTCTATAGTCACAAGGACTGCAGGGCTGTAAATGACACAGGCCCACAAAACATGCCCTGGTGTAGGCAATAGGCAAGAAAATTCAACATATGAGAAATTTTTCAAGAAGTCAATAAGAGGAGGGAAGTTGTACTCACTCTTTAAAAAAAAAGTAAAAGAAAAAAAAGGACATGCCTAAAGCTCAGTATAAGGAATTATAAGCCACAAGCAAATTCAAATTCAAAAAGGTTTCAGTTCACACCAGTCATAACCATCAGCAAAAAGTCTACAAACGATAAATGCTGAGGGGGTTTTAGAGAACTGTGTACCTTCTGGCTGCTGGTGGGATGTAAATTGGCAACAGCACTAACGCAAACTGAATGGAGCTGTGCTTGAAAAGGTAAAAATTGAGCTACCATATGATGCGGCAGGGCACCTTTTGGGCCTATAACCTAAGACCACCAGAATCGGAAAGACAGAGGCAGGCAAATGTGCACTGCAGCAATATTGAAAGAGCCAAGACATGGAAGCAAAAAAAGGTCCATAAACAGATGACGGGAAAAAGAAGAAGTGGTATATGGACAGAATGGAATAGTAGCCTCGGGAAAAAAATGAACAATGCCGTTTTCAGGACTACAGTTGAGCCTAGAAATAATCATATAACGATAAGTAAGTCAAAAGGGTATGACAAATGTCCTATGATATCATTTATACATGTTATCCTAAGATTGCTACCAATGAACATATTTCCACAGAAAAAGACACTCACAGACTTATCAAATAAACTAATGGTTAGCCAAAATGAAAGGTGGGGGGATGGGTAAATTAGGACTATGGGGTTAACATGAATATACTAATGTAAGTTAAATGTACATAAACATATAACATATAAATGATATGAATTATATAATCACCAATCCCTTCAAAATATACATTCTGTAATCACAAACATGGTAACAGGTTCCGAAGATGAACAGACATATGTATGAATCATTGAGCAGATTCTGTACAGCCAGACAATCAAAACACTCTAATCAAATTTACTCCGATAAGAAGTAGAAAATAAATTTAAAAAACAAACATAAGTAAGGAGATATAAACTTCTGGGGGCTTGTCCCAGCACATTCCACTCTAGTTTACAACCTCGGAACACTACCTCCAGGAAGACTCTGCTGCCCTAGTAACAAGTGTTGAGAACGTAATAATGCTGCTGCCTTGTGGCTATTTCCCACAACAGCAGCTTTAAACCCAGTGCCAATGGTTGCTTATAGACTCACAAGGACTGCAGGGCTGTAAATGACACAGGCCCTCAAAAAATGCCCTGGGGTAGGGAATAGGCAAGAAAATTCAACACATGAGAAATTTTTCAAGAAGTCAATAAGAGGAGGGAGGTTGTACTCACTCTTTAAAAAAAAAGGAAAAGAAAAAAAGGGCATGCCTAAAGCTCAG
Source organism: Balaenoptera physalus (assembly GCF_965194825.1). Taxonomy (NCBI): domain Eukaryota; kingdom Metazoa; phylum Chordata; class Mammalia; order Artiodactyla; family Balaenopteridae; genus Balaenoptera; species Balaenoptera physalus. The sequence goes on along the minus strand of NW_028126584.1, from coordinate 71,389 downwards.
TAAAGGAAATTATTAGCCATATGCAAATTCAAATTCAATAAGGTTTCAGCTCACACCAGTCATGACCAGCAGCAAAAAGTCTACAAACTATAAATGCTGAAGGGGTTTTAGAGAACTGTGTACCTTCTTGGTGCCGGTGGGATGTAAAGTGGTAAGAGCACTAACGAAAACTGAATGGAGCTGCTTGAAAAGGTAAAAATTGAGTTAACATATGATGCGGCAGGGCACCTTTTGGGCCTATAATATAAAACCACCAAAATCGGAAAGACAGATGCAGGCAAATATGCACTGCAACAATATTGAAATAGCCAAGACATGGAAGCAAAAAAAAGGTCCATAAACAAATGAATGGACAAAGATGAAGTGGTATACGTACCAAATGGAATAGTAGCCTCGGGAAAAAAAGGAACAATGCCGTTTTCACGACTACAGTTGAGCCTACAAATAATCATATAAGGTTAAGTAAGTCAAAAGGGTATGACAAATATCCTATGATATCATTTATACATGTTATCCTAAGATTGCTACCAATGAACCTATTTCCACAGAAAAAGACACTCACAGACTTATCAAGTAAACTAATGGTTAGCCAAAAGGAAAGGTGGGAGGATGGGTAAATTAGGACTATGGGGTTAATATACATATACTAATGTATGTTAAATGTATATAAACATATAACAGATAAATTATATGAATTATATAATCACCAATACCTTTAAAATATACATTCTGTAATCACATACATGGTAACAGGGTCCAAAGGTGAAGAGACATAAGTATGAATCATTGAGCAGATTCTGTACAGCCAGACAATCAACACACTCTAATCAAATTTACTCCGATAAGAAATAGAAACTAAATTTAAAAAACAAACATAAGTAAGGAGACATAAACTTCTGGGGGCTTGTCCCTGCACATTCCACTCTAATTTACAACCTCGGAACCCTACCTCCAGGAAGACTCTTTTGCCCAAGTAACAAGAGTAGAGAACGTAATAATGCTGCCGCCTTGTGGCTGTTTCGCACAAGAGCAGCTTTAAACCCACTGCTAATGGTTGCTTAATAGTCCCAAGGAATGCAGGGCTCTAAATGACACCTGCCCTCAAAAAATGCCCTGGGGTAGGGAATAGGCAGGAAAATTCAACACATGAGAAATTTTTCAAGAAGTCAAGAGAGGAGGGAAGTTGTACCTACTCTTTAACAAAAAAAGGAAACGAAGAAAAAGGATATGGTTAAAGCTCAGTATAAGGAATTATTAGCCACATGCGTTTCCAACCTCCAAAAAGGTTTCAGCTCACACCAGTCAAATGGCCATTAGCAAAAAGTCTACAAACTATAAATGCTGAATGGGTTTTAGACAACTCATACCTACTAGCTGCTGGTGGGATGTAAAGTGGTTAAAGCACTAACAAGAACTGAATGGAGCTGCTTTACAAGGTAAAAATTGAGCTACCATATGATGCGGCAGGGCACCTTTTGGGCCTATAACCTAAGACCACCAGAATCGGAAAGACAGAGGCAGGCAAATGTGCACTGCAGCAACATTGAAATAGCCAAGACATGGAAGGAAAAAAAAAGGTCCATAAACAGATGTATGGACAAAGACGAAGTGGTATATGGACAGAATGGAATAGTAGGCTCGTGAAAAAAATGAACAATGCCGTTTTCAGGACTACAGTTGAGCCTAGAAATAATCATATAACGTTAAGTAAGTGAAAAGGGTATGACAAATATCCTATGATGTCATTTATATATGTTATCGTAAAATTGCTACCAATGAACATATTTCCACAGAAAAAGACACTCACAGACTTATCAAATAAACTAATGGTTAGCCAAAATGAAAGGTGGGAGGATGGGTAAATTAGGACTATGGGGTTAACATACATATACTAATGTATGTTAAATGTATATAAACATATAACAGATAAACTATATGAATTATATAATCACGAATACCTTTAAAATATACATTCTGTAATCACATACGTGGTAACAGGATGGAAAGATGAACAGAGATACGTATGAATCATTGAGCAGATTCTGTATAGCCAGACAATCTAAACACTCTAATCAAATTTACTCCGATAAGAAATAAAAATTAAATTTAAAAAACAAACATACGTAAGGAGACATAAACTTCTGGGGGCTTGTCCCAGCACATTCCACTCTAACTTACAACCTCGGAACACTACCTCCAGGAAGACTCAGTTGCCCTAGTAACAAGAGTTGAGAATGTAATAATGCTGCCGCCTTGTGGCTCTTTCCCACAACAGCAGCTTTAAACCCAGTGCCAACGGTTGCTTCTATAGTCACAAGGACTGCAGGGCTGTAAATGACACAGGCCCACAAAACATGCCCTGGTGTAGGCAATAGGCAAGAAAATTCAACATATGAGAAATTTTTCAAGAAGTCAATAAGAGGAGGGAAGTTGTACTCACTCTTTAAAAAAAAAGTAAAAGAAAAAAAAGGACATGCCTAAAGCTCAGTATAAGGAATTATAAGCCACAAGCAAATTCAAATTCAAAAAGGTTTCAGTTCACACCAGTCATAACCATCAGCAAAAAGTCTACAAACGATAAATGCTGAGGGGGTTTTAGAGAACTGTGTACCTTCTGGCTGCTGGTGGGATGTAAATTGGCAACAGCACTAACGCAAACTGAATGGAGCTGTGCTTGAAAAGGTAAAAATTGAGCTACCATATGATGCGGCAGGGCACCTTTTGGGCCTATAACCTAAGACCACCAGAATCGGAAAGACAGAGGCAGGCAAATGTGCACTGCAGCAATATTGAAAGAGCCAAGACATGGAAGCAAAAAAAGGTCCATAAACAGATGACGGGAAAAAGAAGAAGTGGTATATGGACAGAATGGAATAGTAGCCTCGGGAAAAAAATGAACAATGCCGTTTTCAGGACTACAGTTGAGCCTAGAAATAATCATATAACGATAAGTAAGTCAAAAGGGTATGACAAATGTCCTATGATATCATTTATACATGTTATCCTAAGATTGCTACCAATGAACATATTTCCACAGAAAAAGACACTCACAGACTTATCAAATAAACTAATGGTTAGCCAAAATGAAAGGTGGGGGGATGGGTAAATTAGGACTATGGGGTTAACATGAATATACTAATGTAAGTTAAATGTACATAAACATATAACATATAAATGATATGAATTATATAATCACCAATCCCTTCAAAATATACATTCTGTAATCACATACATGGTAACAGGTTCCGAAGATGAACAGACATATGTATGAATCATTGAGCAGATTCTGTACAGCCAGACAATCAAAACACTCTAATCAAATTTACTCCGATAAGAAGTAGAAAATAAATTTAAAAAACAAACATAAGTAAGGAGATATAAACTTCTGGGGGCTTGTCCCAGCACATTCCACTCTAGTTTACAACCTCGGAACACTACCTCCAGGAAGACTCTGCTGCCCTAGTAACAAGTGTTGAGAACGTAATAATGCTGCTGCCTTGTGGCTATTTCCCACAACAGCAGCTTTAAACCCAGTGCCAATGGTTGCTTATAGACTCACAAGGACTGCAGGGCTGTAAATGACACAGGCCCTCAAAAAATGCCCTGGGGTAGGGAATAGGCAAGAAAATTCAACACATGAGAAATTTTTCAAGAAGTCAATAAGAGGAGGGAGGTTGTACTCACTCTTTAAAAAAAAAGGAAAAGAAAAAAAGGGCATGCCTAAAGCTCAGTAAAGGAAATTATTAGCCATATGCAAATTCAAATTCAATAAGGTTTCAGCTCACACCAGTCATGACCAGCAGCAAAAAGTCTACAAACTATAAATGCTGAAGGGGTTTTAGAGAACTGTGTACCTTCTTGGTGCCGGTGGGATGTAAAGTGGTAAGAGCACTAACGAAAACTGAATGGAGCTGCTTGAAAAGGTAAAAATTGAGTTAACATATGATGCGGCAGGGCACCTTTTGGGCCTATAATATAAAACCACCAAAATCGGAAAGACAGATGCAGGCAAATATGCACTGCAACAATATTGAAATAGCCAAGACATGGAAGCAAAAAAAAGGTCCATAAACAAATGAATGGACAAAGATGAAGTGGTATACGTACCAAATGGAATAGTAGCCTCGGGAAAAAAAGGAACAATGCCGTTTTCACGACTACAGTTGAGCCTACAAATAATCATATAAGGTTAAGTAAGTCAAAAGGGTATGACAAATATCCTATGATATCATTTATACATGTTATCCTAAGATTGCTACCAATGAACCTATTTCCACAGAAAAAGACACTCACAGACTTATCAAGTAAACTAATGGTTAGCCAAAAGGAAAGGTGGGAGGATGGGTAAATTAGGACTATGGGGTTAATATACATATACTAATGTATGTTAAATGTATATAAACATATAACAGATAAATTATATGAATTATATAATCACCAATACCTTTAAAATATACATTCTGTAATCACATACATGGTAACAGGGTCCAAAGGTGAACAGACATAAGTATGAATCATTGAGCAGATTCTGTACAGCCAGACAATCAACACACTCTAATCAAATTTACTCCGATAAGAAATAGAAACTAAATTTAAAAAACAAACATAAGTAAGGAGACATAAACTTCTGGGGGCTTGTCCCTGCACATTCCACTCTAATTTACAACCTCGGAACCCTACCTCCAGGAAGACTCTTTTGCCCAAGTAACAAGAGTAGAGAACGTAATAATGCTGCCGCCTTGTGGCTGTTTCGCACAAGAGCAGCTTTAAACCCACTGCTAATGGTTGCTTAATAGTCCCAAGGAATGCAGGGCTCTAAATGACACCTGCCCTCAAAAAATGCCCTGGGGTAGGGAATAGGCAGGAAAATTCAACACATGAGAAATTTTTCAAGAAGTCAAGAGAGGAGGGAAGTTGTACCTACTCTTTAACAAAAAAAGGAAACGAAGAAAAAGGATATGGTTAAAGCTCAGTATAAGGAATTATTAGCCACATGCGTTTCCAACCTCCAAAAAGGTTTCAGCTCACACCAGTCAAATGGCCATTAGCAAAAAGTCTACAAACTATAAATGCTGAATGGGTTTTAGACAACTCATACCTACTAGCTGCTGGTGGGATGTAAAGTGGTTAAAGCACTAACAAGAACTGAATGGAGCTGCTTTACAAGGTAAAAATTGAGCTACCATATGATGCGGCAGGGCACCTTTTGGGCCTATAACCTAAGACCACCAGAATCGGAAAGACAGAGGCAGGCAAATGTGCACTGCAGCAACATTGAAATAGCCAAGACATGGAAGGAAAAAAAAAGGTCCATAAACAGATGTATGGACAAAGACGAAGTGGTATATGGACAGAATGGAATAGTAGGCTCGTGAAAAAAATGAACAATGCCGTTTTCAGGACTACAGTTCAGCCTAGAAATAATCATATAACGTTAAGTAAGTGAAAAGGGTATGACAAATATCCTATGATGTCATTTATATATGTTATCGTAAAATTGCTACCAATGAACATATTTCCACAGAAAAAGACACTCACAGACTTATCAAATAAACTAATGGTTAGCCAAAATGAAAGGTGGGAGGATGGGTAAATTAGGACTATGGGGTTAACATACATATACTAATGTATGTTAAATGTATATAAACATATAACAGATAAACTATATGAATTATATAATCACGAATACCTTTAAAATATACATTCTGTAATCACATACGTGGTAACAGGATGGAAAGATGAACAGAGATACGTATGAATCATTGAGCAGATTCTGTATAGCCAGACAATCTAAACACTCTAATCAAATTTACTCCGATAAGAAATAAAAATTAAATTTAAAAAACAAACATACGTAAGGAGACATAAACTTCTGGGGGCTTGTCCCAGCACATTCCACTCTAACTTACAACCTCGGAACACTACCTCCAGGAAGACTAAGTTGCCCTAGTAACAAGAGTTGAGAATGTAATAATGCTGCCGCCTTGTGGCTCTTTCCCACAACAGCAGCTTTAAACCCAGTGCCAACGGTTGCTTCTATAGTCACAAGGACTGCAGGGCTGTAAATGACACAGGCCCACAAAACATGCCCTGGTGTAGGGAATAGGCAAGAAAATTCAACACATGAGAAATTTTTCAAGAAGTCAATAAGAGGAGGGAAGTTGTACTCACTCTTTAAAAAAAAGGAAAACAAAAAAAGGACATGCCTAAAGCTCAGTATAAGGAATTATTAGCCACATGCAAATTCAAATTCAAAAAGGTTTCAGCTCACACCAGTCATGACCAGCAGCAAAAAGTCTACAAACGATAAATGCTGAAGGGGTTTTAGAGAACTGTGTACCTTCAAGCTGCTGCTGGGATGTAACGTGGTAACAACACTAATGCAAACTGAATGGAGATGCTTGAAAAGGTAAAAATTGAGCTACCATATGATGCGGCATGGCACCTTTTGGGCCTATAACCTAAGACCACCAGAATCTGAAAAACACAGGCAGGCCAATGTGCACTGCAGCAATATTGAAATAGCCAAGACATGGAAGCAGAAAATAGGTCCATAAACAGATGAATGGACAAAGACGAAGTGGTATACGTACCAAATGTAATAGTAGCCTCGCGAAAAAAATGAACAATGCCATTTTCAGGACTACAGTTGAGCCTAGAAATAATCATATAAGGTTAAGTAAGTGAAAAGGGTATGACAAACATCCTATGATATCATTTATACATGTTATCCTAAGATTGCTACCAATGAACATATTTCCACAGAAAAACACACTCACAGACTTACCAAAGAAACTAATGGTTAGCCAAAATGAAAGGTGGGAGGATGGGTAAATTAGGACTATGGGGTTAACATACATATACTAATGTATGTTAAATGTATATAAACATATAACAGATAAACTATATGAATTATATAATCACCAATACCTTGAAAATATATATTTTGTGATCACATACATGGTAACAGGATCCGAAGATGAACAGACATATGTATGAATCATTGAGCAGATTCTGTACAGCCAGACAATCAAAACACTCTAAGAAAATTTACTCCGATAAGAAATAGAAATTAAATTTAAAAAACAAACATAAGTAAGGAGACATAAACTTCTGGGGGCTTGTCCCAGGACATTCCTCTCTAATTTACAACCTGGGAACACTACCTCCAGGAAGACTCTGTTGCCCTAATAACAAGAGTTGAGAATGTAATAATGCTGCCGTCTTGTGGCTCTTTCCCACAGCAGCAGCTTTAAACCCAGTGCCAATGGTTGGTTATATAGTCACAAGGACTGCAGGGCTGTAAATGACACAGGCCCACAAAACATGCCCTGGGGTAGGGAAGAGGCAAGAAAATTCAACACATGAGAAATGTTTCAAGAAGTCAATAAGAGGAGGGAAGTTGTACTCACTCTTTAAAAAAAAGGAAAACAAAAAAAGGACATGCCTAAAGCTCAGTATAAGGAATTATTAGCCACATGCAAATTCAAATTCAAAAAGGTTTCAGCTCACACCAGTCATGACCATCAGCAAAAAGTCTACAAACTATAAATGCTGAAGGGGTTTTAGAGAACTGTGTACCTTCTAGCTGCTGGTGGGATGTAAAGTCGTAACAGCACTAACGCAAACTGAACGGAGCTGCTTGAAAGGTAAAAATTGAGCTACCATATGATGCGGCATGGCACCTTTGGGCCTATAACCTAAGACCACCAGAATCAGAAACACAGAGGCAGGCAAATGTGCACTGCAGCAATATTGAAATAGCCAAGACATGGAAGCAAAGAAAAGGTCCATAAACAGGTGAATGGAAAAAGAAGAAGTGGTATATGGAAAGAATGGAATAGTAGCCTCGGGAAAAAAATGAACAATGCAGTTTTCAGGACTACAGTTGAGCCTAGAAATAATCATATAAGGTTAAGTAAGTCAAAAGGGTATGACAAATATCCTATGATATCATTTATACATGTTATCCTAAGATTGCTACCAATGAACATATTTCCACAGAAAAAGACACTCACAGACTTATGAAATAAACTAATGGTTAGCCAAAATGAAAGGTGGGAGGATTGGTAAATTAGGACTATGGGGTTAACATACATATACTAATATATGTTAAATGTATATAAACATATAACATATAAACTGTATAAATTATATAATCACCAATACCTTTAAAATATACATTCTGTTATCACATACATGGTAACAGGATCTGAAGATGAACAGACATTAGTAGGAATCATTGAGCAGATTCTGTACAGCCAGACCATCAAAACACTCTAATCAAATTTACTCCGATAAGAAATAGAAATTAAATTTAAAAACAAACATAGGTAAGGAGACATAAACTTCTGGGGGCTTGTCCCAGCACATCCCACTCTAATTCACAACCTCGGAACACTACCTCGAGGAAGACTCTTTTGCCCTAGTAATAAGAGTTGAGAACGTAATTATGCTGCCGCCTTGTGGCTGTTTCCCACAGCAGCAGCTTTAAGCCCAGTGCTAATGGTTGCTTAATAGTCACAAGGACTGCAGGGCTCTAAATGACACCTGCCCTCAAAAATGCATTGGGGTAGGGAATAGGAAAGAAAATTCAACACATGAGAAATTTTTCAAGTAGTCAATATGAAGAGGGAAGTTGTACTCACACTTTAACAAAAAAAGGAAAAGAAGAAAAAGGATATGCCTAAAGCTCAGTATAAGGAATTATTAGCCCAATGCGTATCCAACCTCCAAAAAGGTTTCAGCTGACACCAGTCAAATGGATAACAGCAAAAAGTCTACAAACTATAAATGCTGAATGGGTTTTAGCCAACTCATACCTCCTCGCTGCTGGAGGGATGTAAAGTGGTAACAGCACTAACGAAAATTGAATGGAGCTGCTTGAAAAGGTAAAAATTCAGCTATCATATGATGCGGCAGAGCATCTTTTGGGCCTATAACCTAAGACCACCAGAATAGGAAAGACAGAGGCAGGCAAATGTGCACTGCAGCAATATTGAAATACCCAAGACATGGAAGCAAAAAAAAAGGTCCATAAACAGATGACGGGAAAAAGAAGAAGTGGTATATGGACAGAATGGAATAGTAGCCTCGTGAAAAAAATGAACAATGCCGTTTTCAGGACTACAGTTGAGCCTAGAAATAATCATATAACGTTAAGTAAGTGAAAAGGGTATGACAAATATCCTATGATATCACTTATACATGTTATCCTAAGATTGCTACCAATGAACATATTTCCACAGAAAAACACACTCACAGACTTATCAAATAAACTAATGGTTAGCCAAAATGAAAGGTGGGAGGATGAGTAAATTAGGACTATGGGGTTAACATACATATACTAATGTATGTTAAATGTATATAAACATATAACAGATAAACTATATGAATTATATAATCACGAATACCTTTAAAATATACATTCTGTAATCACATACGTGGTAACAGGATGGAAAGATGAACAGAGATACGTATGAATCATTGAGCAGATTCTGTATAGCCAGACAATCTAAACACTCTAATCAAATTTACTCCGATAAGAAATAAAAATTAAATTTAAAAAACAAACATACGTAAGGAGACATAAACTTCTGGGGGCTTGTCCCAGCACATTCCACTCTAACTTACAACCTCGGAACACTACCTCCAGGAAGACTCAGTTGCCCTAGTAACAAGAGTTGAGAATGTAATAATGCTGCCGCCTTGTGGCTCTTTCCCACAACAGCAGCTTTAAACCCAGTGCCAACGGTTGCTTCTATAGTCACAAGGACTGCAGGGCTGTAAATGACACAGGCCCACAAAACATGCCCTGGTGTAGGCAATAGGCAAGAAAATTCAACATATGAGAAATTTTTCAAGAAGTCAATAAGAGGAGGGAAGTTGTACTCACTCTTTAAAAAAAAAGTAAAAGAAAAAAAAGGACATGCCTAAAGCTCAGTATAAGGAATTATAAGCCACAAGCAAATTCAAATTCAAAAAGGTTTCAGTTCACACCAGTCATAACCATCAGCAAAAAGTCTACAAACGATAAATGCTGAGGGGGTTTTAGAGAACTGTGTACCTTCTGGCTGCTGGTGGGATGTAAATTGGCAACAGCACTAACGCAAACTGAATGGAGCTGTGCTTGAAAAGGTAAAAATTGAGCTACCATATGATGCGGCAGGGCACCTTTTGGGCCTATAACCTAAGACCACCAGAATCGGAAAGACAGAGGCAGGCAAATGTGCACTGCAGCAATATTGAAAGAGCCAAGACATGGAAGCAAAAAAAGGTCCATAAACAGATGACGGGAAAAAGAAGAAGTGGTATATGGACAGAATGGAATAGTAGCCTCGGGAAAAAAATGAACAATGCCGTTTTCAGGACTACAGTTGAGCCTAGAAATAATCATATAACGATAAGTAAGTCAAAAGGGTATGACAAATGTCCTATGATATCATTTATACATGTTATCCTAAGATTGCTACCAATGAACATATTTCCACAGAAAAAGACACTCACAGACTTATCAAATAAACTAATGGTTAGCCAAAATGAAAGGTGGGGGGATGGGTAAATTAGGACTATGGGGTTAACATGAATATACTAATGTAAGTTAAATGTACATAAACATATAACATATAAATGATATGAATTATATAATCACCAATCCCTTCAAAATATACATTCTGTAATCACATACATGGTAACAGGTTCCGAAGATGAACAGACATATGTATGAATCATTGAGCAGATTCTGTACAGCCAGACAATCAAAACACTCTAATCAAATTTACTCCGATAAGAAGTAGAAAATAAATTTAAAAAACAAACATAAGTAAGGAGATATAAACTTCTGGGGGCTTGTCCCAGCACATTCCACTCTAGTTTACAACCTCGGAACACTACCTCCAGGAAGACTCTGCTGCCCTAGTAACAAGTGTTGAGAACGTAATAATGCTGCTGCCTTGTGGCTATTTCCCACAACAGCAGCTTTAAACCCAGTGCCAATGGTTGCTTATAGACTCACAAGGACTGCAGGGCTGTAAATGACACAGGCCCTCAAAAAATGCCCTGGGGTAGGGAATAGGCAAGAAAATTCAACACATGAGAAATTTTTCAAGAAGTCAATAAGAGGAGGGAGGTTGTACTCACTCTTTAAAAAAAAAGGAAAAGAAAAAAAGGGCATGCCTAAAGCTCAGTAAAGGAAATTATTAGCCATATGCAAATTCAAATTCAATAAGGTTTCAGCTCACACCAGTCATGACCAGCAGCAAAAAGTCTACAAACTATAAATGCTGACGGGGTTTTAGAGAACTGTGTACCTTCTTGGTGCCGGTGGGATGTAAAGTGGTAAGAGCACTAACGAAAACTGAATGGAGCTGCTTGAAAAGGTAAAAATTGAGTTAACATATGATGCGGCAGGGCACCTTTTGGGCCTATAATATAAAACCACCAAAATCGGAAAGACAGATGCAGGCAAATATGCACTGCAACAATATTGAAATAGCCAAGACATGGAAGCAAAAAAAAGGTCCATAAACAAATGAATGGACAAAGATGAAGTGGTATACGTACCAAATGGAATAGTAGCCTCGGGAAAAAAAGGAACAATGCCGTTTTCACGACTACAGTTGAGCCTACAAATAATCATATAAGGTTAAGTAAGTCAAAAGGGTATGACAAATATCCTATGATATCATTTATACATGTTATCCTAAGATTGCTACCAATGAACCTATTTCCACAGAAAAAGACACTCACAGACTTATCAAGTAAACTAATGGTTAGCCAAAAGGAAAGGTGGGAGGATGGGTAAATTAGGACTATGGGGTTAATATACATATACTAATGTATGTTAAATGTATATAAACATATAACAGATAAATTATATGAATTATATAATCACCAATACCTTTAAAATATACATTCTGTAATCACATACATGGTAACAGGGTCCAAAGGTGAAGAGACATAAGTATGAATCATTGAGCAGATTCTGTACAGCCAGACAATCAACACACTCTAATCAAATTTACTCCGATAAGAAATAGAAACTAAATTTAAAAAACAAACATAAGTAAGGAGACATAAACTTCTGGGGGCTTGTCCCTGCACATTCCACTCTAATTTACAACCTCGGAACCCTACCTCCAGGAAGACTCTTTTGCCCAAGTAACAAGAGTAGAGAACGTAATAATGCTGCCGCCTTGTGGCTGTTTCGCACAAGAGCAGCTTTAAACCCACTGCTAATGGTTGCTTAATAGTCCCAAGGAATGCAGGGCTCTAAATGACACCTGCCCTCAAAAAATGCCCTGGGGTAGGGAATAGGCAGGAAAATTCAACACATGAGAAATTTTTCAAGAAGTCAAGAGAGGAGGGAAGTTGTACCTACTCTTTAACAAAAAAAGGAAACGAAGAAAAAGGATATGGTTAAAGCTCAGTATAAGGAATTATTAGCCACATGCGTTTCCAACCTCCAAAAAGGTTTCAGCTCACACCAGTCAAATGGCCATTAGCAAAAAGTCTACAAACTATAAATGCTGAATGGGTTTTAGACAACTCATACCTACTAGCTGCTGGTGGGATGTAAAGTGGTTAAAGCACTAACAAGAACTGAATGGAGCTGCTTTACAAGGTAAAAATTGAGCTACCATATGATGCGGCAGGGCACCTTTTGGGCCTATAACCTAAGACCACCAGAATCGGAAAGACAGAGGCAGGCAAATGTGCACTGCAGCAACATTGAAATAGCCAAGACATGGAAGGAAAAAAAAAGGTCCATAAACAGATGTATGGACAAAGACGAAGTGGTATATGGACAGAATGGAATAGTAGGCTCGTGAAAAAAATGAACAATGCCGTTTTCAGGACTACAGTTCAGCCTAGAAATAATCATATAACGTTAAGTAAGTGAAAAGGGTATGACAAATATCCTATGATGTCATTTATATATGTTATCGTAAAATTGCTACCAATGAACATATTTCCACAGAAAAAGACACTCACAGACTTATCAAATAAACTAATGGTTAGCCAAAATGAAAGGTGGGAGGATGGGTAAATTAGGACTATGGGGTTAACATACATATACTAATGTATGTTAAATGTATATAAACATATAACAGATAAACTATATGAATTATATAATCACGAATACCTTTAAAATATACATTCTGTAATCACATACGTGGTAACAGGATGGAAAGATGAACAGAGATACGTATGAATCATTGAGCAGATTCTGTATAGCCAGACAATCTAAACACTCTAATCAAATTTACTCCGATAAGAAATAAAAATTAAATTTAAAAAACAAACATACGTAAGGAGACATAAACTTCTGGGGGCTTGTCCCAGCACATTCCACTCTAACTTACAACCTCGGAACACTACCTCCAGGAAGACTCAGTTGCCCTAGTAACAAGAGTTGAGAATGTAATAATGCTGCCGCCTTGTGGCTCTTTCCCACAACAGCAGCTTTAAACCCAGTGCCAACGGTTGCTTCTATAGTCACAAGGACTGCAGGGCTGTAAATGACACAGGCCCACAAAACATGCCCTGGTGTAGGGAATAGGCAAGAAAATTCAACACATGAGAAATTTTTCAAGAAGTCAATAAGAGGAGGGAAGTTGTACTCACTCTTTAAAAAAAAGGAAAACAAAAAAAGGACATGCCTAAAGCTCAGTATAAGGAATTATTAGCCACATGCAAATTCAAATTCAAAAAGGTTTCAGCTCACACCAGTCATGACCAGCAGCAAAAAGTCTACAAACGATAAATGCTGAAGGGGTTTTAGAGAACTGTGTACCTTCAAGCTGCTGCTGGGATGTAACGTGGTAACAACACTAATGCAAACTGAATGGAGATGCTTGAAAAGGTAAAAATTGAGCTACCATATGATGCGGCATGGCACCTTTTGGGCCTATAACCTAAGACCACCAGAATCTGAAAAACACAGGCAGGCCAATGTGCACTGCAGCAATATTGAAATAGCCAAGACATGGAAGCAGAAAATAGGTCCATAAACAGATGAATGGACAAAGACGAAGTGGTATACGTACCAAATGTAATAGTAGCCTCGCGAAAAAAATGAACAATGCCATTTTCAGGACTACAGTTGAGCCTAGAAATAATCATATAAGGTTAAGTAAGTGAAAAGGGTATGACAAACATCCTATGATATCATTTATACATGTTATCCTAAGATTGCTACCAATGAACATATTTCCACAGAAAAACACACTCACAGACTTACCAAAGAAACTAATGGTTAGCCAAAATGAAAGGTGGGAGGATGGGTAAATTAGGACTATGGGGTTAACATACATATACTAATGTATGTTAAATGTATATAAACATATAACAGATAAACTATATGAATTATATAATCACCAATACCTTGAAAATATATATTTTGTGATCACATACATGGTAACAGGATCCGAAGATGAACAGACATATGTATGAATCATTGAGCAGATTCTGTACAGCCAGACAATCAAAACACTCTAAGAAAATTTACTCCGATAAGAAATAGAAATTAAATTTAAAAAACAAACATAAGTAAGGAGACATAAACTTCTGGGGGCTTGTCCCAGGACATTCCTCTCTAATTTACAACCTGGGAACACTACCTCCAGGAAGACTCTGTTGCCCTAATAACAAGAGTTGAGAATGTAATAATGCTGCCGTCTTGTGGCTCTTTCCCACAGCAGCAGCTTTAAACCCAGTGCCAATGGTTGGTTATATAGTCACAAGGACTGCAGGGCTGTAAATGACACAGGCCCACAAAACATGCCCTGGGGTAGGGAAGAGGCAAGAAAATTCAACACATGAGAAATGTTTCAAGAAGTCAATAAGAGGAGGGAAGTTGTACTCACTCTTTAAAAAAAAGGAAAACAAAAAAAGGACATGCCTAAAGCTCAGTATAAGGAATTATTAGCCACATGCAAATTCAAATTCAAAAAGGTTTCAGCTCACACCAGTCATGACCATCAGCAAAAAGTCTACAAACTATAAATGCTGAAGGGGTTTTAGAGAACTGTGTACCTTCTAGCTGCTGGTGGGATGTAAAGTCGTAACAGCACTAACGCAAACTGAACGGAGCTGCTTGAAAGGTAAAAATTGAGCTACCATATGATGCGGCATGGCACCTTTGGGCCTATAACCTAAGACCACCAGAATCAGAAACACAGAGGCAGGCAAATGTGCACTGCAGCAATATTGAAATAGCCAAGACATGGAAGCAAAGAAAAGGTCCATAAACAGGTGAATGGAAAAAGAAGAAGTGGTATATGGAAAGAATGGAATAGTAGCCTCGGGAAAAAAATGAACAATGCAGTTTTCAGGACTACAGTTGAGCCTAGAAATAATCATATAAGGTTAAGTAAGTCAAAAGGGTATGACAAATATCCTATGATATCATTTATACATGTTATCCTAAGATTGCTACCAATGAACATATTTCCACAGAAAAAGACACTCACAGACTTATGAAATAAACTAATGGTTAGCCAAAATGAAAGGTGGGAGGATTGGTAAATTAGGACTATGGGGTTAACATACATATACTAATATATGTTAAATGTATATAAACATATAACATATAAACTGTATAAATTATATAATCACCAATACCTTTAAAATATACATTCTGTTATCACATACATGGTAACAGGATCTGAAGATGAACAGACATTAGTAGGAATCATTGAGCAGATTCTGTACAGCCAGACCATCAAAACACTCTAATCAAATTTACTCCGATAAGAAATAGAAATTAAATTTAAAAACAAACATAGGTAAGGAGACATAAACTTCTGGGGGCTTGTCCCAGCACATCCCACTCTAATTCACAACCTCGGAACACTACCTCGAGGAAGACTCTTTTGCCCTAGTAATAAGAGTTGAGAACGTAATTATGCTGCCGCCTTGTGGCTGTTTCCCACAGCAGCAGCTTTAAGCCCAGTGCTAATGGTTGCTTAATAGTCACAAGGACTGCAGGGCTCTAAATGACACCTGCCCTCAAAAATGCATTGGGGTAGGGAATAGGAAAGAAAATTCAACACATGAGAAATTTTTCAAGTAGTCAATATGAAGAGGGAAGTTGTACTCACACTTTAACAAAAAAAGGAAAAGAAGAAAAAGGATATGCCTAAAGCTCAGTATAAGGAATTATTAGCCCAATGCGTATCCAACCTCCAAAAAGGTTTCAGCTGACACCAGTCAAATGGATAACAGCAAAAAGTCTACAAACTATAAATGCTGAATGGGTTTTAGCCAACTCATACCTCCTCGCTGCTGGAGGGATGTAAAGTGGTAACAGCACTAACGAAAATTGAATGGAGCTGCTTGAAAAGGTAAAAATTCAGCTATCATATGATGCGGCAGAGCATCTTTTGGGCCTATAACCTAAGACCACCAGAATAGGAAAGACAGAGGCAGGCAAATGTGCACTGCAGCAATATTGAAATACCCAAGACATGGAAGCAAAAAAAAAGGTCCATAAACAGATGACGGGAAAAAGAAGAAGTGGTATATGGACAGAATGGAATAGTAGCCTCGTGAAAAAAATGAACAATGCCGTTTTCAGGACTACAGTTGAGCCTAGAAATAATCATATAACGTTAAGTAAGTGAAAAGGGTATGACAAATATCCTATGATATCACTTATACATGTTATCCTAAGATTGCTACCAATGAACATATTTCCACAGAAAAACACACTCACAGACTTATCAAATAAACTAATGGTTAGCCAAAATGAAAGGTGGGAGGATGAGTAAATTAGGACTATGGGGTTAACATACATATACTAATGTATGTTAAATGTATATAAACATATAACAGATAAACTATATGAATTATATAATCACGAATACCTTTAAAATATACATTCTGTAATCACATACGTGGTAACAGGATGGAAAGATGAACAGAGATACGTATGAATCATTGAGCAGATTCTGTATAGCCAGACAATCTAAACACTCTAATCAAATTTACTCCGATAAGAAATAAAAATTAAATTTAAAAAACAAACATACGTAAGGAGACATAAACTTCTGGGGGCTTGTCCCAGCACATTCCACTCTAACTTACAACCTCGGAACACTACCTCCAGGAAGACTCAGTTGCCCTAGTAACAAGAGTTGAGAATGTAATAATGCTGCCGCCTTGTGGCTCTTTCCCACAACAGCAGCTTTAAACCCAGTGCCAACGGTTGCTTCTATAGTCACAAGGACTGCAGGGCTGTAAATGACACAGGCCCACAAAACATGCCCTGGTGTAGGCAATAGGCAAGAAAATTCAACATATGAGAAATTTTTCAAGAAGTCAATAAGAGGAGGGAAGTTGTACTCACTCTTTAAAAAAAAAGTAAAAGAAAAAAAAGGACATGCCTAAAGCTCAGTATAAGGAATTATAAGCCACAAGCAAATTCAAATTCAAAAAGGTTTCAGTTCACACCAGTCATAACCATCAGCAAAAAGTCTACAAACGATAAATGCTGAGGGGGTTTTAGAGAACTGTGTACCTTCTGGCTGCTGGTGGGATGTAAATTGGCAACAGCACTAACGCAAACTGAATGGAGCTGTGCTTGAAAAGGTAAAAATTGAGCTACCATATGATGCGGCAGGGCACCTTTTGGGCCTATAACCTAAGACCACCAGAATCGGAAAGACAGAGGCAGGCAAATGTGCACTGCAGCAATATTGAAAGAGCCAAGACATGGAAGCAAAAAAAGGTCCATAAACAGATGACGGGAAAAAGAAGAAGTGGTATATGGACAGAATGGAATAGTAGCCTCGGGAAAAAAATGAACAATGCCGTTTTCAGGACTACAGTTGAGCCTAGAAATAATCATATAACGATAAGTAAGTCAAAAGGGTATGACAAATGTCCTATGATATCATTTATACATGTTATCCTAAGATTGCTACCAATGAACATATTTCCACAGAAAAAGACACTCACAGACTTATCAAATAAACTAATGGTTAGCCAAAATGAAAGGTGGGGGGATGGGTAAATTAGGACTATGGGGTTAACATGAATATACTAATGTAAGTTAAATGTACATAAACATATAACATATAAATGATATGAATTATATAATCACCAATCCCTTCAAAATATACATTCTGTAATCACATACATGGTAACAGGTTCCGAAGATGAACAGACATATGTATGAATCATTGAGCAGATTCTGTACAGCCAGACAATCAAAACACTCTAATCAAATTTACTCCGATAAGAAGTAGAAAATAAATTTAAAAAACAAACATAAGTAAGGAGATATAAACTTCTGGGGGCTTGTCCCAGCACATTCCACTCTAGTTTACAACCTCGGAACACTACCTCCAGGAAGACTCTGCTGCCCTAGTAACAAGTGTTGAGAACGTAATAATGCTGCTGCCTTGTGGCTATTTCCCACAACAGCAGCTTTAAACCCAGTGCCAATGGTTGCTTATAGACTCACAAGGACTGCAGGGCTGTAAATGACACAGGCCCTCAAAAAATGCCCTGGGGTAGGGAATAGGCAAGAAAATTCAACACATGAGAAATTTTTCAAGAAGTCAATAAGAGGAGGGAGGTTGTACTCACTCTTTAAAAAAAAAGGAAAAGAAAAAAAGGGCATGCCTAAAGCTCAGTAAAGGAAATTATTAGCCATATGCAAATTCAAATTCAATAAGGTTTCAGCTCACACCAGTCATGACCAGCAGCAAAAAGTCTACAAACTATAAATGCTGACGGGGTTTTAGAGAACTGTGTACCTTCTTGGTGCCGGTGGGATGTAAAGTGGTAAGAGCACTAACGAAAACTGAATGGAGCTGCTTGAAAAGGTAAAAATTGAGTTAACATATGATGCGGCAGGGCACCTTTTGGGCCTATAATATAAAACCACCAAAATCGGAAAGACAGATGCAGGCAAATATGCACTGCAACAATATTGAAATAGCCAAGACATGGAAGCAAAAAAAAGGTCCATAAACAAATGAATGGACAAAGATGAAGTGGTATACGTACCAAATGGAATAGTAGCCTCGGGAAAAAAAGGAACAATGCCGTTTTCACGACTACAGTTGAGCCTACAAATAATCATATAAGGTTAAGTAAGTCAAAAGGGTATGACAAATATCCTATGATATCATTTATACATGTTATCCTAAGATTGCTACCAATGAACCTATTTCCACAGAAAAAGACACTCACAGACTTATCAAGTAAACTAATGGTTAGCCAAAAGGAAAGGTGGGAGGATGGGTAAATTAGGACTATGGGGTTAATATACATATACTAATGTATGTTAAATGTATATAAACATATAACAGATAAATTATATGAATAATATAATCACCAATACCTTTAAAATATACATTCTGTAATCACATACATGGTAACAGGGTCCAAAGGTGAAGAGACATAAGTATGAATCATTGAGCAGATTCTGTACAGCCAGACAATCAACACACTCTAATCAAATTTACTCCGATAAGAAATAGAAACTAAATTTAAAAAACAAACATAAGTAAGGAGACATAAACTTCTGGGGGCTTGTCCCTGCACATTCCACTCTAATTTACAACCTCGGAACCCTACCTCCAGGAAGACTCTTTTGCCCAAGTAACAAGAGTAGAGAACGTAATAATGCTGCCGCCTTGTGGCTGTTTCGCACAAGAGCAGCTTTAAACCCACTGCTAATGGTTGCTTAATAGTCCCAAGGAATGCAGGGCTCTAAATGACACCTGCCCTCAAAAAATGCCCTGGGGTAGGGAATAGGCAGGAAAATTCAATACATGAGAAATTTTTCAAGAAGTCAAGAGAGGAGGGAAGTTGTACCTACTCTTTAACAAAAAAAGGAAACGAAGAAAAAGGATATGGTTAAAGCTCAGTATAAGGAATTATTAGCCACATGCGTTTCCAACCTCCAAAAAGGTTTCAGCTCACACCAGTCAAATGGCCATTAGCAAAAAGTCTACAAACTATAAATGCTGAATGGGTTTTAGACAACTCATACCTACTAGCTGCTGGTGGGATGTAAAGTGGTTAAAGCACTAACAAGAACTGAATGGAGCTGCTTTACAAGGTAAAAATTGAGCTACCATATGATGCGGCAGGGCACCTTTTGGGCCTATAACCTAAGACCACCAGAATCGGAAAGACAGAGGCAGGCAAATGTGCACTGCAGCAACATTGAAATAGCCAAGACATGGAAGGAAAAAAAAAGGTCCATAAACAGATGTATGGACAAAGACGAAGTGGTATATGGACAGAATGGAATAGTAGGCTCGTGAAAAAAATGAACAATGCCGTTTTCAGGACTACAGTTGAGCCTAGAAATAATCATATAACGTTAAGTAAGTGAAAAGGGTATGACAAATATCCTATGATGTCATTTATATATGTTATCGTAAAATTGCTACCAATGAACATATTTCCACAGAAAAAGACACTCACAGACTTATCAAATAAACTAATGGTTAGCCAAAATGAAAGGTGGGAGGATGGGTAAATTAGGACTATGGGGTTAACATACATATACTAATGTATGTTAAATGTATATAAACATATAACAGATAAACTATATGAATTATATAATCACGAATACCTTTAAAATATACATTCTGTAATCACATACGTGGTAACAGGATGGAAAGATGAACAGAGATACGTATGAATCATTGAGCAGATTCTGTATAGCCAGACAATCTAAACACTCTAATCAAATTTACTCCGATAAGAAATAAAAATTAAATTTAAAAAACAAACATACGTAAGGAGACATAAACTTCTGGGGGCTTGTCCCAGCACATTCCACTCTAACTTACAACCTCGGAACACTACCTCCAGGAAGACTCAGTTGCCCTAGTAACAAGAGTTGAGAATGTAATAATGCTGCCGCCTTGTGGCTCTTTCCCACAACAGCAGCTTTAAACCCAGTGCCAACGGTTGCTTCTATAGTCACAAGGACTGCAGGGCTGTAAATGACACAGGCCCACAAAACATGCCCTGGTGTAGGGAATAGGCAAGAAAATTCAACACATGAGAAATTTTTCAAGAAGTCAATAAGAGGAGGGAAGTTGTACTCACTCTTTAAAAAAAAGGAAAACAAAAAAAGGACATGCCTAAAGCTCAGTATAAGGAATTATTAGCCACATGCAAATTCAAATTCAAAAAGGTTTCAGCTCACACCAGTCATGACCAGCAGCAAAAAGTCTACAAACGATAAATGCTGAAGGGGTTTTAGAGAACTGTGTACCTTCAAGCTGCTGCTGGGATGTAACGTGGTAACAACACTAATGCAAACTGAATGGAGATGCTTGAAAAGGTAAAAATTGAGCTACCATATGATGCGGCATGGCACCTTTTGGGCCTATAACCTAAGACCACCAGAATCTGAAAAACACAGGCAGGCCAATGTGCACTGCAGCAATATTGAAATAGCCAAGACATGGAAGCAGAAAATAGGTCCATAAACAGATGAATGGACAAAGACGAAGTGGTATACGTACCAAATGTAATAGTAGCCTCGCGAAAAAAATGAACAATGCCATTTTCAGGACTACAGTTGAGCCTAGAAATAATCATATAAGGTTAAGTAAGTGAAAAGGGTATGACAAACATCCTATGATATCATTTATACATGTTATCCTAAGATTGCTACCAATGAACATATTTCCACAGAAAAACACACTCACAGACTTACCAAAGAAACTAATGGTTAGCCAAAATGAAAGGTGGGAGGATGGGTAAATTAGGACTATGGGGTTAACATACATATACTAATGTATGTTAAATGTATATAAACATATAACAGATAAACTATATGAATTATATAATCACCAATACCTTGAAAATATATATTTTGTGATCACATACATGGTAACAGGATCCGAAGATGAACAGACATATGTATGAATCATTGAGCAGATTCTGTACAGCCAGACAATCAAAACACTCTAAGAAAATTTACTCCGATAAGAAATAGAAATTAAATTTAAAAAACAAACATAAGTAAGGAGACATAAACTTCTGGGGGCTTGTCCCAGGACATTCCTCTCTAATTTACAACCTGGGAACACTACCTCCAGGAAGACTCTGTTGCCCTAATAACAAGAGTTGAGAATGTAATAATGCTGCCGTCTTGTGGCTCTTTCCCACAACAGCAGCTTTAAACCCAGTGCCAATGGTTGGTTATATAGTCACAAGGACTGCAGGGCTGTAAATGACACAGGCCCACAAAACATGCCCTGGGGTAGGGAAGAGGCAAGAAAATTCAACACATGAGAAATGTTTCAAGAAGTCAATAAGAGGAGGGAAGTTGTACTCACTCTTTAAAAAAAAGGAAAACAAAAAAAGGACATGCCTAAAGCTCAGTATAAGGAATTATTAGCCACATGCAAATTCAAATTCAAAAAGGTTTCAGCTCACACCAGTCATGACCATCAGCAAAAAGTCTACAAACTATAAATGCTGAAGGGGTTTTAGAGAACTGTGTACCTTCTAGCTGCTGGTGGGATGTAAAGTCGTAACAGCACTAACGCAAACTGAACGGAGCTGCTTGAAAGGTAAAAATTGAGCTACCATATGATGCGGCATGGCACCTTTGGGCCTATAACCTAAGACCACCAGAATCAGAAACACAGAGGCAGGCAAATGTGCACTGCAGCAATATTGAAATAGCCAAGACATGGAAGCAAAGAAAAGGTCCATAAACAGGTGAATGGAAAAAGAAGAAGTGGTATATGGAAAGAATGGAATAGTAGCCTCGGGAAAAAAATGAACAATGCAGTTTTCAGGACTACAGTTGAGCCTAGAAATAATCATATAAGGTTAAGTAAGTCAAAAGGGTATGACAAATATCCTATGATATCATTTATACATGTTATCCTAAGATTGCTACCAATGAACATATTTCCACAGAAAAAGACACTCACAGACTTATGAAATAAACTAATGGTTAGCCAAAATGAAAGGTGGGAGGATTGGTAAATTAGGACTATGGGGTTAACATACATATACTAATATATGTTAAATGTATATAAACATATAACATATAAACTGTATAAATTATATAATCACCAATACCTTTAAAATATACATTCTGTTATCACATACATGGTAACAGGATCTGAAGATGAACAGACATTAGTAGGAATCATTGAGCAGATTCTGTACAGCCAGACCATCAAAACACTCTAATCAAATTTACTCCGATAAGAAATAGAAATTAAATTTAAAAACAAACATAGGTAAGGAGACATAAACTTCTGGGGGCTTGTCCCAGCACATCCCACTCTAATTCACAACCTCGGAACACTACCTCGAGGAAGACTCTTTTGCCCTAGTAATAAGAGTTGAGAACGTAATTATGCTGCCGCCTTGTGGCTGTTTCCCACAGCAGCAGCTTTAAGCCCAGTGCTAATGGTTGCTTAATAGTCACAAGGACTGCAGGGCTCTAAATGACACCTGCCCTCAAAAATGCATTGGGGTAGGGAATAGGAAAGAAAATTCAACACATGAGAAATTTTTCAAGTAGTCAATATGAAGAGGGAAGTTGTACTCACACTTTAACAAAAAAAGGAAAAGAAGAAAAAGGATATGCCTAAAGCTCAGTATAAGGAATTATTAGCCCAATGCGTATCCAACCTCCAAAAAGGTTTCAGCTGACACCAGTCAAATGGATAACAGCAAAAAGTCTACAAACTATAAATGCTGAATGGGTTTTAGCCAACTCATACCTCCTCGCTGCTGGAGGGATGTAAAGTGGTAACAGCACTAACGAAAATTGAATGGAGCTGCTTGAAAAGGTAAAAATTCAGCTATCATATGATGCGGCAGAGCATCTTTTGGGCCTATAACCTAAGACCACCAGAATAGGAAAGACAGAGGCAGGCAAATGTGCACTGCAGCAATATTGAAATACCCAAGACATGGAAGCAAAAAAAAAGGTCCATAAACAGATGACGGGAAAAAGAAGAAGTGGTATATGGACAGAATGGAATAGTAGCCTCGTGAAAAAAATGAACAATGCCGTTTTCAGGACTACAGTTGAGCCTAGAAATAATCATATAACGTTAAGTAAGTGAAAAGGGTATGACAAATATCCTATGATATCACTTATACATGTTATCCTAAGATTGCTACCAATGAACATATTTCCACAGAAAAACACACTCACAGACTTATCAAATAAACTAATGGTTAGCCAAAATGAAAGGTGGGAGGATGAGTAAATTAGGACTATGGGGTTAACATACATATACTAATGTATGTTAAATGTATATAAACATATAACAGATAAACTATATGAATTATATAATCACGAATACCTTTAAAATATACATTCTGTAATCACATACGTGGTAACAGGATGGAAAGATGAACAGAGATACGTATGAATCATTGAGCAGATTCTGTATAGCCAGACAATCTAAACACTCTAATCAAATTTACTCCGATAAGAAATAAAAATTAAATTTAAAAAACAAACATACGTAAGGAGACATAAACTTCTGGGGGCTTGTCCCAGCACATTCCACTCTAACTTACAACCTCGGAACACTACCTCCAGGAAGACTCAGTTGCCCTAGTAACAAGAGTTGAGAATGTAATAATGCTGCCGCCTTGTGGCTCTTTCCCACAACAGCAGCTTTAAACCCAGTGCCAACGGTTGCTTCTATAGTCACAAGGACTGCAGGGCTGTAAATGACACAGGCCCACAAAACATGCCCTGGTGTAGGGAATAGGCAAGAAAATTCAACACATGAGAAATTTTTCAAGAAGTCAATAAGAGGAGGGAAGTTGTACTCACTCTTTAAAAAAAAGGAAAACAAAAAAAGGACATGCCTAAAGCTCAGTATAAGGAATTATTAGCCACATGCAAATTCAAATTCAAAAAGGTTTCAGCTCACACCAGTCATAACCATCAGCAAAAAGTCTACAAACGATAAATGCTGAAGGGGTTTTAGAGAACTGTGTACCTTCAAGCTGCTGCTGGGATGTAACGTGGTAACAACACTAATGCAAACTGAATGGAGATGCTTGAAAAGGTAAAAATTGAGCTACCATATGATGCGGCATGGCACCTTTTGGGCCTATAACCTAAGACCACCAGAATCTGAAAAACACAGGCAGGCCAATGTGCACTGCAGCAATATTGAAATAGCCAAGACATGGAAGCAGAAAATAGGTCCATAAACAGATGAATGGACAAAGACGAAGTGGTATACGTACCAAATGTAATAGTAGCCTCGCGAAAAAAATGAACAATGCCATTTTCAGGACTACAGTTGAGCCTAGAAATAATCATATAAGGTTAAGTAAGTGAAAAGGGTATGACAAACATCCTATGATATCATTTATACATGTTATCCTAAGATTGCTACCAATGAACATATTTCCACAGAAAAACACACTCACAGACTTACCAAAGAAACTAATGGTTAGCCAAAATGAAAGGTGGGAGGATGGGTAAATTAGGACTATGGGGTTAACATACATATACTAATGTATGTTAAATGTATATAAACATATAACAGATAAACTATATGAATTATATAATCACCAATACCTTGAAAATATATATTTTGTGATCACATACATGGTAACAGGATCCGAAGATGAACAGACATATGTATGAATCATTGAGCAGATTCTGTACAGCCAGACAATCAAAACACTCTAATCAAATTTACTCCGACAAGAAGTATAAATTAAGTTTAAAAAACAAACATAAGTAAGGAGACATAAACTTCTGGGGCTTGTCCCAGCACATTCCACTCTAATTTACAACCTTGGAAAACTGCCTCAAGGTAGACTCAGTTGCCCTAGTAACAAGAGTTGAGAACGTAATAATGCTGCCGCCTTGTGGCTGTTTCCCACAACAGCAGCTTTAAACCCAGTGCCAATGGTTGCTTATATAGTCACAAGGACTGCAGGGCTCTAAATGACACAGGCCCTCAAAACATGCCCTGGCGTAGGCAATAGGCAAGAAAATTCAACATATGAGAAATTTTTCAAGAAGTCAATAAGAGGAGGGAAGTTGTACTCACTCTTTAAAAAAAAGGAAAAGAAAAAAAAGGACATGCCTAAAGCTCAGTATAAGGAATTATAAGCCACAAGCAAATTCAAATTCAAAAAGGTTTCAGTTCACACCAGTCATAACCATCAGCAAAAAGTCTACAAACGATAAATGCTGAGGGGGTTTTAGAGAATTGTGTACCTTCTGGCTGCTGGTGGGATGTAAAGTGGCAACAGCACTAACGCAAACTGAATGGAGCTGCTTGAAAAGGTAAAAATTGAGCTACCATATGATGCGGCAGGGCACCTTTTGGGCCTATAACCTAAGACCACCAGAATAGGAAAGACAGAGGCAGGCAAATGTGCACTGCAGCAATATTGAAAGAGCCAAGACATGGAAGCAAAAAAAAGGTCCATAAACAGATGACGGGAAAAAGAAGAAGTGGTATATGGACAGAATGGAATAGTAGCCTCGGGAAAAAAATGAACAATACAGTTTTCAGGACTACAGTTGAGCCTAGAACTAATCATATAACGATAAGTTAAGTCAAAAGGGTATGACAAATGTCCTATGATATCATTTATACATGTTATCCTAAGATTGCTACCAATGAACATATTTCCACAGAAAAAGACACTCACAGACTTATCAAATAAACTAATGGTTAGCCAAAATGAAGGGTGGGGGGATGGGTAAATTAGAACTATGGGGTTAACATAAATATACTAATGTAAGTTAAATGTACATAAACATATAACATATAAATGATATGAATTATATAATCACTAATCCCTTCAAAATATACATTCTGTAATCACATACATGGTAACAGGATCCGAAGATGAACAGACATATGTATGAATCATTGAGCAGATTCTGTACAGCCAGACAATCAAAACACTCTAATCAAATTTACTCCGATAAGAAGTAGAAAATAAATTTAAAAAACAAACATAAGTAAGGAGATATAAACTTCTGGGGGCTTGTCCCAGCACATTCCACTCTAGTTTACAACCTCGGAACACTACCTCCAGGAAGACTCTGCTGCCCTAGTAACAAGTGTTGAGAACGTAATAATGCTGCTGCCTTGTGGCTATTTCCCACAACAGCAGCTTTAAACCCAGTGCCAATGGTTGCTTATAGACTCACAAGGACTGCAGGGCTGTAAATGACACAGGCCCTCAAAAAATGCCCTGGGGTAGGGAATAGGCAAGAAAATTCAACACATGAGAAATTTTTCAAGAAGTCAATAAGAGGAGGGAGGTTGTACTCACTCTTTAAAAAAAAAGGAAAAGAAAAAAAGGGCATGCCTAAAGCTCAGTAAAGGAAATTATTAGCCATATGCAAATTCAAATTCAATAAGGTTTCAGCTCACACCAGTCATGACCAGCAGCAAAAAGTCTACAAACTATAAATGCTGAAGGGGTTTTAGAGAACTGTGTACCTTCTTGGTGCCGGTGGGATGTAAAGTGGTAAGAGCACTAACGAAAACTGAATGGAGCTGCTTGAAAAGGTAAAAATTGAGTTAACATATGATGCGGCAGGGCACCTTTTGGGCCTATAATATAAAACCACCAAAATCGGAAAGACAGATGCAGGCAAATATGCACTGCAACAATATTGAAATAGCCAAGACATGGAAGCAAAAAAAAGGTCCATAAACAAATGAATGGACAAAGATGAAGTGGTATACGTACCAAATGGAATAGTAGCCTCGGGAAAAAAAGGAACAATGCCGTTTTCACGACTACAGTTGAGCCTACAAATAATCATATAAGGTTAAGTAAGTCAAAAGGGTATGACAAATATCCTATGATATCATTTATACATGTTATCCTAAGATTGCTACCAATGAACCTATTTCCACAGAAAAAGACACTCACAGACTTATCAAGTAAACTAATGGTTAGCCAAAAGGAAAGGTGGGAGGATGGGTAAATTAGGACTATGGGGTTAATATACATATACTAATGTATGTTAAATGTATATAAACATATAACAGATAAATTATATGAATTATATAATCACCAATACCTTTAAAATATACATTCTGTAATCACATACATGGTAACAGGGTCCAAAGGTGAACAGACATAAGTATGAATCATTGAGCAGATTCTGTACAGCCAGACAATCAACACACTCTAATCAAATTTACTCCGATAAGAAATAGAAACTAAATTTAAAAAACAAACATAAGTAAGGAGACATAAACTTCTGGGGGCTTGTCCCTGCACATTCCACTCTAATTTACAACCTCGGAACCCTACCTCCAGGAAGACTCTTTTGCCCAAGTAACAAGAGTAGAGAACGTAATAATGCTGCCGCCTTGTGGCTGTTTCGCACAAGAGCAGCTTTAAACCCACTGCTAATGGTTGCTTAATAGTCCCAAGGAATGCAGGGCTCTAAATGACACCTGCCCTCAAAAAATGCCCTGGGGTAGGGAATAGGCAGGAAAATTCAACACATGAGAAATTTTTCAAGAAGTCAAGAGAGGAGGGAAGTTGTACCTACTCTTTAACAAAAAAAGGAAACGAAGAAAAAGGATATGGTTAAAGCTCAGTATAAGGAATTATTAGCCACATGCGTTTCCAACCTCCAAAAAGGTTTCAGCTCACACCAGTCAAATGGCCATTAGCAAAAAGTCTACAAACTATAAATGCTGAATGGGTTTTAGACAACTCATACCTACTAGCTGCTGGTGGGATGTAAAGTGGTAAAAGCACTAACAAGAACTGAATGGAGCTGCTTTACAAGGTAAAAATTGAGCTACCATATGATGCGGCAGGGCACCTTTGAGCCTATAAACGAAGACCACCAGGATCGGAAAGACAGAGGCAGGCAAATGTGCACTGCAGTAATATTGAAATAGCCAAGACATGAAAGCAAAAAAAAAGGTCCATAAACATATGAATGGAAAAAGAAGAAGTGGTATATGGACAGAATGGAATAGTAAGCTCGGGAAAAAAATGAACAATGCCGTTTTCTGGACTACAGCTGAGCCTTGAAATAATCATATAAGGTTAAGTAAGTGAAAAGGGTATGACAAACAGCCTATGATATCATTTATACATGTTATCCTAAGATTGCTACCAATGAACATATTTCCACAGACAAAGACACTCACAGACTTATCAAATAAACTAATGGTTAGCCAAAATGAAAGGTGGGAGGATGGGTAAATTAGGACTATGGGGTTAACATACATATACTAATGTATGTTAAATGTATATAAACATATAACATATAAATTACATGAATTATATCATCACCAATACCTTCAAAATATACATTTTGTGATCACATACATGGTAACAGTATCCGAAGATGAACAGACGTATGTATGAATCATTGAGCAGATTCTGTACAGCCAGACAATCAAAACACTCTAAGAAAATTTACTCCGATAAGAAATAGAAATTAAATTTAAAAAACAAACATAAGTAAGGAGACATAAACTTCTGGGGGCTTGTCCCAGGACATTCCTCTCTAATTTACAACCTGGGAACACTACCTCCAGGAAGACTCTGTTGCCCTAATAACAAGAGTTGAGAATGTAATAATGCTGCCGTCTTGTGGCTCTTTCCCACAACAGCAGCTTTAAACCCAGTGCCAATGGTTGGTTATATAGTCACAAGGACTGCAGGGCTGTAAATGACACAGGCCCACAAAACATGCCCTGGGGTAGGGAAGAGGCAAGAAAATTCAACACATGAGAAATGTTTCAAGAAGTCAATAAGAGGAGGGAAGTTGTACTCACTCTTTAAAAAAAAGGAAAACAAAAAAAGGACATGCCTAAAGCTCAGTATAAGGAATTATTAGCCACATGCAAATTCAAATTCAAAAAGGTTTCAGCTCACACCAGTCATGACCATCAGCAAAAAGTCTACAAACTATAAATGCTGAAGGGGTTTTAGAGAACTGTGTACCTTCTAGCTGCTGGTGGGATGTAAAGTCGTAACAGCACTAACGCAAACTGAACGGAGCTGCTTGAAAGGTAAAAATTGAGCTACCATATGATGCGGCATGGCACCTTTGGGCCTATAACCTAAGACCACCAGAATCAGAAACACAGAGGCAGGCAAATGTGCACTGCAGCAATATTGAAATAGCCAAGACATGGAAGCAAAGAAAAGGTCCATAAACAGGTGAATGGAAAAAGAAGAAGTGGTATATGGAAAGAATGGAATAGTAGCCTCGGGAAAAAAATGAACAATGCAGTTTTCAGGACTACAGTTGAGCCTAGAAATAATCATATAAGGTTAAGTAAGTCAAAAGGGTATGACAAATATCCTATGATATCATTTATACATGTTATCCTAAGATTGCTACCAATGAACATATTTCCACAGAAAAAGACACTCACAGACTTATGAAATAAACTAATGGTTAGCCAAAATGAAAGGTGGGAG
The DNA here is from genome assembly GCF_965194825.1 of Balaenoptera physalus. Classification (NCBI taxonomy): domain Eukaryota; kingdom Metazoa; phylum Chordata; class Mammalia; order Artiodactyla; family Balaenopteridae; genus Balaenoptera; species Balaenoptera physalus. The sequence goes on along the minus strand of NW_028126584.1, from coordinate 40,963 downwards.
GATTGGTAAATTAGGACTATGGGGTTAACATACATATACTAATATATGTTAAATGTATATAAACATATAACATATAAACTGTATAAATTATATAATCACCAATACCTTTAAAATATACATTCTGTTATCACATACATGGTAACAGGATCTGAAGATGAACAGACATTAGTAGGAATCATTGAGCAGATTCTGTACAGCCAGACCATCAAAACACTCTAATCAAATTTACTCCGATAAGAAATAGAAATTAAATTTAAAAACAAACATAGGTAAGGAGACATAAACTTCTGGGGGCTTGTCCCAGCACATCCCACTCTAATTCACAACCTCGGAACACTACCTCGAGGAAGACTCTTTTGCCCTAGTAATAAGAGTTGAGAACGTAATTATGCTGCCGCCTTGTGGCTGTTTCCCACAGCAGCAGCTTTAAGCCCAGTGCTAATGGTTGCTTAATAGTCACAAGGACTGCAGGGCTCTAAATGACACCTGCCCTCAAAAATGCATTGGGGTAGGGAATAGGAAAGAAAATTCAACACATGAGAAATTTTTCAAGTAGTCAATATGAAGAGGGAAGTTGTACTCACACTTTAACAAAAAAAGGAAAAGAAGAAAAAGGATATGCCTAAAGCTCAGTATAAGGAATTATTAGCCCAATGCGTATCCAACCTCCAAAAAGGTTTCAGCTGACACCAGTCAAATGGATAACAGCAAAAAGTCTACAAACTATAAATGCTGAATGGGTTTTAGCCAACTCATACCTCCTCGCTGCTGGAGGGATGTAAAGTGGTAACAGCACTAACGAAAACTGAATGGAGCTGCTTGAAAAGGTAAAAATTCAGCTATCATATGATGCGGCAGAGCATCTTTTGGGCCTATAACCTAAGACCACCAGAATAGGAAAGACAGAGGCAGGCAAATGTGCACTGCAGCAATATTGAAATACCCAAGACATGGAAGCAAAAAAAAGGTCCATAAACAGATGACGGGAAAAAGAAGAAGTGGTATATGGACAGAATGGAATAGTAGCCTCGTGAAAAAAATGAACAATGCCGTTTTCAGGACTACAGTTGAGCCTAGAAATAATCATATAACGTTAAGTAAGTGAAAAGGGTATGACAAATATCCTATGATATCACTTATACATGTTATCCTAAGATTGCTACCAATGAACATATTTCCACAGAAAAACACACTCACAGACTTATCAAATAAACTAATGGTTAGCCAAAATGAAAGGTGGGAGGATGAGTAAATTAGGACTATGGGGTTAACATACATATACTAATGTATGTTAAATGTATATAAACATATAACAGATAAACTATATGAATTATATAATCACGAATACCTTTAAAATATACATTCTGTAATCACATACGTGGTAACAGGATGGAAAGATGAACAGAGATACGTATGAATCATTGAGCAGATTCTGTATAGCCAGACAATCTAAACACTCTAATCAAATTTACTCCGATAAGAAATAAAAATTAAATTTAAAAAACAAACATACGTAAGGAGACATAAACTTCTGGGGGCTTGTCCCAGCACATTCCACTCTAACTTACAACCTCGGAACACTACCTCCAGGAAGACTCAGTTGCCCTAGTAACAAGAGTTGAGAATGTAATAATGCTGCCGCCTTGTGGCTCTTTCCCACAACAGCAGCTTTAAACCCAGTGCCAACGGTTGCTTCTATAGTCACAAGGACTGCAGGGCTGTAAATGACACAGGCCCACAAAACATGCCCTGGTGTAGGGAATAGGCAAGAAAATTCAACACATGAGAAATTTTTCAAGAAGTCAATAAGAGGAGGGAAGTTGTACTCACTCTTTAAAAAAAAGGAAAACAAAAAAAGGACATGCCTAAAGCTCAGTATAAGGAATTATTAGCCACATGCAAATTCAAATTCAAAAAGGTTTCAGCTCACACCAGTCATAACCATCAGCAAAAGTCTACAAACGATAAATGCTGAAGGGGTTTTAGAGAACTGTGTACCTTCAAGCTGCTGCTGGGATGTAACGTGGTAACAACACTAATGCAAACTGAATGGAGATGCTTGAAAAGGTAAAAATTGAGCTACCATATGATGCGGCATGGCACCTTTTGGGCCTATAACCTAAGACCACCAGAATCTGAAAAACACAGGCAGGCCAATGTGCACTGCAGCAATATTGAAATAGCCAAGACATGGAAGCAGAAAATAGGTCCATAAACAGATGAATGGACAAAGACGAAGTGGTATACGTACCAAATGTAATAGTAGCCTCGCGAAAAAAATGAACAATGCCATTTTCAGGACTACAGTTGAGCCTAGAAATAATCATATAAGGTTAAGTAAGTGAAAAGGGTATGACAAACATCCTATGATATCATTTATACATGTTATCCTAAGATTGCTACCAATGAACATATTTCCACAGAAAAACACACTCACAGACTTACCAAAGAAACTAATGGTTAGCCAAAATGAAAGGTGGGAGGATGGGTAAATTAGGACTATGGGGTTAACATACATATACTAATGTATGTTAAATGTATATAAACATATAACAGATAAACTATATTAATTATATAATCACCAATACCTTGAAAATATATATTTTGTGATCACATACATGGTAACAGGATCCGAAGATGAACAGACATATGTATGAATCATTGAGCAGATTCTGTACAGCCAGACAATCAAAACACTCTAATCAAATTTACTCCGACAAGAAGTATAAATTAAGTTTAAAAAACAAACATAAGTAAGGAGACATAAACTTCTGGGGCTTGTCCCAGCACATTCCACTCTAATTTACAACCTTGGAAAACTGCCTCAAGGTAGACTCAGTTGCCCTAGTAACAAGAGTTGAGAACGTAATAATGCTGCCGCCTTGTGGCTGTTTCCCACAACAGCAGCTTTAAACCCAGTGCCAATGGTTGCTTATGTAGTCAAAAGGACTGCAGGGCTCTAAATGACACATGCCCTCAAAACATGCCCTGGCGTAGGCAATAGGCAAGAAAATTCAACATATGAGAAATTTTTCAAGAAGTCAATAAGAGGAGGGAAGTTGTACTCACTCTTTAAAAAAAAGGAAAAGAAAAAAAAGGACATGCCTAAAGCTCAGTATAAGGAATTATAAGCCACAAGCAAATTCAAATTCAAAAAGGTTTCAGTTCACACCAGTCATAACCATCAGCAAAAAGTCTACAAACGATAAATGCTGAGGGGGTTTTAGAGAATTGTGTACCTTCTGGCTGCTGGTGGGATGTAAAGTGGCAACAGCACTAACGCAAACTGAATGGAGCTGCTTGAAAAGGTAAAAATTGAGCTACCATATGATGCGGCAGGGCACCTTTTGGGCCTATAACCTAAGACCACCAGAATAGGAAAGACAGAGGCAGGCAAATGTGCACTGCAGCAATATTGAAAGAGCCAAGACATGGAAGCAAAAAAAAGGTCCATAAACAGATGACGGGAAAAAGAAGAAGTGGTATATGGACAGAATGGAATAGTAGCCTCGGGAAAAAAATGAACAATACAGTTTTCAGGACTACAGTTGAGCCTAGAACTAATCATATAACGATAAGTTAAGTCAAAAGGGTATGACAAATGTCCTATGATATCATTTATACATGTTATCCTAAGATTGCTACCAATGAACATATTTCCACAGAAAAAGACACTCACAGACTTATCAAATAAACTAATGGTTAGCCAAAATGAAGGGTGGGGGGATGGGTAAATTAGAACTATGGGGTTAACATAAATATACTAATGTAAGTTAAATGTACATAAACATATAACATATAAATGATATGAATTATATAATCACTAATCCCTTCAAAATATACATTCTGTAATCACATACATGGTAACAGGATCCGAAGATGAACAGACATATGTATGAATCATTGAGCAGATTCTGTACAGCCAGACAATCAAAACACTCTAATCAAATTTACTCCGATAAGAAGTAGAAAATAAATTTAAAAAACAAACATAAGTAAGGAGATATAAACTTCTGGGGGCTTGTCCCAGCACATTCCACTCTAGTTTACAACCTCGGAACACTACCTCCAGGAAGACTCTGCTGCCCTAGTAACAAGTGTTGAGAACGTAATAATGCTGCTGCCTTGTGGCTATTTCCCACAACAGCAGCTTTAAACCCAGTGCCAATGGTTGCTTATAGACTCACAAGGACTGCAGGGCTGTAAATGACACAGGCCCTCAAAAAATGCCCTGGGGTAGGGAATAGGCAAGAAAATTCAACACATGAGAAATTTTTCAAGAAGTCAATAAGAGGAGGGAGGTTGTACTCACTCTTTAAAAAAAAAGGAAAAGAAAAAAAGGGCATGCCTAAAGCTCAGTAAAGGAAATTATTAGCCATATGCAAATTCAAATTCAATAAGGTTTCAGCTCACACCAGTCATGACCAGCAGCAAAAAGTCTACAAACTATAAATGCTGAAGGGGTTTTAGAGAACTGTGTACCTTCTTGGTGCCGGTGGGATGTAAAGTGGTAAGAGCACTAACGAAAACTGAATGGAGCTGCTTGAAAAGGTAAAAATTGAGTTAACATATGATGCGGCAGGGCACCTTTTGGGCCTATAATATAAAACCACCAAAATCGGAAAGACAGATGCAGGCAAATATGCACTGCAACAATATTGAAATAGCCAAGACATGGAAGCAAAAAAAAGGTCCATAAACAAATGAATGGACAAAGATGAAGTGGTATACGTACCAAATGGAATAGTAGCCTCGGGAAAAAAAGGAACAATGCCGTTTTCACGACTACAGTTGAGCCTACAAATAATCATATAAGGTTAAGTAAGTCAAAAGGGTATGACAAATATCCTATGATATCATTTATACATGTTATCCTAAGATTGCTACCAATGAACCTATTTCCACAGAAAAAGACACTCACAGACTTATCAAGTAAACTAATGGTTAGCCCAAAGGAAAGGTGGGAGGATGGGTAAATTAGGACTATGGGGTTAATATACATATACTAATGTATGTTAAATGTATATAAACATATAACAGATAAATTATATGAATTATATAATCACCAATACCTTTAAAATATACATTCTGTAATCACATACATGGTAACAGGGTCCAAAGGTGAACAGACATAAGTATGAATCATTGAGCAGATTCTGTACAGCCAGACAATCAACACACTCTAATCAAATTTACTCCGATAAGAAATAGAAACTAAATTTAAAAAACAAACATAAGTAAGGAGACATAAACTTCTGGGGGCTTGTCCCTGCACATTCCACTCTAATTTACAACCTCGGAACCCTACCTCCAGGAAGACTCTTTTGCCCAAGTAACAAGAGTAGAGAACGTAATAATGCTGCCGCCTTGTGGCTGTTTCGCACAAGAGCAGCTTTAAACCCACTGCTAATGGTTGCTTAATAGTCCCAAGGAATGCAGGGCTCTAAATGACACCTGCCCTCAAAAAATGCCCTGGGGTAGGGAATAGGCAGGAAAATTCAACACATGAGAAATTTTTCAAGAAGTCAAGAGAGGAGGGAAGTTGTACCTACTCTTTAACAAAAAAAGGAAACGAAGAAAAAGGATATGGTTAAAGCTCAGTATAAGGAATTATTAGCCACATGCGTTTCCAACCTCCAAAAAGGTTTCAGCTCACACCAGTCAAATGGCCATTAGCAAAAAGTCTACAAACTATAAATGCTGAATGGGTTTTAGACAACTCATACCTACTAGCTGCTGGTGGGATGTAAAGTGGTAAAAGCACTAACAAGAACTGAATGGAGCTGCTTTACAAGGTAAAAATTGAGCTACCATATGATGCGGCAGGGCACCTTTGAGCCTATAAACGAAGACCACCAGGATCGGAAAGACAGAGGCAGGCAAATGTGCACTGCAGTAATATTGAAATAGCCAAGACATGAAAGCAAAAAAAAAGGTCCATAAACATATGAATGGAAAAAGAAGAAGTGGTATATGGACAGAATGGAATAGTAAGCTCGGGAAAAAAATGAACAATGCCGTTTTCTGGACTACAGCTGAGCCTTGAAATAATCATATAAGGTTAAGTAAGTGAAAAGGGTATGACAAACAGCCTATGATATCATTTATACATGTTATCCTAAGATTGCTACCAATGAACATATTTCCACAGACAAAGACACTCACAGACTTATCAAATAAACTAATGGTTAGCCAAAATGAAAGGTGGGAGGATGGGTAAATTAGGACTATGGGGTTAACATACATATACTAATGTATGTTAAATGTATATAAACATATAACATATAAATTACATGAATTATATCATCACCAATACCTTCAAAATATACATTTTGTGATCACATACATGGTAACAGTATCCGAAGATGAACAGACGTATGTATGAATCATTGAGCAGATTCTGTACAGCCAGACAATCAAAACACTCTAAGAAAATTTACTCCGATAAGAAATAGAAATTAAATTTAAAAAACAAACATAAGTAAGGAGACATAAACTTCTGGGGGCTTGTCCCAGGACATTCCTCTCTAATTTACAACCTGGGAACACTACCTCCAGGAAGACTCTGTTGCCCTAATAACAAGAGTTGAGAATGTAATAATGCTGCCGTCTTGTGGCTCTTTCCCACAACAGCAGCTTTAAACCCAGTGCCAATGGTTGGTTATATAGTCACAAGGACTGCAGGGCTGTAAATGACACAGGCCCACAAAACATGCCCTGGGGTAGGGAAGAGGCAAGAAAATTCAACACATGAGAAATGTTTCAAGAAGTCAATAAGAGGAGGGAAGTTGTACTCACTCTTTAAAAAAAAGGAAAACAAAAAAAGGACATGCCTAAAGCTCAGTATAAGGAATTATTAGCCACATGCAAATTCAAATTCAAAAAGGTTTCAGCTCACACCAGTCATGACCATCAGCAAAAAGTCTACAAACTATAAATGCTGAAGGGGTTTTAGAGAACTGTGTACCTTCTAGCTGCTGGTGGGATGTAAAGTCGTAACAGCACTAACGCAAACTGAACGGAGCTGCTTGAAAGGTAAAAATTGAGCTACCATATGATGCGGCATGGCACCTTTGGGCCTATAACCTAAGACCACCAGAATCAGAAACACAGAGGCAGGCAAATGTGCACTGCAGCAATATTGAAATAGCCAAGACATGGAAGCAAAGAAAAGGTCCATAAACAGGTGAATGGAAAAAGAAGAAGTGGTATATGGAAAGAATGGAATAGTAGCCTCGGGAAAAAAATGAACAATGCAGTTTTCAGGACTACAGTTGAGCCTAGAAATAATCATATAAGGTTAAGTAAGTCAAAAGGGTATGACAAATATCCTATGATATCATTTATACATGTTATCCTAAGATTGCTACCAATGAACATATTTCCACAGAAAAAGACACTCACAGACTTATGAAATAAACTAATGGTTAGCCAAAATGAAAGGTGGGAGGATTGGTAAATTAGGACTATGGGGTTAACATACATATACTAATATATGTTAAATGTATATAAACATATAACATATAAACTGTATAAATTATATAATCACCAATACCTTTAAAATATACATTCTGTTATCACATACATGGTAACAGGATCTGAAGATGAACAGACATTAGTAGGAATCATTGAGCAGATTCTGTACAGCCAGACCATCAAAACACTCTAATCAAATTTACTCCGATAAGAAATAGAAATTAAATTTAAAAACAAACATAGGTAAGGAGACATAAACTTCTGGGGGCTTGTCCCAGCACATCCCACTCTAATTCACAACCTCGGAACACTACCTCGAGGAAGACTCTTTTGCCCTAGTAATAAGAGTTGAGAACGTAATTATGCTGCCGCCTTGTGGCTGTTTCCCACAGCAGCAGCTTTAAGCCCAGTGCTAATGGTTGCTTAATAGTCACAAGGACTGCAGGGCTCTAAATGACACCTGCCCTCAAAAATGCATTGGGGTAGGGAATAGGAAAGAAAATTCAACACATGAGAAATTTTTCAAGTAGTCAATATGAAGAGGGAAGTTGTACTCACACTTTAACAAAAAAAGGAAAAGAAGAAAAAGGATATGCCTAAAGCTCAGTATAAGGAATTATTAGCCCAATGCGTATCCAACCTCCAAAAAGGTTTCAGCTGACACCAGTCAAATGGATAACAGCAAAAAGTCTACAAACTATAAATGCTGAATGGGTTTTAGCCAACTCATACCTCCTCGCTGCTGGAGGGATGTAAAGTGGTAACAGCACTAACGAAAACTGAATGGAGCTGCTTGAAAAGGTAAAAATTCAGCTATCATATGATGCGGCAGAGCATCTTTTGGGCCTATAACCTAAGACCACCAGAATAGGAAAGACAGAGGCAGGCAAATGTGCACTGCAGCAATATTGAAATACCCAAGACATGGAAGCAAAAAAAAGGTCCATAAACAGATGACGGGAAAAAGAAGAAGTGGTATATGGACAGAATGGAATAGTAGCCTCGTGAAAAAAATGAACAATGCCGTTTTCAGGACTACAGTTGAGCCTAGAAATAATCATATAACGTTAAGTAAGTGAAAAGGGTATGACAAATATCCTATGATATCACTTATACATGTTATCCTAAGATTGCTACCAATGAACATATTTCCACAGAAAAACACACTCACAGACTTATCAAATAAACTAATGGTTAGCCAAAATGAAAGGTGGGAGGATGAGTAAATTAGGACTATGGGGTTAACATACATATACTAATGTATGTTAAATGTATATAAACATATAACAGATAAACTATATGAATTATATAATCACGAATACCTTTAAAATATACATTCTGTAATCACATACGTGGTAACAGGATGGAAAGATGAACAGAGATACGTATGAATCATTGAGCAGATTCTGTATAGCCAGACAATCTAAACACTCTAATCAAATTTACTCCGATAAGAAATAAAAATTAAATTTAAAAAACAAACATACGTAAGGAGACATAAACTTCTGGGGGCTTGTCCCAGCACATTCCACTCTAACTTACAACCTCGGAACACTACCTCCAGGAAGACTCAGTTGCCCTAGTAACAAGAGTTGAGAATGTAATAATGCTGCCGCCTTGTGGCTCTTTCCCACAACAGCAGCTTTAAACCCAGTGCCAACGGTTGCTTCTATAGTCACAAGGACTGCAGGGCTGTAAATGACACAGGCCCACAAAACATGCCCTGGTGTAGGGAATAGGCAAGAAAATTCAACACATGAGAAATTTTTCAAGAAGTCAATAAGAGGAGGGAAGTTGTACTCACTCTTTAAAAAAAAGGAAAACAAAAAAAGGACATGCCTAAAGCTCAGTATAAGGAATTATTAGCCACATGCAAATTCAAATTCAAAAAGGTTTCAGCTCACACCAGTCATAACCATCAGCAAAAAGTCTACAAACGATAAATGCTGAAGGGGTTTTAGAGAACTGTGTACCTTCAAGCTGCTGCTGGGATGTAACGTGGTAACAACACTAATGCAAACTGAATGGAGATGCTTGAAAAGGTAAAAATTGAGCTACCATATGATGCGGCATGGCACCTTTTGGGCCTATAACCTAAGACCACCAGAATCTGAAAAACACAGGCAGGCCAATGTGCACTGCAGCAATATTGAAATAGCCAAGACATGGAAGCAGAAAATAGGTCCATAAACAGATGAATGGACAAAGACGAAGTGGTATACGTACCAAATGTAATAGTAGCCTCGCGAAAAAAATGAACAATGCCATTTTCAGGACTACAGTTGAGCCTAGAAATAATCATATAAGGTTAAGTAAGTGAAAAGGGTATGACAAACATCCTATGATATCATTTATACATGTTATCCTAAGATTGCTACCAATGAACATATTTCCACAGAAAAACACACTCACAGACTTACCAAAGAAACTAATGGTTAGCCAAAATGAAAGGTGGGAGGATGGGTAAATTAGGACTATGGGGTTAACATACATATACTAATGTATGTTAAATGTATATAAACATATAACAGATAAACTATATTAATTATATAATCACCAATACCTTGAAAATATATATTTTGTGATCACATACATGGTAACAGGATCCGAAGATGAACAGACATATGTATGAATCATTGAGCAGATTCTGTACAGCCAGACAATCAAAACACTCTAATCAAATTTACTCCGACAAGAAGTATAAATTAAGTTTAAAAAACAAACATAAGTAAGGAGACATAAACTTCTGGGGCTTGTCCCAGCACATTCCACTCTAATTTACAACCTTGGAAAACTGCCTCAAGGTAGACTCAGTTGCCCTAGTAACAAGAGTTGAGAACGTAATAATGCTGCCGCCTTGTGGCTGTTTCCCACAACAGCAGCTTTAAACCCAGTGCCAATGGTTGCTTATGTAGTCAAAAGGACTGCAGGGCTCTAAATGACACATGCCCTCAAAACATGCCCTGGCGTAGGCAATAGGCAAGAAAATTCAACATATGAGAAATTTTTCAAGAAGTCAATAAGAGGAGGGAAGTTGTACTCACTCTTTAAAAAAAAGGAAAAGAAAAAAAAGGACATGCCTAAAGCTCAGTATAAGGAATTATAAGCCACAAGCAAATTCAAATTCAAAAAGGTTTCAGTTCACACCAGTCATAACCATCAGCAAAAAGTCTACAAACGATAAATGCTGAGGGGGTTTTAGAGAATTGTGTACCTTCTGGCTGCTGGTGGGATGTAAAGTGGCAACAGCACTAACGCAAACTGAATGGAGCTGCTTGAAAAGGTAAAAATTGAGCTACCATATGATGCGGCAGGGCACCTTTTGGGCCTATAACCTAAGACCACCAGAATAGGAAAGACAGAGGCAGGCAAATGTGCACTGCAGCAATATTGAAAGAGCCAAGACATGGAAGCAAAAAAAAGGTCCATAAACAGATGACGGGAAAAAGAAGAAGTGGTATATGGACAGAATGGAATAGTAGCCTCGGGAAAAAAATGAACAATACAGTTTTCAGGACTACAGTTGAGCCTAGAACTAATCATATAACGATAAGTTAAGTCAAAAGGGTATGACAAATGTCCTATGATATCATTTATACATGTTATCCTAAGATTGCTACCAATGAACATATTTCCACAGAAAAAGACACTCACAGACTTATCAAATAAACTAATGGTTAGCCAAAATGAAGGGTGGGGGGATGGGTAAATTAGAACTATGGGGTTAACATAAATATACTAATGTAAGTTAAATGTACATAAACATATAACATATAAATGATATGAATTATATAATCACTAATCCCTTCAAAATATACATTCTGTAATCACATACATGGTAACAGGATCCGAAGATGAACAGACATATGTATGAATCACTGAGCAGATTCTGTACAGCCAGACAATCAAAACACTCTAATCAAATTTACTCCGATAAGAAGTAGAAAATAAATTTAAAAAACAAACATAAGTAAGGAGATATAAACTTCTGGGGGCTTGTCCCAGCACATTCCACTCTAGTTTACAACCTCGGAACACTACCTCCAGGAAGACTCTGCTGCCCTAGTAACAAGTGTTGAGAACGTAATAATGCTGCTGCCTTGTGGCTATTTCCCACAACAGCAGCTTTAAACCCAGTGCCAATGGTTGCTTATAGACTCACAAGGACTGCAGGGCTGTAAATGACACAGGCCCTCAAAAAATGCCCTGGGGTAGGGAATAGGCAAGAAAATTCAACACATGAGAAATTTTTCAAGAAGTCAATAAGAGGAGGGAGGTTGTACTCACTCTTTAAAAAAAAAGGAAAAGAAAAAAAGGGCATGCCTAAAGCTCAGTAAAGGAAATTATTAGCCATATGCAAATTCAAATTCAATAAGGTTTCAGCTCACACCAGTCATGACCAGCAGCAAAAAGTCTACAAACTATAAATGCTGAAGGGGTTTTAGAGAACTGTGTACCTTCTTGGTGCCGGTGGGATGTAAAGTGGTAAGAGCACTAACGAAAACTGAATGGAGCTGCTTGAAAAGGTAAAAATTGAGTTAACATATGATGCGGCAGGGCACCTTTTGGGCCTATAATATAAAACCACCAAAATCGGAAAGACAGATGCAGGCAAATATGCACTGCAACAATATTGAAATAGCCAAGACATGGAAGCAAAAAAAAGGTCCATAAACAAATGAATGGACAAAGATGAAGTGGTATACATACCAAATGGAATAGTAGCCTCGGGAAAAAAAGGAACAATGCCGTTTTCACGACTACAGTTGAGCCTACAAATAATCATATAAGGTTAAGTAAGTCAAAAGGGTATGACAAATATCCTATGATATCATTTATACATGTTATCCTAAGATTGCTACCAATGAACCTATTTCCACAGAAAAAGACACTCACAGACTTATCAAGTAAACTAATGGTTAGCCAAAAGGAAAGGTGGGAGGATGGGTAAATTAGGACTATGGGGTTAATATACATATACTAATGTATGTTAAATGTATATAAACATATAACAGATAAATTATATGAATTATATAATCACCAATACCTTTAAAATATACATTCTGTAATCACATACATGGTAACAGGGTCCAAAGGTGAAGAGACATAAGTATGAATCATTGAGCAGATTCTGTACAGCCAGACAATCAACACACTCTAATCAAATTTACTCCGATAAGAAATAGAAACTAAATTTAAAAAACAAACATAAGTAAGGAGACATAAACTTCTGGGGGCTTGTCCCTGCACATTCCACTCTAATTTACAACCTCGGAACCCTACCTCCAGGAAGACTCTTTTGCCCAAGTAACAAGAGTAGAGAACGTAATAATGCTGCCGCCTTGTGGCTGTTTCGCACAAGAGCAGCTTTAAACCCACTGCTAATGGTTGCTTAATAGTCCCAAGGAATGCAGGGCTCTAAATGACACCTGCCCTCAAAAAATGCCCTGGGGTAGGGAATAGGCAGGAAAATTCAATACATGAGAAATTTTTCAAGAAGTCAAGAGAGGAGGGAAGTTGTACCTACTCTTTAACAAAAAAAGGAAACGAAGAAAAAGGATATGGTTAAAGCTCAGTATAAGGAATTATTAGCCACATGCGTTTCCAACCTCCAAAAAGGTTTCAGCTCACACCAGTCAAATGGCCATTAGCAAAAAGTCTACAAACTATAAATGCTGAATGGGTTTTAGACAACTCATACCTACTAGCTGCTGGTGGGATGTAAAGTGGTTAAAGCACTAACAAGAACTGAATGGAGCTGCTTTACAAGGTAAAAATTGAGCTACCATATGATGCGGCAGGGCACCTTTTGGGCCTATAACCTAAGACCACCAGAATCGGAAAGACAGAGGCAGGCAAATGTGCACTGCAGCAACATTGAAATAGCCAAGACATGGAAGGAAAAAAAAAGGTCCATAAACAGATGTATGGACAAAGACGAAGTGGTATATGGACAGAATGGAATAGTAGGCTCGTGAAAAAAATGAACAATGCCGTTTTCAGGACTACAGTTGAGCCTAGAAATAATCATATAACGTTAAGTAAGTGAAAAGGGTATGACAAATATCCTATGATGTCATTTATATATGTTATCGTAAAATTGCTACCAATGAACATATTTCCACAGAAAAAGACACTCACAGACTTATCAAATAAACTAATGGTTAGCCAAAATGAAAGGTGGGAGGATGGGTAAATTAGGACTATGGGGTTAACATACATATACTAATGTATGTTAAATGTATATAAACATATAACAGATAAACTATATGAATTATATAATCACGAATACCTTTAAAATATACATTCTGTAATCACATACGTGGTAACAGGATGGAAAGATGAACAGAGATACGTATGAATCATTGAGCAGATTCTGTATAGCCAGACAATCTAAACACTCTAATCAAATTTACTCCGATAAGAAATAAAAATTAAATTTAAAAAACAAACATACGTAAGGAGACATAAACTTCTGGGGGCTTGTCCCAGCACATTCCACTCTAACTTACAACCTCGGAACACTACCTCCAGGAAGACTCAGTTGCCCTAGTAACAAGAGTTGAGAATGTAATAATGCTGCCGCCTTGTGGCTCTTTCCCACAACAGCAGCTTTAAACCCAGTGCCAACGGTTGCTTCTATAGTCACAAGGACTGCAGGGCTGTAAATGACACAGGCCCACAAAACATGCCCTGGTGTAGGGAATAGGCAAGAAAATTCAACACATGAGAAATTTTTCAAGAAGTCAATAAGAGGAGGGAAGTTGTACTCACTCTTTAAAAAAAAGGAAAACAAAAAAAGGACATGCCTAAAGCTCAGTATAAGGAATTATTAGCCACATGCAAATTCAAATTCAAAAAGGTTTCAGCTCACACCAGTCATGACCAGCAGCAAAAAGTCTACAAACGATAAATGCTGAAGGGGTTTTAGAGAACTGTGTACCTTCAAGCTGCTGCTGGGATGTAACGTGGTAACAACACTAATGCAAACTGAATGGAGATGCTTGAAAAGGTAAAAATTGAGCTACCATATGATGCGGCATGGCACCTTTTGGGCCTATAACCTAAGACCACCAGAATCTGAAAAACACAGGCAGGCCAATGTGCACTGCAGCAATATTGAAATAGCCAAGACATGGAAGCAGAAAATAGGTCCATAAACAGATGAATGGACAAAGACGAAGTGGTATACGTACCAAATGTAATAGTAGCCTCGCGAAAAAAATGAACAATGCCATTTTCAGGACTACAGTTGAGCCTAGAAATAATCATATAAGGTTAAGTAAGTGAAAAGGGTATGACAAACATCCTATGATATCATTTATACATGTTATCCTAAGATTGCTACCAATGAACATATTTCCACAGAAAAACACACTCACAGACTTACCAAAGAAACTAATGGTTAGCCAAAATGAAAGGTGGGAGGATGGGTAAATTAGGACTATGGGGTTAACATACATATACTAATGTATGTTAAATGTATATAAACATATAACAGATAAACTATATGAATTATATAATCACCAATACCTTGAAAATATATATTTTGTGATCACATACATGGTAACAGGATCCGAAGATGAACAGACATATGTATGAATCATTGAGCAGATTCTGTACAGCCAGACAATCAAAACACTCTAAGAAAATTTACTCCGATAAGAAATAGAAATTAAATTTAAAAAACAAACATAAGTAAGGAGACATAAACTTCTGGGGGCTTGTCCCAGGACATTCCTCTCTAATTTACAACCTGGGAACACTACCTCCAGGAAGACTCTGTTGCCCTAATAACAAGAGTTGAGAATGTAATAATGCTGCCGTCTTGTGGCTCTTTCCCACAACAGCAGCTTTAAACCCAGTGCCAATGGTTGGTTATATAGTCACAAGGACTGCAGGGCTGTAAATGACACAGGCCCACAAAACATGCCCTGGGGTAGGGAAGAGGCAAGAAAATTCAACACATGAGAAATGTTTCAAGAAGTCAATAAGAGGAGGGAAGTTGTACTCACTCTTTAAAAAAAAGGAAAACAAAAAAAGGACATGCCTAAAGCTCAGTATAAGGAATTATTAGCCACATGCAAATTCAAATTCAAAAAGGTTTCAGCTCACACCAGTCATGACCATCAGCAAAAAGTCTACAAACTATAAATGCTGAAGGGGTTTTAGAGAACTGTGTACCTTCTAGCTGCTGGTGGGATGTAAAGTCGTAACAGCACTAACGCAAACTGAACGGAGCTGCTTGAAAGGTAAAAATTGAGCTACCATATGATGCGGCATGGCACCTTTGGGCCTATAACCTAAGACCACCAGAATCAGAAACACAGAGGCAGGCAAATGTGCACTGCAGCAATATTGAAATAGCCAAGACATGGAAGCAAAGAAAAGGTCCATAAACAGGTGAATGGAAAAAGAAGAAGTGGTATATGGAAAGAATGGAATAGTAGCCTCGGGAAAAAAATGAACAATGCAGTTTTCAGGACTACAGTTGAGCCTAGAAATAATCATATAAGGTTAAGTAAGTCAAAAGGGTATGACAAATATCCTATGATATCATTTATACATGTTATCCTAAGATTGCTACCAATGAACATATTTCCACAGAAAAAGACACTCACAGACTTATGAAATAAACTAATGGTTAGCCAAAATGAAAGGTGGGAGGATTGGTAAATTAGGACTATGGGGTTAACATACATATACTAATATATGTTAAATGTATATAAACATATAACATATAAACTGTATAAATTATATAATCACCAATACCTTTAAAATATACATTCTGTTATCACATACATGGTAACAGGATCTGAAGATGAACAGACATTAGTAGGAATCATTGAGCAGATTCTGTACAGCCAGACCATCAAAACACTCTAATCAAATTTACTCCGATAAGAAATAGAAATTAAATTTAAAAACAAACATAGGTAAGGAGACATAAACTTCTGGGGGCTTGTCCCAGCACATCCCACTCTAATTCACAACCTCGGAACACTACCTCGAGGAAGACTCTTTTGCCCTAGTAATAAGAGTTGAGAACGTAATTATGCTGCCGCCTTGTGGCTGTTTCCCACAGCAGCAGCTTTAAGCCCAGTGCTAATGGTTGCTTAATAGTCACAAGGACTGCAGGGCTCTAAATGACACCTGCCCTCAAAAATGCATTGGGGTAGGGAATAGGAAAGAAAATTCAACACATGAGAAATTTTTCAAGTAGTCAATATGAAGAGGGAAGTTGTACTCACACTTTAACAAAAAAAGGAAAAGAAGAAAAAGGATATGCCTAAAGCTCAGTATAAGGAATTATTAGCCCAATGCGTATCCAACCTCCAAAAAGGTTTCAGCTGACACCAGTCAAATGGATAACAGCAAAAAGTCTACAAACTATAAATGCTGAATGGGTTTTAGCCAACTCATACCTCCTCGCTGCTGGAGGGATGTAAAGTGGTAACAGCACTAACGAAAATTGAATGGAGCTGCTTGAAAAGGTAAAAATTCAGCTATCATATGATGCGGCAGAGCATCTTTTGGGCCTATAACCTAAGACCACCAGAATAGGAAAGACAGAGGCAGGCAAATGTGCACTGCAGCAATATTGAAATACCCAAGACATGGAAGCAAAAAAAAAGGTCCATAAACAGATGACGGGAAAAAGAAGAAGTGGTATATGGACAGAATGGAATAGTAGCCTCGTGAAAAAAATGAACAATGCCGTTTTCAGGACTACAGTTGAGCCTAGAAATAATCATATAACGTTAAGTAAGTGAAAAGGGTATGACAAATATCCTATGATATCACTTATACATGTTATCCTAAGATTGCTACCAATGAACATATTTCCACAGAAAAACACACTCACAGACTTATCAAATAAACTAATGGTTAGCCAAAATGAAAGGTGGGAGGATGAGTAAATTAGGACTATGGGGTTAACATACATATACTAATGTATGTTAAATGTATATAAACATATAACAGATAAACTATATGAATTATATAATCACGAATACCTTTAAAATATACATTCTGTAATCACATACGTGGTAACAGGATGGAAAGATGAACAGAGATACGTATGAATCATTGAGCAGATTCTGTATAGCCAGACAATCTAAACACTCTAATCAAATTTACTCCGATAAGAAATAAAAATTAAATTTAAAAAACAAACATACGTAAGGAGACATAAACTTCTGGGGGCTTGTCCCAGCACATTCCACTCTAACTTACAACCTCGGAACACTACCTCCAGGAAGACTCAGTTGCCCTAGTAACAAGAGTTGAGAATGTAATAATGCTGCCGCCTTGTGGCTCTTTCCCACAACAGCAGCTTTAAACCCAGTGCCAACGGTTGCTTCTATAGTCACAAGGACTGCAGGGCTGTAAATGACACAGGCCCACAAAACATGCCCTGGTGTAGGGAATAGGCAAGAAAATTCAACACATGAGAAATTTTTCAAGAAGTCAATAAGAGGAGGGAAGTTGTACTCACTCTTTAAAAAAAAGGAAAACAAAAAAAGGACATGCCTAAAGCTCAGTATAAGGAATTATTAGCCACATGCAAATTCAAATTCAAAAAGGTTTAAGCTCACACCAGTCATAACCATCAGCAAAAAGTCTACAAACGATAAATGCTGAAGGGGTTTTAGAGAACTGTGTACCTTCAAGCTGCTGCTGGGATGTAACGTGGTAACAACACTAATGCAAACTGAATGGAGATGCTTGAAAAGGTAAAAATTGAGCTACCATATGATGCGGCATGGCACCTTTTGGGCCTATAACCTAAGACCACCAGAATCTGAAAAACACAGGCAGGCCAATGTGCACTGCAGCAATATTGAAATAGCCAAGACATGGAAGCAGAAAATAGGTCCATAAACAGATGAATGGACAAAGACGAAGTGGTATACGTACCAAATGTAATAGTAGCCTCGCGAAAAAAATGAACAATGCCATTTTCAGGACTACAGTTGAGCCTAGAAATAATCATATAAGGTTAAGTAAGTGAAAAGGGTATGACAAACATCCTATGATATCATTTATACATGTTATCCTAAGATTGCTACCAATGAACATATTTCCACAGAAAAACACACTCACAGACTTACCAAAGAAACTAATGGTTAGCCAAAATGAAAGGTGGGAGGATGGGTAAATTAGGACTATGGGGTTAACATACATATACTAATGTATGTTAAATGTATATAAACATATAACAGATAAACTATATGAATTATATAATCACCAATACCTTGAAAATATATATTTTGTGATCACATACATGGTAACAGGATCCGAAGATGAACAGACATATGTATGAATCATTGAGCAGATTCTGTACAGCCAGACAATCAAAACACTCTAATCAAATTTACTCCGACAAGAAGTATAAATTAAGTTTAAAAAACAAACATAAGTAAGGAGACATAAACTTCTGGGGCTTGTCCCAGCACATTCCACTCTAATTTACAACCTTGGAAAACTGCCTCAAGGTAGACTCAGTTGCCCTAGTAACAAGAGTTGAGAACGTAATAATGCTGCCGCCTTGTGGCTGTTTCCCACAACAGCAGCTTTAAACCCAGTGCCAATGGTTGCTTATATAGTCACAAGGACTGCAGGGCTCTAAATGACACAGGCCCTCAAAACATGCCCTGGCGTAGGCAATAGGCAAGAAAATTCAACATATGAGAAATTTTTCAAGAAGTCAATAAGAGGAGGGAAGTTGTACTCACTCTTTAAAAAAAAGGAAAAGAAAAAAAAGGACATGCCTAAAGCTCAGTATAAGGAATTATAAGCCACAAGCAAATTCAAATTCAAAAAGGTTTCAGTTCACACCAGTCATAACCATCAGCAAAAAGTCTACAAACGATAAATGCTGAGGGGGTTTTAGAGAATTGTGTACCTTCTGGCTGCTGGTGGGATGTAAAGTGGCAACAGCACTAACGCAAACTGAATGGAGCTGCTTGAAAAGGTAAAAATTGAGCTACCATATGATGCGGCAGGGCACCTTTTGGGCCTATAACCTAAGACCACCAGAATCGGAAAGACAGAGGCAGGCAAATGTGCACTGCAGCAATATTGAAAGAGCCAAGACATGGAAGCAAAAAAAAGGTCCATAAACAGATGACGGGAAAAAGAAGAAGTGGTATATGGACAGAATGGAATAGTAGCCTCGGGAAAAAAATGAACAATACAGTTTTCAGGACTACAGTTGAGCCTAGAACTAATCATATAACGATAAGTTAAGTCAAAAGGGTATGACAAATGTCCTATGATATCATTTATACATGTTATCCTAAGATTGCTACCAATGAACATATTTCCACAGAAAAAGACACTCACAGACTTATCAAATAAACTAATGGTTAGCCAAAATGAAGGGTGGGGGGATGGGTAAATTAGAACTATGGGGTTAACATAAATATACTAATGTAAGTTAAATGTACATAAACATATAACATATAAATGATATGAATTATATAATCACTAATCCCTTCAAAATATACATTCTGTAATCACATACATGGTAACAGGATCCGAAGATGAACAGACATATGTATGAATCATTGAGCAGATTCTGTACAGCCAGACAATCAAAACACTCTAATCAAATTTACTCCGATAAGAAGTAGAAAATAAATTTAAAAAACAAACATAAGTAAGGAGATATAAACTTCTGGGGGCTTGTCCCAGCACATTCCACTCTAGTTTACAACCTCGGAACACTACCTCCAGGAAGACTCTGCTGCCCTAGTAACAAGTGTTGAGAACGTAATAATGCTGCTGCCTTGTGGCTATTTCCCACAACAGCAGCTTTAAACCCAGTGCCAATGGTTGCTTATAGACTCACAAGGACTGCAGGGCTGTAAATGACACAGGCCCTCAAAAAATGCCCTGGGGTAGGGAATAGGCAAGAAAATTCAACACATGAGAAATTTTTCAAGAAGTCAATAAGAGGAGGGAGGTTGTACTCACTCTTTAAAAAAAAAGGAAAAGAAAAAAAGGGCATGCCTAAAGCTCAGTAAAGGAAATTATTAGCCATATGCAAATTCAAATTCAATAAGGTTTCAGCTCACACCAGTCATGACCAGCAGCAAAAAGTCTACAAACTATAAATGCTGAAGGGGTTTTAGAGAACTGTGTACCTTCTTGGTGCCGGTGGGATGTAAAGTGGTAAGAGCACTAACGAAAACTGAATGGAGCTGCTTGAAAAGGTAAAAATTGAGTTAACATATGATGCGGCAGGGCACCTTTTGGGCCTATAATATAAAACCACCAAAATCGGAAAGACAGATGCAGGCAAATATGCACTGCAACAATATTGAAATAGCCAAGACATGGAAGCAAAAAAAAGGTCCATAAACAAATGAATGGACAAAGATGAAGTGGTATACGTACCAAATGGAATAGTAGCCTCGGGAAAAAAAGGAACAATGCCGTTTTCACGACTACAGTTGAGCCTACAAATAATCATATAAGGTTAAGTAAGTCAAAAGGGTATGACAAATATCCTATGATATCATTTATACATGTTATCCTAAGATTGCTACCAATGAACCTATTTCCACAGAAAAAGACACTCACAGACTTATCAAGTAAACTAATGGTTAGCCAAAAGGAAAGGTGGGAGGATGGGTAAATTAGGACTATGGGGTTAATATACATATACTAATGTATGTTAAATGTATATAAACATATAACAGATAAATTATATGAATTATATAATCACCAATACCTTTAAAATATACATTCTGTAATCACATACATGGTAACAGGGTCCAAAGGTGAACAGACATAAGTATGAATCATTGAGCAGATTCTGTACAGCCAGACAATCAACACACTCTAATCAAATTTACTCCGATAAGAAATAGAAACTAAATTTAAAAAACAAACATAAGTAAGGAGACATAAACTTCTGGGGGCTTGTCCCTGCACATTCCACTCTAATTTACAACCTCGGAACCCTACCTCCAGGAAGACTCTTTTGCCCAAGTAACAAGAGTAGAGAACGTAATAATGCTGCCGCCTTGTGGCTGTTTCGCACAAGAGCAGCTTTAAACCCACTGCTAATGGTTGCTTAATAGTCCCAAGGAATGCAGGGCTCTAAATGACACCTGCCCTCAAAAAATGCCCTGGGGTAGGGAATAGGCAGGAAAATTCAACACATGAGAAATTTTTCAAGAAGTCAAGAGAGGAGGGAAGTTGTACCTACTCTTTAACAAAAAAAGGAAACGAAGAAAAAGGATATGGTTAAAGCTCAGTATAAGGAATTATTAGCCACATGCGTTTCCAACCTCCAAAAAGGTTTCAGCTCACACCAGTCAAATGGCCATTAGCAAAAAGTCTACAAACTATAAATGCTGAATGGGTTTTAGACAACTCATACCTACTAGCTGCTGGTGGGATGTAAAGTGGTAAAAGCACTAACAAGAACTGAATGGAGCTGCTTTACAAGGTAAAAATTGAGCTACCATATGATGCGGCAGGGCACCTTTGAGCCTATAAACGAAGACCACCAGGATCGGAAAGACAGAGGCAGGCAAATGTGCACTGCAGTAATATTGAAATAGCCAAGACATGAAAGCAAAAAAAAAGGTCCATAAACATATGAATGGAAAAAGAAGAAGTGGTATATGGACAGAATGGAATAGTAAGCTCGGGAAAAAAATGAACAATGCCGTTTTCTGGACTACAGCTGAGCCTTGAAATAATCATATAAGGTTAAGTAAGTGAAAAGGGTATGACAAACAGCCTATGATATCATTTATACATGTTATCCTAAGATTGCTACCAATGAACATATTTCCACAGACAAAGACACTCACAGACTTATCAAATAAACTAATGGTTAGCCAAAATGAAAGGTGGGAGGATGGGTAAATTAGGACTATGGGGTTAACATACATATACTAATGTATGTTAAATGTATATAAACATATAACATATAAATTACATGAATTATATCATCACCAATACCTTCAAAATATACATTTTGTGATCACATACATGGTAACAGTATCCGAAGATGAACAGACGTATGTATGAATCATTGAGCAGATTCTGTACAGCCAGACAATCAAAACACTCTAAGAAAATTTACTCCGATAAGAAATAGAAATTAAATTTAAAAAACAAACATAAGTAAGGAGACATAAACTTCTGGGGGCTTGTCCCAGGACATTCCTCTCTAATTTACAACCTGGGAACACTACCTCCAGGAAGACTCTGTTGCCCTAATAACAAGAGTTGAGAATGTAATAATGCTGCCGTCTTGTGGCTCTTTCCCACAACAGCAGCTTTAAACCCAGTGCCAATGGTTGGTTATATAGTCACAAGGACTGCAGGGCTGTAAATGACACAGGCCCACAAAACATGCCCTGGGGTAGGGAAGAGGCAAGAAAATTCAACACATGAGAAATGTTTCAAGAAGTCAATAAGAGGAGGGAAGTTGTACTCACTCTTTAAAAAAAAGGAAAACAAAAAAAGGACATGCCTAAAGCTCAGTATAAGGAATTATTAGCCACATGCAAATTCAAATTCAAAAAGGTTTCAGCTCACACCAGTCATGACCATCAGCAAAAAGTCTACAAACTATAAATGCTGAAGGGGTTTTAGAGAACTGTGTACCTTCTAGCTGCTGGTGGGATGTAAAGTCGTAACAGCACTAACGCAAACTGAACGGAGCTGCTTGAAAGGTAAAAATTGAGCTACCATATGATGCGGCATGGCACCTTTGGGCCTATAACCTAAGACCACCAGAATCAGAAACACAGAGGCAGGCAAATGTGCACTGCAGCAATATTGAAATAGCCAAGACATGGAAGCAAAGAAAAGGTCCATAAACAGGTGAATGGAAAAAGAAGAAGTGGTATATGGAAAGAATGGAATAGTAGCCTCGGGAAAAAAATGAACAATGCAGTTTTCAGGACTACAGTTGAGCCTAGAAATAATCATATAAGGTTAAGTAAGTCAAAAGGGTATGACAAATATCCTATGATATCATTTATACATGTTATCCTAAGATTGCTACCAATGAACATATTTCCACAGAAAAAGACACTCACAGACTTATGAAATAAACTAATGGTTAGCCAAAATGAAAGGTGGGAGGATTGGTAAATTAGGACTATGGGGTTAACATACATATACTAATATATGTTAAATGTATATAAACATATAACATATAAACTGTATAAATTATATAATCACCAATACCTTTAAAATATACATTCTGTTATCACATACATGGTAACAGGATCTGAAGATGAACAGACATTAGTAGGAATCATTGAGCAGATTCTGTACAGCCAGACCATCAAAACACTCTAATCAAATTTACTCCGATAAGAAATAGAAATTAAATTTAAAAACAAACATAGGTAAGGAGACATAAACTTCTGGGGGCTTGTCCCAGCACATCCCACTCTAATTCACAACCTCGGAACACTACCTCGAGGAAGACTCTTTTGCCCTAGTAATAAGAGTTGAGAACGTAATTATGCTGCCGCCTTGTGGCTGTTTCCCACAGCAGCAGCTTTAAGCCCAGTGCTAATGGTTGCTTAATAGTCACAAGGACTGCAGGGCTCTAAATGACACCTGCCCTCAAAAATGCATTGGGGTAGGGAATAGGAAAGAAAATTCAACACATGAGAAATTTTTCAAGTAGTCAATATGAAGAGGGAAGTTGTACTCACACTTTAACAAAAAAAGGAAAAGAAGAAAAAGGATATGCCTAAAGCTCAGTATAAGGAATTATTAGCCCAATGCGTATCCAACCTCCAAAAAGGTTTCAGCTGACACCAGTCAAATGGATAACAGCAAAAAGTCTACAAACTATAAATGCTGAATGGGTTTTAGCCAACTCATACCTCCTCGCTGCTG
Organism: Balaenoptera physalus; assembly: GCF_965194825.1. Taxonomy (NCBI): domain Eukaryota; kingdom Metazoa; phylum Chordata; class Mammalia; order Artiodactyla; family Balaenopteridae; genus Balaenoptera; species Balaenoptera physalus. The sequence goes on along the minus strand of NW_028126584.1, from coordinate 16,597 downwards.
GAGGGATGTAAAGTGGTAACAGCACTAACGAAAACTGAATGGAGCTGCTTGAAAAGGTAAAAATTCAGCTATCATATGATGCGGCAGAGCATCTTTTGGGCCTATAACCTAAGACCACCAGAATAGGAAAGACAGAGGCAGGCAAATGTGCACTGCAGCAATATTGAAATACCCAAGACATGGAAGCAAAAAAAAGGTCCATAAACAGATGACGGGAAAAAGAAGAAGTGGTATATGGACAGAATGGAATAGTAGCCTCGTGAAAAAAATGAACAATGCCGTTTTCAGGACTACAGTTGAGCCTAGAAATAATCATATAACGTTAAGTAAGTGAAAAGGGTATGACAAATATCCTATGATATCACTTATACATGTTATCCTAAGATTGCTACCAATGAACATATTTCCACAGAAAAACACACTCACAGACTTATCAAATAAACTAATGGTTAGCCAAAATGAAAGGTGGGAGGATGAGTAAATTAGGACTATGGGGTTAACATACATATACTAATGTATGTTAAATGTATATAAACATATAACAGATAAACTATATGAATTATATAATCACGAATACCTTTAAAATATACATTCTGTAATCACATACGTGGTAACAGGATGGAAAGATGAACAGAGATACGTATGAATCATTGAGCAGATTCTGTATAGCCAGACAATCTAAACACTCTAATCAAATTTACTCCGATAAGAAATAAAAATTAAATTTAAAAAACAAACATACGTAAGGAGACATAAACTTCTGGGGGCTTGTCCCAGCACATTCCACTCTAACTTACAACCTCGGAACACTACCTCCAGGAAGACTCAGTTGCCCTAGTAACAAGAGTTGAGAATGTAATAATGCTGCCGCCTTGTGGCTCTTTCCCACAACAGCAGCTTTAAACCCAGTGCCAACGGTTGCTTCTATAGTCACAAGGACTGCAGGGCTGTAAATGACACAGGCCCACAAAACATGCCCTGGTGTAGGGAATAGGCAAGAAAATTCAACACATGAGAAATTTTTCAAGAAGTCAATAAGAGGAGGGAAGTTGTACTCACTCTTTAAAAAAAAGGAAAACAAAAAAAGGACATGCCTAAAGCTCAGTATAAGGAATTATTAGCCACATGCAAATTCAAATTCAAAAAGGTTTCAGCTCACACCAGTCATAACCATCAGCAAAAAGTCTACAAACGATAAATGCTGAAGGGGTTTTAGAGAACTGTGTACCTTCAAGCTGCTGCTGGGATGTAACGTGGTAACAACACTAATGCAAACTGAATGGAGATGCTTGAAAAGGTAAAAATTGAGCTACCATATGATGCGGCATGGCACCTTTTGGGCCTATAACCTAAGACCACCAGAATCTGAAAAACACAGGCAGGCCAATGTGCACTGCAGCAATATTGAAATAGCCAAGACATGGAAGCAGAAAATAGGTCCATAAACAGATGAATGGACAAAGACGAAGTGGTATACGTACCAAATGTAATAGTAGCCTCGCGAAAAAAATGAACAATGCCATTTTCAGGACTACAGTTGAGCCTAGAAATAATCATATAAGGTTAAGTAAGTGAAAAGGGTATGACAAACATCCTATGATATCATTTATACATGTTATCCTAAGATTGCTACCAATGAACATATTTCCACAGAAAAACACACTCACAGACTTACCAAAGAAACTAATGGTTAGCCAAAATGAAAGGTGGGAGGATGGGTAAATTAGGACTATGGGGTTAACATACATATACTAATGTATGTTAAATGTATATAAACATATAACAGATAAACTATATTAATTATATAATCACCAATACCTTGAAAATATATATTTTGTGATCACATACATGGTAACAGGATCCGAAGATGAACAGACATATGTATGAATCATTGAGCAGATTCTGTACAGCCAGACAATCAAAACACTCTAATCAAATTTACTCCGACAAGAAGTATAAATTAAGTTTAAAAAACAAACATAAGTAAGGAGACATAAACTTCTGGGGCTTGTCCCAGCACATTCCACTCTAATTTACAACCTTGGAAAACTGCCTCAAGGTAGACTCAGTTGCCCTAGTAACAAGAGTTGAGAACGTAATAATGCTGCCGCCTTGTGGCTGTTTCCCACAACAGCAGCTTTAAACCCACTGCCAATGGTTGCTTATGTAGTCAAAAGGACTGCAGGGCTCTAAATGACACATGCCCTCAAAACATGCCCTGGCGTAGGCAATAGGCAAGAAAATTCAACATATGAGAAATTTTTCAAGAAGTCAATAAGAGGAGGGAAGTTGTACTCACTCTTTAAAAAAAAGGAAAAGAAAAAAAAGGACATGCCTAAAGCTCAGTATAAGGAATTATAAGCCACAAGCAAATTCAAATTCAAAAAGGTTTCAGTTCACACCAGTCATAACCATCAGCAAAAAGTCTACAAACGATAAATGCTGAGGGGGTTTTAGAGAATTGTGTACCTTCTGGCTGCTGGTGGGATGTAAAGTGGCAACAGCACTAACGCAAACTGAATGGAGCTGCTTGAAAAGGTAAAAATTGAGCTACCATATGATGCGGCAGGGCACCTTTTGGGCCTATAACCTAAGACCACCAGAATAGGAAAGACAGAGGCAGGCAAATGTGCACTGCAGCAATATTGAAAGAGCCAAGACATGGAAGCAAAAAAAAGGTCCATAAACAGATGACGGGAAAAAGAAGAAGTGGTATATGGACAGAATGGAATAGTAGCCTCGGGAAAAAAATGAACAATACAGTTTTCAGGACTACAGTTGAGCCTAGAACTAATCATATAACGATAAGTTAAGTCAAAAGGGTATGACAAATGTCCTATGATATCATTTATACATGTTATCCTAAGATTGCTACCAATGAACATATTTCCACAGAAAAAGACACTCACAGACTTATCAAATAAACTAATGGTTAGCCAAAATGAAGGGTGGGGGGATGGGTAAATTAGAACTATGGGGTTAACATAAATATACTAATGTAAGTTAAATGTACATAAACATATAACATATAAATGATATGAATTATATAATCACTAATCCCTTCAAAATATACATTCTGTAATCACATACATGGTAACAGGATCCGAAGATGAACAGACATATGTATGAATCATTGAGCAGATTCTGTACAGCCAGACAATCAAAACACTCTAATCAAATTTACTCCGATAAGAAGTAGAAAATAAATTTAAAAAACAAACATAAGTAAGGAGATATAAACTTCTGGGGGCTTGTCCCAGCACATTCCACTCTAGTTTACAACCTCGGAACACTACCTCCAGGAAGACTCTGCTGCCCTAGTAACAAGTGTTGAGAACGTAATAATGCTGCTGCCTTGTGGCTATTTCCCACAACAGCAGCTTTAAACCCAGTGCCAATGGTTGCTTATAGACTCACAAGGACTGCAGGGCTGTAAATGACACAGGCCCTCAAAAAATGCCCTGGGGTAGGGAATAGGCAAGAAAATTCAACACATGAGAAATTTTTCAAGAAGTCAATAAGAGGAGGGAGGTTGTACTCACTCTTTAAAAAAAAAGGAAAAGAAAAAAAGGGCATGCCTAAAGCTCAGTAAAGGAAATTATTAGCCATATGCAAATTCAAATTCAATAAGGTTTCAGCTCACACCAGTCATGACCAGCAGCAAAAAGTCTACAAACTATAAATGCTGAAGGGGTTTTAGAGAACTGTGTACCTTCTTGGTGCCGGTGGGATGTAAAGTGGTAAGAGCACTAACGAAAACTGAATGGAGCTGCTTGAAAAGGTAAAAATTGAGTTAACATATGATGCGGCAGGGCACCTTTTGGGCCTATAATATAAAACCACCAAAATCGGAAAGACAGATGCAGGCAAATATGCACTGCAACAATATTGAAATAGCCAAGACATGGAAGCAAAAAAAAGGTCCATAAACAAATGAATGGACAAAGATGAAGTGGTATACGTACCAAATGGAATAGTAGCCTCGGGAAAAAAAGGAACAATGCCGTTTTCACGACTACAGTTGAGCCTACAAATAATCATATAAGGTTAAGTAAGTCAAAAGGGTATGACAAATATCCTATGATATCATTTATACATGTTATCCTAAGATTGCTACCAATGAACCTATTTCCACAGAAAAAGACACTCACAGACTTATCAAGTAAACTAATGGTTAGCCAAAAGGAAAGGTGGGAGGATGGGTAAATTAGGACTATGGGGTTAATATACATATACTAATGTATGTTAAATGTATATAAACATATAACAGATAAATTATATGAATTATATAATCACCAATACCTTTAAAATATACATTCTGTAATCACATACATGGTAACAGGGTCCAAAGGTGAACAGACATAAGTATGAATCATTGAGCAGATTCTGTACAGCCAGACAATCAACACACTCTAATCAAATTTACTCCGATAAGAAATAGAAACTAAATTTAAAAAACAAACATAAGTAAGGAGACATAAACTTCTGGGGGCTTGTCCCTGCACATTCCACTCTAATTTACAACCTCGGAACCCTACCTCCAGGAAGACTCTTTTGCCCAAGTAACAAGAGTAGAGAACGTAATAATGCTGCCGCCTTGTGGCTGTTTCGCACAAGAGCAGCTTTAAACCCACTGCTAATGGTTGCTTAATAGTCCCAAGGAATGCAGGGCTCTAAATGACACCTGCCCTCAAAAAATGCCCTGGGGTAGGGAATAGGCAGGAAAATTCAACACATGAGAAATTTTTCAAGAAGTCAAGAGAGGAGGGAAGTTGTACCTACTCTTTAACAAAAAAAGGAAACGAAGAAAAAGGATATGGTTAAAGCTCAGTATAAGGAATTATTAGCCACATGCGTTTCCAACCTCCAAAAAGGTTTCAGCTCACACCAGTCAAATGGCCATTAGCAAAAAGTCTACAAACTATAAATGCTGAATGGGTTTTAGACAACTCATACCTACTAGCTGCTGGTGGGATGTAAAGTGGTAAAAGCACTAACAAGAACTGAATGGAGCTGCTTTACAAGGTAAAAATTGAGCTACCATATGATGCGGCAGGGCACCTTTGAGCCTATAAACGAAGACCACCAGGATCGGAAAGACAGAGGCAGGCAAATGTGCACTGCAGTAATATTGAAATAGCCAAGACATGAAAGCAAAAAAAAAGGTCCATAAACATATGAATGGAAAAAGAAGAAGTGGTATATGGACAGAATGGAATAGTAAGCTCGGGAAAAAAATGAACAATGCCGTTTTCTGGACTACAGCTGAGCCTTGAAATAATCATATAAGGTTAAGTAAGTGAAAAGGGTATGACAAACAGCCTATGATATCATTTATACATGTTATCCTAAGATTGCTACCAATGAACATATTTCCACAGAAAAAGACACTCACAGACTTATCAAATAAACTAATGGTTAGCCAAAATGAAAGGTGGGAGGATGGGTAAATTAGGACTATGGGGTTAACATACATATACTAATGTATGTTAAATGTATATAAACATATAACATATAAATTACATGAATTATATCATCACCAATACCTTCAAAATATACATTTTGTGATCACATACATGGTAACAGTATCCGAAGATGAACAGACGTATGTATGAATCATTGAGCAGATTCTGTACAGCCAGACAATCAAAACACTCTAATCAAATTTACTCCGATAAGAAATAGAAATTAAATTTAAAAAACAAACATAAGTAAGGAGACATAAACTTCTGGGGGCTTGTCCCAGGACATTCCTCTCTAATTTACAACCTGGGAACACTACCTCCAGGAAAACTCTGTTGCCCTAATAACAAGAGTTGAGAATGTAATAATGCTGCCGTCTTGTGGCTCTTTCCCACAACAGCAGCTTTAAACCCAGTGCCAATGGTTGGTTATATAGTCACAAGGACTGCAGGGCTGTAAATGACAGAGGCCCACAAAACATGCCCTGGGGTAGGGAAGAGGCAAGAAAATTCAACACATGAGAAATTTTTCAAGAAGTCAATAAGAGGAGGGAAGTTGTACTCACTCTTTAAAAAAAAGGAAAACAAAAAAAGGACATGCCTAAAGCTCAGTATAAGGAATTATTAGCCACATGCAAATTCAAATTCAAAAAGGTTTCAGCTCACACCAGTCATGACCATCAGCAAAAAGTCTACAAACTATAAATGCTGAAGGGGTTTTAGAGAACTGTGTACCTTCTAGCTGCTGGTGGGATGTAAAGTCGTAACAGCACTAACGCAAACTGAACGGAGCTGCTTGAAAGGTAAAAATTGAGCTACCATATGATGCGGCATGGCACCTTTGGGCCTATAACCTAAGACCACCAGAATCAGAAACACAGAGGCAGGCAAATGTGCACTGCAGCAATATTGAAATAGCCAAGACATGGAAGCAAAGAAAAGGTCCATAAACAGGTGAATGGAAAAAGAAGAAGTGGTATATGGAAAGAATGGAATAGTAGCCTCGGGAAAAAAATGAACAATGCAGTTTTCAGGACTACAGTTGAGCCTAGAAATAATCATATAAGGTTAAGTAAGTCAAAAGGGTATGACAAATATCCTATGATATCATTTATACATGTTATCCTAAGATTGCTACCAATGAACATATTTCCACAGAAAAAGACACTCACAGACTTATGAAATAAACTAATGGTTAGCCAAAATGAAAGGTGGGAGGATTGGTAAATTAGGACTATGGGGTTAACATACATATACTAATATATGTTAAATGTATATAAACATATAACATATAAACTGTATAAATTATATAATCACCAATACCTTTAAAATATACATTCTGTTATCACATACATGGTAACAGGATCTGAAGATGAACAGACATTAGTAGGAATCATTGAGCAGATTCTGTACAGCCAGACCATCAAAACACTCTAATCAAATTTACTCCGATAAGAAATAGAAATTAAATTTAAAAACAAACATAGGTAAGGAGACATAAACTTCTGGGGGCTTGTCCCAGCACATCCCACTCTAATTCACAACCTCGGAACACTACCTCGAGGAAGACTCTTTTGCCCTAGTAATAAGAGTTGAGAACGTAATTATGCTGCCGCCTTGTGGCTGTTTCCCACAGCAGCAGCTTTAAGCCCAGTGCTAATGGTTGCTTAATAGTCACAAGGACTGCAGGGCTCTAAATGACACCTGCCCTCAAAAATGCATTGGGGTAGGGAATAGGAAAGAAAATTCAACACATGAGAAATTTTTCAAGTAGTCAATATGAAGAGGGAAGTTGTACTCACACTTTAACAAAAAAAGGAAAAGAAGAAAAAGGATATGCCTAAAGCTCAGTATAAGGAATTATTAGCCCAATGCGTATCCAACCTCCAAAAAGGTTTCAGCTGACACCAGTCAAATGGATAACAGCAAAAAGTCTACAAACTATAAATGCTGAATGGGTTTTAGCCAACTCATACCTCCTCGCTGCTGGAGGGATGTAAAGTGGTAACAGCACTAACGAAAACTGAATGGAGCTGCTTGAAAAGGTAAAAATTCAGCTATCATATGATGCGGCAGAGCATCTTTTGGGCCTATAACCTAAGACCACCAGAATAGGAAAGACAGAGGCAGGCAAATGTGCACTGCAGCAATATTGAAATACCCAAGACATGGAAGCAAAAAAAAGGTCCATAAACAGATGACGGGAAAAAGAAGAAGTGGTATATGGACAGAATGGAATAGTAGCCTCGTGAAAAAAATGAACAATGCCGTTTTCAGGACTACAGTTGAGCCTAGAAATAATCATATAACGTTAAGTAAGTGAAAAGGGTATGACAAATATCCTATGATATCACTTATACATGTTATCCTAAGATTGCTACCAATGAACATATTTCCACAGAAAAACACACTCACAGACTTATCAAATAAACTAATGGTTAGCCAAAATGAAAGGTGGGAGGATGAGTAAATTAGGACTATGGGGTTAACATACATATACTAATGTATGTTAAATGTATATAAACATATAACAGATAAACTATATGAATTATATAATCACGAATACCTTTAAAATATACATTCTGTAATCACATACGTGGTAACAGGATGGAAAGATGAACAGAGATACGTATGAATCATTGAGCAGATTCTGTATAGCCAGACAATCTAAACACTCTAATCAAATTTACTCCGATAAGAAATAAAAATTAAATTTAAAAAACAAACATACGTAAGGAGACATAAACTTCTGGGGGCTTGTCCCAGCACATTCCACTCTAACTTACAACCTCGGAACACTACCTCCAGGAAGACTCAGTTGCCCTAGTAACAAGAGTTGAGAATGTAATAATGCTGCCGCCTTGTGGCTCTTTCCCACAACAGCAGCTTTAAACCCAGTGCCAACGGTTGCTTCTATAGTCACAAGGACTGCAGGGCTGTAAATGACACAGGCCCACAAAACATGCCCTGGTGTAGGGAATAGGCAAGAAAATTCAACACATGAGAAATTTTTCAAGAAGTCAATAAGAGGAGGGAAGTTGTACTCACTCTTTAAAAAAAAGGAAAACAAAAAAAGGACATGCCTAAAGCTCAGTATAAGGAATTATTAGCCACATGCAAATTCAAATTCAAAAAGGTTTCAGCTCACACCAGTCATAACCATCAGCAAAAAGTCTACAAACGATAAATGCTGAAGGGGTTTTAGAGAACTGTGTACCTTCAAGCTGCTGCTGGGATGTAACGTGGTAACAACACTAATGCAAACTGAATGGAGATGCTTGAAAAGGTAAAAATTGAGCTACCATATGATGCGGCATGGCACCTTTTGGGCCTATAACCTAAGACCACCAGAATCTGAAAAACACAGGCAGGCCAATGTGCACTGCAGCAATATTGAAATAGCCAAGACATGGAAGCAGAAAATAGGTCCATAAACAGATGAATGGACAAAGACGAAGTGGTATACGTACCAAATGTAATAGTAGCCTCGCGAAAAAAATGAACAATGCCATTTTCAGGACTACAGTTGAGCCTAGAAATAATCATATAAGGTTAAGTAAGTGAAAAGGGTATGACAAACATCCTATGATATCATTTATACATGTTATCCTAAGATTGCTACCAATGAACATATTTCCACAGAAAAACACACTCACAGACTTACCAAAGAAACTAATGGTTAGCCAAAATGAAAGGTGGGAGGATGGGTAAATTAGGACTATGGGGTTAACATACATATACTAATGTATGTTAAATGTATATAAACATATAACAGATAAACTATATTAATTATATAATCACCAATACCTTGAAAATATATATTTTGTGATCACATACATGGTAACAGGATCCGAAGATGAACAGACATATGTATGAATCATTGAGCAGATTCTGTACAGCCAGACAATCAAAACACTCTAATCAAATTTACTCCGACAAGAAGTATAAATTAAGTTTAAAAAACAAACATAAGTAAGGAGACATAAACTTCTGGGGCTTGTCCCAGCACATTCCACTCTAATTTACAACCTTGGAAAACTGCCTCAAGGTAGACTCAGTTGCCCTAGTAACAAGAGTTGAGAACGTAATAATGCTGCCGCCTTGTGGCTGTTTCCCACAACAGCAGCTTTAAACCCAGTGCCAATGGTTGCTTATGTAGTCAAAAGGACTGCAGGGCTCTAAATGACACATGCCCTCAAAACATGCCCTGGCGTAGGCAATAGGCAAGAAAATTCAACATATGAGAAATTTTTCAAGAAGTCAATAAGAGGAGGGAAGTTGTACTCACTCTTTAAAAAAAAGGAAAAGAAAAAAAAGGACATGCCTAAAGCTCAGTATAAGGAATTATAAGCCACAAGCAAATTCAAATTCAAAAAGGTTTCAGTTCACACCAGTCATAACCATCAGCAAAAAGTCTACAAACGATAAATGCTGAGGGGGTTTTAGAGAATTGTGTACCTTCTGGCTGCTGGTGGGATGTAAAGTGGCAACAGCACTAACGCAAACTGAATGGAGCTGCTTGAAAAGGTAAAAATTGAGCTACCATATGATGCGGCAGGGCACCTTTTGGGCCTATAACCTAAGACCACCAGAATAGGAAAGACAGAGGCAGGCAAATGTGCACTGCAGCAATATTGAAAGAGCCAAGACATGGAAGCAAAAAAAAGGTCCATAAACAGATGACGGGAAAAAGAAGAAGTGGTATATGGACAGAATGGAATAGTAGCCTCGGGAAAAAAATGAACAATACAGTTTTCAGGACTACAGTTGAGCCTAGAACTAATCATATAACGATAAGTTAAGTCAAAAGGGTATGACAAATGTCCTATGATATCATTTATACATGTTATCCTAAGATTGCTACCAATGAACATATTTCCACAGAAAAAGACACTCACAGACTTATCAAATAAACTAATGGTTAGCCAAAATGAAGGGTGGGGGGATGGGTAAATTAGAACTATGGGGTTAACATAAATATACTAATGTAAGTTAAATGTACATAAACATATAACATATAAATGATATGAATTATATAATCACTAATCCCTTCAAAATATACATTCTGTAATCACATACATGGTAACAGGATCCGAAGATGAACAGACATATGTATGAATCATTGAGCAGATTCTGTACAGCCAGACAATCAAAACACTCTAATCAAATTTACTCCGATAAGAAGTAGAAAATAAATTTAAAAAACAAACATAAGTAAGGAGATATAAACTTCTGGGGGCTTGTCCCAGCACATTCCACTCTAGTTTACAACCTCGGAACACTACCTCCAGGAAGACTCTGCTGCCCTAGTAACAAGTGTTGAGAACGTAATAATGCTGCTGCCTTGTGGCTATTTCCCACAACAGCAGCTTTAAACCCAGTGCCAATGGTTGCTTATAGACTCACAAGGACTGCAGGGCTGTAAATGACACAGGCCCTCAAAAAATGCCCTGGGGTAGGGAATAGGCAAGAAAATTCAACACATGAGAAATTTTTCAAGAAGTCAATAAGAGGAGGGAGGTTGTACTCACTCTTTAAAAAAAAAGGAAAAGAAAAAAAGGGCATGCCTAAAGCTCAGTAAAGGAAATTATTAGCCATATGCAAATTCAAATTCAATAAGGTTTCAGCTCACACCAGTCATGACCAGCAGCAAAAAGTCTACAAACTATAAATGCTGAAGGGGTTTTAGAGAACTGTGTACCTTCTTGGTGCCGGTGGGATGTAAAGTGGTAAGAGCACTAACGAAAACTGAATGGAGCTGCTTGAAAAGGTAAAAATTGAGTTAACATATGATGCGGCAGGGCACCTTTTGGGCCTATAATATAAAACCACCAAAATCGGAAAGACAGATGCAGGCAAATATGCACTGCAACAATATTGAAATAGCCAAGACATGGAAGCAAAAAAAAGGTCCATAAACAAATGAATGGACAAAGATGAAGTGGTATACGTACCAAATGGAATAGTAGCCTCGGGAAAAAAAGGAACAATGCCGTTTTCACGACTACAGTTGAGCCTACAAATAATCATATAAGGTTAAGTAAGTCAAAAGGGTATGACAAATATCCTATGATATCATTTATACATGTTATCCTAAGATTGCTACCAATGAACCTATTTCCACAGAAAAAGACACTCACAGACTTATCAAGTAAACTAATGGTTAGCCAAAAGGAAAGGTGGGAGGATGGGTAAATTAGGACTATGGGGTTAATATACATATACTAATGTATGTTAAATGTATATAAACATATAACAGATAAATTATATGAATTATATAATCACCAATACCTTTAAAATATACATTCTGTAATCACATACATGGTAACAGGGTCCAAAGGTGAACAGACATAAGTATGAATCATTGAGCAGATTCTGTACAGCCAGACAATCAACACACTCTAATCAAATTTACTCCGATAAGAAATAGAAACTAAATTTAAAAAACAAACATAAGTAAGGAGACATAAACTTCTGGGGGCTTGTCCCTGCACATTCCACTCTAATTTACAACCTCGGAACCCTACCTCCAGGAAGACTCTTTTGCCCAAGTAACAAGAGTAGAGAACGTAATAATGCTGCCGCCTTGTGGCTGTTTCGCACAAGAGCAGCTTTAAACCCACTGCTAATGGTTGCTTAATAGTCCCAAGGAATGCAGGGCTCTAAATGACACCTGCCCTCAAAAAATGCCCTGGGGTAGGGAATAGGCAGGAAAATTCAACACATGAGAAATTTTTCAAGAAGTCAAGAGAGGAGGGAAGTTGTACCTACTCTTTAACAAAAAAAGGAAACGAAGAAAAAGGATATGGTTAAAGCTCAGTATAAGGAATTATTAGCCACATGCGTTTCCAACCTCCAAAAAGGTTTCAGCTCACACCAGTCAAATGGCCATTAGCAAAAAGTCTACAAACTATAAATGCTGAATGGGTTTTAGACAACTCATACCTACTAGCTGCTGGTGGGATGTAAAGTGGTAAAAGCACTAACAAGAACTGAATGGAGCTGCTTTACAAGGTAAAAATTGAGCTACCATATGATGCGGCAGGGCACCTTTGAGCCTATAAACGAAGACCACCAGGATCGGAAAGACAGAGGCAGGCAAATGTGCACTGCAGTAATATTGAAATAGCCAAGACATGAAAGCAAAAAAAAAGGTCCATAAACATATGAATGGAAAAAGAAGAAGTGGTATATGGACAGAATGGAATAGTAAGCTCGGGAAAAAAATGAACAATGCCGTTTTCTGGACTACAGCTGAGCCTTGAAATAATCATATAAGGTTAAGTAAGTGAAAAGGGTATGACAAACAGCCTATGATATCATTTATACATGTTATCCTAAGATTGCTACCAATGAACATATTTCCACAGAAAAAGACACTCACAGACTTATCAAATAAACTAATGGTTAGCCAAAATGAAAGGTGGGAGGATGGGTAAATTAGGACTATGGGGTTAACATACATATACTAATGTATGTTAAATGTATATAAACATATAACATATAAATTACATGAATTATATCATCACCAATACCTTCAAAATATACATTTTGTGATCACATACATGGTAACAGTATCCGAAGATGAACAGACGTATGTATGAATCATTGAGCAGATTCTGTACAGCCAGACAATCAAAACACTCTAATCAAATTTACTCCGATAAGAAATAGAAATTAAATTTAAAAAACAAACATAAGTAAGGAGACATAAACTTCTGGGGGCTTGTCCCAGGACATTCCTCTCTAATTTACAACCTGGGAACACTACCTCCAGGAAGACTCTGTTGCCCTAATAACAAGAGTTGAGAATGTAATAATGCTGCCGTCTTGTGGCTCTTTCCCACAACAGCAGCTTTAAACCCAGTGCCAATGGTTGGTTATATAGTCACAAGGACTGCAGGGCTGTAAATGACACAGGCCCACAAAACATGCCCTGGGGTAGGGAAGAGGCAAGAAAATTCAACACATGAGAAATTTTTCAAGAAGTCAATAAGAGGAGGGAAGTTGTACTCACTCTTTAAAAAAAAGGAAAACAAAAAAAGGACATGCCTAAAGCTCAGTATAAGGAATTATTAGCCACATGCAAATTCAAATTCAAAAAGGTTTCAGCTCACACCAGTCATGACCATCAGCAAAAAGTCTACAAACTATAAATGCTGAAGGGGTTTTAGAGAACTGTGTACCTTCTAGTTGCTGGTGGGATGTAAAGTGGCAACAGCACTAACGCAAACTGAATGGAGCTGCTTGAAAAGGTAAAAATTGAGCTACCATATGATGCGGCAGGGCACCTTTAGGGCCTATAACCTAAGACCACCAGAATCGGAAAGACAGAGGCAGGTAAATGTGCACTGCAGCAACATTGAAATAGCCAAGACATGGAAGGAAAAAAAAAGGTCCATAAACAGATGTATGGACAAAGACGAAGTGGTATATGGACAGAATGGAATAGTAGGCTCGTGAAAAAAATGAACAATGCCGTTTTCAGGACTACAGTTGAGCCTAGAAATAATCATATAACGTTAAGTAAGTGAAAAGGGTATGACAAATATCGTATGATGTCATTTATATGTGTTATCGTAAAATTGCTACCAATGAACATATTTCCACAGAAAAAGACACTCACAGACTTATCAAATAAACTAATGGTTAGCCAAAATGAAAGGTGGGAGGATGGGTAAATTAGGACTATGGGGTTAACATACATATACTAATGTATGTTAAATGTATATAAACATATAACATATAAAGTATATGAATTATATAATCACGAATACCTTTAAAATATATATTCTGTAATCACATACATGGTAACAGGATCCGAAGATGAAGAAACATAAATATGAATCAATGAGCAGATTCTGTACAGCCAGAAAATCAAAACACTCTAATCAGATTTACTGCGATAAGAAATAGAAATTAAATTTAAAAAACAAACATAAGTAAGGAGAGATAAACTTCTGGGGGCTTGTCCCAGCACATTCCACTCTAATTTCCAACCTTGGAACACTACCTCCAGGAAGAGTCTTTTGCCCCATTAACAAGAGTTGAGGACGTAATAATGCTGCCGCCATGTGGCTGTTTCCCACAACAGCAGCTTTAAACCCAGTGCCAATGGTTGCTTATATAGTCACAAGGACTGCAGGGCTCTAAATGACACAGGCCCTCAAAACATGCCCTGGCGTAGGCAATAGGCAAGAAAATTCAACATATGAGAAATTTTTCAAGAAGTCAATAAGAGGAGGGAAGTTGTACTCACTCTTTAAAAAAAAGGAAAAGAAAAAAAAGGACATGCCTAAAGCTCAGTATAAGGAATTATAAGCCACAAGCAAATTCAAATTCAAAAAGGTTTCAGTTCACACCAGTCATAACCATCAGCAAAAAGTCTACAAACGATAAATGCTGAGGGGGTTTTAGAGAATTGTGTACCTTCTGGCTGCTGGTGGGATGTAAAGTGGCAACAGCACTAACACAAACTGAATGGAGCTGCTTGAAAAGGTAAAAATTGAGCTACCATATGATGCGGCAGGGCACCTTTTGGGCCTATAACCTAAGACCACCAGAATAGGAAAGACAGAGGCAGGCAAATGTGCACTGCAGCAATATTGAAAGAGCCAAGACATGGAAGCAAAAAAAAGGTCCATAAACAGATGACGGGAAAAAGAAGAAGTGGTATATGGACAGAATGGAATAGTAGCCTCGGGAAAAAAATGAACAATACCGTTTTCAGGACTACAGTTGAGCCTAGAACTAATCATATAACGATAAGTTAAGTCAAAAGGGTATGACAAATGTCCTATGATATCATTTATACATGTTATCCTAAGATTGCTACCAATGAACATATTTCCACAGAAAAAGACACTCACAGACTTATCAAATAAACTAATGGTTAGCCAAAATGAAGGGTGGGGGGATGGGTAAATTAGAACTATGGGGTTAACATAAATATACTAATGTAAGTTAAATGTACATAAACATATAACATATAAATGATATGAATTATATAATCACTAATCCCTTCAAAATATACATTCTGTAATCACATACATGGTAACAGGATCCGAAGATGAACAGACATATGTATGAATCATTGAGCAGATTCTGTACAGCCAGACAATCAAAACACTCTAATCAAATTTACTCCGATAAGAAGTAGAAAATAAATTTAAAAAACAAACATAAGTAAGGAGATATAAACTTCTGGGGGCTTGTCCCAGCACATTCCACTCTAGTTTACAACCTCGGAACACTACCTCCAGGAAGACTCTGCTGCCCTAGTAACAAGTGTTGAGAACGTAATAATGCTGCTGCCTTGTGGCTATTTCCCACAACAGCAGCTTTAAACCCAGTGCCAATGGTTGCTTATAGACTCACAAGGACTGCAGGGCTGTAAATGACACAGGCCCTCAAAAAATGCCCTGGGGTAGGGAATAGGCAAGAAAATTCAACACATGAGAAATTTTTCAAGAAGTCAATAAGAGGAGGGAGGTTGTACTCACTCTTTAAAAAAAAAGGAAAAGAAAAAAAGGGCATGCCTAAAGCTCAGTAAAGGAAATTATTAGCCATATGCAAATTCAAATTCAATAAGGTTTCAGCTCACACCAGTCATGACCAGCAGCAAAAAGTCTACAAACTATAAATGCTGAAGGGGTTTTAGAGAACTGTGTACCTTCTTGGTGCCGGTGGGATGTAAAGTGGTAAGAGCACTAAGGAAAACTGAATGGAGCTGCTTGAAAAGGTAAAAATTGAGTTAACATATGATGCGGCAGGGCACCTTTTGGGCCTATAATATAAAACCACCAAAATCGGAAAGACAGATGCAGGCAAATATGCACTGCAACAATATTGAAATAGCCAAGACATGGAAGCAAAAAAAAGGTCCATAAACAAATGAATGGACAAAGATGAAGTGGTATACGTACCAAATGGAATAGTAGCCTCGGGAAAAAAAGGAACAATGCCGTTTTCACGACTACAGTTGAGCCTACAAATAATCATATAAGGTTAAGTAAGTCAAAAGGGTATGACAAATATCCTATGATATCATTTATACATGTTATCCTAAGATTGCTACCAATGAACCTATTTCCACAGAAAAAGACACTCACAGACTTATCAAGTAAACTAATGGT